>NW_026779281.1:0-600000 GCF_030144855.1 Hypanus sabinus
GCTGACCCGGCCCAGCCCGCACTCACAATGACGCCCGTCCACCAGGGAGTGCCGACCAGCATGGCGTAACCCAGCTGCCACCGGGCGATGAACAGGATCAGCAGACCCAGCAGAGCGCTGGAGATCCCCGAGGCCATTTGCCCGAACTGCGGGGGAAACACAGAAACATAGAAAATAGGTGCAGGAGTAGGCCCTTCGGCCCTTCGAGCCTGCACCGCCGTTCAGCACGATCATGGCTGATCATCCAACTCAGAACCCCGTACCTGCTTTCACTCCATACCCCCTGATCCCTTTAGCCACAAGGGCCATATCTAACTCCCTCTTAACTATAGCCAATGAACCGGTCTCAGCTGTTTCCTGTGGCAGAGAATTCCACAGATTCACCACTCTCTCTGTGAAGAAGTTTCTCCTCATCTCAGTCCTAAAAGTCTTCCCCTTTATCCTTGAACTGTGACCCCTCGTTCTGGACTCCCCCAACATCGGAAACAATCTTCCTGCATCTAGCCTGTCCGATCCCTTCAGAATTTTATACGTTTCAATAAGATCCTCCCTCAATCTTCTAAATTCCAGTGAGTATAAGCCTAGTCGATCCAGTCTTTATTCATATGAAAGTCCTGCCATCCCAGAAATCAATCTGGTGAACCTTCTCTGTACTCCCTCTATGGCAAGAATGTCTTTCCTCAGATTAGGGGACCAAAACTGCACAGAATATTCTAGGTGCGGTCTCACCAAGGCCTTGTGCACCTGCAGTAGAACCTCCCTGCTCCTGTACTGAAAGAGAGGGGGGGGGTGAGAGGAAGGGGAGGGAGGGGAGGAGAGAGGAGTGGCGGGGGTTTGAAGGGGAGGGGGGAGATAGGAGGAGGGAGCTGGACGGGGAAGGGAGTGGCGGAAGGAGAAGCGGGCGGAGATGGGGGAGGGGGGAGATAGGAGGAGGGAGCTGGACGGGGAAGGGAGTGGCGGAAGGAGAAGCGGGCGGATATGGGGGAGTGGGAGAGGAGTGTGAGGGACGGGGGAGAGCGGTAGTGAGGTGTGGAGAGAGAGATGTGAAACGGGAAAGAGGTGGATGTGGGTGAGAGGGAGAAGATGGAAGGGAGGGCAGGGAGGTGCAGGGATGGGGAATGTGAAGGGGCAGAGAGAGACAGGGAGTTAGAGGGGGCAGGGTGCGGGTGTGAGGGGGTGAGAGCGGGGGACGGATAGCAACAAAGAGCTCAGGCAGTAAACAGGTCGTTCAGCTACAAAGTAGTGCCGAATAAACTAACATAGTTTTCAAATGGATAACACAACTTATGTCCACAAATTGCCCATATTCATCTATTTTCCATATATTCGGTATAGGGGGACCTCGGCGTACGAGGTTGGGACACGCACCGTGAACGGTGGGGAGTGTCGAGGGACAGGGGAACCTCGGGGTACGAGGGTCGGACACGCACCGTGAACGGTGGGGAGTGTCGAGGGACGGGGAGACCTCGGTGTACGAGGTTGGGACACGCACCGTGAACGGTGGGGAGTGTCGAGGGACGGGGGGACCTCGGGGTACGAGGGTGGGACACACACCGTGAACTGTGGGGAGTGTCGAGGATGGGGGGACCTCGGCGTACGAGGGTGGGACACACACCGTGAACTGTCGGGAGTGTCGAGGGATGGGGGGACCTTGGCGAACGAAGGTCGGACACGGACAGTGAACGGTGGGGAGTGTCGAGGGACGGGGGGACCTTGGGCGATCGAGGGTCGGACACGGACAGTGAACGGTTGGGAGTGGCAAGGACGGAGGTACCTCTGCGTATGAGGGTAGGACACAGACAGTGATCGGTAGGGAGTGTCCCTTCCCTAGACGCACCCCCCAACTCCCGATATCGGCACGGCCCCGCGGCGGATCCCTCGGCCACCCACCGCCACGTTTCTCAGTCTCCTCCTGGTCGCCTCCCTCTCGGCCTCGGCCGCCTCCTCCTCTTGGCCGGGGATCACGTAGGTCCCCGGCGGGAGCTGCGCGCTGGCGGAGGACGGCGGGAATCCCGGGATCTGGCACAGCGGCTCCGTCACCAGGAACGTTGTGTCCGCCTTCGCCGGGATCGGCATCATGGAGAGAGGCTGAGAGGGGGGGGGGCGGGAGGAAGGGAGAAGAGGGTCTTTAACCGTTGTACTGTCCGTTAAACCCTCCCTCAGTCCATCTTGTACTCCCCTCCCCGTGTCATAGACCATAGAACGTAGATCAATAACAGGCCATTCGGCCCACAATGTCGTACCGTCCATGCTGAAACTCAGATCAAAAACGACACCAAACCTCCACCTTCCTCATCTCCACGTGCCTCCCCAAACGTCTTTTAAAAGCCCCTAATGTATTTGCCTCTAGCGGCAGATCAGGCAACCACCACTCTCCGAATAAAAAAAAACTTACCCCTCACATCCGCACCCCCGACACTTTCATTGCCTGCACTCCGGTACTAGACATCTCAACCCTGGGATACAGATACCACCCTGTCCACTCTTTCTATGCCTCTCCTAATCCTCTAAACTGCTCTCGGATTTCCCCTCGGCCTCCGGCGTAAGGAACCCACGTTCATCCACCCACTTGTGACAGCACGTGCCCTCTAAACCAGGCAGCGTCCTGGTGAATCTCTTCTGCCCCCTCTCCAAAGCCTCGACATCCTTCCCGTACTGGGACGGACAGAATTGCCCACAATTCTCCAGATGTAGCCTGACCAGAGTTTGATAAAGTTGCAACATCACCCGCTGACTCTTGAACTCAAAAGCCTCGACTAACAAAAGCGAGCGTCCCCTGGCTGCCTTATCGAACTACATGGCCGCTTTCATGGAGCTGTGAACTTGGATCGCAAGATCTCTCTGCTCAGCGACACTGTTAAAGATCTTGTCATGAACAGAGTACTTTCCACTGTAGGAAACATCCTCTCCACATCCAGTCTATCTGTGTCCTCTCGTCCTAGACTCCCCCACTACAGGAAACATCCTCTCCCCATCCACTCTATCTGTGTCCTCTGGTCCTAGACTCCCCCACTATAGGAAACATCCTCTCCACATCCAGTCTATCTGTGTCCTCTCGTCCTAGACTCCCCCACTACAGGAAACATCCTCTCCCCATCCACTCTATCTGTGTCCACTGGTCCTAGACTCCACCACTACAGGAAACATCCTCTCCACATCCACTCTATCTGTGTCCTCTGGTCTAGACTCCCCCACTACAGAAACATCCTCTCCACATCGACTCTATCTGTGTCCTCTGGTCCGAGACTCCCCCACTATAGGAAACATCCTCTCCACATGCACTCTATCTGTGTCCTCTGGTCCTAGACTCCCCCACTATAGGAAACATCCTCTCCATATCCACTCTATCTATGTCCTCTGGTCCTGAACTCCCCCACTATGGGAGCGTCCATTATTAAGTACCCTCCAGCACCCAGGGCATGCCTTATTCTTACTGTTACTATCAGGGAGGAGATAAATAAGCCTGAAGGCACACACTCAGCGATTCAGCAACAGTTTCTTCCCCTCCGCCATCAGATTCCCAAATGGACATTGAGCCCTTGGACACTGCCTCAGTTTTAAAAATACATATCGTATTTCTGTTTTTTTTTTTTTTGCAGGATTTTAATCTATTCGACATATGTGTACTGTAATTGAATAATTATTTATTATTATTAATTTTTCTTCTATATTGAACTGCTGCTGCTAAGTTAACATTATACTGTAATTGAATTGATTATTATTGCTATTATAATTATTAATTTTTAATTCTATATTGAACTGCTGCTGCTAAGTTAACATGCCGGTGATAATAAACCTGAATCTGATTCTGACAGGGGGAGCGTGTGAACACGGACGGCAGTCCCGGCCGTGGCCAGTAGAGGGCGCCGCTGCGCCGTGTATTTTACCGGACGGGGCGGGGCGCTTGGAAATCGGTCTCTGCCTTTCATCCGTCTACCGAGGTGCAAGACCAGACAATTCCTCACTCTGTCGGCATCTGCCCTAATCCCTAATCTGCCCATCTCGCTTCAAGAAGGGGAGCAGAGGCAAGAAGTAGGGAAGCAGATCTGCGAAATGCTCTGCCGCAGACTGTGGAGCTACCCAAATCCGTGGGTATATTTACAACGGGTGTTGACCACTTCCTGATCGGTCAGGGCATCAAAGGATGTGGCGAGAAGGCAGGGACGTGGGGTTGAGTGGGATCCGGGGCTCGATGGGCTGAATGGTGATCGATGCTGATCCATCAATCGATCACCAGTGAGTAGTTTCCAAGTTCCGAAGATCTATCCTGGGCCCGGCACGCCGAAGCAGTGACAAAGATGGCCTTTTAAGAGACTCCTGGATAGGTACATGGAGCTTAGAAAATCAGAGGGCGATGGGGAACTCCAGACAATCTATAAAGTAAGGACATATTCGGCACAGCATTGTGGGCCGAATGGCCTGTATCGTGCCGCAGGCTATTTGTGTTTCTGAGGCCCGGCTGGGGCGAGGCTGGGATTCTGGGTTACCCTGGGGGTCACCACCAAAGAACATCGGACAGCACAACACAGGAAAAGACCATTCGGCCTCCCAATATTGTGCCGTATCCACACGTAAGCTCCCTCCACACCGTACCATCATTCTCCGATCAGTTACAGAGTGAAGCTCCCTCCACACCGTAACATCATTCTCCGGATCAGTTACAGAGTGAAGCTCCCTCCACACCATTCCATCATTCTCCGGATCAGTTACAGAGTGAAACTCCGTACCATCATTCTCCGGATCAGTTTACAGAGTGAAGCTCCCTCCACACCGTACCATCATTCTCCGGATCACTTACAGAGTGAAGCTCCCTCCACACCGTACCATCATTCTCCGGATCAGTTACAGAGTGAAGCTCCCTCCATACCGTACCATCATTCTCCGGATCAGTTACAGAGTTAAGCTCCCTCCACACCGTACCATCATTCTCCGGATCAGTTACAGAGTGAAGCTCCCTCCACACCGTACCAGCATTCTCCGGATCACTACAGAGTGAAGCTCCTCCATACTGTACCATCATTCTCCGGATCAGTTACAGAGTGAAGCTCCCTCCACACCGTACCATCATTCTCCGGATCAGTTACAGAGTGAAGCTCCCTCCACACGTACCATCATTCTCCGGATCAGTTACAGAGTGAAGCTCCCTCCATACCGTACCATCATTCTCCGGATCAGTTACAGAGTGAAGCTCCCTCACACCGTACCATCATTCTCCGGATCAGTTACAGAGTGAAGCTCCCTCTACACCGTACCAGCATTCTCCGGATCACTTACAGAGTGAAGCTCCCTCCATACTGTCCCATCATTCTCCGGATCAGTTACAGAGTGAAGCTCCCTCCACACCGTACCATCATTCCCCGGATAAGTTACAGAGTGAAGCTCCCTCCACACTGTCCCATCACACACTCTCATGATCCTTTCGGTTTGTCCTGACGAAGGTCTCGGCCCCGAAACGTCGACAGCGCTTCCCCCTATAGACGCTGCCTGGCCTGCTGTGTTCCACCAGCATTTTGTCTGTGTTGTTGCCCACATAGATAAAGATTTGTTCTTCATTTCTAAGCGAGCATAAAAGCGGTTCAGCTCGAAAGGAAGTGAAGCATCCATGTCGTTCATGATGTGTGGTTTTGTTGTTTAGGAAGTAATAGCTGCAAACCCCGCCAGTGTTGATGTACATCCGACATTGCCTCTACAATCCCTCGAAACTGATTCTCAGCTCTTGAAAGTGACCCTCCCAGGTCATACCAGGTTTTCCTGCACAGAGCTGGATCACCAGACTTCAATGCCGCAGATCCGGCCCTCAGAAGTCCATGAACCTCCCGGTACAATCCACGGGTATTGATTGGGGAGCGCACAGGGAGACTTCACAGGCAAACATTCATCCACGCAGGTGACAAGTCGGTGACAACTGATTGTCAGCGAGTGGGGATGTCATTTCCAATCAGCGCAGACAGCGGACTCCAGACTCGAAGGTGAATCGCTGAATGCAGTCCAATTAACAACAGAGTCCCGTAAGCACTACAGTGCCTCCCTTGTCCGTATCTTCCGGTCCTCACTACTGGGCTGGGAATGGAACACAAACAGATAGTAATAATAGGACATTCATTGGTTTTAGGAATAGACAGAAGTTTCTGTGGACGGGAACGAGATTGGAAGATAGTAGGTAGCAGGATGGGTGAAATGTCGGATAATGGTCACAGCATTATTAATTATGGGGATTGGAGAAAGGAGGGGGACAAGCAGCCAAGATTGTGACCTTCGGGCCTTATCAATTATATGGACAGGACGAGTAATGATGTCCTGCAAAATGAGTTCCGGTACTTAGGTGATAAATTAAAGACCTGAACATAAGGGTCGCCGATAGCATGGAATTACAGGGAAGTTACTGGAGTATGAGGAGCATTTGGCTAGCCAGCAGAAAATAGAGAGCGGGATACAGGGATTCTTTTCTGTCTGGCTCCCGATTACCAGTGGAGTTCCACAGGAGTCGGTGCGTGGACCGCTGCTTTTTACGATGTACGTCCAGTGATTCGGACTGCGGTATTTATGGATTTGTGGTTACATTTGCCCATGACAGGTGGAGGAGCGGGTAGTGTTGAGGCAAAAGAGAGCCTGTAGAGAGACTTAGATAGTTTAGGGGAATGGCAAAAATGAAGTGGCAAATGAAATACAGTGTGGGAAAATGTATGGTCATGCACTTTTGGTGGAAGAAATAAACGGGCAGACTGTTACTTAGATGGGGAAAGAATTCAAAATGCAGAGATGCAAAGGGACTTGGGAGTCCTTGAGCAAGAGGCCCTAAAGTTTAACCTCCAGGTTGAGTCGACTGTGAAGAAGGCGAATGCAATGTTGGCGTTTATTTCTGGAGGGATAGACATAACAGCAGGGATGTGATTTTCAAGCTCTACAAGGCACTCGTGAGGCCACACGGAGTATTGTCTGCACTTTGGGCTCCTTATTTCAGAGAGGACTCACTGACATTGGAGGGGTTCAGAGAAGATTCAGTCCAGGAATGAAAGGGTTACCGTATGAGGAATGTCCGGCAGCTCTTGGGCTGCATTCCCTGGAGTTCAGGAGAATGAGGGCGGATCTGATAGTAACACTCCAAATCTTAAAAGGCCCGAACAGATTAGATATGGCAAAGTTATTTCCCATGCTCGGGGATTCTAGGACAAGAGGGCGCGACTTTCAGATTGAACGACGTCCTTTTAGAACTGAGATGCAGAGAAAATTACTTTACTCAGAGGGTGGTAAATCTGTGGAATTCGTTATCACGAGCATCTGTGCAGGCCAAGTCATTGGGTGCATTTAGGCAGAGATAGACAGGTTCTTATTTGCCAGAGCATCAAAGGGTAAGGGGCGAAAGCAGGGGAGTGGGACTGACAGGAAGAATTCGATCAGCCCATGGTTGACTGGCGGAGCTGGCTCGATGGGCCGAATGGCCTGCTTCTGCTTCTATATCTTATGGTTGTAATGGTCTTATATCGCAATTGCTACTCGCCCTACGTACTACCGACGCTTGAAGTATGAACATGACGCAGTTCAGCAGGTGGCGAAGGAGATGGTGCAGGAGAGAGAGGACTTCAGAATTTGGATCATTGGACTCTCTGCTACGGAAGGTCGGACGGTTATAATAGGGACGGATTGCACATCAACTGTTTGGGCAGCAAAATCGTTGTGTTTTGTATTTCTGCTCCGAGACGCTTAAAATAAAGTTGTGGTGAATGGTAATTGGTGTGACATGTCAGCTAGTGTTGTGGGGGGGAAAGATGGATACTAAGCCTACATTCAAAGGCACGGCCGAAAGGTTGGGCAGGATGGGACTAATAACCTGAATCAGTCTATTTCCAATGCAGTGCGTATTTTAGGTAAGGCAGAAAGTCTTAGAAAATTGATCAGCATGTGGAGTTGAGATATTGCAGTCATTGGTAACAATCGCATGCGGGCTGGACGGCGCTGGCAGACCAATGTTCCCGGTTTCCATTGTTTTGAAAGCGGTAAAAAGGAGAGGTGGTTATTAAATGGGAAAAGGTGCGTTACTAGGCATGGAATTCGTCACAACAGAGCTCAGACAGGACGGACTGGAGGACTCCTCCAATGAGTCTGTATGAGGAGAACAGGATCAAACGAAGTAATGATCACCTTACTGACGTCACAACAGAGCTCAGACAGGACGGACTGGAGGACTCCTCCAATGAGTCTGCATGTGGAGAACAGGATCAAAACGAAGTAATGATCACCTTACTGACGTCACAACAGAGCTCAGACAGGACGGACTGGAGGACTCCTCCAATGAGTCTGTATGAGGAGAACAGGATCAAAACGAAGTAATGATCACCTTACTGACGTCACAACAGAGCTCAGACAGGACGGACTGGAGGACTCCTCCAATGAGTCTGTATGAGGAGAACAGGATCAAAACGAAGCAATGATCACCTTACTGACGTCACAACAGAGCTCAGATAGGACGGGACTGGAGGACTCCTCCAATGAGTCTGTATGAGGAGAACAGGATCAAAACGAAGCAATGATCACCTACTGACGTCACAACAGAGCTCAGATAGGACGGACTGGAGGACTCCTCCAATGAGTCTGTATGAGGAGAACAGGATCAAAACGAAGTAATGATCACCTTACTGACCATTGAAGAAGTGCGAAACCTGAGCGGAGGCAATATGCAGTATCCTCAAATTATTACAAAAATATTAAGATTGTGTTCCTGGTTGATTTCAACTTTCTACTTCTTGACTGGGACTCCGATACTGTAAAGGACTGATAGGATTGAAATGGCCAAATCTGTTCAGACATGGCTTTGAGAGTACAGTGTTCCTGTGTTCCTATTAGAACAAAATGCAGATTCACAATCTTATAGAACTTTAGCTTCCGACAGGTATGAAACGTTTTGTTCAGCAGATGCGGCTGGATAGCAGGAATAAGGATCAAACTCGAGGAGCATGCCAAGTTCAATCGATCACAGGAGGGAAATCAGCAGGTTTAAAAGCTGTCATGATGTTGCTCTGGCAGAAAACGTGAAGGAGGATGATGTAGACAGACAGAGAGATAGATAGATCAATTGATAGATAAATAAATAGAAAGATAGACAGATTGATAGATATATAGATAAATAGATAAATATATAGATAAATATATAGATTGATTGACATTTATATAGAGAGATTTAGAGAGCTAGATAGATAGACAGATTAATTAATAGGTAGACAGATAGATAGATAGATAGAGAGAATAGATAGATAGAGAGAGAGAGAGAGAGAGAGAGAGAGAGAGAGAGAGAGAGAGAGAGAGAGAGAGAGAGAGAGAGAGAGAGAGAGAAGAGAGAGAGAGAGAGAGAGAGAGAGAGAGAGAGAGAGAGAGAGAGAGAGAGAGAGAGAGAGAGAGAGAGAGAGAGAGAGAGAGAGGAGAGAGGAGAGAGAGACATTTGTCTTTAATAAAATTAGGGTGTTAATTTCCAGATCCTTGAAAAGTTGTCCACACGGACCTTGTGGGAGGCTTCTAATTTCTGGGGTCTCGGCTGAGATATTTAAAAGAACCTTAAACACGATTAAGATGCCAGGGTGACTGCAGAACAGGTATTGTCAAATTTTCTGCTCAGGAAAGGCTCATTGTTTGAGTGTGTCGGCAGCAGTGTCTAAATTATGTCTAGTTACTGGAAGGGACAGGATATATCTGGTCTGTAGTTGGATAGATATGCTATTACTGTTGAAAGTCAACGTGGTTTTGCGAGTGTTACGTGGTAACTAAGCAATCTTAGAGACTTCTTTTCCTGGGAGTTACCAGGAAAGCTGATGAATTGTCAGTGGATCTTGTTGACGTGGACATTAACAAGTTTTTTGACAAAACCCACTTGGGACTTCAGACCGGAAGGTTCAGTCGCTTTTATTCAGTTGCAAGTAGCAAACCGGAGTCAACATGACTGCGGTAGAGGACACAAAGTGGAATTGAATGGCTGTCACACGGAATGGAGACCTGACGCTAATAGAGTGCCGCAGTGATCACCGCCAGCTCAGCTGTCATTTCAGACGTGTGGGATGTTGCGCACTGGAAGGACAAGCCCAGGTAGGACGCACACATCGAATAGTATGGCACTGATTAGTGCAGTGGAACAAAGGGGGCTTTGAATACAGATCCATTATTCATTGACAGTGGCGTCGTAAAACTGTTTAAGACAGTTGGGTCGTAAAGCGGGTTTTGCCACATGAGCATTGATCAATCAGACTATTCCGTTCAGGAGTGGGATGTTATTTTGAAGTTGCATTATAACGTTGATGGGCCTCACTTTGGAGTATTGTGTGGAATTCTGATCAACTATCTGCACAAAGATATCACTGAGAGTGAGAAAGCTTACAAGGTTTTTGTTCAGACTTGTAGACCTGATCTATAGAGAATGTTTGAATAGGTTAGGATATCGCCTTCCCCACCCCCCTTGTTTTGAATGTGGGGAGGTTTCATAGAGACGTACGGATTGATGCTGTAAATGGGATCAGGCTTTTGTCACTCTTCGGGTGAGTCTGGAACTATCCTTCATAGGCTTAGGATGAAAACTGAAATATTTAAGGGAAAACTAATGGTGGAATTCAATTCAATGATTGAGGAGAGTGTGCAACTAGCTGTCAGTGAAAGTGGTGGACGTGGGCTTGATGTAACATTTAAGACAAATTTGGGTAAGTACATGAATGTGACGGTACGGAAGTCGAGGCAGAATTTGACACGGACTGGAAGGGTCCAGTTTTTTGTGCTGTGGTACACTATTTCACTGGCTCCTCTGAAATACATTGAATGAACATCGAATCCATTGTTTGTCATGCACCGCCAAGAGTTCAGTGTGCTACCCGATGTCACAATGAGTAAAAATAGACTGAAACAAACACGGGTTGTTTGTTCACTGTCCTGTAGCTAATGTAACTAAGGGGGCATTAATTGGCTTAAGGGACATTCCTCCTGGTGTATAAGGGCTCACTGAACCACCGCATCTGGGCAAGTTGGCACTTTCCGTACAACTGATCGACGCTTCTGGCAGAAAATGGGATACCCAGCAATTTATTATATCGTCTCAATTTACTATCCCGTACTGGCAGCCGTTGGTATTGCAGGTAAGGTCACGGAAATGCCGAGATGTGCGACATACTGTGGTTTTAAAATTATACTCTGCAATTTAGAGCAGAAGTGTTTTGCTGTGCAAGTCTTTCCATATAAAATCACTCAGGAAATAATAAATAAATAAACTCTTTTCATCGATTTGTTTACAAATATGATGTGCGTCACTTTTATGCCTTTATTGGTTTTCGTCTTGTTTGTTCTAATGTACTCTATCATAAACTTACACACTTATTTTTTTAATGAAATGAATTTTCCTCTGATATTAAACCCGAGTCTGATTCAGATTCTAATACAAAGTGATTATGTTTGATTCATGATATCCTCTATCTGGAATAGTTATAGTGACGGTCCTGCTAATTCAGGCAAAGGGTATGTGCTGTCCTGGTTGTCAATCCATTGGAATCTGATATCTGAAGGATCAACGGAAGTGCATAAGGGATACAGGAGGAAAGTAAAGTTAATCCAGAGGGAAAAATGTTCTACGGAAATACCCTGAATTTAGGATAAACGAGAATGCCAATTTATTCTGGAGGGGTAGAGCTATGCAGCACTAAAAAGAGATATTTGATCCAATGTCAAATAGGATGCCACGCGATGTTTCAGCGTTCGCCTCACAACATTTCAAACACTTCATAACCATTTACCCGTACAACTGCCTTTTATTATTGGATCTCCTGCAGCCACGTCATCGCGCAATATATTTCACATGATTGCCCCATTTGTATAAACGTTGCCCTCAAATATCTATTGAACCTTCCCCACACAATTTATAACCACGCCGTCAGGATCAGGATTCCGCAACCCTGTAAGAATAGACTGGGTGAATTTACACTGTCTCTGTCCCTTGTGGTTTTCTGTGCTTCTGTGTGATTAGCTCCCATCTACCTGCGCTGCAGCGAATAATGTCCGGTTCTGATCAATCTCTCTCTGCAAAGCAGTTTCTAAAACCCTGGAAACATTCTGGTAAATTGTTTCTGGACTAATTCAGTGTGAGCCTTTCCAACTACAAGATGACCACAATGTTCACAGTTGTTTGTGCACAGGCGTAACACAGACGTGCGCATTTCCATTCCCATCCAAATTTGTCTGCTCATTTCCTTCACTGATGAAGCCTATCGATGAGCTTCATAACCACCCTGTCCACCTTATGTTCCACTTTCAGTGAATCATGTTCTTGAAATATACACACCTCTATTCTCACGACTCCACGGAGCCCTAATGTTCACTGAGAAGCTCCTACTTTGCTTATCTTTCCAAAAATAAAACGCTCCATGTGTTCCTGTTAAGCTCCACCATTCCATTCTCTGACCAACTTACTGAACTGAAGTTAACTGAAGTTTGATAGTTGACCCCGCTCTCCACCAGACAATCTATTTTATTGTCGTCTGTAAATTTATTTACCGGGTTTTGCACATTGTTATCCAAATCTTCGATATAGATGACACATGACAATTGGCCCGGCAACGATCGTTGAACAAATCACTATTCGCTGACCTGCGCTCCCTGAAACACATTTCCACCATGGATTTCTTCTCCCTAACACCCAGGATTACCATGGTGGGACTGACGGCTTTGTGGCAAAGTTTGCGGATGATACGAATGATGGGTGGATAGTTGGGTATTGCTGAGGAAGCAATGCGATTGCAGCATTGCTTAGGCATATTGGAAGAATGGGCACAAAAGTGACAGATGGAATACAGTATTGGGAAATGTACGGGAATGCATTTTGGTAAAACGAACACTAGTGCGGACTGTTACCTGAACGGCGCGATATGGACTACCAGTTTTATCATGCAAGCAAAGTCACACTGAGCAATCGAGGCACACTGGGAAATGACTGTCTGTTTTTTTCACTCTTTTCTCAGTGAATTTAGCGGCGATTGTGATCCTGTCTCGCAGAAATTGTGGGCTCTCCAAATGTATCACTCGCTACCTCGTGGCCATGGCGACAGCAGATCTGATGGTCGTTGTCCTTGGTGTTGTATTCGAGAAAATCAATGCTCTCTATTCGTATGCTGATTTTTGGGTGAACCCCCCGCTGTGTGGTGTGGGAGGTATTTTGACGATTGCAACATTGGATTGTTCCGTCTGGCTGACGGTCGCTTTCACTTTCGATCGCTACGTCGCGTTCTGCCTTCAGAAGCTGCGGCCCCGATATTGTACGGAGAGAACAGCGACCGTGGTGATCGTGGCGGTGGCCGTAGGCAGCTGTGTTCAGATATTTCCATTTTACTTTGCAGGAGAACCAGGGACGTGCATTCCCAAACCCGAGTACTATACATCATCCCTGTGGAGAGGTTACGAGTTATTTGACACCATCATGACCCCATTATTACCGATTGGTTTAATTCTTCTGTTCAATGTTTTAACCAGCAGATCTATTATAGCAGCGAATATGGTTCGCCGTGGACTCCGGATCAATACTGACAACAAAAGTGATCCAGAGGTTAAGACCCGGAGAAAGTCAATGGTTTTGTTGTTCGCTCTATCCGCCAATTTCATATTATTGTGGATAACCAGTATTGTACACTCCATGACCTGGACAGCCGTAAACGTGGTGTTCACAGACAAATATTACAACACGCCTACATTTATCCTACAAGTGTCCGGGGATATGCTGACGCTGCTCAGTTCCTGCACCAACACGTGTATCTATGGACTGACACAGAGGAAATTCAGGGAGGAGCTGAAGAACGGGGCGAAGTATCTGTTTACACTGAATGGTAAGCTCGCTAAATAAAATGTAAATGTAATTATCCCTAATTGTGTTTAGCCATAAATATGTAGATTTTTTTTTGTACCGCTGTTCAGCGGTTGTTTCAGTTCTCACACTGTAACTCTCTGTTTTGCATGGAAACGTGACCATCAGATTAAGCAGCAATGGCGTGATTATTCTTTCTGTGCACCACGTGACTATTCATACGTATAACGTCAGATTAAATTCCTCTGTGGTAGTTGAAGAGCTGAAACGCAGAACTAAGATTGGCGAAGTTCAATATCAAAGTAGTTTTATAAAATAAGTGCGCCGATGACACGAGATGCGACAATGAACGTGCAAAATCAGACAAAATGTGCAAACCACCGTAAGTCTGTAGACATCTGTAAACGTTTAAATGCCGAATGTGGGGAAACCTTTATGAATATACTTGCAATACAACCTTGCAATATGTGGTCTCGATTCCAACCACATTACGTTACCCTGACCTTAACTTTTCTACTCCGAATGAGGTCGGGAGTCACAAAAGGAAATTTCCCTTAATAGATGCTACCTGGCTCGCTTATCTTTTTGTTGCATGTATAAAACCCGGCTGAATCCAAAATGCGTGCTGTACGTCAGGGACCTTTAAGCATGTGCAGATATCAATGATGTCTTTGTCTCGTGCTAATCCTCTGTATTGTGACATCAACACCTATTCACGTTGGGGGAGAGGGGTGTGATTGGGAACATCCCATTCCCTTCACAAACAGGTAATAAGGATGGCAGGAATTCATGACCATGTCATGGTTTCAGGCACCCGCAGGATCTCTACCTAATGCCTTTCGTTACCCGTGAGCTATAATACGTCTTTTCCCCGCGTTTATACAAACTCATTTTGAATATAATACTGTGTAATTTAGTTCCATTCCATTAAATCAGGTTTAACAATGTTATAGTCCACGGCTTTCTGAAACTTTTTAATGTCATGTACTCGATGCCGTTATCACCAGAATGGAACCTATATTGCAACAGAAAATATTCCTGTTGAATCTTGCATTATGTTCACTAGACTTCAAAGCAGAGCATGTCCCCTTATACATTTTCGTGAGCAAGGGACGGACGCATCATTTCATTGCCTGTGTGACCGCTGTAGCTTTCCCACATATGGTCGTATAACTGAGCACCAGGAGAGAACATGATGCGTATTTCCCCGATCTCTTTTTATAATTGAAACTGGTGCCAGTATTGTGTAGCATCACCCGACGGCAAACTGTCCTTCCATATCCGAACCAAGTACTCCGGCGATAAAGACCCCGGACGAATCCTAAAGTAGGGGCTCGATCAGAAACATTGACTGTTTATTCAACTCCCAAATTTCGAGTGAATTTCGCTAGATTTCAGTTATATTTGTAATCTCTTATATTTAAGGCATAATCGGCATTATAATTTGTATAATTTTGTTAGCAATAATCAGAATGAATCATTTATCATTGAGAGTGGCCACTTCAAGCACATGGCTTTGCAGCTTTGAAACGGAGCTTTGAATTGAGCAGAACACATGTTGAATGTTTTCAATTGTCTGCCACTCGTGAACAACGGATATTTTGACTAAAACCTGCTTTTAATTGAATTGCATTGACACCGCTTTCTCTGATAGGCAGATCGTTAGAAACAGCCCGTGCACATTGAAAAACAAAACCCTGAAGTTAGAGCTATAGCGAGCTTTTCGGAACTGGCATCGAAAGACTGTGCATGCCGGCAAAGATCAGTCATTACTGAAACGAATGCCAACGTAGGCGTGTGACGCCTTTGGACACACTGCTCGTGCAGTCTTCTTTTGCTCTGCCTGCCTCTCCCTTCCATTCGTAATCACTGATGAAAGCGGGGAGCTGATATATTGGAGAGCACACAGAATATGTGAATGACGACAAATGGATTGAAACATAAAGGTCAGCAGAATTTCTGAAATGAAAGACAAACTTGGTTAATAAATGTTGTGTGAGGGAGAACAGGGGTAACAAAATGCTAAACCAATTGCTTGGTATTTAGACAATAAAGCTCATTTATGGACGTGTCTGATGGAGTTGAGTCCAAGGAAGTGCGGGGGCTGTCCTTGGAGTTCTACTGTAAGTGAAGGTATGCGATCAATGACAGACGGTTAACAGAATTGTCCACTATTGCTTTACAGAGTAATCTGTCCGCCGAAATACCGAGCTCACTGACAGTGTGTACGCAAGCTGGCAGGAAGTTATAGCGCATGTGGCATGTTTGCCTTCAGTGGGAAGGTGAGTGAGTGGAATAGTCAGGAATTCATATAAACCCTCGGTAGGATTTCAGTTACAGTTTTGTATTCAATGAGTTACCGGGAGGATAGGACATTGAATATTACAGCACAATACAGGCGCATTGGCCGACGACGTTGTACTGACATTTCATTCTGCTCTAAGATAAATCTAACCAGCTGCTACAGCACAGCCTGCTATTTATATCACCAATGTGCCTAAATAAGAGTACAACGAACGTGCCTCCAACAAACCCGTATAGACCATCAGACCATAAGACATGGGAGCAGAATCAAGTCATTCAACTCATTGCGTGAACCCTGCCATTCCATCATGGCTGATCCCAGATCCCACTCAACCCCATTCGCCTGACTCCTCCCCATATCCGTTGATGCTCCAACCGCCAAATACTACCATCCTCTGTCTTCTCTGCGAAAGCTAATTCTGTATTCACACAGCTACATTTTCAGCTCGTATGCCCCCAGAATTTATGGATGATCCTACAATGGGGAATCTTTTCAAACGCCTTACTAAAGTCCATCTGCAACACAACCACTGTTCTACCTTCATCAGAGTGCTTGGTCACATCGTCACAGAATTTGTTAGGCTCCTGATCCTCAGAAAGCCAAGTTGACTATCCTTAATCAGACTAAGTTTCCCCAAATACTAGTAAACCCTTTCTGACCAATAATTCAGCCACCGGTGAAGTAAGATTGTGGTCTGTAATTCTCAGTACTATCTTCTCCCCATTCCCTGAACAGAGGAATCACATTTGCCAACCTGCAGTCGTCTGGTTCGACTCCTATGGCAAATGAGTATGCGGCAGCTTTTGAAAGAGGGTTTTACCAGGATACTGTCTGAATTACAGGCTGTGACCGGGAAAACAAGGAATCGACCGGCAGATCCAGTGGTTCAGGAAATCCTGTCCCTTTCGGAGACAGGATCCTGTCCCTTGCGGAATGTGAAAGTACAGTAAAGCCACAGAGGAACAACCGACCTTCTGAAATGTAGACATGGGGGAAGTCGGTATGATGCACCGAATTTCCTTTCGAACAGCTCTTTCCGTGCTTTTGCGCATGGAGAGTGGCTCAGTGATTGAATCGGGCGCCTGAGTTCGGGCATCACGTGATGAAACTAGTGTGATTGGTGTTCGGAGGGCGGACAATTCCACCCTCGCAACTAATCGGGTAAAACAGAAATCTCTGGACCCCTTGTGAGGAATACTGTATGAAATATGGTGCTCCCGTTAGTGCAACACAGTGAAGAGATTCCCACTCAAACCTATAACTGATTGACTATTTAGTATAATGAAAATACTGCCCCCTTGGTCTGGACATTGAGGTATTATATTCGTGTCCAACTGGTTCCAATGCAACCCCTTCATTTGCTCCCTGTTTCATGTATCTCTCGTCGTTACAGCGGAAGTGGTTAAATTAACTGTATTCGTGACACGGTTTAATCTGGATTACAATCCAGATTGGTTGTTTGCCCAAGTTACTAGTCCAGTGATTTGCAAATTTTAACCTCGAATGCAAATTATTTTAACTTGTACATGCGAACCTCAGGGAGATTTACTCATAATTTACATTTACTGTTGCAAAATATTTCCCCGCACTCTGGAAAATTGGCTGAAATTTCTAGTTGCGGAAAACACTCCCGCATACTCCAGGTATCACTTTCGAAATGATTTATTTTCTAAATGGGCCATCCGAATTGAGCGCAGTGCTACTCTCGCCAGTGGCCGGGAGAGAACCATCCGCCATGTGGGAATCTGATCCAGGTTCTCAGCGGCACGGGGATGAATGAGGAACATTCAGATGCGTTGGCACTTCAACACAACACATTCCTGTTTCCGGTTCCATGATGCTTTATTATTGTCGTGGCCAATCCAGACTCAAATGCTCCATAACCGCAGACGCTTTATCGGCCCGCGGTGCTGGAGCACATGATGCCAAAAGCATGTTCCGCATTGCTCTCTCTGGGCGCTGCTTCTTTGCTGGGATGTGTTGCTGATTCGCCTTTGATCTTGTTTCCAGCTGTTTGCATTCGGATCCGATTACCATGCTCTGTGATTATAAATTTGTCGATTTCAAGTTCAAGTTCAAGTTGCTTTCTATTGTCGTTTCGACCATAACTGCAGGTACAGTACAGAGTAAAAACGAGACAACGTTTTTTGGGACCATGGTGCTACATGAACAATACAAAAACTACACTGAAATACGGAAACCGACACGAAAACTACACTAGACTACAGACTTACCCAGGACTGCATAAAGTACTCAGAACATTGTAGACATTGCAATAAATATAAACAAGACAATAGGCAGAGCAGAGGTCAGTAGGTTGGTAGTCGGATGGCTTGGGGGCAAATCTGTTACAGAAAAAAATCAGTTGAATGGTGGCGCCCAGAATCGGTCCGCTTCTGTACTCCCGCGGAGTCACGGGTGTAGTTAATTTAATGTCTATTTGAGAGCGGAATGGACGGGAGAGCCGGAATGCTAGGGCTTGTTTTTATTCCTGGCATGGACTCCGGCCCTCTCGCCTCGCCTCCGCTTCCTAGCACGCCACTTACGATATTCCTTTACCACTCCGGAAGCTGAAATAACCTGGACTGGTATAGCGTGACAGCTTTTGTTTTATTTTGAGGTGCACCACCGTTGTGAGGTATTGCGTTATTACAGGGTATTTTGTCGTTCGTGTAAAGAACATCACTATTAGGAGCAGAACACGTAACACATTTCTGATTATGTTTGTGCTGAATTTTATTCCTGCTGAGATTGTGAGTAGAGATGATTTTCTTCTTTTAACATTTTCTCCGAAAACACGAACCGCGTGAATTATTTCTGAATAATTCGCTCGTGTGCGTCTCCATCCTTTTCAAATTTTATTATACAAGTAATTCAGCAGATGCTGAAAATCCAAGGCAACATACACACACACACACACACAGAGACACTCATCTACACACACTCACACACTCACACATACACACACACACAAACACACTGACACATACATACACACACTCACACACACAGATACTCACACACACACACACACGCACACACGCACACACACACACACACACACACACACACAAAGTGTCATACACACACACACGCACACACACACACACACACACATACACACACACACACACACACACACACACACACACACACACACACACACACAAAGTGTCATACACACACAGACACAGACACACAATTGCGGGATGAATGCAGTAGGGCGGGATGCATTTATGGAAATGAATAAGCGCTCGATGTATCGGGTAGAAATCTTTCTTCATATCTGGAGAGGAAGGGGGAAGACGCCAGAATAAAATGGCGTGAGCGGGGAAAGGTGAGAGGTTAAACCAGGCGAACGACGAAGGGCTGGAGCGGAAGGGATCTGATAAGAGAGAACCGTGTACAGGAAAACCGGAGGTATTAAGGGACGCCGTGTGAGGTGATAGGCGGGTGAGAATAAGTATGAACCAGAGTGGTGAATGGAAGAAGAGGGGAGGGGGAGGTATCTTTATTTCGACATTCATGACACCAGGTTAGAGGTTACCTAGACGGAAAGTAAGTTGTTGCTCCTCCCTCTTGAGGTCAGCCTCACTGTGGCACAAGAGGAAGCGATGGGCCGAACATGTCGGATCGGGAATGGGAATCAGAAAGGAAATGTTTGGACGCCGGGAAGCTCCGCCTTTCATGGATGGAGCGGTGGCGATCGACAGAATGAGCCTATTTTATCCCGGGACTCTCTAATATAGACGAGTGCCCACCAGAAACTCCAGACAGAGTAGACGACCACAGCAGATTCGCAGGTGAAGTGTTGCCTTACCGGGCAGACTGTTTGAGCCTGGACTGGTGGTGAGGGAGGAGATGAATGTGCGGGTATAACGCTTTGGGTGCTTGCAGGGATATGCACCGCGAGGGAGAAAGCTGCGGAGGGCTGAATGAAACAGCGGAAAGCGGAGAGATGGGGACGGGAGGTAGTGATATCTTTGTTGGTAGCATCGCTTTAAAAGTGGGATCAGCCGATCAGCCCTCACCAAGTCTTCCATCAGTTTATCGGTGATGGAGTTCCTCTTGCTCTAACCTACCACCCCACGACGTTCTGCACCCAAAAAAATCACAATTTGCAGCTTCCGCCTTCTTCAAAGAGATCGTACAAACAAATTTATTGTAACCACCCCATCAGCGTCCCCAAACCACACACCGTTTTCCACAGAGATCGCTTCCTCCGTTATTCCGTTTCTCTTCCGTCCCTCTCCATTGATCTCCCTCCTGGCACATCCCTGCAAGCGGCCGCAGTGCTACACCTGCCCGTCCACCTCCAACCTCACCACCAGTCCTTTCCCCAAACAGCCCTTCCAGGTGAGACAACAATTTACCTACGAATCCACTGTGGAAGTCGATGTGTCCAACCTTCCCGAAACGGCTTTCTCTTCATTGGCGAGACTCATCGTTGATTGGGAACCATTTCGTTTAGCAGCACAGCTCCATCCGCCAAAAACAGATCTTCCCCCAGTCCAAATATATTAATTCCGATTCCTATTCCTGTTCCGCAGTTTCCTCTTCTTCCCTGATGAGACCACCGTCAGGGTAGAGGAGCAACAACCTACAGGGGCATGCAGAATTTTGGGCAGCCCTGGTCAAAGTCTCTGTTACTGTGAAAAGCTAAGAGAGGAAAGGATGACTTGATTTCCAAAAAAAAAGAAACATAAAGTTAAAATTGACACATTTCTTTAATATTTTAAGCAGGATTACTGTTTTATTTCCATTCTTAGAGTTCAATTCTTTTTTTAAACGAAAAGGGCCCGATGCAAAAGTTTGGGCACCCTGCATGGCCACTACTTCGTCATACCCCTTTGGCAAGTATCACAGCTTGTAAACGCTTTCTGTAGCCAGCTGAGAGTCTTTCTTTATTTCCAGCATCTGCAGATTCACTCGTGTCGCCTAAGAGTCTTTCAATCCTTGTGTGGGGGATGTCGCCCATTCTTCCTTGCAAAAGGTTCCTAGTTCTGTAAAATTCTTGGGCCGTCTTGCATATATTGCTCAGTAGAACAGTGCACCACCACGCCAGAGTCTGCTGGATCTTCCTGAAGGTCTTTTGCAGTCAAACGGAGGTTTTGACTTGCTTTTCTATCTGTCCTACAAGCAGTTCTCTCGGAAAATTTTCTTGGTCTTCCAGACCACAACTTGACCTCCACCGTTCGTGTAACTGCCATTTCTTAATTACATTACTAACAGAGGAAACGGCTACCTGGAAAGGCTTTGCTATTTTCTTATAGCCTTCTCCTACTTTGTGGGCATCATTTATTTGAATTTTCAGCGTGCTAGCCAGCTGCTTATAGGAGCCCCTGGCTGCTAATTGTTGGGACAAGGTGAGGGGGAATGGCCAGTGGTGGACTGATGGGGATCAATTGGTACAGCTCGTACGGAAGACGCTGGGCGACTAAAGGCGGAGTTGTGGTGTCTGTGGAAACTAGGAGATGCTGAAACTCGGTCCCAGTTGGTACTGGGAGACACGTGGAGTAAGTGCAAGAATGTTGCGCACGAGGCGTGTTTTATTATTGGGAGTCACAATCTTCAGTATTTAATTTAATCTGCCATATTTTCCGATATTATTTTAACCTTCCTCTATATCACGGTTATGATACCCCAAAGTCCTTCCGCTCCTCGTTCATGTTTATGAAAAACAAAGCGCTCTTGCTACTGACATCTGAGGAAGTTCAGTGTAAATCTTTCACCAGTCCGGAGAAACAGCGACATCTTGTGGTTTGACTTTGTTTCTGTGGCGCCTCAGTTCCTGTGAATTCCCGGATTCAATTGGTTATTGCAATCTAATTATCGACAGGGAGACATCGAGCTTTGAAAAATGAATGATGAAATTCACGTCACACAGAATCACACAGGAATATTTAATTAACTTGTTAACGGAATCTTGGTTAAAAAATGGAGAATTATTAATTATATATTCACTCCCGCAGTAACGTCAGATAGAAATCATGTGTTTTGAATTTAGATTTACAGTTTAAACTCTAAAAAACAAGTCTGGATGATTTACCAAACATGTGGTGTGTCGTTGAAACAGAACACACCATTCAAACCCTTGCCATTCCGCTCCACTATTCCATTAAGAGTGATTTATTATCCTTTTCAAATATATTCTCCTGCCTTCTCCCGAAAACATTTGACGCCCTGATTAACCAAGAAGCTACAAATCTCCGGCTTAAATGTACCTAATGACATGACCTGGAGAGCCGGCTGTGCCAATGAATTCCGCCCCCTGGCGAAATGAAACATTAAATCCTCATCCGTCTTCCAAATGAAGGTCCCTCAATCTGAAGCCGTGAGGACCGGTCGTAGGGTCACCACTGTTGGAAAACTCCTCTCCATACCTATTCTGTCAGGGCATTGCAGCACTCCAAAGGTTTCAATTAAATCCCCGCTCGTTCTGCTGATACCCAGAGATATCAATTCCCAGTGATTGCTTACAACCCGGCACCTTGCCGCACCGGACGCAGCAAACAGCTCACAGTTCAGTGCCATCACCGCACAGCATTCCGCGAAAATGAGTGAACAACCGGAATGTAGGAAACAGGAAGTCACTGGCGCTGTGAAGCATTTCGCAAACTGCTGCATTATCATGCCGTGACACCAGCAACATGGAGATTACATGGAGTGACCGCCGCAATAATGGCTCGAACTCAGTGTGGGAATGGTGAAGATATATGTGGAATGCATAAAACGTAAAGTCCTTTAACTTGCTTCTAATATTCTGATGTTGGAGATCATTACTGTAAAGGGCCAGAGTTGTGAACGTGCTATAGAAAGGACAACTTTTATTTATTGCATAAAATACCGTCAGGCCAAAATGAAATGTGTACCGACGTGGTGTCAAATCATAGACAAGTAGGGCCGAGCAAAATCATATCTGATCCGTACACTGGGGCTTCGGTGTTTGCTGAAACTAGATAGCTTCAGCCAGACAGAAAAATAGAGACAATAAGTCTCCCAGCAACGTGCTGATACAGTCGGCAAAGCAGAAATTTAACTGAAGGGAAATCTCCAAACATGACAGAAAGAGAATGGATGTAGGGACTGGCAGACTCGGCCAGTTCACTCCACAGGTTTAGATAATGGGCACTTCCATAATGGATCTGTGTGTTTGTAAGACCGGATATTAGGGGGATTTAAATGTGCAAGGTAAAATACATTTTACAGAAGAGAAATTACCCGAGCAATCTAATCTATAATAGAAAAATGAATGTTTTTCTTCTGAAATAACGGAAAGACAGAACTGCTGGGAGAAGTAAAGTTTTCAGGGAGTTCAATTCATCAATATGCTTGTAGAGCAGGTCTGATTATATTTCGGAATTCCTTAATTATTTGACCCTTTCAACTGAGCGGTACAGGCTTCTAAAACATGTCAAAACTAACACAGCTGGGGAAAGCAGAAGAACTTTCACCTGCTCTCTGAATTTTGTCTGGGTGACACCGTAGATAAATGTATTTGTGCAGCTGCTGAAATTCTGAATAGTAGAGCCCCAAAACTGTCCCTGATAAAGCCGGATTGACGTTTCCAGGTCTGTGTAGAGGCATCGCATGAGAATGAAGACCAGAGTGGTTGTCGCCCAACAGAGAAGGAAACTCGCCGACAGGCTGAAGAGCAGAATGATGGATTGTCTCCGACTCTCCATCTCCGGATCTCGCTGTTTCCCGCAATTTCCCCGTCCCTTCAACCCCCGGCGAACCCTGCTCGCCGCCAGTATCTGTCTGACGGTCAGAGCATTGAGGGTCAAAATGTGGACGAAAGGAAGTAGCGGATTCAACAGACGGTCCACCCAATAATACCCCTCAAACGATGGCGAGAAAGGCACTACAGGTCTACTGAAACAAATCCAATTACCCCTCACCAACAACGCTATTCTTTCCATATACATGAAATAAAATGGTATGTTTTTAAAAAAGAAGCCGAGAGATAGTGCGCCCATCACCGTACCCGCAATTCTGGGGGTGCAGTATTTTGCTTTAAAAGTAGGCGAGCAAATGGCCACAAAGCGATCGAAAGTGAAAGCGACAGTAAACCACACGGAACAGTCAACGGCCACGTGACACAGGGCGTAGTGGACAAGGCAGAACGGAGCGTTGTCCAGGATTCCGGAATGAAATCCGTATGCTCGACCCATCTGGTAGAACAGGACTTCGATAATCACCACCATTAGATCCGCCGCAGCCATCGCCACCAGGTAACGCGTGACGCATTTGGAGAGACCGCAGTTTCCTCGGCTGAGAATGATGATCGCCACAAGGTTAACTGCAGTGAAGCAAAAATGATCAAAAATAAGAATAAAGAAATCCAATCGTTTTTTTTTTGTAGAAATACAGCCGTCAATTGTTCTCTTGAAATAAAATCCATCGTTCATCTCTGGTGGACACTATCAGTGGAAGTAAAAAGATACTTTCTTTGTTTGAATGTGTGACCGCAGCATAAAGCGTTTTACAGGAGCGCATGCTCACATTAATCTCTTCACGTTCACGGATGCAGCAGCGATGAGCAGAGTCCAAGAATGATAGAGCACAGAAACGGGTCCTTCTGCCCAATATCTCCATGCCGACCAACCTGGCCAGCTGATAAAGTTGTTCGTGACTGGATCAGATCAGTCAAACTGTCCATGTGCACTTTAAATATTGTTAACGACTCTGTTGCTCCCATTTCCTTTGTCAGGCTGTTCAATACACAGAGCAACTTCTATGTGAGGAAACGTCGCTCGTAATCCAGCTACATTTCTGCCCTCAATAAAATTCCACTCGGCCGAACCTCTGCCTGTAACTCAACCCCGAGAGTCCCTGCAGCATCTTTGTGAATACTGTCTGCACCATTTTCAGCGGACTTCTGCCTTTCCTATAACAGGGCGACCAAGACTGTTCACAGAACTCCAAGCGCGGTATCTCCAAGGAGAGGGGTAGTGTAATTGAAGTGCGCATCTACGCTTCTTTCCGAAAGTCTGAGTTACTATTCGATTGCAAGGTCAGATTCTGAAACCAAGATCTTGCACCGCAGCAACCTTCCCTCTGTTTTATTTTACTGCTTCGGGGACAAACCATTGCTCTGAGCAGAACAATGTTACCCGGTCTTAAAAGTGCTCGGCACTTGTAATGTTTTTTAAATCTGTAATATGCAAGTCAAACAATGACAAAACATAACACACATCACGTAAACACTGTCAGGCAGTCACAATTGACAGGGAGGATGCAACAGTGAAATGTTCTGACGGAACGGCGATGGTGGTTTCTGAACAGTGAGCGACCGACTTCCATTCTGTCTTCATGTTGACCATTTGTGACAGTGTTGTAACTTCAAACAATGACAATGCACGTACGCTGAAGCTAAAATGCTTCGCTGTAAATG
Organism: Hypanus sabinus; assembly: GCF_030144855.1. Classification (NCBI taxonomy): domain Eukaryota; kingdom Metazoa; phylum Chordata; class Chondrichthyes; order Myliobatiformes; family Dasyatidae; genus Hypanus; species Hypanus sabinus. The sequence continues at coordinate 25,516 of NW_026779281.1, forward strand.
TGGTACGTTTAGTGTTTAGCACATTTATGGATTATATTCATGAATACAGTTAAATTCATCATTATATTACCAACGATTTCGAAAGATTTTCGCATAATTTCAAAATCATGTTAGCATCGTGTAAAAGAAATTCCAGCTGCTTGTCCGCAAATGCCATGTTCGCGGGGGAGTATGGCGAGGCTGCGCACCCCCGCATTTTAGAGGGAACTGTGCTGACACCAAGGAACATAGCTCAGAATTTGGTGACGGGAAAAAAATGGTAATTGTCAAAGAATAGAAAACAGATTGGCCGTTAATTGAACAGTGCCTGGAGAAAGAGAAGGGGGAAATATGAGTTTACTTTTCTGAAGGAGGGAAGAGAATTTGTTTTTGGGGGGTGGGATTGGCGAAGCAGTCCAGTGACAAGTCTGCACGACCCAGGTTAAAATGACAACAGGGCAGGAGGTTGAGATGAACGGAACAGCATTTTAGGGATTTTTAATAATCACCGATTAAAATCACATCAGCAGTAGCTGAGAGCGGCGTGAGTTCTCTGCTTTCGTATAAATATTCGAAAGGTACTTACCCGGGATACCGACAATTACAATGACTGTGTAACAAATAGCCCTGTCTCGAAACATTGTTGATCCAAGGCTGTTCCGTTTCGAATGTTCCCAATTTCTAATTGTCTTAGAAATTGTAAATAGCTAGTAAATGAACTCAAACAGTTATAACAAAGCCCGGAGAGCAAATTTCCTTTGCGGCTACTGGGTAAAACTCTTCACGGATCACACGTTGTTGAGAGTCCACCGCGTCTGGATGTTTCTGTCCTCTATGTAGCTGAAGCACAGAATGACGTACTTTTATAGAAAAATCGGTCACCAATAATGAAAACAACTTGTACAGTGACTGGTGCTAATTAACGGTAGATAGCAAAAATATCTCTGCTCTAACGAACCGTAATGCCAGTGGGGAAATAACACGCCTTACTTCATTGAACTGAACGCAACACCTGTCTTGAAGCAACAAGAGACGGCCGATGCTGGGCTCGCAACACCGAATACGATGTTGTCAAACTACTCCGTGTAATGACAGGACATTATCTGCGCATCGCTGGGGACTACAGTAGTCTGTAATCCTGTGGGTGAGTCCACCACATCAGCGCTGATTCCATTCTCACATTGCGAGTGGAGTCTCTGTCTTGTTACTTCCCCGTGATGACGCACCTTTCATGTGATTCACTGTCACTTTGCTTGCGGTGATTTATTTTTTACTGGTCATTAACATGAATGATTTCTGGCGCAAACCCTCATTGTTTGCACTGTTACCGGAGTCAGTCGCAAACACAGATGTTGGCAGGTATGCGGCGCGAAATGCAAACCAATGACCCCAGCATTACAGACATTGTCCGCTGCTGTACCAGACAGAGTAAAACAGAAAACATTGTGTCAACACCGGTCTTAATGCAAATGTAGCAGTAACGATATTACAGAGGCACCAGATGATTTTCGAAGTTAGATTTCAGAAAAAGTACATATTAAGGTGCTAACCAGAGGTGAACAGCGCAGTGGAACATCAATACGCGTGCACAGCGAGGTATCAGGATATAGAAAGAGAGCTGTTCCTGAAACACGCTGTTCTCGTGTTTAGACAGAGAAATATGGAGAACCAGGGGACAGGGGTTCTTTGACATTTCATGAAACATAACAGGCCAGTTGCGTCACTTCAGCCACAGCACATCAGGAACAGAATGACGGTCCAAGGAGAGACGCATTGGAAATAACGCAGCATTATGAACCAGCATCAGTAACTGAGCTTCCGGGCGTGCACTGGCTTCAGATTAGAGCCGCGCAAATATCTGAGTGCCGGGGAAAGCGGATTGATGGTAAATCAGGGAGGATCCTGGCACTAATTGTCGAACCCCTTTCTATGAGAATAAAATTCTGCGTCAATTCAGCCAGTGGACATTAGGAACATCCAGGGAGACGCTTTCGAAAGAAAGCAACATTCTGAAACCAGCATCAATAACTGAGATTTTGGCCGTACAGTGGCTTGGAATTACAGCTGTTTCTATATCTGAGTGCCGGGGAAAGGGGATTAATGGTATGTCAGGGAGCATTCTGGCACTAACGGTCGAACCTCTTTGTGTGTGCATGAGAATGAAATGGTTAATTGTGTGCAGCGCTCTCCTCCTCGAGGACACGCATACTATGGATTCTATGAAAGCGAAGATAAGGTGCCTCCACCCAAAAGGTCATCTGTCCATTTTCCTCCACTGACGCTGCCTACATGACTTGTTCCTCCAGCATCGTGCAGGCTCCTCATAGATTCTTTTACAGGAGTTTCTCAGCTTGTTCAAGGCCAAGACAGGAGCCGCGGAATTCAAATGTTAATTCCAAGTAGCTTTGTGGAATAAAATGTTATTTTGCTCATTCATTGCTTAATTCACTGACAAGAATTGCAGAAAAAAATGAGGTAATTATTTCTGCCTACAGCAGACTATGAGAGAAATGGTTAGTGTCCCACACTGATACCACGCCACACCCAGACTGATGGAAGTACCCTTACCTCGCTGGAGAACATCCCGCAGTTGTATTCGGAAACAGAGTCACAAAGCACAGAATCATGGAGAAGTCCGGCACTGAAACAGGCTCCTATGCTCATCCGCCAGTGCGGAACTGATACTCTCCCTAGTCCCGTGGACATTGCACCTGGACCATGCCGTCCATTCATGTAGGAGTCAATTTCCTCTTCAATGTTGCAATCGGTCCTGCATCCGCCATTTCCGTTGGAAGCCCGTTCCACACTCTCGCTGCCTCAAGAAGATGTCCCGCCGCATATTGCCCTGATGTACTTCACCTTACAACGATTGCTCACTACTCTCGTCAAACTTCAGTGAAATACGCCTGCTTATATTTACGCTATCCATACACTTCATCAACTGGAACTTCTCTTACAAAACGTTCCCTCTTCCTTCAACGCTTGAGGGAACCCGAACCTATTCCTAACCTACTTAATCTTTGGCTCTAACCCCCGCCCTCCAGTCCCGGCATCATCCTTCTAACTTCTCTATGTACATTGAAGTCGTCCATGCAAGTACGTGTCTAGAACACACATTCAATACTCGATATAGGACATTGCCAACGCCTTATACAACTTCAACGTAGCATCACAACTCCTATACACCTTACTTTGATGTTTGAAATCAAATGTGTCAGTCGTACTCTTTACGACCCGATCTGCCTGTGAAGCGAATTTCAGGGAATTATGAATCGGTCTTCCCAGGTCTCTCTGTTATACCACACTACTCAATGCCCTACATTTTACTGCGTAAGTCCTACCACCGTTTGTCTCTCCACCCCCTCCCCCCAAACTGATACACCACACATTTACCTGTATTCAAGACCATTAGCTAATCTTGTTGTTTACTGCTCATCCAATTTTCAAATATCATTTTTAAATCTGCAGATTCAGCCTATCAGACTGTCGGTCAGATGGTTGATCTATATAACACACAACAATGGACCCAGTGCAACACCTGCGGTACACCGGTAACTACAGGACCAGTTAGAGAAGCCACCGTCGACAACCACTCTTTGGATTCTGCGTCCAAGACAGGGGTTCCCATTATTTTTATTGTTTTTATTTTTTTATTGCGTGGAGGTCTTTCACCATCGTGCCGGTCGCTCAGAGACTCAGTCACCGGAGTTTCTGAGCTTACCCAAGGCCAAATCAAGAGCCGCCAAATTCAGAGGTTAAATCCATGTTGCTTTTTGGAATATAATATGTTGTTTTGCCAAATCATTGCTTAAGACCGACTAGAATTGCACAAAAGTGCGGTAATTATTTCAGCCTACAGCAGACTATGAGAGGAATGGTCAGTGGTCCCATATTGATGCCTCGCCACACCCGGCCTGACGGGAGTACCCTTACCCCGCTGGGGAACATCCCGCAGTGGCATCTGGTCACAGAGTCATCGAGCAGTCCGGCACTGAAACAGGCTCTTCTGCTCATCCTCCAGCGCCGAACTGATCCTCCCCCTAGTCCCGTGGACACTGCACCTGGACCATGTCGTCCATAACCCTCCCATTCGTGTCGGATCCAATCTCCTCTTCAATGTTGAAATCGGTCCTGCTTCCGCCATTTCCTTTGGAAGCCCGTTCCACACTCTCGCTGCCTCAAGAAGATGTTCCGCCGCATATTGCCCAGATATATTTCACCGTTCACCCGCAGCTCACCACTCTAGTCAAACCTCAGTGGAAAATGCCTGATTGTATTTACGCTACCTATACCCTTCATCAACTGGAACATCTCGTAAAAACCTTCCCTCTCACTCCAAAGCTTGGGGGAATGCGAACCTATTCCTAACCTACTCAATCCTTCCCTCCAACTCCCCTCCTCATGTCCCCGCATCATCCTTCTAATTTTTCTATGTACTCAGTCAAGATATTGATATTGTTCATGCAGGTTGGTGACCAGAACACATACAATAGTCGACATTAGGCATCACCAACTATACAACTTCAGCATAGCATCGCAACCCCTGTACTCGTTGCTTCGATGTCTGAAGGCCGATGTGCCTATAGTTCTCTTTACAATCCTATCTGCCTGCGACGCCAGTTGCAACGGATTATGGATCAATCTTCCCAGGTCCCTCTGTAATACCGCAGTACTCAACGCGCTCCCTTTTACAGAATAAATCCTACCACGGTTTGTCCTCCCAAAGTGATACACCACACACTGACCTGTATTCAAGACCATCAGCCACTCTCGCTGTCTACCACTCATCCAATATCGGGATCACACGCAACTCTGCAGATTCAGCCTATCAGACTGTCGGTCAGATCGTTGATCTATATAACACACAACAATGGACCCAGTGCAACCCCTGCGGTACACGGGTAACTACAGGCCTCCAGATAGAGAGGCCACTACCTACTACCACCCTCAGGATTCTGCCTCTAGGACAGGGGTTCCAATATTTTTATTGCATGGAGCCCTACGGTTAACCGAGGGGTCCGTGGATACAAGGAAGGGAACACTTGCAGTAAGCCAGCGTTGCATCCAATTTACTACCGCATTCACAGTGACAAAAGACGGGACACTCCGGCACAACCTCTCAGGCCCGACATTAACAAAGGCATTAATAAACCTGATTCTGATTCTGGTTTGCTAATCTGGGTTTGGAGTGCTCTATAAACCTCAGCACGGAGTGCAGTATTGAACCGGGTGCATGGCGGCCCGGTGTGGGAACACCAATACCGCAGAACGGAAACACCTGCACAAGGTAGTGGATGCATCCCATCCCATCACAGGAAAAGCCCCACAGACCCGTCAGGTGAAAACACAGGAAACTAGCGACACAGCTACAACGTGTGACGTCACAAGGAAGCAGAAGGCACAAACAAGAGCGTCCACCTTCCAGTTGATTCCCTTTTATCCCGGCTGCCCTCGGAAGGAGACGCAAGACCAGGTTTAGGAACAGTTCTTCACTCCTACCTTCAGGCACCTGAAACAACGCGGATTACTTCACTCACCGCAAAACTGAACAGATTCCCCAACCATGGACACAGTTTGAATGGCTCCGAAAGTCATGTTCTCCTAATATTGATGTGATGTATTCATTGATCAAGTTATCTATTTTTCTGTCCTATCGACCTCTATTTACCTATCTATTTACCTATTTATCTATCTATCTATCTATCTATCTATCTGTTTGTTTATTTATTTATTTACTCTTTTGCATTATTATTCACTCCCTCCGTTGGCCAGTGTTGACCATGGACGGTGCGACCGGATTGTCTCCCTGGTACACAAGCCAATATGTAAAGCTATTGCAACAGTATACACAGAGCACGTTGTTGCCACGTAGTTGTTGTTCACAACACTTCCTCGTGGTTTGCTACCGCGGCTTTCCCCAGGACTGGGTATTGTCGTAGGTTTGAGAATAGAATTTTCCATCACGTGATGAGTGCCAACCCCGGCTGACAAGCCCCATCTGTCCGAAGCCATGGTGAGTCGCCTTTGCTCCTCATCCTGTCAATAGAAATGGTTCCGCCGGGCTTAGTAGTTAAACCTCATGTGAAGGTCAGGAGCTGGGCTTGTTCAGACGGGGTAGACAACCCAGAGGTTGTGTGAAAAACACGCCATTGAGAGATGTTTTGTGTAGTGGGAGTTAATCAGCATTACCAACCCCGTCTATCACACGCCTAATGAAGCTTTTCATTCTGATTACTATTTAAGTTTTTTTTTTCTCAGCTCAAGCTGGTCAAACTTGCGGCATGTGCACAGCCGAGGGCACTTATTTTCTTAATTGCGGGGAGTTTTAGGAGCATTCTAGAGTTGTTTATTATTGTGGTTTTCTGGAGACTTACATAAATATTACTGTGAAGGCCTAACTGTTTCAAAATACTGTATAGTGTGTTTGGGATAAGACCAGTTGTGAATATTCCTATTGGGACAATGTATACTAGACAATGTATGCTAGAGCTGTTCGGGAGGGTTTAAACTAATTTGCCGTGGGTGGGACCCGGGTCGTTCGTGCTGAGGATGAGGTACGAGGGGTGATTGACGGACGGGCGCCATGTATTGGCCCTATTTGTAATAATGAACCGGCCTTAATGTAATTGTAGGACTCCGACGCTGAAAACTGGATCAGGTTCTATCTATAGTAACGTTACTGCCTTTTATGGGTTAGCATTTTAAAGCAAGAACTTGGTGAATGACACTTGCCACCTGATTTTACCTGTATCAGTAATGAAACTGAGTTAATCTGCTGCAGGATCCTGTGCTGCGGTCGATTGTTTCTGCTTTCTCGTGACATTGTCGGCTTGAATTTGTTGTTCTTCTGTATTTTATATTGGTTCAGAGTTCACCACCTTGAGTTGCACCGTTCCTGGGAAAAGGACTCCAACTCTGAGCCAAACTTTCAACGTTTCCTTGTCGACATCAACTGTTCAGATCATCGGGATGTTCTCCACAGAGGGTCATGTTCTTCCATCGGATAACTTTCTGTTCTGAAGTGACAATGTTTTCTATATTGTACTTTCATTTAAGTTTAATGGTGTTGCCTCCATATCAGAATTCCACATGTTCGCGTTGATTACTAAAGCTTGTCTTCCTTGCTGAAAAGTTAACTTTCTAAGTTTCATCTGGGTAGTGTGTAAACTTATTGCGTCTGTTATTTCTCTTCCGCCTCTGTCCGAGGTACCTGCTTTCAAGTGCATGTAGTGTTTTCTAAAATTTTCATTTCAGTTATTAATTTTCATTTCAGTTATTATTTTTCCAGATAGGCTTTGATAAACAAATATAATGTATTTGCAGCAAAGCTGTGTGTTGCCTTTGTAATATTTTCACTATTGAGCTCTTTCTGGTGCATTTTCTTAAGACCTGAAGTGGTTTATTTCCATTTATTACGCCATGATCTAATTTGCTTGCATTTTGATATCCCAGGTGTTTATATCTTTCATATCCATCCATGGGGAGTATCGGAACTTGCTGCTCTACTCGCTCTATTGCACCTTTCATTATGTTTAATGTTCTGCGGTTATCCAGTCCAAATGACATGTTTCTCTAGGGTGGGGCAGAACTAAATAACCTTTGGTAGTCAACATAACAACATGAAAGCTTTCAGATATTCATTCGGGCTTGATTCAGAATTACAGAATCTATTATCAGTTACCTTTACATATTTTCACACCCTCAAGGCATACTTTCTGCTCTTCTGTAATTATATTGTGATTACCTAAGTGAGTGTCGAATAGCTATGGGATGCATGATGCTACAATTTTATACCGTTTGTAAACAGGTAAATTATTATCAATGGTATTATTGCAGCCGCACGTTTTTTTTTTCCTCTTGCTCTCAGCTCCAGCCGCTAAATCCTGAGGCACGAGCAAACCGCACACACCTACTTCTCAATTCGTGTGAACTTTCCAGCCACTCTGGTCGTGTGAACTATCATGGCGTTCTGGAGACTGACATCAGTATTGTTGTGTAAGCCTAATTGTTTAATGCTACTGTGTGCTGACTTTCGGATGATGCAGATGTAGCTGTAACAATTGAGACAATGTGTTACGAGGATTTCCCATCAACAATAATGATCAGTTAGGTACAGAAGGAGTTTGTATTTATTGATAAGTGCCTTTATTGTCTGAACTAAATGAGCACGTGAACGTACACAGCCGACGAAGTTTCCATGAACCTGGGTAAACTGTCAAATAATCGAAACGATGATTGCCGGTGAAGAGTGGGGTTCCACAGGGCTCCATGTTGGAACCGATTCTTCTTACGTTTTGTGCCAATGATTTCAATGATGGAATTTATCGCTTTTATTTGCAATGTTTGCAGACGATATGAAGAGAGGTGGATGGGCAGGGAGCTTTGTGTAAGTAGAGAGGCTACAGAAGCACCTACATAGATTAGGAAAATGGGTAAGGAAATGGCAGGTGGAAGGTAGCACCGTCTCTGGTCATGCACATTGGTAGGGGAAATGAAATCATTGATTCTTTTCTAAACGGAGGGAAAATGCAAACACAAATCTCAGGGGGAAAGAGACCCGGGAGGTCCTGTGTGACAGTCCATAAAGGGGAATTTACAGGTTGAGTCTGGGTGAAGAAGGCGTGCAATGTCAGCGTGGATTTCCAGAGAACCAGAATATAAAAGCAAGAAGATAATGCGGACACTTTATAAAGAACTTTATAAAGGAGGGTTATGGGCTGAGTGCGGGTAGGTGGGACTAGGTGAGATTAAGGGTTCGGCACGGACCAGGAGGGCCGAGATGGCCTGTTTCCGTGCTGTGATTGTTATATGGTTATATAACTGGTGGGGCCACACCTGGAGTGTTATGTGCTGTTTCCGGCCCCTTGTTTGACTGGAGATGGCTCAAATCAGTTTCACGAAAGTGATTCCAGGATTGGATGACGTGCCATCTGAAGAATGTTTGATCACTTTGGGTCTGTATTCACTGGAATTCAGAAAAATTAGGAGTGGCCTCATTGAAAACTAACCAATAGTGAAAGGCCTTGATAGAGTGGATGTGCAGAGGATTTTACGGAAGGCAATCCTTTTAAAATAGAGATGAGGAATAGTTCCTTCAGCCAAAGAGTGGAGTCATCAGTGCAGACAAATATGTTTCTGTATATTTAATACACAGTGTGACAGATTCCTGATTGTTCAGGACATGAGTAGATGTGGGTGGAAGACAGAAGACTGGAGCTGAAAGGAAAATTGGATCAGCCACGATGGAATGGCGAAGCACACTCGATGTAACAAATGGTTTAATTCCACTCCTACATATTATGGTCTCATGGTCTTATGCCATTGAATATTAACTGGTTAAACAGCCTCATGAGCAGCACCTTCTCAAAGGCCTTCTGAAAATCCAAGTACACAACATCCAACGATTCTCCTGAATCTAACCTACGTGTAACTTCTTCAAAATTTTCCAGAAGATCTGTCCATTAAAAATCAGAAGATTGAATGAGTAAATAAACTCTTGGGGGATCCGCTGGTGCCGTCAGTCTCACCGGATGATCAGGTCTGTTTGGAAAGTGGATATGCTAGATATGTGATTCCTTTTACCAGTAACTTGTGTGGTTAGACGAATCGGAAAAACAAACAACAAGCGAAGTCAGAATTAGATCCTGGTTTGCACTGTTGAAATATTATGATCGACACAACCGAGGTAATCCGGACGTGGACCCCGTCCGAAACTCGGGCTACGGGACAGATTTGTGAAAGATAGGTGGAGGCGTCGGTAGGGCTGAGGAAGCAATGTGATTGCAGCAGGACACAGGCAAATTTGAAGAATGAGCAAAAATGTGGCAGATGGAATACAATATTGGTAATTGGACGACAGTGCTTTTTAGCAAAAGGAACAATTCTGAACTATTATCTGATGGGGAAGAAGGTTCAAACAACATAAGTACAGAAGGAAATATGAATCATCGGGCAAAACTCACAGAAGGTTAATTTACGGGACGAGCCTGTGTAAAGAAGGCAAATGCAAATTTGGCAATTATTTACAGTAAAGTGGAAGATGGCTTGTACACGCTGGAATTAAGGAGATTGAGAGAGGATCTAATTGAAACATATAAGATTATTAAGGGATTGGACAAGATAGAGGCAGGAAATATGTTCCAGATGCTGGGAGAGTCCAGTACCAGAGGGCATGGTTTGAGAATTAGGGGTAGGCTATTTAGGACAGAGTTAAGGAAAAACTTCTCCCAGAGCGTTGTAGGGGTCTGGAATGCACTGCCTCGGAAGATAGTGGAGGCTTTCAAGAAGGAGCTAGATAGGTATCTTATGGATAGGGGAATCAAGGGATATGGGGACAAGGCAGGAACAGGGTATTGATAGTAGATAATCAGCCATGATCTCAAAATGGCTGTGCAGACTCGAAGGGCCGAATAGTCTACTTCTGCACCTATTGTCTATTGTCTATATAAGCAAGGAGATAATGCTAGTATTTTTAAGACCCTTGTAGGCCGCACAGAGCATTTGGGACCCATATCTCTGAAAACGTGTGCTGTCGTTGGAGAGAATCCAGAGGATGTTCAAGATGATGATTCCGGGAATGAAGGGGTTAATATATGAGGACCGTTTGCCATCCTTGGGCCTGTACTCCTGCACTGACCTAAGTTTAATGAATGCGGGTGGTGGGGTGGCAAATCGCAATGAAACTCACTGAATGTGGGAAAAGTCTAGAAAGGGTGGATGAGGACGGGACTTTTCTTATGGTGGGGGTTGCGATAACAGAGGACACAGCCTCAACACTGAGGAGCGACCTTTCAGTTTCGTTAAAAAGAATCTTATTCAGTCAGAGAGCAGTGAATCTGTGGAATTCTCTGACGGCGGTGAGGGCCATGTCTGTGTGTACATTTAAGGCAGAATCCAGAAGCTTGCTGATCAGTCAGGGCATTACAGGATATGCCGAGGAGGTAGGTGCATAGGATTGAGTGAGAACCGGGATCATCCATGATAGAACGACAGAGCAGACTTGATGGGCTGAATGGCCTAATTCTGCTCCTATGTCTTATTGTCTTATACAGTGAAGAATGACACAAAATACTTGTTACGTTCAGCTGCTATTTCTTTGCTCGATCGGCAGCATCATCTTCCAGCGGTACAATATCAACTCGCCCTCTTTTACTATTTATATGTATGAACAGCTCTTGATAACTGATATTATTGGCTCACTTACTTTAATTTTTCATTTTGTCTCTCATGTGTGTCTTTTTTTCGTTGTCTCCTGTTGGTTACGTAATTTCCAATCCTCTCACTTCCGACTGTTTTCTTGCTATATTACGTGATCCCGCCTTTATTTTATCAAAAACAGGAGAAAATCTGTGGATGCTGGAAATCCAAGCAACACAAACACAAAATGCTGGAGGAACCTGGGTGGCCAGGCAGCATATATGGGAAATAGTAAACGGTCGACGTTTCAGGCCGAGACCCTTCATCAGGACTGGGAAAAAAAAAGATGAGCCGTCAGTGGAAGAAGTGTGGGGCTGAGAGGGATGAAAGAAGCGGTAGATGACAGGTGAAACTGGGAGAATGGGAGTAATGAAGGAAGAATCTTCTCAGGATATAATTTCCTTAACGATTCTCAAAAGTTCATTGATAATACCTCCACATCTCCTCAGCCACCTCTTTCAGATCTCTGGAGTGTACGCTATCCGTTCCAGATGAACTATTTAACTTCAGACCTTTGTGCTTCCCAAAAACCTTCCCCTGAGTAACGTTACTTTACACATTCTGACCACTGACATCTGGGACTTCGGTATTCCTGGCAGAGTGATAAGAGTGATGTACAATACTTATTCAGTTCATCTGCCATTCCCATGCACCCCCACCACATTACTACCTCTCCAGCATCATTTTTCAGTGGTCTGATATCCACTTCCGCCTCTCTTTAACACTATATGTACCTGAAGAAAAATATGGCATCCTCTTGAATATTACTAGCTAGCTCACCTATGTATTCCATCATTTCCTTCTTAATTATTTTAGCTGCATTCTGTTGGTTTTTAAATGCTTCCCAATCATCTAACTTCCGAGTAATTATTGCTCTATGCCCTCTCTTTGGTTTTCATGTTGTGTTTGATTACTCTTATCAGCCAGAGTTTGGTCACCTTACCTTCAGAATTCCACTTCCTCCTTCGGATGTATACATCCTGTGCCTTCCCAATTTCTTCCAGAAATTCCAGCCATTGCTGTTCCGTTTTTACCCTGCAAGTGTTCTTTTCAAATCAATTTTGACCAATTTTTCTCTCGTGCATCTCTAATTCTCTTTATTCCACATCTGACTTTAGTTTCTCCTTCTCTAATATCAGGATGAATATGATCATATTAAGATCACTTGTCTTTAAGAGTTCCTTGAACTTAAGTGACCGAATTAATTTAGGTTCATTACAACACACAATCCAGAACAGCTGATCCCCAAGTGGGCTCAACCACGAGCTGCTCTAAAAAAACATCTTGAACACCATCCTAATTTTCCTAGTCACCTGCATGACAATCCTCCATGACCATTGTAACATTGCCCTTTTGGCACGCATTTTCTATCTCCCAATGTAATTTGTGGACCACATACTTACTGTTGTTTGGAGGTCTCTGTAGAATTCCCATCAGGGAGTTTATTTATATTTGCTGCTCGTTAATTCAACCCAAGGAGATTCTACACCTTCCAACCCCATGCCAACTCCTTCCAATGATTTATTTAATATTTTACCAACAGAGCCACACAGCCCCGATAGCAGCTTGTTTTTGGCTTATTCTTTCAAGAAATATATAAGTATCTGGGAAACAAGAGGACCTGCAAACGCTAGAGAACTACACACAAAGTGCTGGAGGGTCTCAGCATATCAGACAGCATCTGAGGATGGGAATCAACATTTCGGGCCAAGACCCTTTATCGGGACTCTTGATTCCCATGTATCTGGGAAAACTTTGGCAAAATTTAGTTCAAGGCTTAAAAAAAACCCTGTCAAACAGAGCACAATAGTTATCAAATACAACAAATGCAATAAACACCTTCATCAATACCGACATTGATTTTTCTTTAATAAAAATATCCTGGACCCATTTCAATCAGCAAAGTTAAAAGATAAATAGCAACTTTAGAAAAGACTATTTACACACAAACCCACTTAGACTTTGGACAGAAGGAGGAAGAGAAATCATACATATGAAAACAATCACACAACCGTCAGATGAAACTTCCAACAACGTGAACTGACAACAAACATGAACTGGATTCAGCACTCCATGTGTGTATATGCAATCGTTATAAGAAATATAGACCAGAAAACGTACATAAGAAGCCAACTCAGAAAAATGAATCATCACTATCGAAGAAAACATTAACCAGTGGAATGAGTATGACCCTCCATGGGAGACATCCCAACGATCTGAGCAGACTGGATGGTGACAAGGAAGCATCGTGCACCTGACTGAGAGTTGGAAAACTGTTCCCAGAAAGAGAGACATTCCTTGCAGAAATACAGGACAAGGTGGTTAAAATGTAAAAAAAAATCAAAAAAATACATGAAATACAAACAAACAAGGCAGTAAGTGCACAAAATGCCAAGAGAAACCAGACACAATCCAACACAAACCAGGATCCTGCAGCAGTAACTCAATCGGATTACTTACAAAAGTACAATCAAGTGGCAAATATCATTCACCAAAATATTGCTTTAAAGTACTGATGAATGACCTCCATCACTTCAAAAAGCCATCATAAATTCAAGCGTGAACCAGTTTTAGAGTCAAAATCTTACAAATTACATGATAATCAATACATTATTTCAGACAGGACAACCCATAATAACCATCCAGATATAACATTACAGGATAAACAAGCAGGAACAACTCCCCCAATAGATAAAACCGTTCCCAACACACACGTGTTACTCGACCACTGGAGCACCTCACCACAGGTACTGTTTGTGTCATCAGTCAGACAACCAAATTATTTTCTCTGTCAATCAGCTTCCAAATGTTACTAATCTGTCATTCGGTGCCACGCCTGCTGCTGATTCCCTTCTCCTCATCATACGTTTTTACCCTGATTATCGCCGAGCCCCAAACTCTTCCCTGTGCAGAATTGCCTCTGGTTTCTGACCCTGCTCCGTTGAAAATCCGACAGATGGTTCCCCATTCCGCTTTCAGTCTTTAGAGGAAAGTGCGCTTTCAACAACCCTTTAGAAGCAGGAAAAATGACCCATAATGTGGAAATGAGCCATGAATAAGGAGGTTAACTACCAATGTTATTCCTCCTCAACCCAGAGATTTGAGGGGCGAAGAACATCTCAGACAGAACTGCAGTCAGCTCGACTTCTTCAGTCTGCAGGAACTTCAAAGGAAACCACTTCACCCACAGAGTGGTGACTGCTTGGAAACCATCACCACAGGCAGAGCGAGAGGTGAACAACAGGGGAGGATTTAAAAGGACTCACCTGGAACAGAATCACTGGCAGGGTCCAGCTGGCCTGACTTGACCATCTACTGTACATTAGCAGTGTTATAAATTCAACAGAATCCGAAGACATAGAGTTCAAAATAGAACTGATTTATTTGTCTCAGAGCCAGAATATTAATCTCCAGTTCCATTAAAGGTGAATGTGCAGCAGAAGAAACTCCTCCCATGCCCAGTGACCAGGGTGCAGAACTGGGTGTGGTGAGCAGCAGCAATAATTGCGGAGTTCAGCACCGACAGTCAGTCTCAAAGTTGCATTCAGCAAAGGGGATGGACAAATATCCAGTATACAGCTTACTGAAACTTCTTCCTATTGTGAACCACAAGGTTAATGGTGCCATAAGGTTAATTACTGAGAGAATCCCTTTCACACTCACAGCAGGTGAACAATCACTCCCCAGTGTGAACTCAGTGATGCACATTTGGTGGAGATGACTGAGAGAAACTCTTCCCAAAGTCTGAGCAGGTGATCGGCCTCGAACCAGTGTGAAATCGCTGGTGTTTCAGTAGGTGAGATGACCATGTGAATGCCTCCTCACATTCAGAGCAAGTGAACAGCTTCTCCCCAGTGTGAACTCTCTGATGACTCTGTAGATTGGATGATTGACTGAATTCCTTCCCACAGTCTGAGCAGGTGAACGGCCGCTCCCCAGTTTGAACTGTCTGGTGCGTAATAGGGAGGATGACAGAGTGAATCCCTTCCCACAGACTGAGCAGGTGAACGGCTTCTCCCCAGTGTGAACTGGCTGGTGACTCCATAGGGTGGAACAGTGAGTGAATCTCTTCTCACAGACCGAGCAGGTGAACGGCCGCTCCCCAGTTTGAACTTGCTGGTGAGCCATTACGTTAGATGACCGAATAAATCTTTCTCCACAAGTTCAGCAGATGACCAGCCTCCGTGCAGTGTAACTGACTGGTGTGTCCACAGGTGGGAGGACAGACTGAATCCCTTCCCACACACAGCACAGGTGAATGGGTTTGCCCCAGTGTGAACTCGCTGATGTACCTTCAGATGAGATGACCGAGTGAATTAATTCCTATTGTCTGAGCAGGTTAATGGCCTCTCCTCTATGTAGAATGATGTGCGTGCCAGTCAGTCAGATGACCTAGTGAATCTCTCCCCATAGCCTGAGCAGGAAGGATGGTTGATTGGATCCCTTGCTCCACTTCTTAAATATCCAGACAGAGGCAGCACAATTGGTTTGTTGTGTTTTAATTCCCACAGAAAAATTCCTGGTCAGATTTAAACTGTAAAAAGATATACAAAATCCATCAGTGGGTGAAGGACAACATTTCAGATGAGATCACTTGAGAGTCAGAGAAGATCTATCAAATGTATATTTCAATAAAAGTACAAAGAAAGGAATATGCACTGTCAAAATCGTGTAGAGTATACCACTCAGCTAATATAAAAAAGGAACCACGACTCCTCTTAACAATTCATTATTATTATTATTGAGAAAGAAAAAAGCATCATTTCCCAGTATTTCCTTCTTTCGGCAAAAATCTCAGGAGCAAAATCTTCCACTATACCAATTTCAGTTGAATTGTAGATTAGTTGTCCTCTTTTCTAGCCTCTCGGATTATAGCTTTTTTGCTTGTATAACAATGCAAGAAAAGTATGAGTGGTCGTGGACGTAATTCAGATAAACGCTGAAATCTTGGAATTCTATGTGCTCTGTCGAGTAAAGGGTTCACTTCAAGGATCTCACTAAAAAGTGAATGCAGCATATCTCAGAAGAAATTTAACAGGTCACCAGTTTCAGTATTTTCAGGCAAACCCGAAAATTCTTCCGGCGCGCTTTGCTGTCTAAATCAATCATTTATTTCTCTTTGTTCTTGATAATTCCAATGTGACTTCATTAAGTTTCTTTTCCATAGATGACATCTTCAATTCTTGTTTGTTAACTGTTATTGTTCCTTCTCAATTCGATGGGTAGTCTGTTTGAGCATCTGAAAGGTGTTTCAGGAAAGGTCTTGCCGCTTCTCAATTCAAAACCAGATCGACTTCCTGCCATCATGATTAAATCTTAAATCCTTTAACAAAAATAATGAAATTGAAAGTCCAAATTCTTCAGAGATTCTTGAACAGTAGAGATAGATATGTCAAGCTTTCTGTTAGCATCCGTCATCTGTAAGCGAACCAAATTCAAGTTTCATATCATGTATTTTTGCGAAAGTAACAGATTTCTCCGATTTATTTGTTCTGCTGTTCCATTTCAGGAAAGGTCTTGCCGCTTCTCAATTCAATACCAGATCGACTTCATGCCATCATGATTAAATCATAAATCCTTTAACAAAAATAATGAATCTTCATTTTCAGAAACTTTTTATTGATGCATAATCTTCTACAGCTATAAAATGATACAAAACTTCAACAAGTTCATATATATACAATTAATAAAGCTGAAGAAAAAAAGCTCATCAAAATATATGAAGGAAAAAAGGAGTACCCCAACTAACTAAAAAAAAGGAACCCCACTAACTACCAAAAAAGGAAAAAAGGAAAACAAACATTAGGAATCAACTCCCACAACAATACATCTTACCATCATATATTCATATTTTCTCTCTCTCTCTCTCTCACAAAAAAAGAAAAAGAATCATTAACTGCTAATTCATCCTTGTATAAAATAAAATTGGAAGGAAACCATATAAAATAATACAAATTAAATAATTTGGCAAAACAGCCCCATCTTCTCTCAAAGTCCAATCAAGGATCAAAAGTTCTACTTCCATTTTTTTTTCCAAAACCGACATATAACATTACTTGAGAAAACCATTGAATTAATGTAGGGACAGAGGTATCTTTCCACTTTAATAAAATAGCCCTTCTTGCAAACAATGTAACAAATGCAATTACACATTGATGTGAAGATGCAATACCCTGAATATGATGTGGAACTATTCCAATTAGTACAGTCAATGTAATAGGTTGTAAATTAATTTTCAGAGCTTTAGAAATTGTAGAAAACAAAGATTTCCAAAAAGATTTTAAAGAAGAACATGACCAGAATATATGTGACAAAGTGGCTATTTTAGTTTTACACCTATCACAGTAATTGTCTATGTCAGGAAATATCTTGAATATCTCACCTTTGTTAAATTATAACGGTGAACAATTTTAAACTTAATTAAACCGTGATTGGCACATATCAAAGAAGAATTTACTATTTTCAGAACTCGCAACCAATCTTCATTAACAAAGGTCATATTAAGTTCTCTCTCACAATCTTGTTTAATCTTTAGTGAGAGGATATCTTTTTATAGTAAACATAAATTATAAATTCTACCAATGGAACCTCTTACTAATGGATTCAAATTCAAAATTGTATCCAACAAATCAGATTCTGCCATATATAGAAACTTAGATAAGTATTGTTGTAAAAAAATGTCAAACCTGAAAATATTGCAGTAAGTGTGTATGAGAGAGAATATTTGCTAATTAACTCTTCAAAAGTCATCAATCGGCCATCACAAAGTAAATCTGCACAAGACCGGATCCCCTTATTTCTCCACAGGAGAAAAATCGGATGAGTTATTGAAGGTTTAAATAAAAAATTTCAATATAAAAAACCATTGTTCTAAATTATTGTTCTAAATAAAGTACAAAATAAGTGAGTCAATTTGATCAATTTTTTTATTTAAAAAGATAGGAATATTTTGAAAAATATATAAAAATCTAAGTAAAATCATCATTTTCACGGCATGGATACGACCTATTAAAGCAAGAGTAAGTGGATTCCATCCAGAAAATAGTTGTTTCATGGAGTCCATTAAAGGAACTACATTATCTTTATAAAGATATATATTTAGTAATTATAATACCTAAAGATTTAAAAGAATGAACAATTCTAAATGGAATATCATTATATTTAAACACAGTGGCATTTCATGGAAACAATCCCCTTTTTATTGAAGTTAAGTTTATATCCTGAAAATTTACCAAAATCTTTTACCAAAAGATCATCTGTGTAAAGAGAAATCTTATGTATGGTTCAATTCATAGAAATACCATGAATATTTTTAGCTTCACGGAGTTTTATGGCCAAAGGCTCCAGTACAAGATTAAATAATGAAGGGCTTAATGGAAAACCCTGTCTTGTGCCACTGAAAGTGGGGAAAAAAGGACCTGAAATTATTAGTAATAACTGTGGCAATAGGATTCTCATAAATCATTTGAATCCACCTGTTGAAATTATTACCAAAACCAATTTTTTCCTAAAATTTTAAACAAATATGACCACTCAACTCTATCAAATGCCTGTCCTGCATCGAAAGAGATAACACATTGGGGTTCCTTAGATAGTGATGAATATATAATGTTCATCAATCTCCGAACACTGGAGAAACAGTAACGACCTTTAATAAAGCCTGTTGGCTCCATCGAGATAATTTTAGTTGAAATATTTTCCAAGTGGTTAGCCATTATCTTAGAGAGAGTTTTCAAATCCACATTTAATAACGAAATAGGTCTATATGATGAACGTTCAGTAGGATTTTTATCTTTCTTAAGGATTAAAGAAATAGAAGCTTCATAAAAAGGTAAACTACCCTTCTCAAAGGATTCATGAAATATTTCCAACAGGTAACGAGAAAGTAACCTTTCAATTTTTATGTAAAATCCTACCAAATACACATCAAGTCCAGGAGCTTGACCTGACTGCATTAACAACATAGTTTTCTGAATTAAATGCTCAATAACTGGTGCATCAGGCATCTGTTGATCTTCAACAGTAATTTGAGGAAATTTAATCTTATGTAAAAAAAAGCCTTCACTTTGGAGGAATCTGCAGAAAGTTGAGATCTATAAAGAAAAGAATAAATATCCTGAAAAATATTATTGATGTCTTTATCGTTACATGATATATCTCCAATATTTTTACGAATCTTTAAAATTTGTCTTAGCTACAGCTGCCATTAATTGGGAAGCTAAGTGCATAGTATTTTTATCCCCAAAAATATAAAACTGACTTTACAATTTAAGCAAATATCCTTCAATAGGATATGTTAGTAATAAATTATACTGTGATTGTAATTTAACTCTTCTTTTAAACAAAGCAACATTTGGAGAGGTAGCACTGATGTTATCTAATTCTTTGTTTAGAGATTTTATCTAATTCCATTCTTGTCTGTTTCTTCAGCTTAGCTATATATGAAATAATCTGACCACCTAAATAGTCTTTTAATATATCCGAAATTACTAACTTTGAGACGTTTCCTGTATTATTAAAGATAAAAAAACTCTGAGTTTCAATAAACTCAACAAATTCAGAACTTCATTGACAATGTTCTGGAAAACAAAGTGGTCCAGTAGAAGCATCATCTTTCAGTTCAATTATTAGGTTTAAAGGAGTATGATCAGAGACAACAATTGCATCATATTCACATTTCTGAACATTAAATATAAATCGAGGGTTGACTATAAAATAGTCGATTCTCGAATATTTATTATGAACATGTGAGGGAAAAAAAAAGAGTATTCTCTATCACTAGGATGCATATGCCTCCAAATTTCAATTAAGCCATAATCAATTAAAAAAAGAATTAATAAGTGATGCAGAATGATTAGGGAGTTGATGTTCGGATGATAGAAGCATAGAAAATAGGTTCAGGGGTAGGTCATTCAGCCCTTTGAGCCTGCACCGCTATTCAGCATGGTCATGGCGAATCATCCAACTCAGAACCCTGTACCTACTTTCTCTCCATACTCCCGGTCGCTTTAGCCACAAGGGCCATATCTAACTCCCTCTTAAATATAGCCAATGAACTGGCCTCAACTGTTTCCTGTGGCG
Source organism: Hypanus sabinus (assembly GCF_030144855.1). Classification (NCBI taxonomy): domain Eukaryota; kingdom Metazoa; phylum Chordata; class Chondrichthyes; order Myliobatiformes; family Dasyatidae; genus Hypanus; species Hypanus sabinus. Next base: position 45,772 of record NW_026779281.1, read on the forward strand.
GAGAATTCCACAGATTCTCCACTCTCTGTGTGAAGAACTTTTTCCTCATCTCGGTCCCAAAATGCTTCCCCTATCTCTTTAAACTGTGACCCCTCTTTCCAGACTTCTCCAACATCGGGAACAATCTTCCTGCATCTAGCCGGTCCAATCCCTTTAGAATTTTATACATTTCAATAAGATCCCCCTCAATCTTCTAAATTCCAGCGAGTATAAGCCTAGTCTTTCCTCATATGAAAGTCCTGCCATCCCAGGAATCAATCTGATGAACGTTCTTTGTACTCCCTCAACGGCAAGAGTGTCTGTCCTCAGATTAGGGGACCAAAACTGAACACAATACTCCAGGTGTGGTCTCACCAAGGCCTTGTACAACTGCAGTAGAACCTTCCTGCTCCTATACTGGAATCCTCGTGCTATGAATGCCAACATACCATTTGCCTTTTTCACCACCTGCTGTACCTGCATACCAACTTTCAATGACTGGTGTACAATTACACCCAGGTATTGTTGTACCTCCCCTTTTCCTAATTGGCCACCATGTTTTCCTGCTCTTGCCACCAAGGTGGAGAACCTCACATTTATCCACATTAATTTGCATCTGCCATGAATCTGCCCACTCATCTAACCTATCCAAGTCAGCCTGCATCCACTTTGCATCCTCCTCATAGCTAACACTGCCTCCCAGCTTCATGTCTTCCACAAACTTGGAGATACTGCATTTAATTCCCTGGTCTAAATCATTAATAAATATTGTAAACAGCTGGGGTCCCAGCAATGAGCCTTGCAATACCCCACTAGTCACTGCTTGCCATTATGAAATGGTCCCATTTATTCCCACTCTTTGCTTCCTGTCTGGCAAACAATTCTCTATCCACATCTGTACCATACCCCCAATACCGTGTGCTTTAAGTTTGCACACTAATCTACTGTGTGGGACCTTGTCAAAAGCCTTTTGAAAATCCAAATATACCAGATCCACTGGATCTCCCCATCCACTCTATTAGTTACATCCTCAAAAACTTCTATAAGATTTGTCAGACATGATTTACCTTTCACAAATCCATGCTGACTTTTTCCGATGATTTCACCTCTTTCCAAATCTTTCACATCTTCGATAACTGTCTAGCATTGTCCCCACCACTGATGTCAGGCTAACCAATCTACAATTCCCCAGTTTCTCTCTCCCTCCTTTTGTAAGAAGTGGGGTTACATTAGCCACCCTCCAATTCTCAGGAATTAATCCAGAATCTGAAGAGTTTTGAAAAATTATCGCTAATGCATCCACTGTTTCTTAGGCTACTTCCTTAAGCACTCTGGGATGCAGGCCATCTGGCCCTGAGGAGTTATCTGCTTTTAATCCCTTCAATTTACCTAACACCACTTCTCTACGAACATGCATTTCCCTCAGTTCCTCCATCTAACTAGACCCTCGGTCCCCTACTATTTCCAGAAGATTATTTATGTCCTCCTTAGTGAAGACAGAACCAAAGTTGTTATTCAAATGGTCTGCCATGTCCTTATTCCCCATGATCAATTCACCTGTTTCTGACTGCAAGGGTTGACATTTGTCAACCAATCGTTTTCTTTAAAAGGCTATAAAAGATTTTACAGTCAGTTTTTATGTTCCCTGCCAGCTTTCTCTCATAATCTTTTGTCCCTTTCTGAATTAATCCCTTTGTCCTCCTCTGCTGGACTCTGAATTTCTCCCAGTCCTCAAGTGTGCTGCCTTTTCTGGCTAATTTGTATGTTTCTTCTTTGGAATTGATACTATCCCTAATTTCTCTTGTCAGCCATGGGTGCACTACCTTCCCTGGTTTATTCTTTTGCCAAACTGGGATGAACACTTGTTGTAGTTCATCCACGCAATCTTTAAATGCTTGCCATTGCATATCCACCATCATCCCTTTAAGTATCATTTGCCAGTCTATCTTAGCTAATTCCTATCTCATACTTTCAAAGTTACCCTTCTTTAAGTTCAGAACCTTTTTTTTTCTGAATTAACTACGTCACTCTCCATCCTAATGAAGAATTCCACCATATTATGGTCACTCTTACCCAAAGGGCCTCGCACGACAAGATTGCTAACTAACCCTTTCTCATCACACAATAATACCCAGTCTAGAATGGCTTGCTGTCTAGTTGGTTCCTCGACATTTTGGTTCAGAAAACCATTTTGCATACATTCCAAGAAATCTTCTTCCTCAGCACCCTTACCCACTTGGTCCACCCAATCTATATGTAGAATGAACTCACCCATTACAACTGTTGTACCTTTATTGCACGCATTTCTAATTTCCTGTTTAATGCCATCCGAAACCACACTAGTACTGTTATGTGGCCTGTACACATCTCCCACCAGCGTTTTCTACCCCTGAGTGTTATGCAGCTGTACTGATATTGATTCCACATCCTCCAGGCCAATTTCCTTTCTTTCTATTGCATTAATCTCCTCTCTAACCAGCAACGCTACCCCACCTCCTTTTCTTTCTTGTCTATCCCTCCTGAATATTGAATATCCCTGGATGTTGACCTCGCATCCTTGGTCACCCTGGAGCCATGACTCTGGGATCCCAACTATATCATATTCATTAATAACTATCTGCACATTCAATCATTCACCTTGTTACAAATGCACCATGCATTGACCCACAATGCCTTCAGCCTTGTTTTTAAACACTCTTAGCCCTTATACAATTATGTTGAAAACTGGCCCTTTTTGATTTTTGCCCCGGATTTGCCTGCCTGCCACTTTTACTTTTCACCTTACTACTTTTTGCTTCTACCTTCAGAAGTGTGAGGTGGTGCTCTTTGGAAGCTGAAATCTCCAAGGCAAAGTACAAAGTAAATGGCAGGATAATTAGTAGTGTGGAGGAGCAGAGGGGTCTGGGAGTACATGTCCACAGATCTGAAAGTTGCCTCACAGGTAGATAGGGTAGTTAAGAAAGCTTATAGGGTGTTAGCTTTCATATGTCGAGGGATAGAGTTTAAGAGACGCGATGTAATGATGCAGCTCTATAAAACTCTGATTAGGCCACATTTGGAGTATTGTGTCCAGTTCTGGTCGCCTCACTATAGGAAGTATGTGGAAGCATTGCAAAGGGTACAGAGGAGATTTACCAGGATACTGCCTGGTTTAGTCAGCATGCATTATGATCAGAAATTAAGGGAGCTAGGGCTTTACTCTCTGGAAAGAAGGAGAATGAAAGGAGACATAATAGAGGTATACAAGATATTAAGAGGCATAGATAAAGTGGACAGCCAGCACCTCTTCCCCAGGGCACCACTGCTCAATACAAGAGGACGTAGCTTTAAGGTAAGGGGTGGGAAGTTCAAGGGGGATATTAGAGAAAGGTTTTTTTCACTCAGAGGGTGGTTGGTGTGTGGAATGCACTGCCTGAGTCAGTGGTGGAAGCAGATATAGTGAAATTCAAAAGGCTACCAGACAGGTATATGGAGAAATTTAAGGTGTGGGGGGATATATGGGAGGCAGGGCTTAAGGGTTGGCACAACATTGTGGGCCGAAGGGCCTGTATTGTGCTGTACTATTCTATGTTCTATAATCAGCTGCTTCATCAACTGCCAAAGCAGAATCGGCTTGCTAAGCGTTCTCCTGAATTGCACTTTGTAAGAGAATATGCCAACCCTCTCTTGGCCATTTTAAACTCTGAGCAAACTTCTCAAAATGCCGAAAGTATTTATCAGCCTCTACCTCGTCAAATGGAGGAACCAATTTAACTTCTTGACTGGCCTCAACTTAACACTAGAGTCTAACGCTAGACCCCTTTGCTGCAATCTCTCCATCTTTTCCAACTCAAACAGCCGGTCTTTCTGCTTCCTCCCTGTTTCTCTGTCTGTCTAGTCTCAAGCTCCCACTGCCTTTCCGCAGCCTCCATCTTTAATTTTTCTCACTTCTACTGGAGCTCAAGCTCACGAGGTTTACTTTCAGGAAAAAACTCCAACTCCTCCACTTTAAACACTCCCTCAGATACATAATGTTCAGCTATTATCCTCTGCATCTGAGCCCTCCTCATTGTCGATTTCACCTTAGCAAGTTTTAACCTTCTAGCAAGACTCAACAACTCAATCCTACCGGCGTCCTCTAATGCCTCAGAGGCTAGTGCTTCCTGACATCTATCAACATCCATTGCTGCTGATTTTCCACACACAAATAAATCAAAAGGAATTTCCCCAATGAAATCGATAACTAATCAATACACCCCCAAACCTGTTCATATTCCGGTTGCAGGCCCCAATTTTACTCTGAATTGTTATGCTTTAGAAATGAACCAGCAGCAATGGACTACACCTGGAGTCTGTTTTTGATGTTAAAACAATCTTTAATAGAATCTACTTATACAATAACTTAAGGAAGATAAACAAAAGTTAAGTGGCATGTGTGTAAATATAGCTCCCAAACTATTCTCGGGGGAAACAAGGCTTGGAGTCTTGAGATGGTAAAGTATGAATGTTCAGTTCATCCACAGAATAGGTGATGAGAGAGAGATATTTGTAATCTAGGGTAAATGTCGAGAGAAGGCAATTATGTTGAATTCCACAGGTTCCATGGTTGTAAAATGAGAGAATAGTTGCTGTAGATTTTATCTGTCATCATTCCAAATCCACATATGAATTATCACCGAAAGTGACTTGTCACAAGAGGTATCGTCAAGTGAATTACCACACCACATCTAGGCAAGGGTTAACACATCAGTGGTCTTCACAGGATACCCCAAAACAGATCCACTCCTATGGATCAAACAAGGTAACAACCACACATTCGATGTATGCTGAATTGATAATTAACCCACCATTGTGGGCATAGAAAAATTCCAAACAGTGACCCTTGTCCACTAGTTCCCTGGGTTCGATCCTTCCATTTTTCCTCCTTCATCCCCATCTGACTCTGAGTGTCTATGTCCTTGGTTAAACTAAACAAGCTGCGAGCAATGTAAAATAGCTGCAAGTCAGACTGATTCATCTTCTTCATTTCTCTCTCTTAAAATGATAGTCCACAGCAAATGAAACCTAGAGATTCATAACAATGGCCACTCCTCATTGTGATCCGACTGGTGTACCAGCAGTTGGGATGACTAACTGAATCCTGTCCCACATTCTCAGCAGATGAACGGCTTCTCCCCGGAGTGAACTTGCCGATGTCTCTGTAGGCTGGAAGAGCGAGTGAATCTCTTCCCACATTCTGAGCAGTTGAACGGCCTCTCCCCAGTGTGAACTCGCTGGTGACTCTGTAGGCTGGATAACTCAGTGAATCCTTTCCCACATTCTGAGCAGGTGAATGGCCTCTCCCCAGTGTGAACTCGCTGGTGATTCTGTAGGGTGGATGACTGAGTGAATCTCTTCCCACATTCTGAGCAGGTGAACGGCTTCTCCCCAGTGTGAACTCGCTGATGACTCTGTAGGTGGGTTAACTGAGTGAATCTCTTCCCACAGACTGAGCAGGTGAATGGCTTCTCCCCAGTGTGAACTCGCTGATGTACCAGTAGGGTGGATGACTCAGTGAATCTCTTCCCACAGATTGAGCAGATGTACGGCTTCTCCCCAGTGTGAACTCGCTGGTGTTTCCACAAGGTGGAAGAGTGAGTGAATCTCTTCTCACAGTCTGAGCAGGTGAACGGCTGCTCCCTCGTGTGAACTCGCTGGTGAGCCATTAGGTCAGATGACCGAGTGAACCTTTCCCCACAAATTCAGCAGATGACCAGCCTCTGCCCAGTGTGAACTGACTGGTATGACCACTGGTGGGAAGACCGACTGAATCCCTTCTCACACACAGAACAGGTGATTGGCCTTGCCCAGTGTGAGCTTGCTGATGTACATTCAATTGTGATAAGCAAGTGAATCCATTCCCACTGTCTGAGCGGGTGAACGGCCTTTCTCCTGTGTAAAATGACGGGCATGCAAGTTCGTCAAATGCACGAGTGAATCCCTCCCCACAGTCTGAGCTGGAAGGATGGTCGATTGAATCTCTTGCTCCACTTCTTAAGTATCTAGACAGAGACAGCAAAACTGGTGTGCCAAGTTTGAGATTCCTGGAGACAAATTCCTTCTCATTTTTAACCTGTAAAAAGATTTTCAAAATCCATCAGTGGGTTTAGGACAACATTTCAGTTGAGATTACTTGAGTTGCCAAGGTTTGATCTGGTATCACACTGTTACAGTGAGGTACATCCCAAGTTGGAGAGAGAAATCATCTTCTGACTGGGCAGAGTGCTGGTATCTGGAATGAGCATCAATTCCCTGATGCTCTTCCTGTCTCTATAAGAATGGGGCATTTCTGCCGTCTCATATTTGTGACTTGGTTCAGTCTGACTCTCTCCATTGGTATTATTCCCTGTTCCTCCTGAGCTGCATGGGTGCCTGGCCCCACAGTAACTTAAACACTCTCACACAAATAGTTTTTCTTGATGTGCAGCTGGGATTTTCTTTTATGTGTTATTAACTTAAAGTGCCACAGTTTTAACGCCATATAAAAATTCCTGCTGAGGTGAATGGTTGGTTCGCACAGTTGTTAAAAGGGCTCAGAGTGAATTGTTGTAATATTTCAGGTTCTTCTAGAAATGTACAACACAGAAACAGACTAAAATAATCGATAGGGATGGGGGTAAGGGTAGGCCGGCAGGAAGGAGGCTACCTAGGCGGGAGATAAGGTATGGCTCCATCGACCTGTGTCTCCATCTTGATGGCAGAGGAGGCCAAGGACAGACATGTCGGAGTGGGAGTGGTCTGTGGAATTGAAGTGTGTGGCCACAGGGAGATCCCGCCACTGCTGGAGGACTGAGCGCCGGTGTTCGGCGAAATGGTCTTCCAGTCTGTGGCGGGTCTCCCCAATGAATAAATGGCCACATCGGGAGCACCGGATACAGTACATCACCCCAGTTGACTTTCAGGTGAAGTGGTGCCTCACCTGAAAGGATTGACTGGGGCCTGAGATAGTGGTGACGGAAGAAGTGTGGGGGCATGTGTAGCACTTATTCCGTTTGCAGGGAAGAGTGCCCGGAGGGAGGTCGGTGGGGAGGGTTGGGGGGGAATGAATGGACAAGGGAGTCGCCTAGGGAGTGTTCCCTGCTGAAAGCCGAGGGGGGGGGAGAGGAAGATGTGGTTGGTGGTGGGATCATGTAGGAGGTGGCGGAAGTTACAGAGGATTATGCGTTGGATCTGTACGCTGGTAGGGTGATAGGTGAGGACCAGGGGGGACTCTATCCCTGGTGGGCTGGCGGGGGATGGGTGAGGGCAGAGGTGCGCGAAATATGGGAGGAACGATGGAGGGCAGAGTTGATAGTGGACGAACGGAAGCCACTTTCTTTAAAAAAGGAAGACATCTCTTTTGCCCGAGAATGAAAGGCCTCATGCTGAGAGCAGATGCGGCGGAGGAATTGAGTGAAAGGGATAGCATTTTTGCAGGAGACAGGGTGGGAGGAGGAATAGTCTAGGTAGCTGTGGGAGTTAGTAGGTTTGTAGTAGATGTCAGTGGATCAGGTGTCTCCAGAGATAGAAACAGAAAGATCTAGAAAGGGGAGGGAGGTGTTGGAAATAGACCAGGTGAATTTGAGATGAAAGTTGGAGGCGAAGTTAATGAAGTCCTAGGCCCCAGGCAGTCCTTTCAGGTGAGGCACCACTTCACCTGCGAGTCAACCGGGGTGATATACTGTATCCGGTGCTCCCGATGTGGACATTTATTCATTGGGGAGACCCGCCTCATACTGGGAGACGGTTTCACCGAACACCGGCGCTCATTCCTCCAGCAGTGGCGGGATCTCCCTGTGGCCACACACTTCAATTCCACAGACCACTCCCACTCCGACATGTCTGTCCTTGGCCTCCTCTGCCATCAAGATGGAGACACAGGTCGATGGAGCAATACCTTATCTCCCGCCTAGGTAGCCTCCTTCCTGCCGGCATGAACATCCAACTCACTGAACTCCATTGATACCCCTGCCCCCCACCCTTACCCCCATCCCTATCGATTATTTTAGTCTGGTTCTCTTTCTCTCTCTTTGTCCCCCCTCCCTATAATCTCTCCCCCAAGACCTACCTTATTTCCCATAATTCTCCACCTTCCCCCAGCCCATTTCCCTCCAGCCTATCTCTTCCCAGCTCTCTACTTTAACCCTCCCCCCACTTCTTATCCCCCATCGACCATTCCATGTTACTCCACTCCTGATGAAGTTTTTCGGCCCAAAATGTCATTATTACCTCCTCCCATAGATGCTGTCTGACCTGCTGAGTTTTGCCAGCATTTCGTGTTTTTTTATTTATTTCCAGCATCTGCAGATTCACTCATGTTGAACACAGAAACAGGTCCTTTGGGCCATCTAGTTTGTGCTGAACTATTTAAACTGCCCACTCCCATACCCCTACCATCCAGGTACCAACACAAAACTCTTAAATGTTGAAATCGAGCTCGCATGCACCACTCCTGATGGCTGCTCATTCCACACCCGGATGACCGTCTGTACGAAGAAGTTTCCCCTCATGTTCTCCTTAACATTTCACCTTTCACCCTTAACCCCTGGCCTCTGGTTGTAGTCCCACCCAATCTCAGTGGAGAAAGCCAGCTTGCATTTCCACTATCTATTCCTCTCTATCACAATCAAATCTCCCCTCAATCTGCTACATTCGAAGGAATAAAGTTCTGACCTGTTCAATCTTTCCTTATAACCCAAGTCCTCCAGACATGGCAACTTTATTGTGAATTTTCTCTGAAATCTCTGAACCTCTTTTACAGCTTTCCTGTAGGCAGGTGACCAAAACTACACACAATACTCTAAATTAAGCCTCACCTATGTCTTCTACAAGTCAACATAACATCTATATATTGTCAATATTTGGTTCATGAAGGCCAGTGGGCTAAAATCTTTCCTTCCGTCTCTATCTGACTGTGAGACCACTTTCAGTGAAATAAGGACTTGTATTCCCAGGTCCCTTTCTTCCACAACACTCCTCCGTGCCCGATCAGTCATTGTGAAAGACCTCCCTTGGTAGGTCAGACCAAAGAGGAACACCTATTTTCCATTTCTCAAACCATTTTCCCAGGGGGTCCAGATCGCACTGCAAGCCTTGATAGTCTTCCTCGCTGTCCACTACACCACCAGTCTTGGTGTCATCCACAAATCTGCTGATCCAGTTAACCACACTATCATCCAGATTACTGATATAGATGACAAACAACAACAGACCCAGCACTGATCTCCGTGGCAACCACTAGTAACAGGCCTCCAGACAGAGAGGCAACCATCTGCTACCACACTCTGGCTTCTCCCAAAGACATTGTCTCATCCGATTTCCTGTCTAATCTTGAATGCTGAATGACTGAACATTCTTGACCAACCTCCCATATGAGATTTTGTCAAGTGCCTTGCTAACATCCATGTAGACAACATCCACTGCCTTGTCTTCATCCACTATCCTGATAACTTCCTCGAGAGACTCTATAAGACTGGTCAGACATGATCTACCATGCTGTCTATCCTTAATCAGTCCACATCGATCCAAATACTTATATATCGGGTTCCTGCCCATATGTTCTAATAACTTTCCCACAACTGATGTCAAGTTCACTAACATAACATTTTCTCGTTTTTACTTAGAGCCCCTCTCGAACAGTGGAACAACATTGTCTGTCCTCCAATCCTCCAGTACCTCACCTGGCACTAAGGATTATTTCAATATCTCTGCTTGAACCCTGACAATTTCTGCTCTTGTCATCCGCAGGGTCCCAGGGAACTTGCCAAGCCCAGGGAATTAATCCACGCTAATTTGTCTTAAGGCAGCAAAAACCTCCACCTCTGTAATCTGTCCAGGGTCTCTGAAGTTGTTGCTGCTTTGTGTCACCTCTATCGACTCTGTGTCCATCTCCTGAATAAATACGGATGCAAAACTACTATTTAAAACCTCCCCCATCTATTTTTTCTCCCGTATAGATTACCATTCCGATCGTCCAGAGTGGGCTTGTTTCTGTTCTGACCTTCTCCATGTTTCTGTGACAGAGAAGCTGGCCAAACCTGACTGGAAGGGGAATCTGGTAGGATTGACGATGGAGCAGCAATGGCTGGAGTTTCTGGGAGCAACTCGGGAGCTGAGTGATAGACACATCCCAAAGAAGTGGAAGCATTGGAAAGGCAGGAGGACACAACTGTGGCTGAAATGAGAAGCTTAAGCGAACATAAAAGCCAAAGAGAGGGCAAATAATAGAGCAAAAAACATTGGGAAGCTTTAAGAAACCAACGGAAGTCAACTAAAGCAAGTCAGATGAGCTCAGGGTGTGGGAGTATGATATTGTAGTCATTAATGTGTCTTGGTAGCATCCAACAGCCTGAGGAATTTAGAGGAACAAAATATCCATGGCCTCGATATCTCTTAAAAACAAAGGTTCCCTGCACCAGTTACCTTTCAAGTTTTATTATGGTAGACACATACAAACTCTACACCCTCAAAATTTCACTTCTGAAGAACCCCCACTTACCAAGAACTCCTTTGCCAGAAAACAGCCTGTCCCAGTCCACACTTGTCAAATCCTTGCAAATACCATAAAAATTGATCTTTCTCCAATTTAGAATCTCGAGAGGTCCAGACCTCTGTTTTTTCTGTACTTACTTGGAATCTCATGGCATTATGATCACTATACACAAAGTGTTGCCATTCACTAATTTCTGTCACCAGCCCTGGATCGTTTCCCAACAGCTTATTGCACACTTCTACACCGGATGTGTTACGTACTGATTAAGGCTCATTTGACAAACTCTACCCCATCTAGTCCTTTTACAGTATGGGAGTCCCAGTCAATATATGGAAAGTTAAAATCACTTACTATATCAACTATTGTTTCTTGGTGTAGTCTGTGAACTGTCTACAAATTTGTTCCTCTAGATCCATCAGACTGTTGGGTGCAACCAATTCCCAGTAATGCCTACGATATCACAATTCCATTCCCTGGGCTCATCTAGCTTTCCTACGATGCTTCTTGCATCGTGATTTCCACAGCTCAACACATCCATCGCACCAGGCTCAAGCATTTGATGCTGACTCTGTCTGAGGTCTGAACAACATCTGTCTAGTGTCAAGAAAACAACCTCTCCCTCAATGTCAGAAAAACCTCTGACGCTGAATTTTGTGGTGAGGACGCAAGAAAGGTTTTCTTCTGATGACTCTTCCATGAAGGTCATGTTTGTGCAGGTGTCACTGCACAGTAGAACAGTGCACCACCACTCCAGAGTCTGCTAAATCTTCCTGAAGGTCTTTTTACAGTCAAACAGGGGCTTTGATTTGCCTTTCCAGCAATCCTACGAGTAGTTCTTTCGGAAAGTTTTCTTGGTCTTCCAGACATCAACTTGACCTCCACCGTTCCTGTTAACTGCCATTTCTTAAATTACATTACAAACTGAGGAAACGGCTACCTGAAATCGCTTTGCTATCTTCTTATAGCCTTCTCCTGCTTTGTGGGCATCAATTATTTTAACTTTCAGAGTGCTGGGCGGCTGCTTAGAGGAGCCCATGGCTGCTGATTGTTGGGACAAGGTTTGAGGAGTCTGGGTTTGTGATCTGCATAACTTGGCCTGTCCTAACGATGACTGTGAACAAGCCATTGTCCTAACAAGCTAATTCAGGTCTGAGACCTTGGTAAAATTTAACTGAGAGCTCAAATCTCTTGGGGTGCCCAAACTTTTCCATGATGCTCCTTTCCTTTTTTTCCCCACTCTAAAATTGTACAAAACAGAAATAATACACTAAACTCCTGAAGAAGGATTTCAGCCCAAAACGTCGTCACTACCTCCTCCCATAGTTGCTGTCTGGCCTGCTGAATTCTACCAGCATTTTTGTGTTTTTAATAATACACTAAACTTGCTTAAAATGTTGAATGTTTTATCTTGAATTTTATGACTTTTGGAGACCAGTTCACCTTCTACTCACTGAACTATTCATAGTAACAGGAAGTTTGATCAGTGGTGCCCAGGCATTTGCATACTGGGGTGGAGAGCGCGGGGTGTGACGGGGGAGAGGGGGAGGAGAAGGAGGACTGACAAGGAGCGAAGAGGGAGAATGCGTGGGGTGAGTGGTAGATTTGGAGGGTGAGAAAGAGGGGAAGACACTATGGGATACGGGAGCCAGCAGGGAGAGTGTTTGAGAGAGGGGGGAGGGTGGGATGTAGGGAGAGAGACAGAGAGGGAGAGAGCTGGAAATGGAAGAGGTTACAGAGTGGTGGAGGCGACTGAGTGAGAGAGACGAGTTTGATTGAGGTGCATGAGAGAGGAGGAGATGGAGAGGGGAAGACAGAGGGTGACTGAGATCGAGTTGGTGGGTGATAGGGTTAGGGACAAGGATTGTGGCATGGGAGAGAGAATGGAAGAGTAAGAGAAACATGGATAGAAGGGGAGAGAGGGAGAGAGAAATGAAGAGAGGCATGACAGAGTGAGGAGATGAAGAGAAACAAGAGAGAGGAGTACGATTTATTACTAGAGGGGTAGAGAGAGTAGCAAAAAAGGAAAGCGCGAGGAAAGGGGTGAAAGAGAGTGGGAGACTGGTCAAGTAGCAGTGCAACTGAGAGGGATAGGGAAGAGAGAAGCGGGAGGGAGAGAGGCGGTGAGGAAGCAAGGATGATTGAGGGGGCGATGATAAGGAAGGGGTGAGGGAGAGTTGAGAGTGTGGGAGAGAGGGAGCAAGAAGGGAGGGCTGGAGTAGAGGGCCCCAATGAGGAAGACTGTGAGGAGGGTGTGGTGAGGGAAGTGGGGTAAGTAGCTAGGGGTGAGGGAGAAAGGCAAGGAGACTGTGTGTCTGATTAGAATTGTTAGATTAACTATTTATCCAGTCCCCAGTTGCAGAGTCATTAATCACGTATGTTCACAACTCACCGAACAAATCCACCGTGGGATTACGGTTCCATGCTGGGAATTATGAGTGTGAGGGCAGCTTGCTGTTCTCGGTGTCGGATGTGGGAGGTCCCGGAGTCTCCTAGCCTCCCGGACATTCACATCTGCGCCAAGCTGCAGTTCCTAAGGGTCTGTGTCAGGGAACTGGAGCTGCAGCTCGATGACCTTCGTCTGGTCAGGGAGAGTGATGAGTTGATAGAGAGGAGTTACAGGCAGGTGGTCACACCGGGGCCACGGGAGGCAAACAGGTGGGTCACGGTTAGGATGGGGAAGGGGAAGAGTCGGGTACTAGAGAGTACCCCAGTGGCTGTACCCCTTGACAATAAATACTCCTGTTTGAGTACTGTTGGGGGGGGGGGGGGGGGGGGTTGAACAGTCTACCTGGGGGAAGCAACAGGGGCTGTGCCTCCGGCACAGAGTCCGGACCTGTAACTGAGAAGGGTAGGGAAAGGAAGAGGAAGGCAGTAGCAATAGGGGACTCAATAGTTAGGGGGGTCAGATAGGCTATTCTGTGTAAGCAGTCAGGAGACCCGGATGGTAGTTTGCCTCCCTGGTGCCAGGGTCCGGGATGTTTCTGATCACGTCCATGATATCCTGAAGTGGGAGGGTGAGGAGCCGTAGGTCGTGGTACATATAGGTAGCAATGACATAGGTAGGAAAAGGGAAGAGGTCCTGAAAGGAGAATATAGGGATCTTGGAAGAGAGTTGAGAAGAAGGTCTGCAAAGGTAGTAATCTCGGGATTACTGCCTGTGCCACGCGACAGTGACAGTAGTAATGGAATGAGGTGGAGGATAAATGCGTGGCTGAGGGATTGGAACAGGGGGCAGGGATTCAAGATTCTGGATCATTCGGACCTCTTTTGGGGCAGGAGTGACCTGTACAAAAAGGACGGATTGCACTTGAAACCTAGGGGGACCAATATCCTGGTGGGGAGATCTGTGAAGGCTACTGGGGAGACTTTAAACTAGAATGGTTGGGTGGTGGGAATCAAATTGAAGAGTCTAGGAGAGAAGAGGTTAGTTCACAAATAGAGAAAGCTTGTAGACTGTGAGGAAATCTAGGAATAATGTTGCATATTTCCCTGAAGGTGGAAGCTCATGTGGTGGTGAAGAAAGCTTTTGGTATGCTGACCTTTATAAATCAGAGCATTGAGTATAGGAGTTGGGATGTAATGTTAAAATTGTACAAGGCATTGGTGAGGCCAGATTTGGAACATTATATACAGTTCTGGTCACCAAATTATACGTAAGATGTCAACAGAGAACAGAGATTTACTAGAATGTTACCTGGGTTTCAGCACCTAAGTTACAGAGGAAGGTTGAACAAGTTAGGTCTTTATTCTTTGGAGCATAGAAGGTTGAGGGGGGACTTGATAGAGGTATTTAAAATTATGCGGGGATTGATAGAGTTGATGTGGATAGGCTTTTTCCATTGAGTGTAGGGGAGATTCAAACAAGAGGACATGAGTTGAGAGTTAAGGGGCAAAAGGTTAGGGGTAACATGAGGGGTAACTTCTTTACTCAGAGAGTGATAACTGTGTGGAACGAGCCTCCAGTGGAAGTGGTAGAGGCAGGTTCGATTTTTTCATTTAAAAAGAAATTGTATAGGTATATAGACAGGAAAGGAATGGAGGGTTATGGGCTGAGTGCAGGTCAGGGGACTAGGTGAGAGTAAGTGTTCAGCACGCACTAGGAATGCCGAGATGGCCTTTTTCCGTGCTGTAATTGTTATATGGTTTTACCGCGTACGATTCTGGTCTCCATATCCGACAGCGGGGAGTTTTAACTCATATGGGGACCAACTGCAGCTCAACCCCAGCTGATGCGGGTGTTTCCCCTGTTCAGGTGGCGGTGAGGAAGGGGTTAATCTCGGGTTTGTGTAAATCGAGGGCTGGTTGCTGTGGGAAAGGGGTGGGACCGAGCCGGACAGCGGGAGGCTCCGGGCTCTCCAGTCTTGCATCCCTGGTTTTAGTTTTGCACTGTGTCAGGATCGCGGGATCAGTTTGTTGTGGTTCCCCAAGCTGGGAGGGTGGACGTGGGTGAAGGGGGCCTGTCTATGTGTCGGTGTGGGATGAATGGTCAGAAGGGTGTGGGGCCACTGGCGGGACAGAGAGTGGTTGGGGTACTGTGGGTGATATGACATGGGTGGATGGGCAACGGGTAAATTACGTTGTCAACGAGGGTGGAACTGGTCCAATGAATCAGACAGCTCAGCTCGCATGTCCTTTCAGGAGGCCACAATTCTCTCATCATCTTAATCACTGACTAATCTTCCTGTTAACATTGAGTTTGTTACAGAGCCCCAGAGCCTGGGAATGGCTGGGTGGTAGGAATCAGAGGGTGATGGTGAGAGACTGTTTCTTGGACTCGAGTTCCATGCTTAGTGACGTTCCCTGGGGTTACACCCATTGCTACTGGTCATCTATGTCAATAATTTGGTTGAGAAAGTACTGGGTATGGGTAGAGAGTCTGCAGCAAGTTCAAACAATTAATGTTTTTGAAAGACAGTCAGTATAAACACTCCCCTCTCTTTCCCTCTCCCCACTCAGAACTGACCAAAAGCTGCATCAGAGGATGTAAGATCTTGAACTGAGTGACCACTGTGAGGGAATGGGAGTGGTTTCAAAGGGCTGGGCTGCTGGAAGCACATTACCAGACCGGGACTGATTGCAACTGGGTCTGACAGAGGCATAACTGGTTCTTCTGGGCACATTCAGTCTCACTCCCCACTATTACCTACCTTCCTTTGTACAGGTATGTAATATCTAAAGGACCAGTGTTTGAGTAAACGAGACTCACCAAACATTCTCCTGACTGAATCACTGGAATCTCCGAGTCAGATTGGTTTCTCTCCAGTCGGTGCTCTCAGTCCTCGGGCTGGTACACTTGTTGCTGTTCCCTCGTCTTCAGTCGTGGTTTGCCTCCAGTTGGTGTTTTTCTTCCAATAAATCTCTCACCACAGGTCTAACTTTAACCAGAGAGACAATGAAGCACATTAATAATGAAAAGGAGAACTAAACTTTTCTGCTTAATGTTACTAAGAACAAAACTCACTGAAATTTAAACACTGAAGGCAGATTTAACGATCTCAGTGAACAATCTTTTATTGTCCCTCACATCTCACAGAACGATATGGGATAAGAAGGAGCCATCATTCAGTCATGGTAAGACATAAGACAGAATTAGGTGATTCGATACATCTGGTCTGCCCATCATTCAACCACGGCTGATTTTTATTCCAACACCATATCCCTGTCTTCCTCCTGTAAACCTGAAGCTACTCAGCAATCATGAATATATTAATCTGTCACAAATATATCCAAATTGGAGCCTCAACCAACCTCTGTGGCAACAAATTCCACAGATCAGACACCTTAAGGCCAATTTCTTTTTTCTCATCTCAGTTTTAAAGAGAAGCATCTTTACTCTGAGACAGTGCTGTCAGATCACAGACTCGCTGTCTAATGGAAACATCCACTCCATGTCCACTGTATCCAGGCTTTTCAGCATTCAGTAGGTTTACTTAACCATACATCCCTCCACCACCCCCACCATCCCTCTGAACTCCATTGAGCACAGGTCCAGAACCATCAAATGCTCCTCATACATAAAGCCGATCATTCCTGAGATTGCTTATGTACACCTTGTTAGCAACAACTGTACTGAACACATTTCCAGGAATAACAAACAAATTGGTACCAGGATAATTTAAAGGGAAACATTGTGCTTTCTTTTGTGTTCTACTATCACATGTGTTGGCGCGTGGCCAAGTGGTTAAGGCGTTCATCTAGAGATCTGAAGGTTGCTAGTTCGAGCCTTGGCAGAGGTTGCATGTGTGTCCTTGTGTCCAGATCAGCACATCACAGGAAACATTCTCACCCCGAGACTTCCCAGTCTCTCGCTAAAGCAGGCAGTGAAATCAAAGATCCCCACAACCTGGGACGTTCTCCTTTCTCACCCACCCCAGTCCGGGAGAAGACACAACACCCATAAAGCTCCAGGTCAAATGTGAGGAGCTTCAGGAAACGAGGCCAGTTGGGGGGAAGTTAACGGGACTCAGTGGCCAACATCAGATTTCCCCAACACAACATGGAGGATGCGTGACCACCCACCTGGAGATTGAGAACATGCACAAAGAGATTGTTACATCTATGGTTAAATGGGAGGGGCAAATGGGATCACGTGACTGGTGGGGTCTAACATCCCAGGCATAGTTTACAGCTTCCTAGCACTCTGTGGAAATAAACAAACTTGCCCCTCACATCTCCTCTCACCTTAAATGTGTCAGACATTTCAAACCCCCAGGAAAAAACATACCCTCTGTCCACTCTACCTATTCCTCTCGTAATCTTGTAAACGTCCATCCAGTCTCACCCCAGCCTGGAGAAAACAACACAAGTTTGTCCAGCCTCTTGAATTAGCTCATGCCCTCTAATCCAGGGAGTATCCTGGTAAACCTCTTCTGCGCCCTCTCCAAAGCCCGGACATCCTTCCGAGAATGGGGGCGACCAGAACAGTATGAAACACTCCAGATGTGAGCTAACAAGTTTTACAAAGCTGCAACACAACTTCATGACTTTTGAACTCAGTGCTTCAACTAATAAAGACAACCATGCCATTTGCCTTCTTAACCACCCGATCAATCTGTGCAGTCTCTTTCAGGGAGCGATGAACTTGGAGTCTAAGATCCCTCTGACCATCGACACTGCTCAGGGTTTTGCATTTAACACTGTACTATCTCATACATTCAGGGGTGCAGTGCTACCAGAGCTCACAGCAGCGCCGCTCTGACACCTCTGTAAAAAAGTCAATATAAACAAGTGCGGAATTTAACAACCCCGCATATTAAATAGAGCGAATTTTACAGAAGCGGGGGTGTTGGCTGGTGGGGAGAAATACCACTAATAACATTAGGATATTTGATTGTTTTTGGTGAAAGCCTGGAGCTGTGACTGTTTTTTATTTAGGTATTTGTGAAATTCCTTCTCGCTCGTCCCGTTGTCCAATGAAGTTGGGAAATACCTGTACACAAATGCAAGCATTTTTCCGCTCTTTCCAATGGATACCATTGGATTCCAGGAAGGAGCTATATTAAGCACGGAATGAACATTGAAACCCATGTTTAAGAGTCGAAAATAATGAAAGAAAAATACACAAGCTAATCATCCAAAATCCTCTTCTACACCTGGATAAATTTAGTTTTGTTTTGGAAGCCAAATGGAAAAAAAATTCTAGGCTACAAGCTAGTTTTACGTTATTTCATATCATTAGTAGCTGATTAACTCCTTGGCCTCGCTCCACCAACTGTAGTTGATTGAAAAGAGGCTCTTTTTCTCTTTGTGTTGATAGGAAAAAGAGTAACTTAGTGAGACAATGAACGAGATGAAATGCATTTCCAAACCTCCCAAATGGTTGCTCTCCTCCCATTAACATTTGTCACTTCCAAAATACAATATTTTCTATTCGTTTAGTTGCGATAATAATTTATGTAAAGATTCTAGCTTCTTTAACTTTTTATATATTTAAACACTAAACAGGATGTATGAAGGTCGAACCATGTAACACCAGACGTGTGAGGATATTTTGAGTATCGACACTCACAGGTACACTTCAATATATTGAGAAAGGGATGGAGCAGTGGACCCAGAGTGAAGTGATAAGCAGGTGAGAGGACGTACAAAGACAGAGGGGATGAGAGGGAGTGGGACGGAGGGGTGTGAGGTAAATTTGTTCACCGGAAGGGGAAATCGATATCCATGCCATCAGGGTGGGTGGGGGCACCCAGACGGAATACAAGTTGCTGATCCCGCACCCTGAGGGTGGCCTCATCTTGGCAAGGGATGGGATGACACGTCGGAACGGGAATGGGAATCGGAATTGAAATGTTTGGACACCGGGAAGTCCC
Organism: Hypanus sabinus; assembly: GCF_030144855.1. Classification (NCBI taxonomy): domain Eukaryota; kingdom Metazoa; phylum Chordata; class Chondrichthyes; order Myliobatiformes; family Dasyatidae; genus Hypanus; species Hypanus sabinus. The sequence continues at coordinate 64,552 of NW_026779281.1, forward strand.
GCTGGGAGTGGATGGTTGAAAGATTAATTTATTATCAAAGCAGGAATTCATAAATAACGCTGAGTTTTTTTTTCCTTCTCCAGAGAACCACGAAACAAAGAAATCGTGAAAGTCGTTCAGAGAGAGAAAAAAATGAAACTCCCTCCCCACCCCCCGCATCAAAAAGGACGGCATCCCGATCATCAACCCCCAAAACCCACCCCTCCCCCCCGCACAAAAGGGAAGAAAAATATCGACACCCTGTAGCGGTGTGCTACAAGCAGCGCTAAAATTACGACACGGAGTCGGTAACTGCAGTCGAAGGAAAAACTTTATTCGAAAACTTCAGCCTCACTTTTAAGCCTCTGTCAACCGGCCCCCCATGGCGAAGAGGCTCCAAAGCTCTGTGCTCGCAAACCCCCGTAGGCTATCTAATTGTGAGTCGGTTCGGATACGCTAGGAAATGAGGCGCTACATAACCCCCCCCCCCCCAGAACCGGCGATACACCCCCCAATGTCCACAGCCTGGGCCAGAACCTGCTTGGGAGGTCGGCCTCTGCGCCGAGGCGCCGGAAACTCGGCCGGTTGCGCCAGGTCCACATGGGCCGGCTTGAGGCGGTCCACCGTGAAAACCTCCTCCTTCCCCCCAACGTCCAGCACGAACGTGGACCCGTTGTTCCGGAGCACCGTAAACGGCCCCTCGTATGGCCGCTGCAGCGGCGGCCGATGCCCGCCCCTTCGTACAAACACAAACTTACAGTTCTGTAGGTCTTTGGGTACGCAGGTCGGGTGCCGCCCATGCTGTGACGTGGGTATGGGGGCCAGGTTACCGAGCTTCTCGCGAAGTCTGCCCAGGACTGCAGCGGGTTCTTCCTCTTGCCCCCTCGGGGCTGGCAGGAACTCCCCGGGGACGGCCAGGGGCGCGCCGTATACCAACTCGGCCGACGAGGCGTGCAGGTCGTCCTTGGGCGCTGTGCGGATGCCGAGAAGGACCCAGGGAAGCTCGTCCGCCCAGTTGGCTCCTCGCAGGCGGGCCATGAGGGCCGACTTCAGGTGACGGTGGAAACGCTCCACTAGCCCGTTCGACTGTGGGTGGTAGGCAGTGGTGTGGTGCAGCTGAGTCCCCAAAAGGCTGGCCATAGCTGACCACAGGCTGGAGGTGAACTGGGCGCCTCTGTCGGAGGTAATGTGGGCTGGTACACCAAAGCGGGATATCCAGGTGGCGAGCAGGGCTCGGGCGCAAGATTCGGAGGTGGTGTCGGTGAGCAGGACCGCCTCTGGCCATCTTGTGAACCGGTCCACGATAGTCAGGAGGTAACGCGCTCCGCGCGACACTGGCAGGGGGCCCACGATATCCACATGAATGTGGTCGAAACGCCGGTGGGCGGGATGGAACTGCTGCGGTGGGGCTTTGGTGTGCCGCTGAACCTTGGCCGTCTGGCAGTGCATGCACGTTCTGGCCCATTCACTGACCTGTTTGCGGAGACCGTGCCAAACGAACCTGCTGGAAACCAGCCGGACAGTTGTCCGGATGGAGGGATGCGCCAAGTTATGAATGGAGTCGAAAACACGTCGCCGCCAGGCTGCGGGGACGACCGGACGGGGCCGGCCGGTGGCGACGTCACAGAGTAGGGTCCTCTCACCTGGGCCCACGGGGAAGTCCTGGAGCCGCAAACCAGAGACTGCAGTCCTGTAACTCGGAATCTCCTCATCTACCTGCTGTGCCTCTGCCAGTGCCTCAAAGTCTACCCCTTGGGAAAGGGCATGAACGGTAGGGCGAGAGAGCGCATCCGCCACGACATTGTCCTTACCCGAGACGTGCCGGACATCCGTTGTGTATTCAGAGATGTAGGACAGGTGGCGTTGCTGGCGGGATGACCAGGGGTCGGATGCTTTCGTAAACGCAAAGGTAAGCGGTTTGTGGTCCGTGAACGCGGTGAAGGGCCGGCCTTCTAGGAAGTACCTGAAATGCCGGATTGCCAGGTAGAGCGCCAACAGTTCCCGGTCAAAAGCACTGTACTTGAGCTCGGGTGGCCGCAGGTGTTTGCTGAAAAACGCCAGGGGTTGCCAGCGACCTGCGATGAGCTGCTCCAGCACCCCACCGACTGCCGTGTTTGATGCGTCCACTGTGAGGGCGGTAGGGGTGTCCATTCGGGGATGTACTAGCATTGCGGCGTCAGCCAAAGCTTCCTTCGTTTGAACGAAAGCGGCGGCGGACTCCTCGTCCCAGGTAATGTTCTTGCTCGGACCCGACATCAGGGCGAACAGGGGGCGCATGATCCGGGCAGCTGAAGGGAGGAAGCGGCGGTAGAAATTCACCATACCTACGAATTCCTGAAGGCCTTTGATCGTGGTGGGTCGGGGGAAGTGGCGGACCGCATCTACCTTAGCGGGCAGAGGGGTTGCCCCGTCTTTAGTAATCCTGTGGCCCAGGAAGTCAATGGTATCAAGTCCGAACTGGCATTTGGCAGGGTTGATTGTAAGACCGTACTCACTCAGTCGGGCGCAGAGTTGACGGAGGTGGGACAGATGCTCCTGACGACTGCCGCTGGCTATGAGGATGTCATCCAAATAGATGAACGCGAAGTCCAGGTCTCGTCCCACCGCGTCCATTAACCGCTGGAACGTCTGTGCGGCATTCTTCAGGCCGAACGGCATGCGGAGGAACTCGAAGAGGCCAAACGGGGTGATGAGAGCCGTTTTGGGGACGTCGTCAGGATGCATCGGGATTTGATGGTACCCTCGGACAAGGTCGACCTTGGAGAAGATCCGGGCGCCGTGCAGGTTTGCCGCAAAGTCCTGAATGTGCGGCACAGGGTAGCGGTCCGGTGTGGTAGCCTCGTTCAGCCTGCGGTAGTCGCCGCACGGTCTCCAGCCCCCCGTCGCTTTGGGCACCATGTGCAGGGGGGAAGCCCAGGGGCTGTCGGACCGCCGGATGATCCCCAATTCCTCCATTCTCTGGAACTCCTCCTTCGCCAGTCGGAGCTTGTCCGGGGGAAGCCGCCGAGCACGGGCATGGAGGGGTGGTCCCTGTGTCGGGATGTGGTGCTGTACGCCGTGCCTGGGCATGGCTGCTGTGAACTGCGGTGCCAGAACCGATGGGAACTCCGCCAGGACCCTGGTGAAATCGTTGTCGGACAGCGTGATGGAGCCGAGGTGAGGGGCTGGCAACTGGGCCGCGCCCAGGGAGAACGTCTGAAAGGTCTCGGCGTGTACCAGTCTCTTCCTGGGCAGGTCAACCAGCAGGCTGTGAGCTCGCAAAAAATCCGCACCCAGAAGCGGTTGGGCTACGGCGGCCAGTGTGAAGTCCCACGTGAACTGGCTGGGGCCGAACTGTAGCTGCACCTGACGGGTGCCATAGGTCCTTACTGTGCTGCCATTCACGGCCCGCAGGGGGGGACCCGGTGCCCTGCTGCGGGTGTCGTAACTCGTCGGAGGTAAAACGCTGACCTCAGCCCCAGTATCGACCAAAAACCGGCGTCCCGACCTGCTATCCCACACATACAGGAGGCTATCCCGATGGCCAGCCGCCGTAGCCATCAGCGGCGGCTGGCCCTGGCGTTTCCCGGGAACTTGCAGGGCGGGCGGCAACGGCGGGCTTCTGCGCCCCACCGCTGGTGGTAGAAGCACCAGTGGTCATTGGGCCGGGGGTTAGTGGGCTCTGCGGCCGGGCCTGGACTGGTTTGCTGCCGGGAGCGTGGCTGGGAGATCTGCGCGATGGACGCCCCGTTCACCTTTTTGGCGTTCCACAGAAAGTCCGCCCGGGCTGCCACCTTCCGGGGGTCACTGAAATCCGCGTCGGACAGCAGCAGGCGTATGTCCTCGGGCAGCTGCTCCAGGAATGCCTGCTCAAACATGAGGCCGGTGTGTCCCTCGGCCAGAGACAACATCTCATTCATTAAAGCCGATGGAGGCCTGTCGCCCAAGCCGTCCAGGTGCAGTAAACGGGCAGCCCGCTCGCGCCGTGAGAGTCCGAAAGTCCTGAGGAGCAGAGCTTTGAATTCCGTGTACTTGCCGTCTGCCGGGGGCGACTGTACGAACTCCGCGACCTGGGCAGCTGTGTCCTGGTCGAGGGAGCCCACCACGTAGTAGTAGCGGGTGTCTTCTGAGGTGATCCGGCGAACGTGGAATTGGGCTTCGGCTTGCTGGAACCATAGGTCCGGGCGCTGTGTCCAGAAACCCGGCAGTTTCAACGAAACCGCATGAACAGAGGCGGCGTCGGTCATTTCTGGTCCAAAAATCGTTTGGACCGTCGGGGTCACCAATTGTAGCGGTGTGCTACAAGCAGCGCTAAAATTACGACACGGAGTCGGTAACTGCAGTCGAAGGAAAAACTTTATTCGAAAACTTCAGCCTCACTTTTAAGCCTCTGTCAACCGGCCCCCCATGGCGAAGAGGCTCCAAAGCTCTGTGCTCGCAAACCCCCGTAGGCTATCTAATTGTGAGTCGGTTCGGATACGCTAGGAAATGAGGCGCTACAACCCGTTAAAAAAACACTCCTACCCGACAAAACTGCGGAGGAGCCGGTATCACCAGTGTCGAGGCGGCCGCATCGGGAGCAGCGGACACAACGGGCGACCCCGGAAGATTCACAGGTGAAGTGTCGCCTCACCTGGAAGGATGTTTGGACAACGGAGAGAGTTCGGCCGTCCGGGCCTGTCACTGTGACACCCCGAACTCCACATCAAATCCGTCCAAACGAATCTGGGCGAACTTTAATGACCAATAAATATAATTCCTCTCAGCGATCAGCTGTCTGAATGATCCCCTGACTCTGAGAGGAAGGAGTATCTATGGTCCACACTGTCAGGGTGTTGAGTTTACCAGGAGTCAAAGACTGCAGGGACGAGAGGTTTTCTGTTGACTAATACACTGTGTGTGGACCCCGCTGGCAATTCTGGTGTTGTGACCCGAATCGAGACAAACACCACGCTGCCCACTCCACCAACAACACGGCACAGCCGTACACATAACAGGGGACTTTACATCCCACAACACTGGATTCAGTGATGAAACCCCTGATTAATGTTGTCGTCTCACCGAAAAGTCCATTAACCCTAACCCTGCAATATGGTGTAAAATCCCGCTCCCCATATTAACACGGGTTATACAGACCAAAGAGCAAACTGCCGGAGGAACTCAGTGGGTCGGACAGCATCTGTGGAGGGAGATGGACCGTAAACATTTCGGGCCGAGACCCTCCCTCTGGACTGAGAGTGGAGGGGAAATAGAGAAGAGGTGAGGGGTAGGGATGGGGCATGAGCTGGGGAGTGAGAGGTGGATTCAGGTGAGGGGGGAGGTGGAAGGTGAAAATAGTGACAGGGGTGGGAGCTCAGTGGTTGGGGCAACACGGAGCTGCAGAAGATGGAAATTAATTCCATAAACAATGAGGTTAGAGAGTATTCGTTATAGAGAGTGCAATGAAGATTCACCTGACCGATCCCTGGAGAGGTGGGGTCATAACCTGAAGAAAGATCAAATGTGGTAACTCTAAATGTCATTTAGAGAATCGAGGACTGAGAGGTGAACACATTGAAATGCAGAACATCATTACCGGTTGAACCAGTGATCCCAGTCTCTGAAAAAGGGGATGGGAATCGAGCCCGTGACTCTGTGACCTGGGGGTGGAGGGAAAGGGATCGGGGTAGATATGGTGTGGAAAAGTAGACATGTATCTGGTGTAAATATGAAATAATGTGGGGAATGCGGCGGATGGGTCGGGCAGTGTGTGAGGGCCGAGGAGCAGAGTCACCAGTTCAGGAGGGAGACCCTCCACCCGTCACCTGATCCCGTTTCCTGTTCACGTTTTTCTGCAGATCTGCAGCATTTGCGGGTCACTGCTCTACGTGTACATGTAGCTTCACCTTTGTCCCCTTCAGACAACGCAGTGAGATCCGGATCAAATAGTTCCACACAATTAAAATAGATTATTACATTTACACAATTAGAATAGCTTATTACATTTTTTTTATATTTTTGTACTTTCTATACATATACTTACTTTAAGTCACAATTGTTAAGATCTTTTGTTAATTAGGTTCTACTGCTACCGCAGAGACAACGAATTTCATGGCATATGCTTGTGCTATTAAACTTGATTCTGATATTGATATGGGAGACCCACCGCCGGTCACCTGATCCCAGTTACTGCAGATCGTAATGGGAGATTGAAGCATTTACCATATATTTGCTTTCCACAGAAATGACAACTGGTCAGTTTCCTTCTGTGGTTCCGGAGCAGAAGCTCAGTCTGTCTAATATTTCCACACAATTAAAGTGGTGTATTTGTTTATCATCATCACGTACTGAGCTACAGTGAAAATCTTGCCTGATGTACCATCCACACAGATCGATACATTACAACAGTACATTGAGCTCATAGACAACAAAAAAATAACTGTAACAAAGTATTATGGCTGCAGAGAAAGTGCAGTGCAGATAGACATATAGTGCAGGGTCACGTCGAGTTACATTGTGAGGTCGAGTCCATTTTATCATTCATTTGGCTTATAACTGCAGACAGGAAGCCATCCTTCAGCCTGGTGTTACGCACTTTAAGGCTTTTGTATCTCTCCGCCAATGTGGGAGCGGGTTTGCAGCAAGAATGTCCAGGTTATGAGGTTCTTTGTGTACATGGCCTGCTTTTCCGAGGGAGGGGAAGTGTAGGGAGAGTCCATGGAGTGGAGGCTTGTTTCTCTGATGTTCTCTGCAGTTCCTTGCAGTCATGGGCAGAGCAGTAGCCATACAAAGGCATGAAGTATCGACAAGGAGCTCAGAGACCTCGGCCTTCACCCTGCCTTATGTAGCTGGATCCTGGACTTCCTGTCAGATCACCAGCAGGTGGTAAGAGTGGGCTCCATCTCCTCTGTCTCTCTGACCCTCAGCACACATACCCCACAGGGTTGTCACTTTGGCCCTCTCCTTTACTCTCTGTGCACCCATGACTTGTGTTGCCACCCACAGCTCCAATCTGCTAATTAAATTTGCTGAGAATACTACATTGATTGGCCTAATCTCAAATAATATCTTTCAATCGATCAAATGCCTCCTGACAAGGTTCAGTCCAAACAAACTTTTCACCCTTCTTCAGGAGATTAGTCAGAGGAAGAGCGAGAGCAGCAAAGTTCTTACAGAACTTACGATAATATCCATCCATTCCCAGAAACCTTCTAAGAGCCTTCTTACCAATCAGAGATATGCTCTTCCCAAGTGTCACTCCCTGTGACTAAGTCATCAATATAGGCATCTGTGTGTTCTAACCCTCGAATTTCAAAATTAATCATTCTCTGGGATGTTCCTGGAGCATTTTTCTTTCCAAAAAGCAAAACATTGTATTCATACAACCTAGATGGTGTCGCAAAGGCAGAAATTTCTCTATGTCTGTCCGTCAATGGAACACACCAATACCCTGTCAACAGATCAATCTTTGTAAGAAATTAGCTATTCCAACTTTATCGATGCAATCATCTATCCTAGCGATAGGATAGGCATCTGTTTTTGTTACTTCATTTACCTTCCCATAATCTGTGCCCCTGAGACCTACTGAATCTGTTTCCACGCTTACAACAATTGCTCAGCCAATTTACATTCTCTACGTTCATGCGATATGGGTGTTGTTTAATCGGTTTGGCTTGACCAATATCTGCATCATGTAATGAGACCGTGGTTTGCTTGCGAACATCGCAAAAGAAATCTTTAAACTTCAGAATTAATTCCTTCAGCTGTTGTTGCTTTGGCTGCAGATGAGCCAACTTGTTATCAATATTTTCTGGAACAACGGAGTTCATTAGCCTAACTGGGACCATGTTTGGCTTGTGAAAAGTCTCAGACGAGTCAATTGTTTCAAGCTCAGTGTTACCAGATTCATATGTTTTGACAACAACACTCGCAGATGGTGCCTGATTGTCAAAACAAGGCTTTATCATATTTATGTGTGCCAGGTGTGTTAGTTTACGTAGGTTGTGTGTTGTAATAACATAATTCACATCATTAAATTGAGAGACTATTTCATACGGTCTATTGAATTTCACCTGAAGTGGATTCGTCAACATAAGGCAAGCACCTTATCTCACACCTGGTATTTTCTTTCACAACCCTGCTTATCAAACCAACACTTCATTTTGTTTTGAGAAATCTTTAAGTTTTGTCTCGCTAGACCACAGAATTGGTGTAGTTTATTTTTGAAATTTAAAACATAGTCTAACAAGTTAACATGTACATCCCCATCAATCCACCGCTCCTTTTACAAGGTCAAAGGTCACCTCACTCTGCGTCCAAATACGAGTTCAAATGGAGTAAAGCCCAATGATTCCCGAACCGACTCTCTTACTGCGAACAAAAGCAAATGTATTCCTTCATCCTAGTCGTTTCCATTTTCAACACAGTATGTCTTAATCATTGTTTTGTGGGTAGAGTGAAATCTTTCTAAAGCCACTTGTGATTCCGGATGGTATGTAGACGATGTAATTTGTTTTGCTCCCAGTTCATAAACTACCTGCTGGAATAACCCAGATGTAAAATTACTTCCTTGATCAGACTGGATTTCTTGAGGCAAATCAAATAAAGTAAAAAAAAACTCAGTAAGAGCCTTCGACACAGTTTTATCTTTAATATTTCTGAGCAGTATTGTCTCTGGGAATCTGGACGCAGTACACATAATAGTTAGCAGATACTGATGGCCAGCTTTAGTCTTTGGCAATGGGCCAACATAATTCTCTATAACTTTAGAAAAGGGTTCACAGAATGCAGGTATAGACCACAGTGGGGCCACTGGGGTGACCTGATGAGGTTTAGCCAAAACTTGACAAGTGTGACAAATCCCAGCATTAATTTCTGGTTTACCCTGGTCATCCCTGCTACTCTTTTCGAAACTCTTATTCAGGGTAACCATACGCTTATGAGTTGAAGCAAACTGATCTGCTAATCTAGCAGACTCCTGCATAGTGGCAGCATCATTTCCATCTAAATATGTCTTTATGTCATCAGGGACACACTTATTGAATTCTTCAGTTAAAACCAACTCGTTCAAGCTGTTAAAATCATCATTTACATTTTTATATGTGCACCAGCGGGCAATACACACAAATTACTCATAAGCAAATTTCATATAAGTCTGGTTCACAGGTTTCTTCAAATTTCTAAACTTTTGCCTTTATGCTTCTGGGACCAACTCATAAGCTTTGAGCACAGCCTGCTTCACTAGGTCATAATGTGTGGTGCGTGGCCAGCTGGTTAGGGTGTTGAACTAGTGATCTGAAGGTCATGTTTTCGAGCCTCAGCCGAGGCAGTGTGAGTGTTTTTGAGCAAAGCACTGAACCACACACTGCTCCTGCACGTTTATAGCCCAGTGGCGATGATTGGTGCAGTATAAAAAAAAATCAGCTGCTTCATCAACTGGCAAAGCAGTATAGGCATGCTAAGCCTTTCCCTTTATCACACTTTATGAGACAATTTTCTGTCTGTTTTTCTGCCTCTCCAGCCTCAAACTGCCTCTGCCTTTCCGCAGCCTCCATCTTTAATTTTTCTCACTTGTACTGGAGCTCAAGCTCACGAGGTTCACTTTCAGGAAACACCTCCAACTCCTCCACTTTAAACACACCCTCAGATACATAATGTTCAGCTATCACCCTCTGCATCTGTGCCCTCCTCATTGTCAATTTCACCTTAACAAGTTTTAACCTTTCAGCAATACTCAACAACTCAACCCTTCTGGCGTCCTCTAATGCCTCAGAGGTTGGCGCTTCCTGACATCGATCAACATCCATTGCTGCAAATTTCCCAAACAGAAATAAATCAAAAGAGTTTTCCCCAATGAAATTGATAATTAATCAATCCTCAAATTTGATCATAACCCAGATGCAGGAGAACCGTAACGCTTCAGAAACGAACCAGCAGCAACAGACTACTACTGGAGTCTGTTTTTGATGTGAAAACCACAATGCTTATTAGTATCCACTTATAATATAGTAACTTAAGCAAGTTAAACGAAAATTAACAGTGTTATGTGTATATATGTGTGTAAATTTAACTCCCAAACTATTGAGCTCAGGGGAAACAAGGCTTGGAGTCCTGAGATTGTAAAGTATGAAAGTTCAGTTTATCCACAAAATAGGTGATGGGAGAGATATTTGTAATTTAGGGTAAATGTCAAGAGAAGGCAGTTATGTCGAACAGCAAGGGAGATGAGGCTGCGTGCAGAGCTATGGTGGAAATCTTTGTCAGATGGTACGAGCAGAATCATCTGCAGCTTAATGTGAAAAAGACTAAGGAGCTGGTGGTGGACCTGAGGAGGGCTAAGGCACCGGTGACCCCTGTTTCCATCCAAGGCATCAGTGTGGACATGGTGGAGGATTAAAAATATCTGCGGATACGAATTGACAATAAACTGGACTGCTCAGAGAACACTCAGGCTGTTAACAAGAAGGGGCAGAGCCATCTCTATTTCCTGAGGAGACTGAGGTCCTTTGACATCTGCCGGACGATGGTGAGGATGTTCTACGAGGCTGTGGTGACCAGTGCTATCATGTTTGCTGTTGTGTGCTGGGAAAGAAGGTTGAGGGTAGCAGACACCAACAGAATCAACAAACTCATTCGTAAGGGCAGTGATGTTGTGAGGGTGGAACTGGACACTCTGACAGTGATGTCAGAAAAGAGAATGCTGTCCAAGTTGCATGCCATCTTAGACAATGACTCCCATCCGCTCCATAAAGTACTGGTTAGGCACAGGAATACATTCAGCCAGAGACTCATTCCACCGAGATGTAACACTGAGCATCACAGGAAGGCATTCCTGCCTGTGGCCATCAAACTTTTCAAATCTTCCCTCGGAGTGTCAGACACCCTGAGCCAATATGCTGGTCCTGGACTTATTTCCACTTGCAAAGATTAACTTATTATTATTTAATTATTGATGGTTTCATATTGCTATATTTCTACACTACCTTGGATGGTGCGGCTGTAACGAAACCCAATTTTCCTCAGGATCAATAAAGTACGTCTGTCTGTCTGTCTGTTCTGCAGGTTCCACAGTGTTAAAATGAGAGAACAGTTGCTGTAGATTTTATCCATCATCTTTACAAATCTACATACGAATTATCACCGAATGCGACTTGTCATGAGGGGTATCATCTTCAAATGAATGACCACATCACACACAGGCAAGGGTTAACACATAAGTGGTCTAAACAGGATATCCCAAATCAGATCCACTCCTATGGGTTAAATGAGGTGACAACCACACATTCGATGTACGGCGAATGGATAATTAACCCACCCTTGTGGGCATAGGAATGTTCTAAACAGTGACCTTTGGCCACTATTTCCCTGGTTTCAATCCTTTCATTTTTCATCCGTCTCCGTCTGACTCTGAGTGTCTGTGTCCTCGGTTAAAACGAAACAAGCTGCGAGCGATGTAAACAAGCTGCAAGTCAGACTTCTTAATTTCTCTCTCTTAAAATGACAGTCCACAGCAAACGAAACCTAGGGATTCATAACAACGGCCACTCCCCACTATGAATTGACGTGTTCCAGTAGTTGGGATGACTGAGTGAATCCCTTCCCACACTCTGAGCAGGTGAACGGCCTCTCTCCAGTGTGAACTCGCTGATAACTCAGTAGGGTGGATAGATCAGTGAATCTCTTCCCACAGACTGAGCACGTGAACGGCTTCTCCCCAGTGTGAACTCGATGATGTCTCTGTAGATTGGATAACTGAGTGAATCTCTTCCCACATTCTGAACAGTTAAACGGCTTCTCCCCAGTGTGAATTCGCTGATGCTTCCGTAGGGTGGATGTATCAGTGAATCTCTTCCCACATTCTGAGCAGGTGAACGGCTTCTCCCCAGTGTGAACTCGCTGATGACAAAGTAGGGCGGATGAATCAGTGAATCTCTTCCCACATTCTGAGCAGGTGAACAGCTTCTCCCCAGTGTGAACTCGCTGGTGTCTCTGTAGGTGGGATGACTGAGTGAATCCCTTCCCACAGACTGAGCAGGTGAATGGCTTCTCCCCAGTGTGAACTCGCTGATGATTCCGTAGGGTGGATGAATCAGTGAATCTCTTCCCACATTCTGAGCAGATGAACGGCTTCTCCCCAGTGTGAACTCGCTGATGACTCAGTAGGGTGGATGGATCAGTGAATCGCTTCCCACAGACTGTGCAGATGAACGGCTTCTCCCCAGTATGAACTCGATGATGTCTCTGTAGATTGGATGACTGAGTAAATCCCTTCCCACAGACTGAGCAGGTGAACGGCTTCTCCCCAATGTGAACTTGCTGGTGTGCCAGTAGGTGGGATGACCGAGTGAATCCCTTCCCACACTCTGAGCAGGTGAACGGCCTCTCTCCAGTGTGAACTCGCTGATGCCTCAGTAGGGTGGATAGATCAGTGAATCTCTTCCCACAGACTGAGCATGTGAAAGGCTTCTCCCCAGTGTGAACTCGATGATGTCTCTGTAGATTGAATAACTGAGTGAATCTCTTCCCACATTCTAAGCAGGTAAACGGCTTCTCCCCAGTGTGAACTCGCTGATGCTTCCGTAGGGTGGATGAATCAGTGAATCTCTTCCCACATTCTGAGCAGGTGAACGGTTTCTCCCCAGTGTGAAATCGCTGATGCTTCTGTAGTGCGGATGAATCAGTGAATCTTTTCCCACATTCTGAGCAGGTAAACGGCTTCTCCCCAGTGTGAACTCGCTGGTGTCTCTGTAAGTGGGTTGACTGAGTGAATCGCTTCCCACAGACTGAGCAGGTGAACGGCTTTTCCCCAGTGTGAACTCGCTGATGACTCTGTAGGGTGGATGAATAAGTGAATCTCTTCCCACATTCTGAGCAGGTGAACGGCTTCTCCCCAGTGTGAACTCGCTGATGACTCTGTAGGGTGGATGAATAAGTGAATCTCTTCCCACATTCTGAGCAGGTGAACGGCCCCTCCCCGGTGTAAACTCGCTGATGACTCTGTAGGTGGGATGACTGAGTGAATCTCTTCCCACAGACTGAACAGCTGAATGGCTTCTCCCCAGTGTGAACTCGCTGATGTACCAGTAAGGTGGATGACTTAGTGAATCCCTTCCCACATTCTGCGCAGGTGAAAGGCCTCTCTCCAGTGTGAACTCGCTGGTGACTCTGTAGGGTGGATGGCTGAGTGAATCCCTTCCCACAGACTGGGCAGGTGAATGGCTTCTCCCCAATGTGAACACGCTGGTGAGCCATTAGGTCAGATGACAGAGTGAATCCTTTCCCAGATGTTCAGCAGATGACCAGCCTCTGCCCAGTGTGAACTGACTGGTGTGTCCACAGGTGGGAAGACCGACTGAACGCCTTCTCACACACAGAACAGGTGAATGGCCTTGCCCAGTGTGAAATTACTGATGTACCTTCAATTGTGATAACCGACTGAATCCATTCCCACTGTCTGAACGGGTGAACAGCCTTTCTCCTGTGTAAAATGACGGGTTGCCAGTTGGTCAAATGACCGAATAAATCCCTCCCCACAGTTGAGCAGGAAGGATGGTCGATTGAATCCCTTGCTCCTTAAATATCTAGACAGAGACAACAAAACTGGTGTGCCGTGTTTGAACTTCCTGGAGACAAATTCCTTCTTGTTTTTAACCTGTAAAAAGATTTACAAAATCCATCAATGGGTGTAGGACAACATTTCAGATGAGATTACTTCAGTTACCAAGGTTTGACCTGGTATCGCACTGTTTCAGTGAGGTTCTACCCAAGTTGGACAGAGAAATCATCTCCTGACTGGGCAGAGTGCTGGTATCTGGAATGACCATCAATTCTTTGATGCTCTTCCTGTTTCTATAAGAATGGGGCATTTCTGTCATCTCCAATTTGTACCTTGGTGGAGTTAGACTCTCTCCATTGGTATTATTCCCTGTTCCTGCTGAGCTGCATGGGTGCCTGGCCCCACAGTAACAAAACCAGTCTCATGCAATTAGTCTTTCTTGATGTGCATCTAGGATTTTCTTTTATGTATTATTAACGTAAAGTGCCACAGTTTTAATGCCATATTAAAAATTCCTGTTGAGGTGAGTGGTTGGTCCGCACAACTGTTAAAAAGACAGAGTGAATTTTTGTAATATTTCACATTCTTGTAGAAAATTACAACACAGAAACAGGCCCTTTGGGCCATCTAGTCTGTGCTAAACTATTTAAACTGCCCACTCCCATACCCCTACCATCCAGGTACCTACATGAACCTCTGAAATGTTGAAATTGAGCTCGCATGCACCACTTGAGCTGGCTGCTCATTCCACACCCCGATGACTGTCTGTGTGAAGAAGCTTCCCCTCATATTCCCCTTAACATTTCACCTTTCACCCTTAACCCATGGCCTCTGGTTGTACTCCCACCCCATCTCAGTGGTAAAAGCCAGCTTGCATTTACACTATCTATGCCCCTCTATCACAATCAAATCTCCCCTCAATCTCCTACAGTCCAAGGAATAAAGTCCTGACCTGTTCAATCTTTCCTTATAACCCAAGTACTCCAGACCTGGCAACATCCTTGTGAATTTTCTCTGAACTCTTTCAAAGTCCTTACATCTTTCCTGTAGGTTGGTGACCAAAACTGTACTCAGTACTCCAAATTAGGCCTCACCAATGTTTTCTACAAGTCAACATAACATTCATCTATTGTTTTTTTTTTTTTTTTTAAAGTTCAAAGTATATTTTATTATCAAAGTACATATATGTCACTTTATACAACTCTGAGATTAATTTTCCTGTGGGCATACTCAGCAAATCTGTAGAACAGTAACTATAACAGGATCAATGGAAGATCAACCAGAGTGCAGAGGCAACAAACTGTGCAGATGCAAATAGAAATAAATAGCAATAAATAACAAGAACATGAAGTAACAAGAGTCGTTAAAGCCTGATGATTGTGAGGTAGTAACCTTTTTCCATTAGAAAAAATTACTTATAATTTAAGAGATAAATATGAAACATTTTTGAAAATTTGGAGCCCTTATTTACAAAAGACAGGATTAAATATATAGATGCTTTTAAGATGAAACAATTGGTTATTAGGGGAAAGAAATAAATATACATATTAAAATTATTACGAACTCCATGGAGCATGTGGAGATCTTCCAACCACCAGGCATTCTTTCTTTCTTTCTTTCTTTCTTTCTTTCTTTTTTTTTCTAAGGGGCAGTTAGGGGGGAGGGGTTAAGGGGAGGGGGTATGGGTTATATACATTGTTTTTTCATACTTTGTAATCATTTAAAAATGCAATAAAAAATTATTAAAAAAAAAAAAAAACATTCATCTATTGTTGTCAGTACTTTTGTTCATGAAGGCCATTGGGCTAAAATCTTCCCTTCCATCTCTATCTAACTGTGATACCACTTTCAGTGAATTAAGGACTTTCTTCTACAACAGGTCCCTTTCTTCTACAACACTCCTCCGTGCCCGACCAGTCACTGTGAAAGACCTCCCTCGGTAGGTCAGACCAAAGTGCAACAACTCACACTTGTCTGCATTAAATTCCTTTTTCCATTTCTCAAACCATTTTGCCAGCTGGTCCAGATCGCACTGCAAGTTTAAATGCTTTTTTGGCATTGACTAGATGGGACAAATAGCCTGTTTCTTTACTGAACTTCTCCATGTTTATATGGCAGAGAAGCTGGCCAAACTTGTTTGGAAGGGAAAGGGTAGGAGTGACAATTGAGCAGCAGTGGCTGGAGTTTCTGGAGCAATTTGGGACCTGAGTGATTCCACAGAAGTGGAAGCATCAGAAAGACAGGAGGACAGAACTGTGGCTAAAATGAGAAGCCAGAGCCAACATAAATGTCAAAGAGAGGGCAAACAAAAGAACAAATATTCGGAAGCTTTGAGAAACCAAAAGACAACAAAAAAATTCAGATGAGCTCAGTGCGTGGAATTATGACTTGTAGTCATTAATGGGTCTCGGTAGCACCCAACAGTCTGAGGCATTTAGTGGAATAATATATACGAGGCTTCAATTTCTCTTCAAAACCAAGGTTCCCTGGACCAGTTACCTTTCAACTTTCATTTTGGCAGGCACATACAAACTCTGCATCCTCAAAAATTCACATCTGAAGACCTCCCACTTACAGGTACTCCTTTGCCAGGAAACAACCTGTCCCAAACCACACTTGTCTGATCCTTTCTGATACCATCAAAATTGACCTTTCTCCATTTTAGAATCTCATCCCGTGGTCCAGACCTCTCTTTTTCCATATTTACTTTGAATCTCATGGCATTATGATCACTAATTTCTGTCACCAGCCCTGATCATTTCCTAACAGCTTATTGCACACTTCTACATCAGGAATTCTACGTATTGATTAAGGGCACATATGACAAACTCTACCTCATCTAGTCCTTTACAGTTTAGGAGTCCCAGTCAATATGTGGAAAGTTAAAATCACTTACTGAATCAACCTTTTTGTTTATTGGCATGGTCTGCAATCTCTCTACAAATTTGTTCCTCTAAATCCCTGAGACTGTTGGCTGCAACCAAGTCCCAATATTGGTTACAATATCATAATTCCCTACCTGAGCTCATCTGGCTTTCCTACGATGCTTCTTGCATTGTGATATACACAGCTCAGCACATTCATTGCACCAGGCTCAACCATCTAACTGCTGAATCTATCTATGATCTGAACATCTGACTGG
Source organism: Hypanus sabinus (assembly GCF_030144855.1). NCBI lineage: Eukaryota > Metazoa > Chordata > Chondrichthyes > Myliobatiformes > Dasyatidae > Hypanus > Hypanus sabinus. Next base: position 81,186 of record NW_026779281.1, read on the forward strand.
TGTCAAGGAAACAAACCCTCCATCATTGTCACAAAAACAAAGGAGCTGATTGTGGACGACAGGAGGAATGGAGACAGGATAACCCCTATTGACATCATTGGATCTGCGGTTAAGAAGGTGAACAGCTTTAAGTTCCTCGGCATAAACATCACAAAGCACCTTACATTGTCTGTACATACCGGCTGTGTTGTGAAAAGAGCACAGCAGTACCTCTGTCACCACAGATAGTTGAAAAAGTTGGAGATGGGGACCAAAATTCTGAGGACTTTCTACAGGGAAACAATTGAGAGCACCCTGACTGGCTGCATCTCTGCCTGGTATGGGAACTGTACTTTCCTTAATTGCAGGAAACCTCAGAGAGTGTTGCGGACAGCCCAGCACATCCGTAGTGGTGAACTTTCCACTATTCAGTACCTTTACACAGACAGGTGTATAAAAAGGGCCCAAAGGAAATCAGGGACCAAATTCACCAAAACCACAATCTGTTCCTGCTGCCACCATCCAGGAAATGGTACCACAGCAAAAGGAGCAACAGGCTCCACCAGGTCATCAGACTGATTAATTCATGCTGATACAATTGCATTTCGATGTTATATTGACTGTCCTGTGTACAAACGATCTATCATAAATTACCATAAATTGCACATTGCACATTTAGATGGAGACATAACATAAAGATTTCTACTCCTCATGTTTATGAAGTATGTATCTAATAAAGTCAATTCAATTCAATTCACCCTCTCCATTATCTGTTTGGTCATTCTGGCTCCCATTCCCCTTACAGCTTATTTTAACCACATCACCCGCTTCACCCTCACTAGCACTAGCATGCCTTACCACTTGGATATCAGTCCCCTCTTGTTCTGTTCCCCTAACTAATGAATCCCCTATCACCCCTTTGACTGTCAGGTAATCCCCTTCACCACCAGTTTCTAAAGTGGTCTACCTTTTGTTGTGTTTGATGGGCACAAGAGTTCTCCGCAATGGCTATTTAACCTCATTCCCCTTCCTGACTCTCTCCCAGTTTCCTGTGTCCTGCTCCTTGGGTGTAACTCACCTCTCTTCATGTCATATCTATCACCCTCTCCAACTCCCAGATGATCCGGAATTTATCCATTTCAGGTTCCATCTCCTTAACGTACAGGGTGCACATCTTGTAGGTGAGGACATCAGGGACACTGGAGGTCTCACCACCTTCCCACCAATGTCCCCTCTAATTTGTAATGACCACTGTGCACTCAAATCCTGTACTGTGCACTATTTTTAACTCGGTGACATGTGCACAGTAAATTTTATACAGAGAGGTAATTGTTTTCACAGCTAGCAAATCACTGTTGATAAGTACTTTGATCTCCCCTGGGTTTGATCGAGTTCATCTGCACTCTCACACAACCTATGTAGTAGGCCTGTAACGGGTAATGAAGGATTTTCTCACCAAAGCTTTTGCATATTGCCCATATGTGGTTTGCTTGCTAAATTATGCTTTAAAAAGTCAGATTTGCAAATATTACTCCACTTCTTCCCACTTACAAATTCTCCAGCACCTCTTGCATTGCCACAATACACACAGGTAACACCAGTTTCTATATTGGGCATAAAGATTTCCCCTGAACCCTCCTGACGAATTAAGGGTATATAAAAAATTCATTTTGAACCTGTGTAACCTCTGGGTAAAAGAATAATTTGGAATGAATAGGAATTTTGAACTGGTGAACTCCGTCTTCAGCGTTTAGCTAAGACAGACTCATTACCCGTTCTCTGTGGCTTGCAGAGAGACACATTGAGAGCTGATAAGATTATACATTGTATCCTTGTTGTGAGTATCCTTGGAGGAGGACTCACTGATAGGGACAGGAATGAACATCTGTTTGTAATTAAGTCAGGGCCTTGCAAAGGGAATAACTGATAAGGACTGGACAGTCCACCCATCTATAATTAAAACCAAACTCTGTTATCTAAGTAATTAAGTTTTGCATCAACACACTTAGTGTGTGTGCCAGTTCAAATAACATCTTGCAATATTAATGTATGGGATGTACTATTTATAAATATATGGCTGTAACCCAAGTCATTCGACTTGTCAGAAGGTGGCAGTGCTCCCCTTTGACAACTGGGTCTCAAAACTCCTGCAGGCATTTGAATGCACAATAAACCATGGCGTCGATAAGAAGCTGGTCTCCTGAGTTTTATTCAGATTCAACTTTAACATTTGGCATCATGAACAGCATCCCAATATAGGTAGTGCCAAGCAGACGGGCTGAGTAAGCATCTGGACCACTCCGGGGACTGCGGAGACCGAAAGGAAGCCCAATGGGTATTTGTCACTCACCGTTAGTTCCTTTGGACGTACGGTGCCTCACTCAAGGCTGATCACATAACTTGACAGGATCAGGAAAGAATTTGTTGGGAGATTTGTATAAGGTAGGCAAAATTTTACTAAGTGGCCAGGAGGCAGACATGCCAGGTAAATTCATCCATTAAGCAGGAGGTGCCAGCCGGGTACATTTATCTCATTGTTAATTGAGCAGGAGGCTTTGTGCCCAATAAATTACTTAGAGACCACTGGTCAATTGCAGACGATTGATACGAGTGGGCCAGCAGCAGCCCGACACAATTTGTGTGAGAGTTCTTCAGACAAGGAAAAATATTTGTGAATGTTGAGTGCAGTGCTGAATAAGAAATTGGGGAACAAAATGTGGCCACGGATGGGGGAGGGTGCAGGAGCCTGGGTTATTATCTCATGAGAACAAGCAGTAAATTTGATTTGGATAATGAATTGAGGAAAGAAGTGGAAATTGTTGAAAAGGGAATGGAAGGAAAAGGCAGTTGTAAAGCAGAACTTTGCTGGCTATGCCACTGGTGGCATAGTGGCTTCAGCGTTGGACTTAGAGGCAAGAGGTCCCGAGTTCGAATCCAGCCGACTCCCTTACACTGTTTCATCTGTGCTGGGTTAGAGCTGGTGAACAAAACAACTCACCCAGCAGAAGGCAATGGCAAACTACTGCTGTAACTTGCCTTGTACATGATTTCCCAACACCACACAGTGGCGTAGAAGGAAATCCTTGGCTAACTGGAATAAATTCCATATGTGACATACCTTTAAAGTGGAACAGTATATTATCAGCAAGTTGGAGGAATAATGCATGTGATAAAGGGATAGAGTCGTGGTCACCAACCATTTTAAGCCCAAGATCCCCTACCTTGGCCTTACTAAAATGCAAGATCGACCCAGATCAATTAGTTACACGCATGCACAGGAGGGCAGAAAAGACCGGAAATAAAACCCCACAACCTGGAAGTAGAAATAATGTATAAACACTGGGGCACCCGCCCTTTTTTTGCACCGCAGACCAGTTTAATATTGACAATATTCTTGCGGACCGGCTGACGGGGGATGGGGTGGGTGGGGGTGTGAACCACGATAGGGATACAGCGATACTCGAAGCAGGTTCCTTATGATCAGTCTATTCCGTAATATCGTTTTCGCGCCTCTCGGCACTTAGCTTCTGTCCCGTGCTGCTCACGTTTTCTCCGCTGAAAAAACTCAACACATTTGCATTTAAGTGCAGGGTGCTTGGACTCGGGGTACCGAAGCAGATTTGAGGGCTTCATTGCCTCATTGGACAGCCTCCTGCCCGCCCTCCACCAGATGCCTTGGCTTGGTTTGGTTGGTCGTGGGTTGGTTGAGAGGACAATGTCAGGGCCGGAGGTCCCTGTGCTGGGGCTGTGGTAGACAGTTTGGAGAGAGTGACCGACTGAGCAAGGAGTGTAACAGGGCACGCGCCCGCCCCCCCCTTGTAGGACCTATCAGCCGACAAAAGTTTGTTTCATCAGATCACAGCATGGTAGCTGCTCTGATACCTATGAAACGCTGAGCCCGAATTAGGTCGACGGCGAATATTTTAGCACCAGATTCCCCACGAACATTCAGTGTGCTAAACAGGTTTAGAGGCAGCACTCCAGGCCAGTAGTGACGGCACTTCCCACCGGCCGCCCGAGGCCAACTGGTGATCTCTGGCATGAGAGTGTCACTGCGGTTCGGCGACTGATGACCTCGCGTGCACTCAAGTTCAACAGTGGGCTGACAGGGAATGAGGAAAGGTGCAGCTGACTCATGTTGTTTCCTCGCGACCCAGTGGTTGGGGACCACTGAAGTATACTGTGTAGTGCGGGGGAGTTACACGCATGTAGAAAAAATGGAACTAAAACCCCACAACCCGGGAACAATCTCTCAACAGTTTCTTCCTTTCTTCCCTTTTCCCAGGATCTACTGAGGAAATCTCAAAAGCAGACTAGTCGATCACAATCAACAGCTTGGCGACCACTAGGATAGAGGTAAGTACTGCAGAAGGAACACCAAAGTTTGGGAGACGTTACAAACAGAGCATGAATGGATGGATGGGCGCCGAAAACAACAGCAGGAAAAACAACGTAAGCAAACCAAGGCCGGTCTACATAGGAGAGAAAGGCAGGAATGTCAGTCTAAAGTTACAACTGATAGGGAAACATGGAATCCCGAACCCATGTCTGGCATATCGACACTGTATGAGTTTTGTGGCCTGCTAAAGCACTTTCTTAGGAGACCAAGCCTTTAATGATGGGAATCTGCCCCCCCCCCCCCAATTTAATGTCTTACTGCTCCAATGCTTACCAACTAAGTTAGCCAACAGCATTAACAAATAATATGGATTGGCCTGACAATGACCAAAATTGAATGCAATGAGCTTTGACATATCATTGGACCAGGGCTTTCAAATGCCTATCAACCCCGAAGAGAACTAATATTACAGGTGAATGGAGACTGTCTCTGTCTGTCGATGGAGTAGCACTAATTCTGTGCTGCTCTTAGTTTTCTCTCCCGCTCACAGCTTAAATTTTGAATTTCAAATTTTTAATTGCTGATTCTTGAAGGGGAGTGACATGTCTATGTCTACGAGAAGTGGGAAGAATCTGCATGAACCTACTGACAAAGGTAATGAAAAAGGAAAGACATCGAAGGAAAGATCTGATGAAATGCCATCATGGGCTGAAGATATTGTTCGGACACTGAAATCAATTCAAGATCAGAATAAGGCAATTAAAGATCAACTGGAAAAGAATATAATGAAATGAACTTATTTCTGGGAAAACTTAAAGATATGGAAACTCAAGTTACTAATCATGAAGAGGAATTGAAGTTAACTAAGCAAAAACTGTCTGAAACTATAACCTGTTTGGAAAAAAATCGTTAATAAGATTATTGATTTGCAAACTAGGTCTCGCAGAAACAACATACGAATCATTGGATTGCAGTAAGGAGCTGAAAATGGAGACATAATTGTTTACTTTGGTAAGCTCTTTCATGATCTATTTCTGACTATTTCATCACAGCTACTTGCTATTGAAAGAGCACACAGGCTGTCCACTTCGAAATTTAAAGACTCAACCAGATCAAGATCTGTTTTGGCTTGTTTTCATCACTTTAAAATAAAAGATCAAATAATGCGACAGGGAAGAAAACAGAGTTTTCAGATTCAGTGAGTCTGAGCTCCGTTTTTATGAAGATTATCCAAAAGAAGTAATGGAACAAAGAGCAAGATTTGCTTTGGTAATGAAACAAGCATATGATAAGAAACGATTCCCCTCTTTGAGTTACCCGACAAGAATGAAAGTTTTTCCTCCTAATTCTTCCCCATGTACTTTCTTTGACCCAAAAGTCGAGCTGGATTTTGTCCAGGCTATACCAGTCACCACCACTGACGTTACTACTGAATGAACTATCTGAAAAGCTGTTTGTTTATCTGTATATTACTCACACTACAAAAAGAAGATATATGAAGGCTATTTGGATATTTCATTGACAGATTAATAAAAGAAGAAAAGAAAACCTGCTCATCATTACATCCTATTGGATTTTTGTTTGGAAAGAACATTTACGGATCAAGTTTGACTGTTTAAATGGTTAATTACATATTTGACTGAGAAAAGAGGACAATAGGATTTGTTCCTTTTATCTAATATTTGGTTTGATTTTTTTTGTTATTTCTTAAATTACTAACTGGTAGTTTTTTTTTCTACCAACAGGGTTTCTTTTTATATATTTATCTGGGAGGGTTAAGTTACTATGATTTTACTAATTAATATTTCCATCAATTTAGATCAGTTAAGTATACTATTAACTTTTTTTCATCTGTTTTATTATAGCGCCCTATAACTGAATTTAAAGTTTTCTTAGGGATTTAAAGCTAAACTTAAGATGGGGCTGGCTATTCTCTATAAGAGATTATGTTATTTTGGTTCTTTTACTGTTTAACACATGATAGAATGTAAACACTCTCCTTTGTTGAGACTTTACTGTCTTTCTTGCAAGGTCATTTTATTTATTTTATGTACTGGCTGGGGGGAGGCAGAGATGAGAACAACAGAGTGGCCCATGTCTTTGCATCTATCTTAGTTCACTTGCCTTTTTTTCAGGCTTTTGGGAGGGTGGGTGGGTTTAAAGTTAGGAGTTTTTTTTTTCCCCATTGGGTGGTTCCAGAGCATGCGTGTTTTCTATCTGGCTTTATTCTTCATCACTGCCATCTTTGATAATCCCGTATTGGTATGTGTTCTGCACATGTATAAAGTAAATTAGAATAAAATTATAGCATGGCAGTTAAATGGATTCATGTAATCATTTGGAATATACGTGGTTGGAATTATCCTATTAAACAAAAAAGACTTAAAATTATTAATCGGTTCCAAACTGATATAATTTTTGCTCAGGAGACGCATAACAAGGCAGGAGATCAAAATAGATTTTTTCGCTGGTGGAATGGAAAACAGCTCCATGCTACTTCTCAGAGCAAAAGTAAGGGTGTGTCTATCTTTATTAAATCTAATATATTTACTCAAGAGGATAATGGTCCTCATTAGGTCAGATTCTAATGGTAGATTTTTAATTGTTAAAGGAGTGACTTGTAATAGAATGGTTGTTTTGGTTAATTTGTATGGTCCTAATTTAGATGATCCTGCTTTTTTTAAAAAAAAATATCTGCTTTACTGCCAGATTTAAATGAGTATATGTTGTTAGTGGGTGGGGATTTTAACTGTTGCTTAAATCCTATGACTGATAAGAGCTCAACTAATCAATGACTTCCAAATCATTTTGCATCAGTTATTAACTCTTTTTTGACCAATTTTGTGTTGATCGAATTATGGAGGCATTTACACCCTGATAACAGAGAATATTGTTTTTCTTTCCATGTTTATAAAATATATTCAAGGATTGATTATATTATAGTTGATCCCTGTCTTTTGCCTAATGTTAAAAACTGTGAATATGACGCTATTGCTATACCTGAGCATGCGCCTTTGAGTTTGTCCTTTGAATTTGATGATGACATTTTTGGCCGTCCACCATGGCACATGTCTCAGACTTTATTGCAAAGCTCTGACTTTATCCGTTTTATCAAAAGCCAGATTAAAGAATTTTTTACTTTTTAATGATATAAGTGGTATGTCTAAATTAATTATATTGGATACATTCAAAGCATTTTTAGGTGGTCAGATTATTTCTTATTCAACTAAACTTAAAAAACAGACTGAAGCAAAATTAGATAAAATTTCAAAACAAATTAAAGATTTAGATAATATCTATGTGACTTACCCTAATATTGACATTTAAAAAAAGGGTGGAACTTCAATCATAATATAACCAATTATTAACGCATTCAATTGAAGTTGATCTATTTAAGTTAAAGACCCAATTTTATATGTTTGGAGATAAAAATAATAAACTACTTGCATCTCAATTAAAATCAGCTGGAGCCAAGAGGCAAATTTTGAAAATTCGTAGAAAAGATGGTACCCTGGCTCGGGATTATGAAGAAATTTATAAGATTTTTCAAGACTTTTATAATGAACTTTATAAATCTCAATGTCCAGTGGACTCTTCTGAAATGAATGTTGTGTTTTTTTACAAATGATTGCTTTCCCTAAAATTTCTGTTGAGGATCAAAAAACTCTGGATGCCTAAATTACTGAATCCAGAATTCATGAAGCTATTTTCTCAAGGCAATCTGGTAAGGCCCTGGGACTTGCCGGTTATCCTGTAGAATTTTATAAAAAATTTGGAAAATTGCTTTCTCCGTATATGTTGGAGATGTTTAAAGAATCTTTTGTGAAAAGTGATTTACCCTCTACTTTTTATGAAGCTTCTATTTCTTTAATTCTCAAAAAGAATAAAGATCCTTCTGATTGTGCCTCATACAGACCTATTTCATTATTGAATGTTGATACTAATATTCACTTAAAGATAATGGCCAATCTGTTGGAGAGTATTTTGGGTAAAATCATTTTTAAAGATCAAACAGGCTTTATAAAGGGTCATTATTCTTTCTCAAATATTCGGAAATTATATAACATTATACATTCACCTTCTTCTAAAACTCCACAATGCCTTATATCTTTGGATGCTGAAAAAGTATTTGATTAAATTGAATGGAAATATTTATTTAATACTTTAGAAAAAAATGGTTTTGGTATTAATTTTAATAATTGGATAAAAATGATATATAAAGCTCCTATTGCTGTTGTTATCACTAATAACTGTAGGTCTCCTTTTTTCAGCTATCACGGGGGACAAGCCAAGCTTGTCCATTAAGTCCTTTGTTATGTAAATTAAGATTCGAGCCCCTTGCTATTGCTCTTTGTGAAGCCGAAAATATTCATGGGATTTTTGTGAATGAGACCATGCACAAGATCTCTCTTTACACTGATGATCTATTGGTATAGATATCCAAGCCTGAATAATCTATTCCTGCTTTGCTAAAATTATATGACTAAATCGGAGACCTTTCAGGATACAAAATAAATTTTAGTAGAAGTGAATTACTTCCTTTAAATGAATCTGTCTCTATATATGATAATATTCCTTTTAAAGTTATGGATTCTTTTAGATATTTAGGGGTTATAATTACTAAAAAATATCAGGATCTTTATAAAGCCAATTTTCCTCCTTTAGTGGATTTTTTTAGATTTGTTTTTACAAGACTGTTTAATGTCTTTTTCACAGTTAATGGACAAATATGATATCTCTAATACACATTTTTCAGATATTTACAGGTTGGGAATTTTTTACGTGATTTTTTAACCAATTTACCCCTTGGCCTGCTCTTTAAATTTGGCTTATGCTATTTTTCAGTTTAAACCTTGTCAAAAACAATTAATAGTAATCCTTTATAAACAGTTAATGAATGCTCGCATGTCGCCTAATGATAGGGTTCAACGCACCTGGGAAGTACAACTTCAACATTCACTTTCAGATAATCAGTGGAGTAAAATTTATTATTTAGTCAATAATTCACCTATCTCCACATGCCATATCTAAATTCAGTTTAAGATAGTACACAGGGCCCATATGTCCAAAGATAAATTGGCTCATATTTTTTCTAATATAAGCCCTATTTGTGACAGATGTACTGAAGAAGTAGCTACTCTTATGTTTTGGTCAGGTGCAAGTTTAAACAATTTTTGGAGGGATGTGTTTGGAATATTATCTAAAGTTATAGATGTGGATGTTCAAACTAATCCACTTACAGCAATTTTTGGGATTATTCCAGAAGAAGCACGCAAAATGTCTGCTTCCGCCCAACAAAATTTTTATATTTATTTCAGAATATTCCTGTTTTTGTTTACTAAGAAGTTTTTTTGATCGGATTGGTTCTATTATTCTATCTTTTATTTGGGATAATAAAAGACCAAGAATTGGTAAATGTCATTTGCAAAAGTTGAAAAAGGATGGTGGTCTCACTTTGCCTAATCTATGAATGTATTATTGGGCTGTTAACGCGGTGTATGTCCTTCTGATTACATTGGGTTGATAGGAATGAACAGCCAATATGGGTAGACCAGGAACCGAGAGCTGTGAAACAGTTTTATTTAACTTCGTTATTCGGAGTTACCTATACAATTAGCTAACGTTGCTAATTTAAACCTATATCCTGTGGTTAAGCACTCTTTACAAATTTGGATCCAGTTCCGCAATTTTTTTAATCTTAAAAAGGTTAAACTTTGTAGTATAATTTATCATAATTACTTTTTTAAACCTTCTTGGAGTGTTGCAATTTTTTTTTTACTTTGGAAAAATAAAGGTATTAATTTGTTTTTGGATTTATTTAAAGAAGGCAGATTGAGGTCTTTTGAACAATTTGTTGATAAGTATTCTCTCTTATATTCACATTTTTTACAATATCTTCAAGTTCGACATATTTTACAAAAATATTTAAATAATTTTCCTTACATATTGGAGGCTGATTTGTTAGATACTATTATGAATATGAACCCCTCGTTGAACGGTTCTGTTGGAAGAATTTATAATTTATTATTACAAAGGGATAAGCGTCCTTTACTTCAGATTAAACGGGACTGGGAGAAGGAACTCAATTTCTTTTTTATATGGCAGAATTGGACATGGATTCTGAAGCTGGTTAACTCTTCTTCGATCTGTGCTAGTCATTCACTGATTCAATTTAAAATTGTACATTATTACCATTTGACGAAGGAGAGACTTCCGAAAATATTTCCCAATGTTGACAAGTATTGGGATAGATGTAAAAATGAGATAGCCACACTGACACATGTGTTCTGGTGAAGTTCAATATTAAATCAGTTTTGGAAGTCAGTCTTTTCGACAATTTCTAAAGCACTCAGAATCAACTTACAACCTAATAAATTGACTATGCTTTTTGGAATAATTCCTCAAAATATCCATGGTGTTTGTTACATTGACAGCTAGGAGGGCCACCTTGTTGAAATGGAAGGATATATCAGCTCCTACTTTGTCACAATGGCTCTCTCAGGTGATGCTGTGTCTTGGAGAAAATTAGAAGTCGAACCTTTGTACTTTTATTTGATTTTGAGAACAGATGGGGCTCATCTGTTCATTATTATCATTTCAGTTAACTGATAGATTTCCTCCACGATCTAAATGTAAATTTTTTTGATATATCTTTTCTTTCTTTTTGGCGGTTTGATGTTTATTTTTAGAAGCTTTTTGTATGACGCACGGCTCCGGGGTTGTACCTCCAATGGGTTTCTTTTTTTCCCCCTCACTTTTCTTTCTTTTAATTTACAAAATTTTCAATCCTTAAGATAATTTCCTCTTTTATGAGGCATTGTAAGTGTTGTTACTTCAATGCTCTTGTGCTATTTTTGAATAATAATAATAATAAAAAGATATGAAAAGAATATTAAAGGTGAATATGTTCAGTGGGAAGAAGGATGTGAGCAGGCTATATCTGCGGAACAGAAATGGGAACAACCACCTTCCACGGGACAGGTGGGGACAACAAACCATTTAGAAATTGACAAGCGAGGATGCTTCCTACCGTGAGTACCACACCTCAGGAAGAGCCCAATGTAATATTGACAGTTGCTGCTATTCCAGTTCCGTATATGATTCATATGGGGGCACCTACAACCACTCTCAATCGGGAAATAGTATCGGAAAAGGGATTGCAGTTCTCAGACGCAACATTCACTCTGTCTGGGTTTGAAGGCATGGAATGTACGTATTCACATAACCAGCCACTGGAGGTGGAATTCCACGGGAACCATTGTGAGGTTTCATTTACAGTCAGCACCCCGCAGTCGGGGGTGTAAACCAGCAGGGTGAGACTTGCTCTGTCTGTTGGAAGTCGAGATTCCCTGCACAGGCAATGGTGTCACCCTGTGACAGGTGAACAACTGACAGCTTCCCCAATTTCCGACCCCCCTTGTTGTGGGCACCTAATCTGGACTCCACTGCATTTGAACCCCTTCTGCCAGTGGTCGACCCCTACGTGACTCTGTGCTATGACCCTACGGGGTGCTCAGCTGAGGAAAGCCAATGTTATGCACCCCTCGAGGGACAGAAGTTCCCAGTCATGGTGATTGGAGAGGTTAAAGGAGAAGTGGGCAGTGCATTACTGGCCGAATTTCCGGATTTCCTTTGGCGACAGACAGAACTGGTGGTTCCCCATACCGCTGTTAGTGTTTGCCCTGGGTTCAAGCCAAAGAGCCCAGATTTCATTGCCTACACCTTGCTGAAACAAGCCTCCAGCACCGAGGTAGACTGGCAAGACCTGGCTGTGGTCCAACTCCGATACTGGAAGGAGTCTGAGGTGAAAACGGGACATCTGGTAAGACATTCTTTTAATATTGACCGATCCCAAGATGCTGTACCACATCTCTGAGCAAATTCAGGCCATGAAGTCGGTCGCACCAACTGTCCCCCTATCCAGATCACTGTGAAAGAAGGACAGACTCTCCCATCCATTCTGCAATACCCCCTCTAGCCCGTCCGGATCACAGTGAAAGAAGGACAGACTCTCCCATCCATTCCACAATACCCCCTCTAGCCCGAAGCAATTTTATGAGGATGGAAACTCTTTTGTAGATCCAGCAGGGAAACGATATTCTTGCTATGCGATAGTGACAGACAGTGAAATTGTTCAGCAAGCTTCTTTTGAAGCATCTGACTCCGCCCAGAAGGCTGAGCTGTTTGCTCTGACTCGTGCTCTGTTGCTGGGAACGTTTACACAGATTCCCGTTATGCATTTGGGATTGTACATGACTACGGGGCTCTCTGGGAACATTGAGATTCCTGACTTCCTCTGGCCACCCCATTAGTAATGCCACCTTTGTAAACAACTTACACACCGCTGTACAGCTACCTCGAGTTTTGGCTATTATGAAATGTGCAGCCCACACTCGCATGTCCGACTGTGTCACTAAACACAATGCTCCAGCAGATCAAACAGTGAAAAGTGCGGCACTATCCTCAGTAGTTGTAGCTTCCTCGGGTTCCCCGTCAAGCAACCCTCCATGACTAAAGCAGAATGGGTTTGCCAGACATGTGGGAGGTAAATAATTTTCAGGGGGACGCCTCTGAGGAAGAGCGCAAACTGTGGTCACAGATGGGATGCCAGAAAGACCAAGACCTAGCTTTTTGGATTACCCCAGCGGGACAGGTTTGTGTTCCTACACAGTTTTTACCAATATTGGCTGATTATATACATGATTTACCACCCCTGGGAAAGGAGGGAATGGTTGGTAGCCTGCACCCTGCACAGCGGGTACGAGTCCCTTGACAGGTGGACGTTTTTCTGTCTACAAATTGATTTTATTGAATTACCAATGGCCCACACTCTGTGGTGAAAGTAAACGAAGGGGTATGTAACGAACTAGCTATCAAGCAACAATTCCACTGTGTACACCACCCACGGGCCGCTGGCAGAGTGGAAAGAGCCAAAGACACTCTGAAGAGTAAATCGGCCAAACTAACGGCGGAGGCTGGACTCACTTGGTTGAAGGGCCTACCGTTAGCCCGATTCCACGAGGGTTACCCCATAGGGGAAAGCGGGGTTGTCACCTGTTCAAAACATTCATGGATGGCCCATGAGGATATCCTGGGGACCAAGACCTTGTGCACCATTGCTCCCAGAAAGCCTACCAGCAAAATTAGATATTGGAAGAGATGGGGAAATAAATATGCCAACTAACCAAAATTTTCCAAGCGTTACATTCACAGGTATGACAGGCTTACAAGGAAGAGAACTACCCAGCAGAGAGGAGTGACTATCCCACCATAGAACCTGGGAATTTATCCTGATCAGGAACTGGGACTGAGGGAAAGTTGGACCTCAGTGGAGAGGACCATATGAAGTGTTACTGACCACTCCGATGACCGTGAAACTGGAGGGGCAATACATTGAAGAGACTGCAAAGATGTTACTGAAGGAACTAAGTAGAAGGACTCTCTCAGACTAAAGGAAATTGTATTGGTTGATAGTGGAGAGTGATGAACCTCTAGGTTTCTTGCCGTGGATTGTCATTTTAAGAGATAGTGCCTGAGTGACGTCAGCCGGCAGCTTTCTGGGGGGGAGAGAGAGAGGGGGGGGGAGAGAGAGAGGGGGGAGAGAGAGAGGGGGGAGAGAGAGAGGGGGGAGAGAGAGAGGGGGGAGAGAGAGAGGGGGGAGAGAGAGAGGGGGGAGAGAGAGAGGGGGGAGAGAGAGAGGGGGGAGAGAGAGAGGGGGGAGAGAGAGAGGGGGGAGAGAGAGAGGGGGGAGAGAGAGAGGGGGGAGAGAGAGAGGGGGGAGAGAGGGGGGGGGGGAGAGAGAGAACACGAACGCACGCTGGAACTATTTGACCACGCAGCGTGTTTACACTTCCCAGTTTGTTTCATTGAAGCAAGGATTATTCATCCATTGTATACCGAATGTGGGATTGTCACTTTGTTTGATCCTTTGGAGTGGATCTGTTGGTTTGGGAGTATCCTGTGAGGACCACTCGTGCTAGCCCTTGCCTGGGTGTGGTAATTCACTTGAAGAGGATACCCCTGTGATCAATCACTGCTGGTGATAATTCGTATAATCCAAATGGGGATTTGTTGGAGTATCTCGCGGCTACCACTTTTGTTAACCCTTAGCAGGATTTGGGTGTGTTCTGTGGTAAACACTTGTGAGAAGGGATATTCTGTGGTAATCACTGTCGGTAATACTTTGTGTGTTGGATCTGGATTGGGAGTACCTTGAGGAATCTAGCTGTGCGTTAACCCTTGCTTGGGTGGTCATACCCTTTGAAGACTTATCCCTGTGATAAGCTAATTTTGGTGATATTTTGTATGTGGATTTAGAGCAACGATGGACAAGACCTACAGTGACTGTTATCCTGTTTTACCACCGTGGAATTTGAGGAATTCAATGTAGTTGCCTTCTCTCGACATTCACCTTGGATTAAAAATATCCCTCTCGTCATTTACTCCATGGCTTAACTGAACTTTTATGCTTCACCATCTCAAGACTTTAAGCTTGGTATTCCCTGAGCTCAGTGGTTTGGGAGTTATATTTACACATATGTGTACTCATATCACTTTTAACTTTAGATTATTTTGCTTAAGTTGTTATACAAGTAGATACTAATAAAGACAGCACTTTTAACATCAAAACTAGACTCCAGGTGTTGTCTACAGCTGCTGGTTCATTTAAACCATTACCGGTGCGTAATAGTGGTGTTAGTGTTTATGTCTTTGAGAGGGCTCACCCCAGCATCCAGTTAAGATTTTTCTGTCTCTGTCACACTTATGCCAAATGGGTAGAACTAGGGGCCCTGACAGACACAGTGTTTTGACAGGTGTATCTCAGGCCCCCACCAAACAGAATTTCCTACACTGGGAAACATGCATCGTGGCTGTACTTGCAGGTGCCCAGCAGCGGAGAGGAATAACTGAAACTGAGCGATCTTTGATGATAGTTTTTCTCTCCTATGGAGTGGCCGGGAATTCACAAGAGACAGTCAATTTGGCTACAGCACTTGAGGAGCTGGCCACAATACTGCAGGGGCCCTAACAGAAACACAGGCCCAAGTAACAGAAATACCCACTGAAATGATTGCAATCCGGCAAACAGTCCTACAGAATCGTACGGCTTTAGATTTTATCCCAGCTGAGAAAGGGGGAACCTGTGCTATTATTGACACAGAATGCTGCACCTTTATCCCTGATGTGTCTAATAACACTACATCTCTCTCCGAGCACACTGCCTAGGAGATTGACAGCATCAAGAAAGTAGGGCAGGATTTACACGGGTTCACGGAAGGGTCGAAATGGTGATCTTCAAAGGCCTGTTTGTAATATGTGGGGCATGATATTGCATTACGTCCTAATAGTTGTACATATCATTGTTATAGTTACTGTTGAATGCAGTTTTTCTCACTGAGAAGTCAAAGCTGTACTTGGTTGCTTTCTCTGTAAAAAAATTACTGTTTTGTTGCTCATGTAATGATCAAAAAGGAGGGAATGATGAAGTATGGTTTAACACTTCATTAAAAAATAGCAGCCTGTTTTTCTGAAAGAAACTGCTGATGATCAATAGATGTACTAAGCCATGCTGAGCCATATTTCTTCTTCAGGGTAGCTAGCTAGGGTTTCAGGATGCTTATCTCCTTGTG
Organism: Hypanus sabinus; assembly: GCF_030144855.1. NCBI lineage: Eukaryota > Metazoa > Chordata > Chondrichthyes > Myliobatiformes > Dasyatidae > Hypanus > Hypanus sabinus. The sequence goes on from NW_026779281.1 coordinate 97,134, forward strand.
TGTTCATGCGCAGAGATAGGACAGCGTCAGTCTGTTCTGCGTGTGTAAGCCATTATGACTATTTTGTAATTTGTCTTTAGGGGCTCCAGCCTGTCATGTAGTAAATAACTTTGGTTCCAGCCTGTCTTGTGTGCGGAGTATCTGGATGGATACATCTGTGGTGAAGGGGAATTGTTAGTCAGTTAGTGGATTGGGTGGGAATTCCTGTTGGAGTGGCTAACTGAGTAAGCCCCGGGTACTTAGAATAAAGAGTTTGTACTAATACAGTCTCTGAGTGACTCTCTCCGGATTTGACTTCCACAGAATGGGATTGGTTTCAAACGGCTGGGCTGCTGGAAGAACAGTACCAGACCTGCAATGATTGCAACTGGGTCTGACAGAGGCATAATTGGTTCTTCAGTCTCACTCCAGCTGTTTCCTACCTTCTCTTGTACAGGTATGTAATGTCTAAAGGACCAGTGTTTTTGAATGAATGAGACTCACACAACTTTCTCCTGACTGAATCACTGGAATCTCCGAGTCAGATGGGTCCTCTCCAGTCGGTGCTCTCAATCCTCGGGCTGGTTCACATGTTGCTGTTCCCTCGTCTTCAGTCGTGGGTTTTCTTCCAATAAATCTCTCACTGCAGGTCTAACGTTAACATGAAAGATAATGAAGCACATTAACAATAAAAAGCAGAACCAAACATTTCTGCTTAATGTTACTAAGAACAAAACTCACTGAAATTTAAGCGTTGAAGGCAGATATAATGATCTCAGTGAAGAATCTTTTATTGTCCCTCACATGATACAAAAGAATATGGGATAAAAAGGAGCCATCATTCAGTCATGGTAAGACATAAGGTACAGAATTAGGTGATTTGATCCATCTGGTCTGTCCCACCATTTAACCATGGCTGATTTTTATTCCAACACCATATTCCTGCCTTCCTCCTGTAACCCTGAAGCCACTTAGCAATCATGAATATATTAAATTCTGTCATAAATATACCCAAATCGCAGCCTCAACCAACCTCTGTGGAAACAAATTCCACACTTCGGACACCTAATGGCAAAAAAAAATTTGCAACTGAATTTTAACGAGAAGCATCTTTATTCTGAGACTGTGCTGTCAGATCACAGACTCTCCGTCTAATGGAAACATCCTCTCCATGTCCACTGTATCCAGGCTGTTCAGCATTCGGTAGATTTACTTAACCAAAGCTCGCCTCCACAAACCCCACCGTCCCTCTGAACTCCATCCAGCACAGGTCCAGAACCATCAAATGCTCCTCATACATAAAGCCGATCATTCCTGAGATTATTCATGTGAACCTCATTAGCAACAACTGTACTGAACACATTTCCAGCAATAACAGACAAACTGGTACCAGGATAATTGATAGGGAAAATTTGTGCTTTCTTTACTGTTCTACTATCACAGACCGAGTCAATTCCATTTCCAGGTTAAATGTAATAAAAAGAAAGTGGAATTACCAGAAACACTCAGCAGGCAAGGAACAGCTGCGGGGAGGGAAACAAACTTTACAATTCAGGTTAATGACGTTTCGTCAGAATGACTTCAAACATTTAGTTTTTAGTGCAACTTGAGATTCTGCCTGATTTCCACCGAGTGACAAACTGGTGACAGTGAGGGATCCCCTCACACAGTTTGAACACCAGACTCACGGGTCTATTTCTACTGTTGTAAACACGGAAAAGCCGGTCCAGAGACGTCAGAACACACCGCAGCTACTGAATTAATTATACAAAAATGACAAAGATAGAAGAAACAACAAGCACTTTGTTATATATACTTTGATCCTCACCAAATTTTTATCAACACACTATAGAGAATTTCCCATCCGGACACTTCACGCTTTGCATGGTAACTGCGAGGATCTGCACAGTCCTTTGGATCCAGATCAGTCCTCGGTAAAGCAGGCAGTGAAATCAAAGATCCCCACAACCTGGGACGTTCTCCTTTCTCACCCAGCACAGTCCGGGAGAAGACACAACAGCCATAAAGCTCCAGGACAAACGCGAGGAGCCTCTGGAAGCGGGGCGAATTCGGGAAGTTAATGGGACTCGGTGGGCAAAATCACACCACGTGACCTTGCATCACAAAGCGGAGGGCGGGGCGAATCTGCGGCACACAGTCTCACGTGACCTGTCGGCGGGACTTCCATTTAAATTCTGCAGAAACAGACAGCCAGGGCTCCTGGTTTGGATCGTTCAATGCAGATTTAGTGGAGTTGACACATTTCTGACGAGCCCAGATAGTTGGGAAACAAATGAATTCCTGGCCCTCAGTTCGGGGCTCATGGCCAACATCGGATCTCCCCGCTCGGGATCGGTCTCAATACTCACCGATGGGAAAGTGATATCTTCAGCCCGCAGACAGTGATCCCGACGGAAGAGACGAAAGTCTTTCCCGATCACACAGCCGACCTACTTCAACTCTGAGCGGAGAGGATAACACCGTCCAGCCGGAGACTGTGAACATGCGCGAAGAGATTGTTACATCATCGAGAGGCGGGGCCTCGGAAACAGACGCGCAGATGCTGCCCATCTGCGGTTAAATGGGAGGGGCAAACGGGATCACGTGTCGGGATTGCTGACCCCCCCCCCCGCCCCCCCCCCCCCCCCCCCCCGCCAGGCAGAGACTCCAACTACTCATTAGTCTGTGGAAAGAAGCAAACTTGCCGCTCACATCTCCTCTCACCTTAAATGTATTAGACATTTCAACCCCCAGGAAAATATATCGTCTGTCCACTCTGTCTATTCCTCTCGTAATCTTATAAACGTCAATCCAGTCTCACCCCAGCCTGCGCCGCTCTGGAGAAAACAACACGTTTGTCCAGCCTCTCGTTATAGCTCATGCCCTCTAATCCAGGCAGTGTCCTGGTAAACCTCTTCTGCGCCCAGTCCAAAGCCACGACATCCTTCCGAGAATGGGGGAGACCAGAACTGTATGAAACACTCCAGATGTGGTCTAACTAGTTTTATAAAACTGTGTTATGAGCTGCAACGTTTTAGAAACGAACCAGCAGCAATAGAGTTCACAGCGGAGTCTGGTTTTGATGTTAAAACCATTCTCTTTATTAGTGTATAGTAACTTAATGAAATAAAGGAAAGTTGACAGTGTTAAGTGTATATATGTGTAAATATAATTCCCAGACTATCGAGCCTGAGGGGACAAAGCTTAGATTCCTGAGATGGTAAAGTAGGAATGTTCAGTAATCCACGGAATAAATGATGGGAGAGAGATATTTGTGATCCAGGGTGAAACGTAGAGAAAAGGGCATTACTTCAAAATAATCGCCGTCGAAGTTCTTATCCGTTGAATCCGTCCACATACGAGTTATCAGCGAAAGTGACCTGTCACAGGAATACCGTTTTCCAGGGGTTGCCACACAACATGCCCAGGCAAGGGTTAACACAAGATATTCCACAATCCACTCCTATGGATTATACGAAGTGACAGCCACAGACGTTCGTTGTGGTTCCGTGTACCGATGATCAACCCACTCTTGTGGGCATAGGAGAGTTCCAATCCTCAGCTGCGACTAACTGAAGCGATCAGCTTTTCCAGTCTCTCTCTCTCTCTCCCTCTTTAGACTGGCCGACTGCCTGTCTGCAGATCGCTCTCTCTCTCTCTCTCTTATGGTTCAGTCCACAGTCAGCGCTGTCAGCCTGTGACTGACGTCATAGTCCCGCCTCCTTGGGGTCTGAGATCCCTCTGATCATCGACACTGTTCAGGGTTTTGCATTTAACAGTGTACTGTCGCATACATTCGACCTACCGAGTTGCCAAGATGATCATCACTAATCAAATCTCACTGAGATTTCTCAGGTCCTGTTGAATTTATTGACAAGTGCACCAATACGGGAAGGTACAGGTACAGAGAAACATTGACTTATGGCAGCATCACAGGCAAATACATTCAGATAACACACGGAACATAAGTTATACGATTCTCTGTCAGTAACAATCTGTAAATATGTTTTAAGTCATTAGCGATGTATAAAATACATTGTGTCATGACAAATATTAAAATGTGCATTTTGTCTCAGTAACAGACATGGAAATGTTGAATTTGGTCCCTGTCTCCATTCCTCCTGTAATCCACAACCAGCTCCTTTGTTTTTGTCACAATGATTGTTTTCTTGACACCACTGTGTCGGGGTGATGACTTCTTCTCTGTCGGCTGCCTCGTTATTATGTGAGATTAGGCCAGTCAGTGTAGTGTCGTCAGCAAATTTAGTTAGCAGATTGGAGCTGTGGGTTGCGACACAACTCATGGTTGCACAGAGTAAAGGAGGGAGGAAGAAGACAACCCTGTGGGGTATGTGTGCTGAGGGTGAGAGAGAGAGACAGAGAGAGAGAGAGAGAGAGAGAGAGAGAGAGAGAGAGAGAGAGAGAGAGAGAGAGAGAGAGAGAGAGGTGAGAGAGCCCACACTTACCACCTGCCGGCTATCTGACAGGAAATCCAGGATCCAGCTACACAAGGCAGGGTGAAGGCCGAGGTCTCTGAGCTTCTTGTCGATACTTCACGCCTTGGTATGGCTGCTGCTCTGCCCATGACTGCAAGGAACTGCAGAGAACTTTGGAGAGCAGTGAACATCAGAGAAACAAGCCTCCACTCCATGGACTCTCCCTACACTCCCCCTCCCTCGGAAAAGCTGGCCACGTACTCAAAGACCCTCACAACCTGGACATCCTCGCTGCAAATCCGCTCCCACATCGGGGAAGAGATACAAAAGCCTTAAAGCGCGAACCACCAGGCTCAAGGACGGTTTCCTGTCTGTGGTTATAAGCCAAATGAATGATAAAATGGACTCGGCCTCACAATGTAACTCGACGTGACCCTGCACCATATGTCTATCTGCACTGCACTTTCTCTGCAGCTATAATGCTTTGTTACATTGTTGTCTTGTCATTTTCATTTTTCATTTTTAGAATTTTTTTTACTAGTACATAATCTTCTACAGCTACAGAATGAAACAAGACTTCAATAGATTAATATGTATATAATTAATAAAGTTGAAGGAAAAAACTAATCGTTAAATATAAAAATGGAAAATATATATAGGAAAAGGAAGGAAATAAAGAACCCCATCCAACTAGGGGGGACCCACTAACAACAAAAAAGGGAAAAACCCATTAGGAATCAACCCCCCCCCCCCGGAGCAATACGTTTAAACATTAACTAAATATAAAAATAGAATCATCAACCGCCATTTCATATTTATAATAAAATAAAATTGGAAGGAAACCATATAGCATATTACAAATTAAATGATAATATTTGGCAAAGAATATCTTCTCTCAAAATCGAATCGAGGATCAAAAGTTCTCCTATTTTTTTTCAAACTAAGACATAAGATTCCTTGAGAAAACCATTCAATTAATGCAAGGGAAGAAGTATCTTTGTATCTTAATAAAATAGCTCTTCTTGTCAATAGTGTAACAAATGCAATTACATGTTGATCTGAAGATGAAATACCCTGAATATGATGTGGAACTAAACCAAATAGAACAGTCAACCTATTAGGTTGTAAATTCATTTTCAGAGCTTTAGATCTTGTTGGAAATAAAGACTTCCAAAACGATTTTAATGATGAACATGCCAGAACATATGTGACAAAGTAGCTACTTCAGTTTTATATATATCACAGCATTTGTCTATACTAGGAAATATTTTAGATAGTCTCTCCTTTGTTAAATAATAACGGTGAACAATTTTAAATTGAATTAAACAATGGAATATAGAAGAACAATTTCCGTTTTTCAAAACTCGAAGCCAATCTTCATTAACAAAGATCATATGAAGTTCTCTCTCCCAATCTTGTTTAATCTTTAGTGATATGTTCTCATTTGTAACAAAAATAAGTTATACATTCTGCCAATGGAAACTTTCTCTAAGGGATTCAATTTCAAAATGGTATCTAACAAATCAGATTCTTGTAAATATGGAAACTTAGGTAAGCATTGTTGTAAAAAATGTCGAAACTGAACATATTCCAAAAAATGTGTATGAGCGAGAGAAATTTTGTCAATTAGCCCTTCAAAGGTCATCAATCGACCATCACAAAATAAATCTCTAAAAGAATGGATCCCTTTATTGTTCCATAGGAGAAAAATGGGGTCAGTTGTTGAAGGTTTAAATGAAAAGTTTCGATATAAAAAACTAGACAACTAAATTGTTTCAAATTTAAAAAATTACGAAACTGAACCCAAATCCGTAGGAATAGTTTAATAACCGGGTAAAGATTTAAATTTGGAATTTTGGAGAGCTGTAAAGGTAATGGAGCTGCTAATATTGAAGTTAAATGAAATTGTTTAACAGCTTTTAATTCCAAATCAACCCATAATGATTTTTGTTTCTTATCAAGCCAATATAACCAAAAACATAATTGTCTAATATTCACAGCCTAATAATACAGTCTTAAATTAGGAAGTGCAAGTCCACCATCTTGTTTAGATCTTTGTAAATTATACTTATTAATTCTTGGTCTCTTATTGTTCCAAATAAAGGAAGAAATAAGAGAGTCAATTTGATCGAAAAAAAATTTAGTTAAAATGATAGGTATACCAAACAAGGCAGTAAGGGGATTTGGGTCAAATTGGACCCAAAAAAGTTGTGAAAAGGTATGGAATACTTCCCGCCAAATCTTTTCAATTGTAGGGCCAAACCAAATGATATGAATTAAAGAGGCATCAGCAGAGTTGCATTTATTACAAAGTGGAGAAACATTCGGGTAAAAACTGGAGAGCTTCTGTTCAGAATCGTAAGCTCTATGAACCACTTTAAATTGTAGAAGAGAATGACGAGCACAGACAGATGATTTATTAACCCGTTTAAGAATTTTATTCCATCTATCATCAGAAATCTGACAATTTACGTCATCCACCCAAGCTCTTTTTATTTTATCAAAGAAGTCTTGTCTAGACTCAATCAACAAGTTATAGATACCGGTAATAGAACCATTTACAAAGGTGTCCTGGTAAACCTCTTCTGCGCCCTCTCCAAAGCCCCGACATCCTTCCGAGAATGGGGGCGGCCAGAACTGTATGAAACACTCCAGATGTGGTCTAACTAGTTTTATAAAACTGTGTTACGAACTGTGACGTTGTAGAAACGAACCACCAGCAATAGAGTTCACGGTGCAGTCTGGTTTTGATGTTAAACCCATTCTCTTTATTAGTATCTACTTATAACATAGTAATTTAACGAAATAAAGCAAAGTTAGCAGTGTTATAGATGTGTAAATATAACTCCCTGACTATCGAGCCTGAGGGAACAAAGCTTGAGTCTTGAGATGGTAAAGTAGGAAAGTTCAGTAATCCACGGAATAAATGATGGGAGAGAGATATTTGTGATCCAGGGTGAAACGTAGAGAAAAGGCCGTTACTTCAAAATAACCGTCGACGAAGTTCTTATCCGTTGAATCCGTCCACATACGAGTTATCAGCGAAAGTGACCTGTCACAGGAATACCGTCTTCCAGAGGTTGCCACACAACATGCCCAGGCAAGGGTTAACACAAGATATTCCACAATCCACTCCTATGGAATATATGAAGTGACAGCCACACACATTCGTTGTGGTTCCGTGTACCGATGATCAACCCACTCTTGTGGACATAGGAGAGTTCCAAGCCTCAGCTGCGACTAACTGAAGCGATCAGCTTTTCCAGTCTCTCTCTCTCTCTTTAGACTGGCCGACTGCCTGTCTGCAGATCGCTCTCTCTCTCTCTCATGGTTCAGTCCTCAGTCAGCGCTGTCAGCCTGTGACTGACGTCATAGCCCCGCCTCCTCACGCCGGCGCTCTGAAAGAAACAGTCACAGTCCGACCGCAGGCTCGGAACAGGCGCAACACAACTTCCCGACTTCTGAATTCAATGCTTCAACTAATACAGACAACCATGCCATTTGCCTTCTTAACCACCCGATCAATCTGTGCAGTCTCTTTCAGGGAGCGATGCACTTGGAGTCTAAGATCCCTCTGATCATCAACACTGTTCAGGGTTTTGCATTTAACAGTGTACTGTCTCATACATTCGACCTACCGAGCTGCCAAGATGATCATCACTAATCAAATCTCACTGAGATTTCTCAGGTCCTGTTGAATTTATTGCCAAGTGCACACGTACGGGAAGGTACAGGGACAGAGAAACACTGACTTGTGGCAGCATCACAGGCAAGTACATTCAGATAACACACGGAACACGAATTATACGATTCTCTGTCAGTAACAATCTATAAACATGTTTTACGTCATTAACAATATTTAAAACACATTGTGTCATGATCAGTATTAAAATGTGCATTTTGTGTCAATAACAGACTTGGAAATGTTGAGTTTGGTCCCTGTCTCCATTCCTCCTGTAATCCACAACCAGCTCCTTTGTTTTTGTCACAATGAGGGAGAGGTTGTTTTCTTGACACCACTGTGTCGGGGTGATGACTTCTTCTCTGTAGGCTGCCTCGTTATTATTTGGGATTCGGCCGATCAATGTAGTGTGGTCAGCAAATCTAATTAGCAGATTGGAACCCGCCACTGCAGCCCCACAGTGCACTATTTACAGATTGCAAAGCTACGAAATTGCATGTGAATAGCTTCCCCTCCCCCAACTCCACTCTTTCTGCCTCACCAGCAGACTGGGACATCTCACATCTCGCTGCCTCCGCCAGGACATTAAACTGTGAACAATTGTGGTCAGGGACTGATCTCTGGGGAACTCCAAACGCTACCTCCTTCCAATGTGAAAACGACCCACTCATCCAGACACACACTACCGGCAGTTTATCGATCTCCAACGAAAAAGCCTAATCACCTACTCCCGATGTTCAATACCATTGCTGACTCTGAGTTTACCACCGTCAAATGCCGGGAGGGACATAATAATCAGAAAGTCTCTGGTCACAGCCGTGTAAATAAAATGTGATCTCAGTGGGTGTGTGGCGCATGCTCAGAATGCGAAGGAGACAGACAGACTGAGCCAAGTCACAGACTGATGAAGGGGAGGAATGATCCATTTTGATACAGAGAGGGAGGCAGAGAGTTTGATATTGTTCCTGATGCCGGAACTGTGGCCAGTTAGAAGATGAAGTCTTGTCCCCCCAAGTTGTTTTGAGTTGTGACAGTGTTTTTCTCAGAAGACACCATGGAAACTAAATAATCTGAGTGGAAATGTTGTCCTTCACCTACCGACGTGCTTTGTAAGCTTTTAACAGTGTAGAAAAGGCAAAGGATTTGTGTGTGGGAATCACAAACACAACAGCACGATAGTTCCGCTGTATCTGTCAGTTCACCAGCGCTTGAATGCCGCCGATCCTTGAATGTGGAGGCGGAGATGCTGGAGAAGTCAGCGCCCCACTCGCGACAAGGAAAGCCCGATCACGTGTCCATGTCCGTGATGTGATTGGATACATCGCCATGACGTTCAGAGCACTGTGACGTCATTCACCGGCTTTCATTTTGGAAGGGATTCAGTCGGGCATCGCAGATACACTAAAAGCTTCGCACTGGGAGCGGCCGTTCACCTGCTCCGTGTGTGTGAAGAGACTCATTCAGTTAATCCACCTTGTGACGCTCCGGTGAGTTCACAATAAATAGAGGCCACTTTTGTTTCCGGAGTGAGCAAAGAGTTTCACTCAATCATCCCAGCTGCTGCAATACCAGCAACTTCACATCAGGGAGGAAGTTCAAATCAGCTCCGTGTTAAATGTTTAACCATCACGGTGAATGAAGGCAGCTGCAGGTTCATGAGGGACTGTCACTGTCAGATTCTGCAGTTCTTGCGGCTGCTCATCGCACCCAGGACTGAACCCTGGTCACTGAGCATTGGAGGAGTCTGTTCTGCTGATGGTAGCCTTAAACTAGACTGGCGTTTAATATTGTGGATCTGTGAATGATAAATCAGTCCTGTATCAAATCCCGTGTCTCGCTTGAGAGGTCCACTCAGCCCAGCTGGTCCCTGCCCATGTTTCTGTTCCATATCAGTATATGAAAATCTACCCCTGCCGCTCCCCTCTCACTCTCCCTGAGATGACAGGTTGCAACTAGTCACCACTCCGTGGGATAGGAGATTTCCCTTGACTGTCTAGAATCACAGAAATCTACAACATATTATCGATACTTTGTCCCACAATGTTGTACCGACCATGTAACTTACTCTAGAAATTGCTTAAAATTACCCTACCGCATAGCCATCTATTTTCCTAAGCTCCATGTACCTATCCAAGAGTCTCTTAACAGACCCTTTTTTATCCGCCTCTACCACCGTCGCTGGCAGTGCATTCCACACACACACCACTCTTTGCTTAAAAAACTTAGCTCTGTCATCTCCTCTGTACCTACTCTCATGCAGCGTAAACCAATTCCCCCTCATGTTAGCCGTTTCTGCCCTGGGAAAAAGCCTCTGGCTATCCACACGACCAATGCCTCTCATCATCTCATACACCTGCATGAATTTCCTGCATGATTTTCTCCGGCTGAACAAGGCGATGAGCTCACTGTGGTTGTGACGTTGTTCAGGGCTCTGGACGAAGATGGTTAAACTCCTTCTTCCCTGCTCTTTTCAATGTTTTAGGTAATTTTCACCAATTTTAAAGGACTGTGCCTCAGACAGCACAATTGTTACGTACCAGCAGCAATAGGTCACTAACGGAGTCTGGTTTCGATGTTAAAATCACTATCTTTATTAGTATTGTGACGGGGTCCTGAATTACCCCTACGAACTGTGTTTTTGAAAAGAGAGAGGGAGATGTTGTTCAACACCGAACACCTTGTTGGAGAGAGGGAGAGGGAGAGGGGGGAGGGGAGAGAGAGAGAGAGAAAGACTGCTCGGAGATGGTGTAATGGTTTCTCTGTAAGCTTGTTGACACTTTGACAAGGACATTGTCAGCTTCTGTGTTCTTACAGAGAGAGAAGGGAGGAACTGTTTGATGGACAGCTGGGGCTCAGCACGGTGAGATAAGTAGGAGGTCCGCTGATAGACCTCCAGACACATGGTTTTGGACACTGAATGAGCTTTGTTGTGTCCACAGAAAAAGTTGGGCTTTGGACGATCGATCCGGAGCATCGATCAGTGGCTCTCGCAGTGTGAAAAGGCTGTGACCGGTGGGGAGTTATTCGTGTGTCCATCCCTCGCCTGGGTTAATAACTCCACCACAGAAGAACGGTCCCGTTTGTAGTGTCACAGTCGGTAACTTCCAAAGGATTTCGGAGGACGACGGCGTCAGCTTACCTGAAGACTCAAAACTCTCCCCCCTCTCTCTCCATCACTACTCGACTCAATCCCACGAACTGAACCGAACTTCACTCATCACCGGAAGACGGTATCCATTCACCCAGAGGCGTGAAGAAGCTTGGCTTTCCTATTTACACACACACACACACACACACACAATTATTGCTAACCTGTTTGATATATCTGCATTTATATTGCTGTATAACGTAGTTACTAAGAAAGGGAATGTAGAGAGAAGGCAATTACGAAGAATTCCACACACATTCCACTCTGGGTAAACGAAATAACAGTCGCCAAAGATCTTATCCGTCGATTAGCTCCGAAATCCACTTAGAAATATCACCAGGTGACAGTCACAGGAATATCGTCTTCAAGTGATTACCACAGAACACCCCGATTCCAGGTAAGGGACAACAAAAGTGATACCACAGGATACTCCAGCAAATCCACACATATGGATGATACGAAGTGACAGTCACACATCCGTTGTGCACTACGTGCCGATGATCAGCTCAACCGAACCTTTTGGGCATGGAAGAGTTGTAGCCTATAGCAGTCACACGCTGAAGTTCCAACAGATTGTCTCCCTCTCCCTCTCCCGCTCCCTCTCCCTCTCCCGCTCCCGCTCCCTCAGGCTGCCGCAGCTTGTGTCTGACGTCACAGCTCCGCCTCACTCAGCCACTTAAAGCGACACTCACAGTAAGCGAACCTGCGGTCTCGTAACACAATGCACCTCTAAAGTCTGACAGCAGACTAACGAGTGAATCTTCGATGGTGCAGAGTCAGAAACCGAAGATTTGCCAGCCTGAGTCAGGGGCTCCAGAGAGAGATGGGGTCCAGAGGAGGAGGACGAATAAGACCAGCACGATGTGGTTAAAAGTGAAAGATTAGAAGCATTTGGAAACTGGTTGATCGAAAAAAAGGTGGTTAATTTCTGCAAAACACAGGTGGAAATCAACAGATAAGGCAGAAATTTTGGAGAGGAATACATAGAAAATGTTTTCTCAGTATTTCCAGCAACTGCAGAATCTCCTATGTTTTATATCTGCATTTTACTTTGGCATTAGATACACGTTGATATTGAGTATATTGCTTATGGGAGCCGCTTTCTGCGTTAAAACAGCTGCAGATTTTTTCTATACCCAAGATAAAAAAAAATGAGGTATGGACATTGAACCGGTGCTTGCAGAAATGTTTAATGGCACCGTGATTACCCATAGGGCCATGCGTTCAGAATTTCGCCGGCGCTGAAGCGCCGATGAAATGCGCAGGCGTCAGGCTGAGGCCGTCCCTGAGTTTCACGCATGCGCGCAGTGCACAGAAGGATTTGAAAATGTCGGTTGCAGGTAAGAGCGATTAACCGTGTTTTTATCTTAAATACCGATTTCGGGATAATTCCTCTGAATTTCGGACACCGTGGGCAGCAATCCCGGGACAGTCCTGCCCTCTTCCCTCTCTCTCAGCCCCACGACCCGTACACGGGTCCCGGGGAGCTTCCGGCTGATGAGGGAATGGGAACCGATGGATCTCACAGACAGATCTGTGCTCCAGCTATCTAAATGCAAGGATTAGGAACTCGGAGAAAGGGAACAAAATCTTTTACATCACAAGTTGAGAAAATCGCCTTTGTTCTACCTCCAATTACTAACAAGAGAAAATCTGCAGATGCTGGAAATCCAAACAATACACACAAAATGCCGGTGGAACTCACCATTCGTACTCTTTTCCATAGATGCTGCCTGGCCTGCTGAGCACCTCCAGTATTTTGTGTGTGTTGCTTCCTTTACCTCCTCTTGCTCTGGACTTTTCTACCGGTGAGAACATGTTTTGTCCCATTCTCTCTGGGTTCGCAATGATATCAAACACCTTTGCCCTGGGCAACAAGTAGCTTTCACATCACAAATGTGCCAGACTCCAGGGAGACAGACTACTGCCCATCCCTTCATATTCATTGGGATTTCATTCACTGAGTTCACCACCGTCAGTCATTGGGGGAGGGTTCAGGGGGAATATTTATGTAGAACACAGAAACTAGTGATGCCTGTTTGCATTTTGGTGATGCAAAAGTTGCTGGAGAATTTGCAAGTGGGAAGAAGTGGAGTGATATTTGGAAATCTGACTTCTTAAAGCGTAATTTAGCAAGCAAACCACATATGGACACTATACAAAAGCTTTGGTGAGAAACTCCTGCATTTCCTGTTCCAGGCCTGCTACATAGGTTGTGTGAGAGTGCAGATGAACTCGATCAAACCCAGAGGAGATCAAAGTTCCTATTGACAGTGATTTGCTAGCTGTCACTGGGTAAAAAATACACAGTCCCAAGATTTATCTGCACACTAGTTATTACAAATTAGAGGGGTATTCGAGGGAAGGAGGGGAGACCTGCAGTGTCCCTGATGCCCTCCCCTACAAGATGTGCATCCAGCTGCAACTTGTAACCCTGCACTTCAATGAGCTGCTTGAAATGGGTGAATTCCATATCATCCAGCAGTTGGAGGGGGTGATAGATATGACATGAAGAGAGGTGAGTTACTCCCAAGGTGCAGGACACAGGAAACTGGGTGAGAGTCAGGAAGGGGAATGAGGTTAAATAGGCATCGCAGAGTACTCTTGTGGCCATTTCACACAACAACAGGTGGACCACTTCAGAAGCTGTGGGGGTAATTACCTGGCAGATGAAAGTCAAAAGACTGATAGGGGTTTCGTTAGTTAGAGGAACAGAACAAGAGGGGACAAATATCCTAGTGGTAAGACTTGCTAGTGGTAGTGAGCAGGGGAGGGGGTGATGTGGTTAAAATAAGTTGAAGAATGACAGAACAGATAGTGGAGAGGGTGAATTGAATTGACTTTATTAAATACATATTTCATAAACATGAGTAGGAATATTTACCTTACATCATCTAAATGGGCAATGTTTAATTTATAGTAATTTATAATAGATAGTTTGTACATAGGACAGTCAATACAACATCGAAATGCAATTGTATCAGCATGAATTAATCAGTCTGATGGCCTGGTGGAAGATGATGTCCCGGGGCCTGTTGCTCCTTTTGCTGTGATACCGTTTCCTGGATGGTAGCAGCAGGAACAGTTTGTGGTTGGGCCTTTTTGTCGCTGATATTCGTTGGGCCCTTTTTACACACCTGTCTGTGTAAATGTACTGAATCATGGAAAGTAGATTGTGCAATGTATAATTTCCTTGTTTATATTTAGAGACATTTTTTGGTGTATAAAATGATGAGGGGTATTGAGCGTGTGAGTGGCCAGAGAAGTGTTTTTTCCCCCAGGGTTGAAATGGTTAATGCCGCTTTTCCACACTCCCATAGACCCTTTGTCCATCTCCTGGGTAAATAGAGTTTGAAAAATATTTAAGATCTCCCCCATCTGCTTTGGTTCCACACGTGGATTGCCATTCTGGACTTCCAAAGGACCAACTTTGTGCCTTGCAAACCTTTTGCTCTTAATCTATCACTAGAATCCCTGAGGATTATCCTTCATCTCTTCTGTGACAGCAACCTCATGCCATCTTTTAGCCATCCTGATTGATTTCTTATGTGTTCTGTTGCATTTCTTATACTCCATAAGGAACTGACTGCCTATCCCTGTTATGTAATTCCATTTTGTGCTTTACCAGGGTCTGAATATCTCTTGCAGTTCAAGTTTCCCTACAGTTTCTATCTTTACCTTTTATTCTGACATACCCGCTTACTAATTTCAAAATTTTGCTTTGAAGGCCTCCCATTTACCAAGCACACCTTTGCCATAAAGCAGCCTGTCCCAGTCCACAGTTGCCAGATCCTAGTGTTGATTCCAGGTATTGATCCATGCCCTGAACACATCCGCCTTTCCTACGCTGCTCCTTGTATTGAAATATACAGGGCTCAGCATATTCACTGCACCACGCTCAACTTTTTCATTCCTGACTTTGTCTGAGGCCTGAACAACATCTGTCTCCACAAATTCTCCACTCTCTGTTCTGTTATTCAGGCTCCCATTCCCCCTGCAACTTTAGTTTAACCCTCCTTACCCCCACCTCCCACCATGCAGATCTATCACCCCTTTGGCTTTCCTCTCCCAGATCAATAAAAAGGAGGTGCATACCAGGTACAGGCAGATAGGAACAAATGGGGTACTTATGAAATACAGGAAATTCAAGTGAACACTTACGAAAGAAATAAAAGAAGGCATGAGGTTGCCCCTGCAGACAAAGTGAAGGAGAATCCTCAGGGATTCTGCCGACATGTTAAGAGCAAAAATATTACAAGGGAAAAAATTAATTCTCTGGAAGATCAGAATGGTAATCCATATGAAGGGATAACATAGACTTGGGGAGATTTTTTTTGCATCCATATTTACTCAAGAGATGAACACAGAGTCTATAGAAGTGAGGCAAAGCCGCATCAACTTCATGGACCCTGTACAGATTACAGAGGTGGAGGGGTTTGAGGCAAATTAGTGTGAATCAATCCCCAGGGCCTGACAAGTTGTTCACTAGGACCCTGCGGAAGACAAGTGCAGAAATTATCGGGGCCTTAGCACAGATATTTAAATCATCCTCAGTGACAGGTGAGGTACTGGAGGATTAGAGGACAGACAATGTTGTTCTGATGTTCAAGAAAGGCTGTAAAAATAAACTAGGAAATTATACGTTGGTGGGCTTGACATCAGAACTGGGAAAGTTATTGGAATGTGTGTGCAGGAACCAGGTATATACTGTAAGTATTTGGATAGGTGTGGACTGATAAAGGATAGACAGCATGGCTCTCGCCAATCTTATAGAGTCTCTCGAGGACGTTATCAGGGAAGTGGATGAAGGCAAGGCAGTGGATGTTGTCTACATGGACTTCAGCAAGGCACTTGACAATGTCTCATATGGGAGGTTGGTCAAGAAGGTTCAGTCACTCAGCATTCTCGATGAGACAGTAAATTGGATGAGACACTGTCTTTGGGATAAGCCAGAGTGTGGTAGCAGATGGTTGCTTCTCTGACTGGAGGCCTGTGGCTAGTGGTTACCACAGGGATCAGTGCTGGAACTGTTGTTGTTTGTCATCTATATCAGTAATCTGGATGATAGTGTGGTTAACTGAATCAGCAAATTTGTGGATGACAACAAGACTGGGGGTTCAGCGGAGTGCAAGAAGACTATCATGGCTTGCAGTGCGATCTGGACCAGGTGGGAAAATGGTTTTAGAAATGGAAAATGGAATTTCATGCAGTCCAGTGTGAGTTGTTGCACTACCAAGGGAGATCTTTCAGAGTGAATGGTCGGGCACGGAGGAGTGTTGTAGAAGAAAGGAACCTGGGAATACAAGTCCTTAATTCACTGAAAGTGGTATCACAGGTAGATAGGGATGGAAAGAATGATTTCAGCCCATTGCCCTTCATGAACCAAAGTACTGATAACAATAGATGGATGTTCGGTTGACTTCTAGAAGACATTGGTGAGGCCTAATTTGGAGTATTGTGTACAGTTTTGGTCACCTACCTACAGGAAAGTTGTAAAAGAAGTTCAGAGATTTCAGAGAAAATTCACAAGGATGTTGCCATGTCTGGAGGATTTGGGTTAAAGAAAATATTGAACAAATCCGGACTTTATTCCTTGGAATGCAGATGATTGAGGGGAGATTTGATTGTGATAGAGAGGCACAGATAGTGTTAATGCAAGCTGGCTTGTTCCATGAAGATTGGGTGGACAACAACCAGAGGCCATGGGTTCAGGGTGAAAGGTGAAATGTTAAGGGGAACATGAGGGGAAACTTCTTCACATAGACGGTTATCCTGGTGTGGAATGAGCAGCCAGCACAAGTGGTGCATACGAGCTCGACTTCAACATTTAAGAGGTTTGTGTTGGTACCTGGATGGTAGAGGTGTGGGAGTGGGCTGTTTAAATAGTTCAGCACAAACTAGATGGCCCAAAGGGCCTGTTTCCATGTTGAAATTTTCTATGATTGTGACAAGAACCTGAAATAATACAAAAATTCACTCTAACCCCTTTTGACAGCTGTGTGAACCAACCAGTCATTTCAGCGGGAATTTTTATGTGGCGTTAAAACTGTGACACTTTAAGTTAATAATACATAAAAGAAGATCCCAGCTGCAACTCAAGAAAAACTATTTGCGTGCGAGTGTTTCAGTTACTGAGGGGCCAGGAACCCATGCAGCTCAGTGGGAACAGGGAATAATACCAACGGAGATAGTCAAACTGAGCCAGGGCACAGATTGGAGACGGCAGAAATGCCCCATTCTTATAGAGACAGGAAGAGCATCAGAGAATTGATGGTCATTCCAGATACCAGCACTCTGCCCAGTCAGGAGATGATTTCTCTGTCCAGCTTGGGTAGAACCTCACTGTAACAGTGTGATACCAGATCAAGCCTTGGCAACTCAAGTAATCTCATCAGAAATGTTGTCCTACACCCATTGATGGAGTTTGTAAATCTTTTTACAGGTTAAAAATGAGAAGGAATTCGTCTTCAGGAAGCTCAAACACGGCACAACAGTTTTGTTGTCTCTGCCTAGATATTTAAGAAGTGGAGCAAGGGATCCAATTGACCACCCTTCCTGCTCAGACTGTGGGGAGGGATCCTCTCGGTCATTTGACCAACTGGCACGCCTGTAATTTACACAGGAGAAAGGCCTTTCACCTGCTCAGACAGTGGGAATGGATTCACCCGGTCATCGCAACTGAAGGTACATCAGCAAGTTCACACTGGACAAGGCCATTCACCTGTTCTGTGTGTGAGAAGGGATTCAGTCGGTCTTCCCACCTGTGGACACACCAATCAGTTCACACCACACCGGGCAGAGGCTGGTCAACTGCTGAATTTCTGGGAAAAGGATTCACTCAGACATCTGACCTGATGGCTCACCAGCGAGTTCACACTGGGGAGAAGCCGTTCACCTGCTCAGAGTGTGGGAAAGGATTTACACAGTCATCTACCCTACTGGTACATCAGCGAGTTCACACTGGAGAGAAGCCGTTCACCTGCTCAGTCTGTGAGAAGGGATTCACTCATTTAGCTACCCTACAGAGACACCAGCGAGTTCGCCCGGCGGAGAAGCCATTCACCTGTTCAGAATGTGGGAAGAGATTTACTCAGTCATCCCACCTACAGAGTCATCAGCGAGTTCACACTGGGGAGAAGCCGTTCACCTGCTCAGTCTGTGAGAAGGGATTCACTCAGTTAGCTACCCTACAGAGACACCAGCGAGTTCACACTGGGGAGAAGCTGTTCACCTGCTGAGTCTGTGAGAAGGGATTCACTCAGTTAACTACCCTACAGAGTCACCAGCGAGTTCACACTGGGGAGAAGCCGTTCACCTGTTCAGAATGTGGGAAGAGATTTAATCAGTCATCTAACCTACTGGTACACCAGCGAGTTCACACTGGGGAGAAGCCGTTCACCTGCTCAGAGTGTGGGAAAGGATTTACACAGTCATCTGCCCTACTGGTACATCAGCGAGTTCACACTGGGGAGAAGCCGTTCACCTGTTCAGTCTGTGAGAAGGGATTCACTCAGTTAGCTACCCTACTGAAACACCAGCGAGTTCACACTGGGGAGAAGCCGTTCACCTGCTCAGTCTGTGGGAAGGGATTCTCTGACTCTTCCACCCTTCTGATTCATCAGCGAGTTCACACTGGGGAGAGGCCGTTCAGCTGCTCCGAATGTGGGAAGGGATTCACTCAGTCATCCCACCTACGGAGTCACCAGCGAGTTCACTCCGAGGCAAAGCCATTCACCTGCTCAATTTGTGGAAAGGGATTCACTCAGTCATCTACCCTGCTGGTACATCAGCAAGTTCACACTGGGGAGAAGCCGTTCACCTGCTCAGTCTGAGGGAAGGGATTCACTCAGACATTCACCCTACAGAGACATCAACGAGTTCACACTAGAGAAAGGCCATTCACCTGCTGAGAATGTGGGAAAGGATTCACTCAGTCATCCCACCTACTGGCACACCATCAGTTCACAATGAGGAGTGGCCATTGTTATGAATCTCTAGGTTTTGTTTGCTGTGGAGAGAGAGAGAGAGAGAGAGATTAAGAAGGCAAATGTGTCTGACTTGCAGCTTGTTTACATCGCGTGCAGCTTGTTTAGTTTTAACCGAGGACACAGACACTCAGAGACAGATAGAGACAAAGGAGGAAAAATGGAAGAATTGAAACCAGGGAACTAGTGGCCAAGGGTCACTGTTTGGAACCTTCCTTCGCCCACAAGGGTGGACAAATTATCGATTCACCATACATCGAATGTGTGGTTGTCACCTCATTTGATCCATAGCAGAGGATCTGATTTGGGGTATCCTGTGGAGACCACTTATGTGTTAACCCTTGCCTGGCTGTGGTGTGGTAGTTCACTTGAAGATGATACCCCTTATGACAAGTCACTTCGGGTGATAATTAGTATGTGGATTTGGAAGGATGACAGATAAAATCTACAGCGACTGTTGGTCTCGTTTTACCACCATGGAACCTGTGGAATATGACATAATGGCCTTCTCTCAACATTTACCCTGGATTACAAATATCTCTCTCTCATCACTTATTCTGTAGTTGAACTGAACTTTCATACTTTACCATCTCAAGACTCCAAGCCTTGTTTCCCCCGAGCTCAATAGTTTGGGAGTTTTATTTCTACAGATTTATACACATAACACTCATGAGGAAATCTGTAGATGCTGGAAATTCAAACAACACACACAAAATGCTGGTGGAACCCAGCAAGCGAGGCAGTATCTATAAGGAGAAGAAATGTCGATGTTTCAGGCTGAGACCCTTCGTCAGGATTAACTGAAAGGAAAGATACAAAGAGATTTGAAAGTAGTGGGGGGAGGGTGAAATGCGAAATGATAGGAGACAGGAGTTGGTGGGATGAAGCTAAGAACTGGAAAGGTGATTGGCGAAAGTGATACAGAGCTGGAGATGGGAAAGAATCATTGGACAGGAGGCCTCAGGAGAAAGTAAGGTGCGGGGGAAGCACCAGAGAGACATGGAAAACAGGCAAACAATTAAATATGTCAGTGATGGGGTAAGAAGTGGAAGAGGGGCATTAACGGAAGTTAGAGAAGTCAATGTTCATCCCATCAGGTTGGAGGCTACCCAGCCGGTATATAAGGTGTTGTTCCTCCAACCTGTGTTTGGATTAATTTTGACAGTAGAGGAGGCCATGGATAGACATATCAGAATGGGAATGGGATGTGGAAATAAAATGTATGGCCACTGGGAGTAGTCTGTTGCTGCTGGTTCTTTTTTAAAGCGTTATGGTTTGTAACAAAATGGGGCCTGCGTCTGGGATATGAACAAATTTAAGGATTGATTTAATATCGATTTCATTGGATAAATCCCTTTTGATTTATTTGTGTGTGGAAAATCTGCAGCAATGGATGTTGATAGATATCTGGAAGTGTGAACCTCTCAGGCATTAGAAGACACCAGAAGGATTGAGTTATTGAGTATTGCTAAAGTGTTAATATTTGCTAAGGTGAAATTGACAATGAGGAGGGCACAGATGCAGAGGATAATAGCTGAACATTATGTATCTGAGGGGGTGTTTAAAGTGGAGGAGTTGGAGGTGTTTCCTGAACGTAAACCTAGTGAGCTTGAGCTCCAGTACAAGTGAGAAAAATTAAAGATGGAGGCAGAGGCAATTTCAGGCTGGAGAGACAGAAAAGCAGTAAGAAAATACTCTTACTAAGTGTAATTAAGGGGAAGGCTGAGCAAGCCTATTCTGCTTTGACAGCGCTGAAGCAGCTTATTATTTATTTATTTATGCTTCCCCAATCATCGCCACTGGGCTATAAATGTGCAGGAGCTGTGTGTGGTTCAGTGCTTTGCTCAAGGACACACAAGCTGCCTTGGCTGAGGCTCAAACTCATGACTTTCAGATTGCTAGTTCAACACCTTAACCACATGGTCACGCACCACATATTATGACATAGTGAAACAGGCTGTGCTCAAAGCTTATGAGTTGGTCCCAGAAGCAGACAGGCAAAAGTTTAGAAATTTGAAGAAAACTGTGAACCAGACATACAGAATTTGCTTACGAGAAATTTGTGTGTTTTGACCGCTGGTGCACATCTGAACATGTAAATGATGATTTTAACAGCTTGAAAGAGTTGGTTTTAATTGAAGAATTCAGAAGGTGTGTCCCTGATGACAGAAAGATGTATTTAGATGGAAATGATGCTGCCACTATGGAGGAATCTGCTGGATTAGCAGATCAGTTTGCTTTAACTCATAAAGTTATGTTTACCCTGAATAAGAGTTTCCAAAAGGTACTTGTCAAGTTGTGGGTAAACCTAATGAGCTCACCCCAGTGGCCTGAACCTGCATTCAGTGAACCCTTTTTCCAAAGTTATAGTGGATTGTGTTGGCCCATTGCCAAAGACCAAAGCTGGCCATCAGTATCTGCTAACTATTTTGTGTACCACATCCAGATTCCCAGAGGCAATACCTCTCATACATATTAAAGCTAAAACTGTGGCGAAGGCTCTCACCAAGATTTCCACATTATTCGATTTGCCTAAAGAAATCCAGTCTGATCAAGGATGTAATTTTACATTTGGATTATTCCAGCAGGTAGAACTGGGAGCAAAACAAATTGCATCACCTGCATACCATACAGAATCACAAGGGGCTTTAGAAAGATTTCATTCTACCCTCAAAACAATGATTAAGACATATTGTGTTGAAAATGGAAAAGACTGGGATGAAAGAATACATTTGCTTTTGTCCACAGAAAGAGAGTCAGTACAGGAATCACTGGGCTTTACTCCATTTGAACTTGTATTTGGTCGCAGAGTGACCTTTGACCTTGTTAAAAGAAACATGGATTGATGTTAACTCGTTAGACTATATTTTGAAGTTCAGAAATAAACTACACCAAACCTGTAATCCAGTGAGACAAAACTTAAAGATTTCTCAAAACAAAATGAAGTGTTGGTTTGATAACAGGGCTCGCGAAAGAAAATACCAGGTGGGAGATAAGGTACTTGCCTTATGTTGACGAATCCACTTCAGGCGAAATTCAATAGACCATTTGAAATAGTCTCCCAAATTAATGATGTGAATTATGTTATTAAAACACCCAACTGACGGTGAACTAACACAGGTGGTACACATAAATATGATAAAACCTTTTTTGAACAAGTAGGTACCATCTGTGTGTGTTGTTGTCAAAACAAATGAAACTGGCAACCCTGAGAATGAAACAATTGACTTGTCTGAGACTTTTTACAAGCCAAACATGGTCCCAGTTAGGCTAATGAACTCGGTTGTTCCAGAAAACATTGCTAACAGGTTGTCTCATCTGCAGCCAAAGCAACAACAACTTGCTTGTCCGAGAAAATCTTATGGCGGTGCTTTGGAAGGATAGATTAGAGAGCTCTTCTAGGGAGGCGATTTGGGTGGAATTGAAGAATGGGAAAGGTGCAGTAACACTGATAGGAGTGTATTATAGGCCACCTAATGGGGCGCGTGAGTTGGAAGAGCAAATGTGTAAGGAGATAGCAGATATTTGTAGTAAACACAAGGTGGTGATTGTGGAAGATTTTAATTTTCCACACGTAGACTGGGAAGCTCATTCTGTAAAAGGGCTGGATGGTTTAGAGTTTGTGAAATGTGTGCAGGATAGTTTTTTGCAACAATACATAGAAGTACCGACTAGAGATGTGGCAGTGTTGGATCTCCTGTTAGGGAATGCGATAGGTCAGCTGACAGATGTATGTGTTGGGGAGCACTTCAGGTCCATTGATCACAATAGCATTAGCTTCAATATAATTATGGAGAAGGACAGAACTGGACCTAGAGTTGAGATTTTTGATTGGAGAAAGCCTAACTTTGAGGGGATGCGAAGGGATTTAGAGAGAGTGGATTGGGTCAAGTTGTTTTATGGGAAGGATGTAATAGAGAAATGGAGGTCATTTAAGGGTGAAATTATGAGGGTACAGAATCTTTATGTTCCTGTTAGGGTGAAAGGAAAGGTTAAAGATTTGAGAGCACCATGGTTTTCAAGGGATATTAGAAATTTGGTTCAGAAAAAGAAGGATGTCTACAATAGATATAGGCAGCATGGAGTAAAGGAATTGCTCGAGGAATATAAAGAATGTAAAAGGAATCTTAAGAAAGAGATTAGAAAAGCTAAAAGAAGATACGAGGTTGGTTTGGCAAATAAGGTGAAAGTAAATCTGAAAGGTTTCTACAGTTATATTAAAAGCAAGAGGATAGTGAGGGATAAAATTGACCCCTTAGAGAATCAGAGTGGTCAGCTATGTGTGGAACCGAAGGAGATGGGAGAGATTTTGAATGATTTCTTCTCTTCGGTATTCACTAAGGAGAAGGATATTGAATTGTCTAAGGTGTGGGAAACAAGTAAGGAAGTTATGGAACCTATGACAATTAAAGAGGTGGAGGTACCGGCGCTTTTAAGAAATTTAAAAGTGGATAGATCTCCGGGTCCTGACAGGATATTCCCCAGGACCTAGAGGGAAGTTTGTGTAGAAATAGCAGGAGCTCTGACGGAGATCTTTAATATGTCATTAGAAACGGGGATTGTGCCGGAGGATTGGCGTATTGCTCATGTGGTTCCATTGTTTAAAAAGGGTTCTAGAAGGAAGCCTAGCAATTATAGACCTGTCAGTTTGACATCAGTGGTGGGTAAATTAATGGAAAGTATTCTTAGAGATAGTATTTATAATTATCTGGATAGACGGGATCTGATTAGAAGTAGCCAGCATGGATTTGTGCGTGGAAGGTCATGTTTGACAAACCTTATTGAATTTTTTGAAGAAGTTACGAGGGTAAGGCAGTGGATGTAGTCTATATGGACTTCAGCAAAGCCTTTGACAAAGTTCCACATGGAAGGTTAGTTAAGAATGTTCAGTCGTTAGGTATTAATGCTGGAGTAATAAAATGGATTCAACAGTGGCTAGATGGGAGATGCCAGAGAGTAGTGGTGGATAATTGTTTATCGGGATGGAGGCCGGTGACTAGCGGGGTGCCTCAGGGATCTGTTTTGGGCCCAATGTTGTTTGTGATATACATAAATGATCTGGATGATGCGGTGGTAAATTGGATTAGTAAGTATGCCGATGATACTAAGGTAGGAGGTGTTGTGGATAATGAGGTGGATTTTCAAAGCTTGCAGGGAGATTTATGCCGGTTAGAAGAATGGGCTGAACGTTGGCAGATGGAGTTTAATGCTGAGAAGTGAGAGATTCTACATTTTGGCAGGAATAATCCAAATAGAACATACAGAGTAAATGGTAGGACATTGAGGAATGCAGAGGAACAGGGAGATCTAGGAATAACTGTGCATAGTTCCCTGAAAGTGGAGTCTCATGTAGATAGGGTGGTGAAGAGGGCTTTTGGAACGCGGGCCTTTATAAATCAAAGCATTGAGTACAGAAGTTGGGATGTAATGTTAAAATTGTACAAGGCATTGGTAAGGCCAAATTTGGAATATTGTGTACAGTTCTGGTCACCGAATTATAGGAAAGATATCAATAAATTAGAGAGAGTGCAGAGACGATTTACTAGGATATTACCTGGGTTTCAGCAATTAAGTTACAGAGAAAGGTTGAACAAGTTAGGTCTCTATTCATTGGAGCGTAGAAGGTTGAGGGGGGATTTGATCGAGGTATTTAAAATTTTGAGAGGGATAGATAGAGTTGACGTGAACAGGCTGTTTCCATTGAGAGTAGGGGAGATTCAAACTAGAGGACATGATTTGAGAGTTAGGGGGCAGAAGTTTAAGGGAAACACCAGGGGGTATTTCTTTACTCAAAGAGTGATAGCTGTGTGGAATGAGCTTCCTGTAGGAGTAGTAGAGGCCAGTTCAGTTGTGTCATTTAAGGTAAAATTGGATAGGTATATGGACAGGAAAGGAGTGGAGGGTTATGGGCTGAGTGCGGGTAGGTGGGACTAGGTGAGATTAAGGGTTCGGCACGGACTAGGAGGGCCAAGATGGCCTGTTTCCGTGCTGTGATTGTTATATGGTTTATATGGTTAACAGCTGAAGTAATTATTTCTGAAGTTTAAAGATTTATTTCCCTTTGTTCCCAAGCAAACCACGGTCGTAGTACATGACGTTGATGTTGGTCAAGCTAAACTGATTAAACAACACCCAAATTGCATGAACGTAGAAAAGTGTAAATTGGCTGACCAGGGAATTGAGTATATGCTGGAGAATGGTATTATTAGGCCTTCAAAATGAGATTGGAGTCACCCTGCATTATTGTGCCCATACCTGATGGTAGTGTTAGATTTTGCACTGATTATAGAAAGGTTAATACAGTAACAAAAACAGATGCCTATCCTATCCCTAGAGTGGATGATTGCATCGATAAGGCTGGAAAAGCTAATTTCTTACAACGATTGATCTGTTGAAAGGGTATTGGTGTGTTCCATTGATGGACAGAGGTAGAGAAATTTCTGCATTTGTGACACCATCTGGGTTGTATGAATACAATGTTTTGCCTTTTGGAAGGAAAAATGCTCCAGGAACATCCCAGAGAATGACTGATTTTGTAATTCGAGGGTTAGAACACACAGATACCTATATTGATGACTTAGTTACAGGGAGTGGCACTTGGGAAGAGCATATCTCTGCAGTAGAAAAGCTGTTTGACAGGCTTTCCTAGGACAACCTTACAGTTAACTTGGCTAAGAGTGAATTGGGCAATGCCAGTGTGACCTGTCTTGGCTTTGTTGTCGGTCAAAGCAAGTTGGCTCCTGTTCGGGCAAAAGTCTGACTGCTGAGAAGGCTCTTAGAAGGTTTCTGGGAATGGATAGATATTATCGTAAGAACTCTGCTGCGATTGCTCTTCCTCTGACCAATCTCCTGAAGAAGCGTGAAAAGTTTGTTTGGACCGACCCTTGTCAGAAGGCATTTGATTGATTGTTATCAGTATTTGAGATGAGGCCAATCAATGTACTGTTGTCAGCAAAATTGAATTAGCAGATTGGAGCTGTGGGTGGCAACACAAGTCATGGGTGCACAAAGAGTAAAGGAGGGGTCCAAAGTGACAACCCTGTGGGGTATGTGTGCTGAGGGTCAGAGAGACAGAGGAGATGGAGCCCACTCTTACTACCTGCTGGCGATCTGACAGGAAGTCCAGGATCCAGCTACACAAGGCCGAGGTCTCTGAGCTCCTTGTCGATACTTCGCGCCTTCGTATGGCTACTGCTCTGCCCATGACTGCAAGGAACGGCAGAGAACTTTGGAGAGCAGAGAACATCAGAGAAACAAGCCTCCACTCCATGGACTCTTCCTACATTTCCACTCCCTCGGAAAAGCAGGCCATGTACTCAAATAACCTCATAACCTGGACATTCTTGCTGCAAGCCCGCTCCCCCATCGGGGAAGAGATACAAAACCCTTAAAGTGCGTAACACCAGGCTGAAGTATGGCTTCCTGTCTACAGCTATAAGCCAAATGAATGATAAAATGGACTCAACCTCACAATGTAACTGGACGTGACCCTGCACCATTTGTCTATCTGCACTGCACTTTCTCTGCAGCCATAATGCTTTGTTACAGTGATTATTTTGTTGTATATCAGCTCAATGTACTGTTGGAATGTATCCATCTGTGTGGATGGTACGTCAGGCAAGATTTTCACTGCAGCTCAGTACATGATGATAATAAACAAATTTCCCATTTTAATTGTGTGGAAATATTAAACAGACTGAGCTTCTGCTCTGAAAGCTCAGAAGGAAACTGAACTGTTGTCATTTCTGAGGAATACAAATATATGGAAAATGCTTCAATCTCACATTACGATCTGTGGTACCTGGGATCAGGGTGGTGGGTCTCCCATCAGAATCCGGTTTAATAGCACCGGCATGTGTCATGAAATTCGTTGTCCCTGCGGCAGCAGTAGAACCTAATTCAGAACAATAGATTTTAACAATTGTGATTTAAAATATGAATATAAATATATATAGTACAAAAATGGAAAAAATGCAATAAGCTATTTTAATTGTGTGGAGCAATTTGACTGACTGGGTGTTGCTTTGGAAATTCTGAAGTGAAGCTGAACTAAACTTTACACATTTATGAGAAGCGCAGATAAATACAAATGGCTAAATTCTCACATAAACGGGTCAGACACCCAGAAACATTGGCTGCACTTCAGCACCTCAAAACAGTGGAATGAAACAACAGAAAGTGTTGCAGAGAAATAAACATTGTCCACCCACAACGAGAGGACGTGACAGATCCGGATCTCACTGACTTGTCTGAACGGGGAAAGATGAAGCTACACGGATAGGTAGAGCAGTGACCCGCAGATGCTGCAGATCTGCAGAAAAACATGAACAGGGAACGGGATCAGTTGACGGGTGGAGGGACTCCCTCCTGAACCGGTGACTCTGCTCCTCGCCCCTCACACGCTGCCAAACCCATCCACCGCATTCCCCACATTATTCCATATTTACCCCAGATACATGATTATTTTTCCACACCATATCTTCCCCGATCCTTTTCCCTCCATCTCCAGGTCACAGAGTCACTGGTTCAATTCCCAACCAGGTCCAAAACATAATTCAGACCCAAACAGGAAATGTTCACGTTTCATTTAAATCAGTTCTATGTTTATAAACTCTAATTTCTATTTACATTCCTCCAGAGCCTTGCTGGACAGGAACTCTGAAACATCAAGTGAGAAACAGCAGGAAGAAGCCATTCAGCCCCTCTAACCATCACAAGGTGGCGGCTGCTCTCCCATCTCAGCCACACGTTCCTGCCCAGTCCTCATTTCCTCCACCCCTTCGGTCTCCACACATGAGTCAGCCTCTGTTTTACATGGGGACGATCACTGAGTCTTCACGGCCCTCTGTGGTGGGGATTTACAGACATTCACCACCCTCGGAGTGGAGACATTTCCCCTCATCTCAGTCCCAGACAGACCACTCCACTTTTCAGACACTGGGATCCCTGGTTCAACTGGTAATGATGTTGTGCATTTCAGTGTTCACCTCTCAGTCCTCGATTCTCCAAATGAAAGGGGTATTACATTTCATTTTTCTTCATATGATGACCCACCACTCCAGGGATCAGTCTGGTGAATCTTCATTGCACTCTCTATAACAAATACTCTCTAACCTCTTTGTTAATCCTCTGTGGAATTAATTTCCATCTTCTTCAGCCCCGTGTTGCCCCAACCACTCACCTCCCACCCCTGTCACTATTTCCACCTTCCCACCTCCCCCCTCACCTGGATCCACCTCTCACTCCCCAGCTCTTGCCCCATCCCCACCCCTCACCTCTTTTCTCTGACTATTTCCCGTCCACTCTCAGTCCAGAGGGCCCGAAATGTTGACGGTCCATTTCCCTCCACAGATGCTGCCCGACCCACTGAGTTCCTCCGGCAGTTTGTTCTTTGGTCTGTATAACCCGTGTTAGTTTGGGGAGCGGGATTTTACACCATATTCCAGGTACAATCCCAACAAGCCCAAACAATTGTCACTCTGCCCGGACCATTGGCCTCGCTTGCAGGGCAACAGTCTGCCGGTGTTTGCCCCCAATGTGGTGAATCCCTCTGCTCGACACCACCGTGGGCTCAGACATTTCCACAGATGAGCCCCTCCTGTCCCCACCGGGACAAACATCCTGTCCGCCCCCTCTCTCACCATCTTCATCCTTTCAATACAATCCCTCCCTCCCCGGGGAACCGGCATCGAACCGACGGGCCGAGCGGTCTCCTCCTACCTCTCAGCGATACATCAGACTCCGGCCGCAGGAGACGCTTCACAAACGCCCCAACTTCCCTCGGAGGGAAATGGAAATAAATCAGAAAGCGGACATTTACTTTGAGGTTTTCTCCGCTCTGAGGAGGCGGTCGGCGCTTGAGCGGGGTAACGCCCACTCGGCTTGTCCGCCTCCGCGATTGGTTGTAACCAGTGACTGACATCGCTTAGCACCAATAGGAATAGCGTAGCTCCTGAATCCTCTGTTGACAGCGGTGGGGGAGGGGATGGTCACGTGATTATTAGCCCAGCCGTTAAACCGATAAAGCTCGAGCACAGCAGCGCGTGGGTGACGTAAGACACCACGCACGTGAGGGCAGATCCCGGTGTGGGGAGCCCATGTGTGACGTCAGGCGCGTGGGAACTGTGTCTGACGTCACCAGTGGGCGAGCGCTGGCATTCAAAAGCACCTTAATGGACTTTTCGGTGGGACAACAACATTAATGACGGGTTTCATCACTGAATCCAGTGTTGTGGGATGTAAAGTCCCCTGTTATGTGTCCGGCTGTGCCGTGTTGTTGGTGGAGTGGGCAGCGTGGTGTTTGTCTCGATTCGGGTCACAACACCAGAATTGCCAGCGGGGTCCACACACAGTGTATTAGTCAACAGAAAACACTGTGTGTATTCTCAAGTGAGGAGTCTGTGTGGAGATGCAGCTTCCCTGGAGGTGGACGAAAGAGGACACACCAACAGGAGGAACCAGCTGCGGGAAGACATGATTTTTCAGGTCTGATGACGAGCTGAATGTACCATAACCTTCAGACTGAATCAGAAAACCATTCTGAGGGTATTTGAAACGTCAGAAGCAGAGGAGATGTGATCCTATGTCTCCATCAGACCCTCAGTGAGATGGTTCCAGTTATAACGTGCAGGGATGAAAGCACAGTGTTTGGGGTCTGATTTAATCACTGATTCTGACACAGTGAGAGGGTTAGTTTTGCTGTAAGGAAGCAACATTAATGCAAGAAGACACAGGAACTTCATCAGTTGCCAGTTGTTTAGCAGAAGCGACCAATCTCTATGCAACTTTGACAGAAACAGATATTCCCAGAGGTGAGAAAGGGGTGCAGTCTGGTTTATTTCAGTTTGGAGAGGGGAGTGGAGTTTTGAAATCAGTGCCCTGCGGTGCCACCATCGTTAATTTAGCATGTGCGGAGTGGCGGATCACACAGCACGGAAACAGGCCTTTGGCCGGCCATACCTGTTCTGACCATCCACTCACTGTCCACACGGGTCCCATTCATCAGCACTTGGTTCACAGCCGACTGTATCTCGGCAGTTTCAATGCTCATCCTCTTCGTAAATGTTGTGAAGGGACCTGCCTCCACCACCACCTCGGGCAGT
Source organism: Hypanus sabinus (assembly GCF_030144855.1). Classification (NCBI taxonomy): domain Eukaryota; kingdom Metazoa; phylum Chordata; class Chondrichthyes; order Myliobatiformes; family Dasyatidae; genus Hypanus; species Hypanus sabinus. Next base: position 127,466 of record NW_026779281.1, read on the forward strand.
GAGTTCCAGATTTCAGCTACCCTGGTGACACCGGCTCCTCCGCTGTTGTGCGGGGTAGGGTTGTTTCCTTTGGGGGGGGGGGGGCTCGATGTTATTGTTCCCTTTTGTCCAGAGGGGTGGGGTTTGTAGATTGATGATCGGGATGCCGTTCTTTTTTTAAGCTAGGGTTGGGGTGGGAGTTTGATTTTTCTCTCTGAACGACTTTCATGCTGGGACTCACAAACACAACAGCTCGTTAGTTCCGCTGTATCTGTCAGTTCACCAGCGCTTGAATGTCGCCGATCCTTGAATGTGGAGGCGGAGATGCTGGAGAAGACAGCGCCCCACTCGCGACAAGGAGAGCCCGAACACGTGACCATGTCCGTGATCTGATTGGATACATCGCCATGACGTTCAGAGCAGTGAGATATCATTCCCTGGATCTCATTTTGGAAGGGATTCAGTCGGCCATCGCAGATACACCAACAGCTTCGCTCTGGGAAGCGGCCGTTCACCTGCTCCGTGTGTGCGAAGAGACATATTCAGTGAACCCACCTTGTGATGCTCCGGTGAGTTCACATTAAATAGAGGCCACATTTCTGTCCGGAGTGAGCAAAGAGTTTTACTCAATCATCCCAGCTGCTGCAACACCAGCAACTTCACATCAGGGAGGAAGTTCAAATCAGCTCCGTGTTAAATGTTTAACCATCACGGTGACTGAAGGCAGCTGCAGGTTCATGAGGGACTGTTACTGTCAGATTCTGCAGTTCTTGCGGCTGCTCATCGCACCCAGGACTGAACCCTGGTCACTGAGCATTGGAGGAGTCGGTTCTGCTGATGTTAGACTTAAACTAGTCTGGTGTTTAATATTGTGGAGCTGTGAAAGATAAATCAGTTTGTATCAAATCCCGTGTCTCAGGTTCTTATCGTCTCTAACACACTCACAATGTACACTAGAGTGGCCACTCTGTCCATCTGGTCCCTGCCCATGTTTCTGTTCCATATCAGTATATTAAAATCTACCCCTGCCGTTCCCCCTCTCACTCTCCCTGTTACAGGTTACAACTAGTCACCGCTCCGTGGAATAGGAGATTTCTCTTGAATTTCAGAGAATCATAGAAATCTACAACACATTACAGACGCTTTGGCCCACAATGTTGCGCCGACCATGTAACTTACACTAGAAACTGCTTTAAAATTACCCTACCGCATAGCCACCTATTTTCCTAAGCTCCGTGTACCTATCTAAGAGACTCTTAAAATACTCTGTTGTATTCGCTTCTGCCACCATCGCTGGCAATGCATTCCACACAAACACCACTCTTTGCTTTAAAACCTTAGCTCTGACATCTCCTCTGTACCTACTTCCAAGCAGCTTAAACCTATTCCCCCTCTTGTTAGCCGTTTCTGCCCTGGGAAAAAGCCTCTGGCTATCCACACGACCAATGCCTCTCATCATCTTATACACCTGCATGAATTTCCTGCATGATTTTCTCCGGGCTGAACAAGACGATGAGCTCACTGTGGTTGTGACGTTGTTCAGGGCTCTGGACGAAGTTGGTTAAACTCCTTCTTCTCCGCTCTTTTCAATGTTTTGTGTCATTTTCACCAATTTTAAAGGACTGTGACTCAGACATCTGGGTTGTTGCAATTTTTACGTACCAGCAGCAATAGATCACTAACGGAGTCTGGTTTCGATGTTAAAACCACTCTCTTCATTAGTATCTACTCCAAATCTAAAAGATTGAACGAAATAAACAGCAATTAACGGTGTTGTACGTATTCCAAACTATCAAACTTGGGAAACAATGCTTAAACTCTTAAGATGGTAAAGTGGAAAAGTTCAGTAATCTACGGAACAAGCGAGTGAGAGGAGAGATTTGTAAATCCACACGAAGATGTAGAGAGAAGGCAATTACGAAGAATTCCACACACATTCCACGCTGGGTGAACGAAATAACAGTCGCCGAAGATCTTATCCGTCGATTAGTTCAGAAATCCACTTAGAAATATCACCAGGTGACAGTCACAAGAATATCTTCTTCGGGTGGTTACCACAGAACACCCCGATTCCGGGTAAGGGAAATCCACACATATGGATTATACGAAGTGACAGTCACACATCCGTTGTGCACTGCGTGCCGATGATCAACCCAATCTTTTGGGCATAGCAGTGACGAGCTGAAGTCTCTCACTCTTCCTCTCTTCCCCTCCCTCTCCTCCCTCTCTGTCTCTGCTGTAGCGCCTGTGTGACGTCACAGACCCGCCTCAGTCAAGCACTTAAAGCGACACTCACAGTAAACGAATCTGCGGTCTCGTAACACAATGCACCTCTAAAGTCTGACAGCAGACCAGCGAGTGAATCTTCGATGGTGCAGAGTCAGAAACCAAAGAGTTGCCAGCCTGAGTCAGGCTTTGGGGCTCCAGAGAGAGATGGGGTCTAGAGTTTACGAGGAGGAGGCGGAATCAGACCAGCAGGATATGGCTACAAAAGGAAGATCAGAAAAATTTGGAAACTGGTTGACCGGAAATAAAAGATTGTTAGTTTCTGCAAAATACTGGTGGAAATCAAAAGATTAGGCAGCAATTGTGGAAAGGAATAAATAAACAACTTTTAGACCGATCCTCTTCAGCATGCCTAGACTGTGGACTCTGCTGCTTAGTTGCTACCTGAACTGCAGAGCTCCTCCAGCATTTTGTGTGCATGCGTCTCTGTATGTTCAGCCACTGCAGAATCTCTTGTGTTTTATATCCACATTTTACCTTGGCATTAAATACATGTTGATATTATATTGTTTATGTGAGCCGCTTCCTGCGTTAAAAAAGCTTCAGATTTTTTCTATATACCCGAAAAAAAATGAGATATGGACATTGAACCGGTGCTTCAAGAACTGTTTAATGGCACCGTTATTACCCTTAAGGCCGTGCGCGAATAATTTTTATCAGGCACTGAAGCACTGATGAACTGCGCAGGCGTCAGGCTGACAACGTCCCCGAGTATCACGCATGCGCGCAGCACACGAGGCCTTGAAAATGTCGGTTGCAGGTAAGAGCGATTCTCCGTGTTTTTATCTTAAACACCGACTTCGGGATAATTCCTCTGAATTTCGGACACCGTGGGCAGCAACCCCGGGACAGTCCTGCCCTCTTCCCTCTCTCTCAGCCCCACGATCCGTACACGGGCCCCGGGGAGCTTCCGGCTGATGAGGGAATGGGAACCGATGGATCTCTCAGACAGAGCTGAGCTCCAGCTATCTAAATGCAAGGATTAGGAACTCGGAGAAAGGGAACAAAACTTATCAATCACCCATCTGTGGACACTCTCTGGAGGTCCAAGATTCGTATGTTACACGACCGCTGGACTAAGTGTGTAAATGTAGGAGTGGACTATGTTGAAAAATAGATGTGCTAGATTTTCTAAAATTGACTCCTTCTACCTTAGACCACAACCTTATCTGTCATTCCTTATTTATTTATTTATCTATCTATCTATCTATCTATCTATCTATCTATCTATCTTATATATATATATATACATATGGAAAAGCAGTATAACATTAGATGATCATCAGCATAAGATGAAAGTTTAAACCTTAGCCTTTGTTTTAAATTAGTACCTAGTCTTTTCTGTGATTAGAAAACCGGAATCTTGGTTAAATTACCGGACATAAAGTATGGTGAGGTGCAGTGCTAGCATTGTAGATTAGCAAAGATTCTACTGTGGATTGGACTTCCAGAGCACAGTTACTGGATATCCACAGGACAGTACTGTCAAAGACTAAGACGGTACTTTCAAATAGAATTGGAAAGGAAATGAGAGGGAATTTTTGAGTGATGCAGGGCAAGAGAAAAGGATTGGAATTGAGAGGATAGTTCTGGTTGATGATCTCCTTTCATGCCAACAATAATTTTATAAAATTGTTCTGTGATTCTGTGTGAAGCTTTCCCTGGTCATTTGCCACCTCTTCTTGTGATTCTGCTCCTAAATGTGAAAACTTGGAGAAGTGAGTTTAAAATTATGCCATTGAACTGGTTGTAAGAATGGATCACACCTATTGGTCCTCATTTGGTTTATTCGGAGCCTTGTCAATAGCATGAATAACTGAATAAACATCTCATTAGAATGGGGTAGATTAAACTGAATATATAGGATCTTTAAATTATACCCCTTCCCACTTATTATTTTCGCTGGAAAAGAGATGTTGAAATTCTAAGTAATCCTGACTAAAGTGTATTAATGTTTGAAAAAAAAAGCTCAAGGTCAAATAAGTGTGAAACATTTGAAGAGTATTTTATAGGAAGGGACATTAAAGACATTCATCATTCATGCTGATTTTTCCTCCCAGCACTGCCGCAAATACACAAACCACCCCACCTCCCTTCAAATCTACTCCATGCTATGCCTGATGAACCAGCCAAGATTAGCAGTTCACCATCTGTGGGAAAAATTGAGTACAAATACCTAATAAGGTTGGGATGTGTACATTCGTCTCCCAATTTATGATATAGGAGCATTGACATTATGCTGCTTTGTGCGTAAAATATACAATCCTCTTTGTTCAATTCTTTATTAGCTCGTGAACTTACAAGTTTGCTTCAGGGAGTTAAGCAATTTAATTTTAAACAACAGCATGAATTGACAAATGTTACCAATTTTAAATAGCAAAAAGTTTATAGTATTTTTTTCCTGGGAAAAAATAGAAGTGGGGAAAAAAAAGACTTTTGGTCTGAAGTTTGAATAGTGTTATCATGTGACTGCATCTTTCAAAAGAAAAGAACAAAGATTGTAATTATCCAAATGCAGAAGGGTTAATCCTACGTTAAACTTGTGAATTAGGATTAAGAGATCCAAGATAATGTTAATTTAATGAAATAATTTAAATCCAATTAATGCTTTAAATCTACACTATACGTTCAAGAATGCATTTTAGGTAGCTCAACACCTCATGCAGGTCAGTCAGGTATCTCTGCTCCCTTTAAACTTGCACGTTTCTGTTTCCCAGATGACTTTGAAACTTACTTTGACCTTATTTTCTGAGCGTCTTTTAAACTTGGAGGTTATGTGGAACACATCATTCTGTAATGTGATGTCTAAAAACAGTGATTTGGAAGTGAGGTATGATATATTAATATGAGAACATCTAATAATACAGAAAATCTGCTGGTCCGACACCCAAGACCCAACCATGGCAGGTTCACTAAGTTTTACTGTGGTTCGTCACATGTTTGGAGGGCTGTCGCCTGAAAGTAATGATCATTAATCACCATCAATGTTACATAGTTCACACGAAAAATAAAAGCACAGGGGAGAAATCGGCCTCTGCCGCACCTTTTTTTCAGAGTGCTCAGTGGTTCATTTGAAATCAGGTCCAGAATTTACCTGCACTTCTGATGGGAAATCTGTTGGATGTGTTTCTGACAAACATAAACCCAAAAAATGTAATGAGTCAATGCACCAAGTGGATTGAACGCCAGCACTTTTGAACAGTGTGTTTCAGCCTATTCTGTTTCAATCTTTATGAAATGTGAAATAATATGAAAGGTCTAGAACTTGATAGAGGGCTAAAAGATTACAAGAGGCATAGACAGGGTGGATAGTCAGTACCCGTTTCCCAGGGCACCAACAGCAAACACCAGAGGGCATATGTATAAAATTAAGGGAGGGAAGTTTAGGGGAGACATCAGGGGTAAGTTTTTTTTTACACAGAGTGTTGTGAGTGACTGGAATGACTTGCCAGGGGTGATGGTGGAGGCTAAAACATTAGGGGTATTTAACAGCCTCTTGGACAGGCACATGGATGAAAGAAAAATGGAGGGTTACGGGGTAGTGTGGGTTTAGTTCTTTTTTTTAAGGTTTATATGGGTTGGCACAACATGGAGGGCTGAAGGGCCTGTACTGTGCTGTCGTGTTCTATTCTATGGCTCTAAAATCTTTTACATCACCAGTTGAGAAAATCATCTTTGATCTACCTCCAATCACAAAGAGGAAATCTGCAGATGCTGGAAATCCAAGCTACACACACAAATTGCTGGAGGAATTCAGCATTAGTACTCTTTTCCATAGATACTGCCTGGCCTGCTGAGTTCCTCCGGCATTTTGTGTCTGTTGCTTGTTCTACCTCCACTCGGTCTGCATTTTTCTACCAGTGAGAACACGCTTCCACCAATTCTGTCTGGCTACGTAATGATATCAAACACCTTTGCCCTGGGCAACAAGTAGCTTTCACATCAGAAATGTGCCAGACTCCAGGGAGACGGACTACTGTCCTTAAAGGCAGTATTCCTTGGCATTACCATCACTGTTCACCACTGTCAGTCACCTGGGTGAGACTTCAGGGGAAATATTTATGTACAATACTGTGTGTGTTGTGGTGATGCAAGAGTTGCTGGAGAATTTTCTAGTGGAGTGATATTTGGAAATCTGAAGTTGAAAGCATCATTTAGCAAGAAAATCACAAATAGGTGGTTTGCAAAAGCTGTGGCGAGTAAATCCTTCATTAACCTGTTACATAGGTTGTGTGAGAGTGCAGATGAACTCAATCAAGACTCAACCAGAGGAGATTAAAGATCTTACTGACAGTGACTTGTTCGCTGTTGAAATGAATATCTCTCTATGTAAAATTCAGTTTGTACATGTTGTTGTCAGTGGGTAAAAATTGTACAGTACAAGGTTTTTGCACACACTGGTCACTACAAATTAGAGGGGACATTGGTGGGAAGGCGGGGAGACCTCCAGTGTCCCTGACGCACTCACGTAGAAGGTGTATATCCAGCTGCACTTTAAGGAGTTGGAGCTGGAAGTGGATGAATTCCGCATCATCCAAGCGTCAGAGGGTGTGATAGGTATGACGAGCAGGGAGGTGAGTTGCACCCAAGGTGCAGGACACAGGAAACTGGGTGAGAGTCAGGAAGGGGAGTGAGGTTAAATAGCCATCGCCGAGTACTCTTGTTGCTATCCCACACAACAACAGGTGGACACTTTAGAAACTGTTGGGGGGAATTACCTGGCAGAGGAAAGTCAAAGGGGTGATAGGGGATTTGTTAGTTAGTGGAACAGAACTAGAAAGGGACGAATATCCTAGTGGCAAGGCTTGCTGGTGCTCCCCTGTGGGGTGGGTGGTTAAACTAAAGTTGCAGGGAGGATTGGAGCCAGAATGACAGAACAGATAGTGGAGAGGGTGAATTGAATCGAATTGACTTTATTACTTACATTCTTCATACACGAGTTGTAGAAATCTTTATGTTACGTCTCTGTCTAAAGTTGCAATGTGAAATTTATAATAGTTTATAATAAATAGTATGTACAACAGGACAGTCAGGATAAATAAAAGTACAATTGTATCAGCATGAATTAATCAATCAGAGGGCCTGGTGGAAGAAGCTGTCCCTGGGCCTGTTGGTCCGGGCTTTCAGGCTGTTGTACCGTTTCCCAGATGGTAGCAGCTCGAACAGTTTGTGGTTGGGGTGACTCTGGTCCCCAATGATCCTTTTTACACAGTGGCCCTTTTTACACACCTGTTTTTGTCAATGTCCTGAATAGTGAGAAGTTCACATCTACATATGCGCTGGGCTGTCTGCACCACTCTCTGCAGAGTCCTGCAACTGAGTGAAGTACAGCACCCATACCAGGCAGTCATGCAGCCAGTCAGGATGCTCTCAATTGTGCCCCTGTAGAAAGTTGTTAGTATTTGGGGCCCCGTCCCACACTTCCTGAACCGCCTGCGGTGAAAGTGGTGCTGTTGTGCCTTTTTCACCACACAGCCAGTATGTACAGACCCGGTGAGATCCTCGGTGTTGTGTGTGCCAGGGAACTTAAAGCTGTTCACCCTCTCAACCCCAGATCCTGGGTCAGCCTGTCTCCATTTCTCCTGTAGTCTGCAGCCAGCTCCTTTGTTTCAGTGACATTGAGGGCAAGGTTGTTTTTTTGACAGCAAACAGATGTCATTCAGACCTCAGGACATGAAATTATGATATTGTAGCCATTACTTGGACTTGCTTGCGCCCAACAGTCTGAGGGATTTCAAGGAACAAATCTGTAGAGAGATTGCGGACTATGCCAAGAAACAAAGGTTGATAAAGTGAGTGATTTTAACTTTCTGTTTATTGACTGGAATCCTAGGCTGTAAAAGGACTAGATGGGGTAGAGCTTATCAAATCTACCTTAATCAGTATATAAAATTCCCGATGTAGAAGTGTGCATTAAGCTATTGGGAAGTGATCTAGGGCTAGTGACAGAAATTAGTGTATGGGAACACTTTGTATCTACTGATCATGAGATTCCAAGTAAATACAGAAAAGCAGAGGCCTGGACCTCTCTTGAGATTCTAAATTGAAAGGCCAATTTTTATGATATTTGCAAGGATTTGACAAGTGTTAATTGGGACAGGATGTTTTTTAGCAAAGCAGTACTTGGTAAGTGCGAGTTCTTCAGAAGTGAAATTTTAAGGGTGTAGAGTTTGTATGTGTCTGACAAAATAAAAGTTGAATGGTAACTAGTGCAGGGAATCTTGGTTTTCAAGAGATATTGAGGCCCTGGATAACTTGTTCCTCTAAATGCCGCGGACTGTTGGGTGCAACCAAAACTCATTAATGACAGCCATTTCATAATTCCACTCCCGAACTCATCTGACTTTCCTTTAGTTGTCTTCTGTTGGATTCTAAAAGCTTCTTAATGGTCTTTTGCTCTTTTGTTTGCCCTCTCCTCTGCTTTTATGTTGGTTTTGGATTCTCATTTAACCCACGGTTGTGCCCTGCTGCCATTCCAATGCTTCCACGTCTTTGGGATGTATTGATTACTCAGCTCTCGAATTGCTCCCAGAAACTCCAGCCATTGCTGCTCCATTGTCACTCCTACCTTTTCCCTTCCAAACAAGTTTGGCCAGCTTCTCTGTCACAGAAACATGGAGAAGTTCAGTACAGAAACAGGCTATTTGGCCCATTTAGTCAATGCCACAAAAACATTTAAGCTCTCTAATGCAACTACCTGCACTGGGATCATCACCCTCCATACCCCTACCATCCAGGTACCTGTCAAACTTCTCTTAATGGTGAAATCGAGCTCATATTCTCCACTAGTGCTGACATCTCATTCTGCACTCTCACGACCATTTCAGCAAAGAACTTTTCCAAATGTTCCCGTTAAATTTTCACCTTCCCCACTTACCCATCTGGTTGTCATCCCACCCAACCTCAGTGGAAAAAGCTGTTTGCATTTACCCTATCTATACCCTCATAATTTTGTTTACTTCTAACAAATCCTCAGAGCAATGTATAATTTCCTTGTTTATGTTTGGAGCCTTTTTTAGGTGTATAAGATGATGAGGGGCAGTGAGTGTGTGGATAGACAGAGGATTTTTCCCAGCGTTAAGATGGCTAACAGGAGGGGGCATAGTTTTAAGGTGCTTGGAAATATATGCGGAGGGGATGTCAGGGGTAGGTTTTTTACACAGAGAGTGTTGGATGTGTCAAATGCACTGCCAGCAGCGGTTGTCGAGGCGGATACAACAGGGACTTTTAACACTCTCTTAGATAGTTACATGGAGCTCAGAAACATAGGGGACTATGCGCTAGGGAAACTCCAGGCAGCTTCTAGAGTAAGTTACATAGTCGGCACAGCACTGTGGGCCAAAGGGTCTGTAATGTGCTATAGATTTCTATCATTCTATGAAATTCAAGGGAAATCTCCAAACCCACGGAGTGGTGACTAGTAGTGAATAGTGGGAAAGTTACTGGAACTTATGTGCAGGAACCGGAAATATAAGTATTTGGGTCGATGTGGACTGATTAAGGATAGACAGCATGGCTTTTTGCATGGTAGGTCATGTCTAACCAGTCTTACAGAGTCTCTTGAGGAAGTTATCAGGAAAGTGGTTGAAGTCAAGGCAGTGGATGTTGTCTACATGGACGTTAGCAAGGCACTTGACAAAGTCTCATATGGGAGGTTGGTCAAGAAGTTTCAGTCACTCAGCATTAAAGATGAGACAGTAAATCGGATGAGACACTGTCTTTGGGAGAAGCCAGAGTGTGGCAGCAGATGGTTGCCTCTCTGACTGGAAGCCTGTGACTAGTGGTTGCCACAGGGATCAGTGCTGGATCTGTTGTGGATTGTCATCTATATCAGTAATCTGGATGATAGTGTGGTTAACTGGATTAGCAGATTTATGACTACCAAGACTGGTGGTGTTGTGGACAGCGAGGAAGACTATCATGGCTTGCAGTGCAATCTGGACCCCCTGGGAAAATGGTTTGAGAAATGGAAAATGGAATTTAATTCAGACCAGTGTGAGCTGTTGCACTTTGGTCTGACCTACCAAGGGAGGTCTTTCATAGTGACTGGTCGGGCACGGAGGAGTGTTGTAGAAGAAAGGGACCTGGGAATACAAGTCCTTAATTCACTGAAAGTGGTATCACAGTTCGATAGTGACGGAAAGAAAGATTTTAGCCCATTGGCTTTCGTGAACCAAATACTGACAATAGATGGATATTATGTTGACTTGTAAAAGAGGCCTAATTTGGAGTATTGTGTGATGTTTTGGTCACCTACCTACAGGAAAGATTTAAAAGAGATTCAAAGATTTCAGAGAAAATTCACAAGGCTGTTGTCAAGTTTGGAGGACTTGGGTTATAAGGAAAGATTGAACAGGTCAGGACTTTATTCTCTGGAATGTAGAAGATTGAGGGGAGATTTGATTGTGGTAGAGGGGCACAGATAGTGTAAATGCAAGCTGGCTTTCTCCACTGAGATTGGGTGGGACTTCAACCAGTGGCCAGGGGTTAAGGGTGAAAGGTGAAATGTTAAGGGGAACATGAGGGGAAACTTCTTCACACAGATGGTCATCTGGGTGTGGAATGAGCAGCCAGCACAAGTGGTGCATGCGAGCTCGATTTCAACATTTAGGAGGTTCGTGTAGGTACCTGGATTGTAGGGGTGTGGGAGGGGCAATTTAAATAGTTCAGCACAAGACTAGATGGCCCAAAGGACCTGTTTCTGTGTTGTACTTTTCTACAAGAACCTGAAATATTACAAAAATTCACTCTAACCCCTTTTAACAGCTGTGCGGACCAACCAGTCATCTCAGCAGGAATTTTTTTACATGGTGTTAAAGCTGTAGCACTTTAAGTTAATAATACATAAAAGAAAATCCCAGATGCACATCCACAAAGACAATTTGCGTGAGACTGGTTCAGTTACTGTGGGGCCAGGCACCCATGCAGCTCAGCAGGAACGGGGAATAATACCAATGGAGAGAGTCAAACTGAGCCAGGTCACAGATTGGAGATGGCAGAAATGCCCCATTCTTATAGAGACAGGAAGAGCATCAGAGAGTTTGATGGTCTTCCAGATACCAGCACTGTGCCCAGTCAGAAGATGATTTCTCTGTCCAACTTGGGTTGAACCTCACTGTAACCGTGTGATACCAAGTCAAACCATGGCAACTCAAGTTATCTCATCTGAAATGTTGTCCTAAACCCATTGATGGAGTTTGTAAATCTTTTCACAGGTTAAAAACGAGAAGGAATTTGTCGTGGGGATCTCAAACAGAAAACGCCAGTTTTGCTGTCTCTGTCTGGATATTTAAGAAGTGGAGCGAGGGATTCAATCGACCATCCTTCATGCTCAGACTGTGGAGAGGGATTCAATTGATCATTTGACCAAATAGCAAGCCAGTCATCTTACACAGGAGAAAGGCTGTTCACCTGCTCAGACAGTGGGAGTAGATTCACTCAGTTATCACAATTAAAGGTACATCAGCAAGTTCACACTGGGCAAGGCCATTCATCTGTTCTGTGTGTGAGAAAGGATTCAGTTGGACCTGTGGACACACCAGTCAGTTCACACCACACCTGGTAGAGGCTGGTGATCTGCTGAATTTCTGGGAAAGGATTCACTCAGTCATTTGACCTTATGGCTCACCAGCGAGTTCACACTGGGGAGAAGCCATTCACCTGTTCAGTCTGTGGGAAGGGATTCACTCAGTCATCCAACCTACGGAGTCCCCAGCGAGTTCACACTGGGGAGAGGCCGTTCACCTGTTCAGAATGTGAGAAGAGATTCACTCAGTCATCCAACCTACGGAGTCCCCAGCGAGTTCACACTGGAGAGAGGCGCTTCACCTGCTCAGTCTGTGGGAAGAGATTCACTCATTCATCCGCCCTACAGAGACATCAGCGAGCTCACACTGGGGAGAAGCCGTTCACCTGCTCAGTCTGTGCGAAGGGATTCACTCGGTCATCCAACCTACTGGTACATCAGCGAGTTCACACTGGGGAGAAGCCATTCACCTGCTCAGAATGTGGGAAAGGATTCAGTGAGTTATCCAACCTACTGGTACATCAGCGAGTTCACTCTGGGGAGAAGCCATTCACCTGCTCAGTCTGTGCGAAGGGATTCAGTCGGTCATCCAACCTAAGGAGACATCAGCGAGTTCATACTGGGGAGAAGCCATTCACCTGCTCAGAATGTGGGAAAGGATTCAGTGAGTTATCCAACCTACTGGTACATCAGCGAGTTCACACTGGGGAGAAGCCATTCACCTGCTCAGAATGTGGGAAAGGATTCAGTGATTTATCCAGCCAACTGAGACATCAGCGAGTTCACACTGGGGAGAAGCCATTCACATGCTCAGAATGTGGGAAAGGATTCAGTGAGTTATCCAGCCTACTGAGACATCAGCGAGTTCACACTGGGGAGAAGCCATTCACCTGCTCAGAATGTGGGAAAGGATTCAGTGAGTTATCCACCCTACAGAGACATCAGCGACTTCACACTGGGCAGAAACCGTTCACCTGTTCAGAATGCGGGAAGAGATTCACTCAGTCATCCCACCTACAGAGTCATCTGCCAGTTCACACTGGGGAGAGGCCATTCACCTGCTCAGACTGTGGGAAAGGATTCACTCTGATATCCCGCCTACAGAGACATCAGCGAGTTCACACGGGGGAGAAGCCGTTCAACTGCTCAGACTGTGGGAAGGGATTCACCCAGTCATCCGACCTACGGAGTCACCAGCGAGTTCACACAGGGGAGAAGCCATTCACCTGCTCAGTCTGTGGGAAGAGATTCACTGTGTCATCCCACCTACAGAGTCATCAGCGAATTCACACTGGGGTGAAGCCGTTCACCTGTTCAGAATGTGGGAAGGGATTCACTCAGTCATCCAACCTACGGAGTCATCAGCGAGTTCACACTGGAGAGAGGCCGTTCACCTGCTCAGAATGTGGGAAGAGATTCACTCATTCATCCGCCCTACAGAGTCACCAGCGAGCTCACACTGGGGAGAAGCCGTTCATCTGCTCAGAATGTGGGAAGAGATTCACTCATTCATCCACCCTACAGAGACACCAGCGAGCTCACACTGGGGAGAAGCCGTTCATCTGCTCAGAATGTGGGAAGGGATTCACTGAGTCATCCTACCTACAGAGACATGAGAGTGTTCACACTGGTGAAAAGCCGTTCAATTGCACAGAATGTGGGAAACGGTTCACTCTGTCATCCAACCTTCTGAAACACCAGCGAGCTCACACTGGGGAGAAGCCGTTCATCTACTCAGAATGTGGGAAGAGATTCACTCATTCATCCGCCCTACAGAGACACCAGCGAGCTCGCACTGGGGAGAAGCCGTTCCTCTGCTCAGAATGTGGGAAGAGATTCACTCGCTCATCCGACCTGCAGAGTCATCAGCGAGTTCACACTGGAGAGAAGCCATTCCCCTGCTCAGAATGTGGGAAGAGGTTCAGTCACTCACGCTCCCTGCAGAGACACCAGTCAGTTCACACTGGGGAGAAGCCGTTCATCTGCTTAGTCTGTGGGAAGAGATTCACTGAGTCATCCAGATTACTGGAACATCAGCGAGTTCACACTGGGGAGAAGCCGTTCATCTGCTTAGTCTGTGGGAAGAGATTCAATAACTCATCCAGATTGCTGGAACATCAGCGAGCTCACACTGGAGAGAGGCCATTCACCTGCTCAGAATGTGGGAAGAGATTCACTCACTCTTCCACACTACAGAGACATCAGCGAGTTCACACTGGAGAGGAGCCATTTACCTGCTGAGAATGTGGGATAGGATTCACTCAGTCATTCCAACTACTGGCACACCAGTCAGTTGATATGAATCCCTAGGTTTTGTTTGCTGTGGACTGTCATTTTAAGAGAGAGAGATTAGGAAGTTTAATCAGTCTGACTTGCAGCTTGTTTACATCACTCACAGCTTGTTTAGTTTTAACTGAGGACACAGACACTCAGAGTCAGACGGAGATGAAGGAGGAAAAATGGAAAGATCGATACAAGGGAAATAGGTGCCCGCAAGTGTGGGTTAATTATCAATTCATCATACATCGAATGTGTGGTTGTCACCTCGTTTGATCCATAGGAGTGGATCTGATTTGGGGTATCATGTGAAGACCACCGATGTGTTAACCCTTGCCTGGGTGTGGTGTGGTAATTCACTTGAAGACGATACGCCTTGTGACAAGTCACTTTGGGTGATAATTATTATGTGGATTTGGAAGGATGACAGATAATATCTACAGTGACTGTTCTCTTGTTTTACCACCATGGAACCTGTGGAATTCGACATAATTGCCTTCTCTCGACATTTACCCTGGATTACATATATCTCTCTCATCACCTATTCTGTGGTTGAACTGAACTTTCATACTTTACCATCTCAAGACTCCAAGCCTTGTTCTCCCCAAGCTCAATAGTTTTGGATTTATATTTACACACATATATACACATAACACTGTTAACTTTTGTTTATCTTGCTTAAGTTACTACATTATAAGTCGATTCTAATAAAGATAGTTTTAAGATCAAAAACAGACTCCTGGTGTAGTCTTCACGAGGAAATCTGCAGATGCTTGGAATTCAAACACACACAAAATGCTGGTGGAGCACAGCAGGCCAGGGAGCATCTATAAGGAGAAGCACTGTCAACGTTTCAGGCGGAGGCCCTTTGTCCGGCAGTCTCAGGCAGTCCTGATGAAGGGTCTCGGCCTGAAACGTCGACTATGCTTCTTCTTATAGATGCTGCCTGGCCTGCTGTGTTCCACCAGTATTTTGTGTGTGTTGTTCCAGGTGTAGTCTATTGGTGCTGATTCTTTTTTAAAGCTTTACGATTCATAACAAAATTGGGGCCTGCATCCGGGATATGAACATCTATGGGGGCGTCGTCATTAATTATCGATTTCATTGGGGAAGTCCCTTTTGATTTATTTGTGTGTGGAAAATCAGCAGTGGATGCTGATTATTGTTTGGAAGCAGCAACCTCTGAGGCATTAGAGGATGCCAGAAGGATTGAGTTGTTGAGTCTTGTTAGAAGGTTAAAACTTGTTATGTTGAAATTGACAATGAGGAGGGCACAGTTGCAGAGGATAACAGCTGAACATTATGTTTCTGAGAGTGTGTTTAAAGTGGAGGAGTTGGAGGTGTTTCCTGAAAGTAAATCTAGTGAGCTTGAGCTCCAGTATGAGTGAGAAAAATTAAAGATGGAGGCTGCGGAAAGGCAGAGGCAGTTTGAGGCTATCGAGGCAGAAAATCAGAGAGGAGGCAGAAAAACAGAGGGAGGAAGCAGAAGGACAGAGGCTATTCGAGCTGGAAAAGATACAGTGGTTGCAGCAAAGGGGTCTAGCGTTAGACTCTGGTGATGAGTTTGAGGCCAGTTAGGAAATTAAATTGGTACCTCCATTTGATGAGACAGAGGTTGATAAATACTTACAGCATTTTGAGAAGGTTGCTTAGAATTTAAAGTGGCCAAAAGAGGGTTGGTTCTCTTACAAAGGGGGAGGCTTAGCAAGCCTATTCTGCTTTGACAGTTGATGAAGCAGCTGATTATGACATAGTGAAACAGGCTGTGCTCAAAGCTTATGAGTTGGTCCCAGAATCATACAGGCAAAAGTTTAGAAATTTGTGGAAATCTGTGAACCGGACATATGTAATTTGCTTATGAGAAGTCTGTGTGTTTTGATTGCTGGTGCACATATATGATGATATATATGATGATGATAAATATATGATGATTTTAATAGCTTGAAAGAGTTAGTTTTAATTGAAGAATTCAAAAAGTGTGTCCCTGATGACACAAAAACATATTTAGATGAAAAGGATGCTGCCACTTTGCAGGAGTCTGCTAGATTAGCAGATGAGTTTGCTTTAACTCATAAGTTTAAGTTTACCCAGAATAAGAGCTTCCAAAAGAGTAGCAGGGATCACCAGGGTAAACGCGAAATTATAGCTGGGACTAGTGACAAGTGTAAGGATGAAGGGAAGCAGTTGAAAGAGAAATATTCTGGTCTTGCTTGTTACTATTGTAAGAAAGCTGGTCATATGATGGCTAATTGTTCTGTCCTGAAGAAGAAAAAGGAAAAGGTGTCAGTCCCGAATACCTGTGATCAGTCTGTTGAAGCACCTATCAACCCACAGGGTTCTGAACATTCTGTTGAGGCTCAGTTATGGACTGAGAGTTCTGACCGAATTAAGAAGGCTTTTGATCATTTTATGTCAAATGGGTTTGTATTAGTAAAGTAAGGGTGAACCCAAGAACCAGTGAAAATTCTTCGAGTTACTGGCGATTCTCAGTCACTTATATTAGACAGCATTCTAAAGTTTGGTGATGAGATTTAACACTGGTGAGGTAAATCTTATTAAAGGCATTGTGCCGTTGTACAAGGTAACTTTACTGTCAGGGTTGGTTTCGGGACCTGTTAAAATCGGATTATACTCCATTTTACCATTGGAAGATGTTGGTTTGCTGTTAGGGAATGACCTAAAGTTGTTCCTGCAGCGCTATTGACAACTAAGACAACCACTGACGACCCACAGATGGAATTTAACATTTATCCTTCCTGCGCAGGAACTCAAAGTATGGCTAAGAAGTCTGCCGATGCAGACGGTTCTGTGCAGCATGATTCTGATATCCATGATAGCCAACATCGGGATTCAGGTTATGATGTCAGGGAATTTCTGCCTTCATTGTTTCAACAGGATTCAGGTCGTAAGTCTGATGAGAAAGATTTATCCCTGTGTCGGAAGGAGTTTATAGCAGAACAGAACCGAGACCCTGAGATTGAAGCTTTAAAAGAAACAACTTTCTCAGATGATGAGATTAAGAAAGTGCCAGTAGGGTATTATCTCAAGGATGGAGCGTCAATGAGGAAGTGGAGGCCACCTGCTATTCCAGCGAGTGAGGAATGGGCAATTGTTCACCAAGTTGTAGTTCCTAAAGTTATATGGCTGAAATTTTAACTTTGGCCTGCAGTCTGCCATCAGGTCGACATTTTGGAGTGAATAAAACTGTAAACAGTTATGAAATAATTCTACTGGCCTAATTTGAGGAAAGATGTTGTGACCTTTTGCATAATCTGTCACACTTGTCAAGTTGTGGGTAAACCGAATCACTCTGCCCTATACCTGCATTCGGTGAACCCTTTTTAAAATTTATAGTGAGGGGACCTTTGTCCTTGTTAAAGGAACAGTGGATTGATGGGGATGTACATCTTAACTTGTTAGACTTTGTGTAGAAGTTCAAGAATAAACTACAAGTCTGTAGTCCAGTGAGACAAAACTTAAAGATTTCTCAAAACACAATGAAGTGTTGGTTTGATAAGTTGGCTTTGGAAAGAAAATACCAGGTGGGGGATAAGGTGCTTGCCTTATCTCCAATATTGATGAATCCACTTCAGGCTAAGTTCAATAGACCGCATGAAATAGTCTCTCAAATTAATGATCTGAATAATGCTATTAAAACACCTGACCAACGTAAACTAACACAGGTGGTACACATAAATATGATAAAGCCTATTTTGACAAGCAGGCTCCATCTGTGAGTGTTGTTGTCAAAACATATGAATCTGGTAACCCTGAGAATGAAACAATTGACTCGTCTGAGAATTTTCACAAGCCAAACATGGTCGCAGTTAGGCTAATCAACTCGGATGTTCCAGAAAACATTGTTAACAAGTCGGCTCATCTGCAGCCAAAGCAACAACAACAGCTGAAGGAAGTAATCCGGATGTTTAAAGATTTATTTCCCGATGTTCTCAAGCAAACCACGGTCGCAGTACATGATGTAGATATTGGTCAAGCCAAACCGATTAAACAACACCCATATTGTATGAACGTTGAAAAATGTAAATTGGCTGAGCAAGGAATTGAATATATGCTGAAAATGGTACTATGAGTCCTTCAGCATCAGATTGGAGCTCACCCTGCATTATTGTGCCTTAACCTGATGGTGGTGTTAGATATTGCACTGATTATGGGAAGGTAAATTCATTAACAAAAACAGAATCCTCTCCTATCCCTAGGGAGGATGATTGCATCAATAAGGTTGGAAAAGCTAAATTTCTTACAAAGATTGATCTATTGAAAGGGTATTGGTGTGTTTCATTGACGGACAGAGGTAGAGAAATTTCTGCATTTGTGACACCTTCTGGGTTGTGTGAATACAATGTTTTCTCTTTTGGAAGGAAAAATGGTCCAGGATCATTCCAGGGAATGATTGATTCTCTAATTCGAGGGTTAGAATATACAGATGCCTATATTGATGACTTAGCCACAGGGAGTGGCACTTGGGAAGAGCATATCTCTGCAGTAGAGAAGCCGTTTGACAGGCTTTCCCAGGACAACCTTACAGTTAACTTGGCTAAGAGTGAATTTGGCCATGCCACTGTGACCTGTCTTGGCTATGTTGTTGGTCAAAGCAAGTTGGCTCCTGTTGGGGCAAAAGTCCAGGCAATTTCTCAAGTTCCTATTCTGACTGCTAAGAAGGCTCTTAGAAGGTTTCTGGGAATGGATGGATAGTATCGTAAGTTCTGTAAGAACTTTGCTGCTATCGCTCTTCCTCTGACCAATCTCCTGAAGAAGCGTGAAAAGTTTGTTTGGACCGAACCTTGTCGGGAGGCATTTGATCGATTGAAAGTTATTATTTGAGGTTAGGCCAATCAATGTAGTGTTGTCAGCCAATTTCATTAGCAGGTTGGAGCTGTGGGTGGCAACACAGTGTTATAGGTGCACAGAGAGTAAAGGAGAGGGCCAAAGAGACAACCCTGTGGGGTATGTGTGCTGAGGGTCAGAGAGACAGAGGAGATGGAGCCCACTCTTACCACCTGCCGGCGATCTGACAGGAAGTCCAGGATCCAGCTACACAAGGCAGGGTGAAGGCCGAGGTCTCTGAGCTCCATGTCGATACTTCACGCCTTCGTCTGGCTACTTCTCTGCCCATGACTGCAAGGAACTGCAGAGAACTTTGGAGAGCAGAGAACATCAGGGAAACAAGCCTCCCCTCCATGGACTCTCCCTACACTTCCCCTCCCTTGGAAAAGCAGGCCATGCACTCAAAGAACCTCATAACCTGGACATTCTCGCTGCAAACCCGCTCCCCCATCGGGGAAGAGATACAAAAGCCTTAAAGTGCGTAACACCAGGCTGAAGGATGGCTTCCTGTCTGCAGTTATAAGCCAAATGAATGATAAAATGGACTCGACCTCACAATGTAACTCGACGTGACCCTGCACCATATGTCTATCTGCACTGCACTTTCTCTGCAGCAATAATGCTTTGTTACAGTTATTGTTTTATCGTATATCAGCTCGATGTACCGTTGTAATGTATCGATCTGTGTGGATGGTACGTCAGGGAAGATTTGAACTGTCGTTCAGTACATGATGATAATAAACAAATTCCCCATTTTAATTGTGTGCAAATATTAGACAGACTGAGCTTCTGCTCTGGAACCACAGAAGGAAACTGAACAGTTCTCTTTCTGAGGAACGCAAGTAAATAGAAAAGGCTTTAATCTCTCATTACGATCTGCGGTAAGTGGGATCAGGTGACTGGTGGTGGGTCTCCCATATTAACATCAGAATCAGGTTTAATAGCACCGGCATATGTCATGAAATACGTTCAGAAGTAGAACCTAATTTTTAACCATAGATTTTAACAATTGTGATTTAATATAAGAATATTAATATCACATTGTTAAATTATATAAATAGTACAAAATGAAAAAAAGATGTAATAAACTATTTTAACTGTGCCGACTGTTTGACTGACTGGGTTGTTGCTTTGGAAGTAGTGGAGTGAAGCTTAACTGAACTGTACACATTTATGAGAAGCTCAGATAATTATAAATGCTAAATTCTCACATAAGTGGGTCAGACACCCAGAAACATCGGCAGCACTTCAGCAGGTGAAAACAGTGGAATGAAACATGCTGAAAATATTGCCGGAAAAAAACCATATTGTCCACCACAACGAGAGGACGTGACAGATCCGGATCTCACTGCCTTGTCTGAACGGGGAAAGATAAAGCTCCACGTATAGGTAGAGCAGTGACCCGCAGATGCTGCAGATCTGCAGAGAAACGTGAACAGGAAACGGGATCACATGGCCGCTTTGGTCTCTCACCCCCAGACAGATGTCCGTTTACCCACTACTCTGTGGAAAGACGCAAACGCCGCTCACATCTCCACTCACCTTAAATGTATTAGACATTTCAACCTCCAGGAAAAATATATCGTCTGTCCACTCGATCTATTCCTCTCGTAATCTTGTAAACGTCCATCCAGTCTCACCCCAGCCTGCGCCGCTCTGGAGAAAACAACACAAGTTTGTCCAGCCTCTCGTTATAGCTCATGCCCTCTAATCCAGGCAGTGTCCTGGTAAACCTCTTCTGCGCCCTCTCCAAAGCCCCGACATCCTCCCGAG
Source organism: Hypanus sabinus (assembly GCF_030144855.1). Lineage (NCBI taxonomy): Eukaryota > Metazoa > Chordata > Chondrichthyes > Myliobatiformes > Dasyatidae > Hypanus > Hypanus sabinus. The sequence continues at coordinate 148,152 of NW_026779281.1, forward strand.
AATGGGGGCGACCAGAACTGTATGAAACACTCCAGATGTGGGCTAACTAGTTTTATAAAATTGTGTTACAAACTGTAGCGTTTTAGAAACAAACCAGCAGCAATAGAGTTCACAGTGGAGTCTGGTTTTGATGTTAAAACCATTATCTTTAGTAGTATCGACTGATAATATAGTAACTTAACGAAATAAAGGAAAGTTAACAGTGTTATGTGTATATATGTGTAAATATAACTCCCAGACTATCGAGCGTGAGGGAACAATGCTCAGAGTCTTGAGATGGTAAAGTAGGAAAGTTCAGTAATCCACGGAATAAATGATGGGAGAGAGATATTTGTAATCCAAGGTGAAACGTAGAGAAAAGGCCGTTACTTCAAAACAACCACCGTCGAAGTTCTTATCCGCTGAATCCGTCCACAGACGAGTTATCAGCGAAAGTGACCTGTCACATGAATACCGTCTTCCAGGGGTTACCACACAACATTCCCAGGCAAGGGTTAACACAAGATATTCCACAATCCACTCCTATGGATTATACGAAGTGACAGCCACACACATTCGTTGTGTTTCCGTGTACCGATGATCAAACCACTCTTGTGGGCATAGGAGAGTTCCAAGCATCTGCTGCGACTAACTAAAGCGATCAGCTTTTCTTCTCTCTCTCTCTCTCTCTCTCTCTCTCTCTCTCTCTCTCTCTTCCCCTCTTCCCTCTTCCCTCTCTCCCTCCCTCTCCCTCTCTCTCTCTCTCCTCCTCTCTCTCTCCTCTCTCTCCTCTCTCTCTCTCTCTCGCTCTCTCTCTCTCTCTCTCTCTCTCTCTCATGGTTCAGTCCACAGTCAGCGCTGTCAGCCTGTGACTGACGTCATAGTCCCGCCTCCTCACGCCGGCGCTCTTAAAGAAACAGTCACAGTACGACCACAGGCTCGTAACAGCCGCAACACAACTTCCCGACTGTTGAACTCAATGCTTCAACTAAGAAAGACAACCATGCCATTTGCCTTCTTAACCACCCGATCAATCTGTGCAGTCTCTTTCAGGGAGCGATGAACTTGGAGTCTAAGATCCCTCTGATCATCAACACTGTTCAGGGTTTTACATTTAACAGTGTACTGTCTCATACATTCGACCTACAGAGCTGCCAAGATGATCATCACTAATCAAATCTCACTGAGATTTCTCAGGACCTGTTGAATTTATTGCCAAGTGCTCAAGTACGGGAAGGTACAGGGACAGAGAAACACTGACTTGTGGCAGCATCACAGGCAAGTACATTCAGATAACACGCGGAACACAAATTATACGATTCTCTGTCAGTAACAATCTATAAATATGTTTTATGTCATTAACAATATATAAAATACATTGTGCCATGATCAATATTAAAATGTGCATTTTGTGTCAATAACAGACTTGGAAATGTTGAATTTGTTCCCTGTCTCCATTCCTCCTGTAATCCACAACCAGCTCCTGTGTTTTTGTCACAATGAGGGAGAGGTTGTTTTCTTGACACCACTGTGTCGGGGTGATGACTTCTTCTCTGTCGGCTGCCTCGTTATTATTTCGGATTCGGTCGATCAATGTAGTGCCGTCAGCAAATCTACTTAGCAGATTGGGACCCGCCACTGCAGCCCCACAGTGCACTATGTACTGATTGCAAAGCTACGAAATTGCATGTGAATAGCCTCCCCTCCCCCAATTCCACTCTTTCTGCGTCACCAGCAGACTGGGGCATCTCACATCTCGCTGCCTCCGCCAGGACATTAAACTGTGAACAATTGTGGTCAGGGACTGATCTCTGGGGTACTCCAAACGCTACCTCCTTCCAGTCTGAAAATGACCCACTCATCCAGACACACACTACCGGCAGTTTATCGATCTCCAACGAAAAAGCCTAATCACCTACTCCCGATGTTCAATACCGTTGCTAACTCGGAGTTTACAACCGTCAAATCCCGGGAGGGACATAATAATCAGAAAGTCTCCAGTCGCAGCCGTGTAAATAAAATGTGATCTCAGTAGGTGTGTGGCGCATGCTCAGAACGCGAAGGAGACAGACAGACTGAGCCAAGTCACAGACTGATGAAGGGGAGGAATGATCCATTTTGATACAGAGAGGGAAGCGGAGAGTTTGATGTTGTGCCTGATGCCGGAACTGTAGCCTGTTAGAAGATGAAGTCTTGTTCCTCCAACTTGTTCTGAGCTGTGACAGTTTTTTTCAGAAGGCACCATGGAGAGTAAAATTACCTGAGTTGAAATGTTGTCCTTCACCCTCCAACGTGCTTTGTAAGCTTTTAACAGTGTAGAAAAGGCAAAGGAATTGTCTATGCGACTCACAAACACGTTAGTCTGCTGTATCTGTCAGGTCACCATCGCTTGAATGCCTCCGGTCCTTGAATGTGGAGGCAGAGATGTTGGAGAAGACAGCGCCCCACTCGCGTCAAGGAGAGCCCGATCACGTGTCCATGTCCGTGATCTGATTGGATACATCGCTATGACGTTATAGCACTGTGACGTCATTCACTGGCTCTCATTTTGGAAGGGATTCAGTCGGCCATCGCAAATACACTAACAGCTTCGCACTGGGAAGCGGCCGTTCACCTGCTCCGTGTGTGTGAAGAGACTCATTCAGTTAATCCACCTTGTGATGCTCCGGTGAGTTCGCAATAAATAGAGGCCACATTTCTGTCTGGAGTGAGCAAAGAGTTTTACTCAATCATCCCAGCTGCTGCAACACCAGAAACTTCACATCAGGGAGGAAGTTCAAATCAGCTCCGTGTTAAATGTTTAACCATCACGGTGACTGAAGGCAGCTGCAGGTTTATGAGGGACCGTTACTGTCAGATTCAGCAGTTCTTGCGGCTGCTCATCGCGCCCAGGACTGAACCCTGGTCACTGAGCATTGGAGGAGTCGGTTCTGCTGATGTTAGCCTTAAACTATACTGGTGTTTAATATTGTGGAGCTGTGAAAGATAAATCAGTTTGTATCAAATCCCGTGTCTCACGAGAGACCACTCGGCCCAGCTGATCCCTGTCCATTTTTCTGTTCCATATCAGTATATTAAAATCTATCCCTGCCGTTCCCCTCTCACCCTCCCTGAGATGACAGATTGCAACTAGTCACTACTCCGTGGGATAGGAGATTTCCCTTGAATTTCACAGAAACATAGAAATCTACAACATATTACTGATGCTTTGGCCCACAATATCGTACCGACCATGTAACTTAGTCTCTTAACTGTCTAGAATTACCCTACCGCATAGCCACCTATTTCCTAAGCTCCATGTACCTATCTAAGCGTCTCTTAAAAGATCCTATTTTATCCGCCTCTACCGACGCTGGCGGTGCATTCCACACAGACATCACTCTCTGTTTAAAAAAAAACTTGGCTCTGACGCCTCCCCTGTACCTACCTCCAAGCAGCTTAAACCTATTCCCCCTCGTGTTAGCCGTTTATGCCCTGGGAAAAAGCCTCTGACTATCCACACGACCAATGCCTCTCATCATCTCATACACCTGCATGAATTTCCTGCATGATTTTCTCCTGCTGAACAAGACGATGAGCTCACTGTGGTTGTGACGTTGTTCAGGGCTCAGGACGAAGTTGGTTAAACTCCTTCTTACCCGCCCTTTTCAACGTTTTAGGTCACTCTCACTAATTTCAAAGGTCTTCGCTTCGAACTGCTGGGTTGTTACAATGAACATCTGAAGTCTGACAGCAGACTAGCGAGTGAATGGAGCAGAGTCAGAAACCAAGTTGCCAGTCAGGGATTTGGGGCTCCAGAAAGAGATGGGGCCTGGAGTTTACAAGGAGGAGGAAGAAGACAAACCGAACCTGCAGGATGTGGCTACAAATGAAAGATCAGACACATTTGGAAACTGCTTGATTGAAAAAAAAGTGGTTAATTTCTGCAAAATACTGGAGGAAATCAACATATCAGGCAGAAGATGTGGAGAGGAATAAATAGACAACGTTTAGGCCGAGCCCTTCAGTATGCCTAGACTGTGGACTCCTCTGCTCAGTTGCTGCCTGAACTGCACAGTTCCTCCAGCATTGTGGGTTTGTGTGTGTGTGTCTGTATTTCTAGCAACTGCAGAATCGTTTGTGTTTTATATCTTCATTTGTAAGAGGGTTGTACTTCGGCATTAGATAAACAGAATGCCTGTTGATATTGTTTTTGGGAGCCGCTTTCTACGTTAAAAGAGCTGCTGAGTTTTCTACACAGAAAAAACCCTGAGGTGTGGACATAGAACCGGTGCTTGCAGGAACTTTTTATGGCACCGTGATTACCCATAAAACAGTGCGTTTAAAATTTCTCTGCCTCTGAACCACCAATCAAATGCGCAGGCGTCAAGGTTGTTGACGTATTCAGATCGCATGCACGCTGTACACAAAAGGACTCAGCAGGAGCGTTCAAGGTAAGAATGAATCTACGGGCGGCTATCTTAAACACCGAGTGTGGAACAATTGCTCTGATGCCGGACACCGTGACCCACAATCCCGGGACAGTCCTGCTGTCTTCCCCTTCTCTCAGCCCCACGATCCGTACACAGGCCCTGGGAAGCTTCCGGCTGCTGAGGGAATGGGAACCGATGGATCTCTCAAACAGAGCTGAGATCCAGCTATTTAAATGCAAGGATTAGGAACTCGGAGAAAGGGAACAAAATCTTTTACATCACCAGTTGAGAAAATCTTCTTTGTTCTACCTCCAATCACAAACAAGAGAAAACCAGTGGAGAGGGCGCAGTTTTAAGGTGCTTCGAAGCAGGTACGAAGGAGATGTCAGGGGTGTTGTGTTCTTTATACGGACCGTGGGTTACTCATAACAAACTATATTAGGGAAGAATTGACCTTTTATTTAACAGCAACAAAACCACGTTTTACACTGCCATGCTTCTCGATCATTCTTCATTTCTGCGCATTCTCAGAACTCTGTCCAGTCACGTCCTGGCACGTGATATCACCACGGGGGGGGTGAGTTTCTTTACGCAGAGTGATGAGTGTCCGGAATGGGCTGCCGGCGACTGTGATGAAGGCGGATGCAATAGTGTCTTTTAAGAGGCTTCTGGTACATGGTGCGCAGAAAAATAGAGGACTATGGGAAACTCTAGGTAATTTCAAAAGTAAGTAATATGTGGCACAGCATTGTAGGCCGAAGGGCCTGTATTGTATTGTATAAATGGTGAAGTCACTTACCCATGACCTCTGCTTGTCAGCCCACCCAACATCAGTGGAAAATGCTGCTTGCAAATACCTCTATCTATACCCTTATAATTCTGTATACTTCCAACAAATCCTCAAAGCAGTGTACAAACTCCATTTCCAAAAAAGTTGAGATATTTTCTAAAATGCAATAAAAACAAAAATCTGTGATATGTTAATTCACGTGAACCTTTATTTAACTGACAAAAGTACAAAGAAAAGATTTTCTATAGTTTTACTGACCAACTTAATTGTATTTTGTAAATATACACAAATTTAGAATTTGATGGCTGCAACAGACTCAACAAAAGTTGGGACAGAGTTAAAATAAGATTGAAAAGTGCACAGAATATTCAAGTAACACCGGTTTGGAAGACTCCACATGAAGCAGGCTAATTGGTAGCAGGTGAGGTATCATGACTGTGTATAAAAGTAGCGTCCATCAAAGGCTCAGTCTTTGCAAGCAAGGATGGGTCGTGGCTCACCCCTTTGTGCCAAAATTCATGAGAGAATTTAGGTCTTTCAATATCTACAGTACATAATATTGTGAAAAGATTCAGAGAATTCAGAGACATCTCAGTGCGTGAAGGGCAAGGTCGGAAATCACTGTTGAATGCACGTGATCTTCAAGCCCTCAGGCGGCACTGCCTAAGAAACAGTCATGCTATTGTGACAATTATAGCCATCTGGCCTTGGGAGTACTTCGGAAAACCATTGTCACTTAATGCAGTCCGTCGCTCCATCCAGAAATTCAACTTGAAACTGTATTACTCAAGGAGGAAGCCATACATCAACTCTATGCAGAAACGCCAGCAAGTTCTCTGGGCCTGAGCTCATCTCAGATGGACTGAAAGACTGTGGAACTGTGGTCAGATGAGTCCACATTTCAGCTAGGTTTAAGAAAAAATGGGCATTGAGTTCTCTGTGCCAAAGGTGAAAATGACCATTCTGATTGTTATCAGTGTAAGGTACAAAAGCCAGCATCTGTGATGGTATGGGGGTGCATCAGTGCCCACGGCATGGGTGAGTTTCATGTATGTGAAGGTAACATTGACTCTGAGGCATATATTAGGATTTTAGAGAGACATATGTTGCCATCAGGGCGACGTCTCTTCCCGGGACGTCCATGCTTGTTTCAGCAGGACAATGCCAGACCACATTCCGCACGGGCTACAACAGCGTGGCTTTGTAGACACAGAGTGCGTGTGCTTGACTGGCCTGCTGACAGTCCAGATCTATATCCTATTGAAAACATATGGCGCATCTTGAGGAGGAGAATCAGACAACGGAGACCACGGACTGTTGAGCAGCTGAAGTCTTACATCAAGCAAGAATGGACAAAATTTCCAATTGCAAATCTACTACAATTAGTATCCTCAGTTCCAAAACGATTCAAAAATGTTATTAAAAGGAAAGGTAATGTAACACAATGGTAATCATGCCTCTGTCCCAACTTTTGTTGAGTGTGTTTGTGTTGCAGCCATCGAATTCTAAATTTGTGTATATTTACAAAATACAATTGTTGTTCAGTAAAACTATTGCAAATCTTTTCTTTGTACTTTTGTCAGTAAAATAAGGGTAAATGTGAATTAACATATCAGAGATTTCTGTTTTTATTGCATTTTGGAAAATATCCCAACTTTTCTGGAAATGTTGTTTGCATAATTTCCTTGTTTATGCTTAGAGCCTTTTTTAGGTGTATGTGAGCTCGATTTCAACATTTAAGAGGTTTGTAATAGGTACCTGGATGGCAGGGGTATGGGAGTGGGCAGTTTAAATGGTTCAACACAAACTCGATGGCCCATAGGGCCTGTTTCTGTTTTGTATTTTTCTACGACTGTGACAGGATCCTGAAATAATTCTAATATGTACTCTATGAACTTGTAACAGCTGTGTGGACCAACCATTCATCTCAGCAGGAATTTTTTATATGGCGTTAAAATGGTGGCACTTTAAGTTAATAATACATAAAAGAATTCCCAGCAGCACGTCAAGAAAGACTATTTGCATTTCAGATACTGTGGGGCCAGGCACCCGTGCTGCTCAGCAGGAATAGGGAATACGAGCATTAGAGAGAGTCAAACTGAGCCAAGGCACAAATTCGAGATGGTAGAAATGCCCCATTCTTATAGAGACAGGAAGAGCATCAGAGAATTGATGGTCATTCCAGATACCAGCACTGCGCACAGTCAGGAGATGATTTCTCTGTCCAACTTGGGTTTAACATCACTGTAACAGTGTGATACGAGATCAAACCTCGGCAACTCAAGTAATTTCATCTCAGATGTTGTCCTAAACCAATTGATGGATTATGTAAATCTTTTTACAGGTTAAAAACGAGAAGGAATTTGTCTCCACGAATCTCCGATACGGCACGGCAATTTTGCTGTCTCTGTCCCGATACTTAAGAAGTGGAGCAAGGGATTCAATCGACCATCCTTCCTGCTCAGACTGTGGGAATGGTTTCACTCGGTTATCTCAGTTGAAGGTACATCAGCAAGTTCCCACTGGGCAAGGCCATTCATCTGTTCTGTGTGTGAGAAAGGGTTCTATTTGGCATCCCACCTGCGGACAGACCAGTCCGATCACACTGGGCTGAGGCTGGTCATCTGCTGAATTTCAGGGAAGGGATTCTCTCGGTCATCTGACCAAATGGCACACCAGCAAGTTCATACCGGGAAGCGGCCATTCACCTGCTCAGACTGTGGGAAGGGATTCACACAGTCATCCACACTACAGATTCATCAGCGAGTTCACACTGGGGAGAAGCCATTCACCTGCTGAGAATGTGGGATAGGATTCACTCAGTCATTCCAACTACTGGCACACCAGTCAGTTGTTATGAATCCCTAGGTTTTGTTTGCTGTGGACTGTCATTTTAAGAGAGAGAGATTAGGAAGTTTAATCAGTCTGACTTGCAGCTTGTTTACATCACTCACAGCTTGTTTAGTTTTAACTGAGGACACAGACACTCAGAGTCAGACGGAGATGAAGGAGGAAAAATGGAAAGATCGATACAAGGGAAATAGGTGCCAAGGGTCACTGTTTGGAATTTTCCTATGCCCGCAAGTATGGGTTAATTATCGATTCATCATACATCGTATGTGTGCTTGTCACCTCGTTTGATCCATAGGAGTGGATCTGATTTGGGGTATCATGTGAAGACCACCGATGTGTTAACGCTTGCCTGGGTGTGGTGTGGTAATTCACTTGAAGATGATACGCCTTGTGACAAGTCACTTTGGGTGATAATTATTATGTGGATTTGGAAGGATGACAGATAATATCTACAGTGACTGTTCTCTTGTTTTACCACCATGGAACCTGTGGAATTCGACATAATTGCCTTCTCTCGACATTTACCCTGGATTACATATATCTCTCTCATCACCTATTCTGTGGTTGAACTGAACTTTCATACTTTACCATCTCAAGACTCCAAGCCTTGTTCTCCCCAAGCTCAATAGTTTTGGATTTATATTTACACACATATATACACATAACACTGTTAACTTTTGTTTATCTTGCTTAAGTTTATATATTATAAGTCGATTCTAATAAAGATAGTTTTAAGATCAAAAACAGACTCCTGGTGTAGTCTCCACGAGGAAATCTGCAGATGCTGGAAATTCAAACACATACAAAATGCTGGTGGAACACAGCAGGCCAGGCAGCATCTATAAGGAGAAGCACTGTCAACGTTTCAGGCCGAGACCCTTTGTCAGGCAGTCTCAGGCAGTCCTGACGAAGGGTCTCGGCCTGAAACGTCGACTATGCTTCTCCTTATAGATGCTGCCTGGCCTGCTGTGTTCCACCAGTATTTTGTGTGTGTTGTTCCAGGTGTAGTCTATTGGTGCTGATTCGTTTCTAAAGCTTTACGATTCATAACAAAATTGGGGCCTGCATCTGGGATATGAACAGCTATGGGGGCGTAGTCATTAATTATCGATTTCATTGGGGAAGTCCCTTTTGATATGTTTGTGTGTAGAAAATCAGCAGCGGATGCTGATTATTGTTTGGAAGCGGGAACCTCTGAGGCATTAGAGGATGCCAGACGGATTGAGTTGTTGAGTCTTGCTGGAAGGTTAAAACTTGCTATGTTGAAATTGACAATGAGGAGGGAACAGATGCAGAGGGTAATAGCTGAACATTATGTATCTGAGGGTGTGTTTAAAGTGGAGGAGTTGGACGTGTTTCCTGGAAGTAAACCTAGTGAGCTTGAGCTCCAGGACAAGTTAGAAAAATTAAAGATGGAGGCTCCGGAAAGGCAGAGGCAATTTGAGGCTAGAGAGGCAGAAAATCAGAGAGGAGGCAGAAAAACAGAAGGAGGAAGCAGAAAGACAGAGGCTATTCGAGCTGGAAAAGATACAGTGATTTCAGCAAAGGGGTCTAGCGTTAGACTCTGGTAATAAGTTTGAGGCTAGTCAGGAAATTAAATTGGTACCTCCATTTGATGAGAAAGAGGTTGATAAATACTTACAGCATTTTGAGAAGGTTGCTTAGAATTTAAAGTGGCCAAAAGAGGGTTGGTTCTCTTACAAAGGGGGAGGCTTAGCAAGCCTATTCTGCTTTGACAGTTGATGAAGCAGCTGATTGTGACATAGTGAAACAGGCTGTGCTCAAAGCTTACGAGTTGGTCCCAGAATCATACAGGCAAAAGTTTTGAAATTTGTGGAAATCTGTGAACCGGACATATGTAATTTGCTTATGAGAAGTCTGTGTGTTTTGATCGCTGGTGCACATATATGATGATGATGATAAGTATATGATGATTTTAATAGCTTGAAAGAGTTAGTTTTAATTGAAGAATTCAAAAGGTGTGCTCCTGACGACATAAAGACATATTTAGATGAAAAGGATACTGCCAATTTGCAGGAGTCTGATAGAATAGCAGATGAGTTTGCTTTTACTCATAAGGTTAAGATTATCCCAAATAAGAGCTTCCAAAAGAGTGCCAGAGATCACCAGGGTAAACCAAAAATTACAGCTGGGACTAGTGACAAGAGTAAGGATGAAGGGAAGCAGTTGAAAGAGAAATATTCTGGTCTTGCTTGTTACTATTGTAAGAAAGCTGGTCATGTGATGGCTAATTGTTCTATCCTGAATAAGAAAAATGAAAAGAAGCCAGTCCCAAATGCCGGTGTTCAGTTTGTTGACGCACCTAAAAACCCACAGGGTTCCGAACATTCTGTTGAGGCTCAGTTATGGACTGAGAACTCTGACTGAATTAAGAAGGCTTTTGATCATTTTATGTCAAATGGGTTTGTATTAGTAAAGGAAGGGTCAACCCAACTACCAAAAATTCTTCGAGTTACTGGGGATTCTCAGTCACTTATATTAGACAGCGTTATATTAGACAACCGCTGACGACCCACAGATGGATTTTAACATTTATCCTTCCTGCGCAGGAACTCAAAGTATGGCTAAAAGTATGCCAACGCAGACGAATCTGTGCAGCATGATTCTGATACCCATGATAGCCAAAATCGGGATTCAGGTTATGATGACTTGTCAGGGAATTTCTGCCTTCATTGTTTCAACAGGATTCAGTCGTAAGTCTGATGAGAAAGATTTATCCCTCTCTAGGAAGGAGTTTATAGCAGAACAGAACCGAGACCCTGAGATTGAAGCTTTAAAAGAAACAGCCCTCTCAGATGATGAGATTAAGAATGTGCCAGTAGGGTATTATCTCATGATGAAGTGTCAATGAGGAAGTGGAGGCCACCTGCTATACCAGCAAGTGAGGAATGGGAAATTGTTCACCAAGTTGTAGTTCCTAAAGTTATATGGCTGAAATTTTAACTTTGGCCCACAGTATGCCATTAGGTCGACATTTTGGAGTGAATAAAACTGTAAACAGTTATGTAATAATTCTACTGGCCTAATTTGAGGAAAGATGTTGTGACCTTTTGCAGAAGCTGTCGCACTTGTCAAGTTGTGGGTAAACCGAATCAGGTCACCCCAGTGGCCCCACTCTGCCCTATAACTGCATTCGGTGAACCCTTTTAAAAATTTATAGTGAGGGGAACTTTGTCCTTGTTAAAGGAACAGTGGATTGATAGGGATGTACATGTTAACTTGTTAGACTCTGTTTAGAAGTTCAAGAATAAACTACACCAAGTCTGTAGTCTAGTGATAAGTGGGCTTGAGAAAGAAAATACCAGATGGGAGATAAGGTGCTTGAAATAGTCTCTCAAATTAATGATCTGAATAATGCTATTAAAACACCCGACCAACGTAAACTAACACAGGTGGTACACATAAATATAATAAAGCCATATTTTGACAAGCAGGCACCGTCTGTGAGTTGTTGTCAAAACATATTGAGAATGAAACAATCGACTCGTCTGAGAATTTTCACAAGCCAAACATGATCCCAGTTAGGCTAATGAACTCGGTTGTTCCAGAAAACATTGCTAACGAGTTGGCTCATCTGCAGCCAAAGCAACAACAACAGCTGAAAGAAGTAATCCTGATGTTTAAAGATTTATTTCACGATGTTCCCAAGCAAACCACAGTCGCAGTACATGATGTAGATATTGGTCAAGCCAAACCGATTAAACAACACCCATATTGCATGAACGTCGAAAAGTGTAAATTGGCTGAGCAAGGAATTGAATATATGATGAAAATGGTATTATTAGTCCTTTGGCATCAGATTGGAGCTCACCCTGCGTTATTGTGCCTTAACCTGATGGTGGTGTTAGATTTTGCACTGATTATGGGAAGGTAAATGCAGTAACAAAAACAGAATCCTCTCCTATCCCTAGGGAGGATGATTGCATCAATAAGTCTGGAAAAGATAAATTTCTTACAAAGATTGATCTGTTGAAAGAGTATTGGTGTGATCCATTGACGGACAGAGGTAGAGAAATTTCTGCATTTGTGGCACCTTCTGGGTTGTATGAACACAATGTTTTCTCTTTTGGAAGGAAAAATGGTCCAGGATCATTCCAGAGAATGATTGATTCTGTAATTCGAGGGTTAGAACACACAGATGCCTATATTGATGACTTAGCCACAGGGAGTGACACTTGGGAAAAGCATATCTCTGCAGTAGAGAAGCCGTTTGACAGGCTTTCTCAGGACGACCTTACAGTTAGCTAAGAGTGAATTTGGCCATGCCACTGTGACCTGTCTTGGCTATGTTGTTGGTCAAAGCAAGTTGGCTCCTGTTCGGGCAAAAGTCCAGGCAATTTCTCAAGTTCCTATTCTGACTGATAAGAAGGCTCTTGGAAGGTTTCTGGGAATGGATGGATATTTTCGTAAGAACTTTGCTGCTATCGCTCTTTCTCTGACCAATCTCCTGAAGAAGTGTGAAAAGTATGTTTGGACCGAACCTTGTCGGGAGCCATTTGATCGATTGAAAGTTATTATTTGAGGTTAGGCCAATCAATGTAGTGCTGTAGCCAATTTCATTAGCAGGTTGAAGGTGTGGGTGGCAACACAAGTCATGGGTGCACAGAGAGTAAAGGAGAGGGCCAAAGAGAAAACACTGTGGGGTATGTGTGCTGAGGGTCAGAGAGACAGAGGAGATGGAGCCCACTCTTACTACCTGCTGGCGATCTGACAGGAAGTCCAGGATCCAGCTACACAAGGCAGGGTGAAGGCCGAGGTCTCTGAGCTTCTCGTCGATACTTCACGCCTTTGTATGGCTACTGCTCTGCCCATGACTGTAAGGAACTGCAGAGAACTTTGGAGAGCAGAGAACATCAGAGAAACAAGCCTCCATCCATGGACTCTCCCTACACTTCCTCTCCCTCAGAAAAGCAGGGTATGTGCACAAAGAACCTCATAACCTGGACATTCTTCCTGCAAACCCGCTCCCCCATCGGGGAAGAGATACAAAAGCCTTAAAGCGAACCACCCGGCTCAAGGACGGCTTCCTGTCTGCAGTTATAAGCCAAATGAATGATAAAATGGACTCGACCTCACAATGTAACTCGACGTGACCCTGCACCATATGTCTATCTGCACTGCACTTTCTCTGCAGCCATAATGTTTGTTACAGTTATTGTTTTATCGTATATCAGCTCGATGTACCGTTGTAATGTATCGATCTGTGTGGATGGTACATCAGGGAAGATTTTCACTGTCGTTCAGTACATGATGATAATAAACAAATTCCCCATTTTAATTGTGTGCAAATATTAGACAGATTGAGCTTTTGCTCTGGAACCACAGAAGGAAACTGAACTGTTGTCTTTCTGAGGAACGCAAATAAATAGAAAAGGCTTTAATCTCTCATTACGATCTGCGGTAACTGGAATCAGGTGACTGGTGGTGGGTCTCCCATATCAATATCAGAATCAAGTTTAATAGCACCGGCATATGTCATGAAATTCGTTCAGAAGTAGAACCTAATTTTTGACCATAGATTTTAACAATTGTGATTTAATATAAGAATATAACTATCACATTGTTAAATTATATAAATAGTACAAAATGAAAAAAAGATGTAATAAACTATTTTAATTGTGTGGAACTATTTGACTGACTGGGTTGTTGCTTTGGAAGTAGTGGAGTGAAGCTTAACTGAACTGCACACATTTATGAGAAGCTCAGATAATTATAAAAAGCTAAATTCTCACATAAGTGGGTCAGACACCCAGAAACATCGGCAGCACTTCAGCAGGTAAAAACAGTGGAATGAAACATGCTGAAAATATTGCCGAAAAAAAACCATATTGTCCACCACAACGAGAGGACGTGACGGATCCGGATCTCACCGCCTTGTCTGAACGGGGAAAGATGAAGCTCCACGTATAGGTAGAGCAGTGACCCGCAGATGCTGCAGATCTGCAGAGAAACATGAACAGGAAACGGGATCACATGGCCGCTTTGGTCTCTCACCCCAGACAGATGTCCGTTTACCCACTACTCTGTGGAAAGACGCAAACGCCGCTCACATCTCCACTCACCTTAACTGGATTAGACATTTCAACCCCCAGGAAAAATATATCGTCTATCCACTCTATCTATTCCTCTCGTAATCCTATAAACGTCCATCCAGTCTCACCCCAGCCTGCGCCGCTCTGGAGAAAACAACACAAGTTTGTCCAGCCTCTCGTTACAGCTCATGTCCTCTAATCCAGGCAGTGTCCTGGTAAACCTCTTCTGTGCCCTCTCCAAAGCCCCGACATCCTTCCGAGAATCGGGGCGACCAGAACTGTATGAAACACTCCAGATGTGGTCTAACTAGTTCTATAAAACTGTGTTCCAAACTGTGGCGTTTTAGAAACGAACCAGCAGCAATAGAGTTCACACCGGAGTCTGGTTTTGATGTTAAAACCATTATTTTTAGTAGTATCGACTTATAATATAGTAACTTAACGAAATGAAGGGAAGTTAACAGTGTTATGTGTATATGTGTGTAAATATAACTCCCAGACTATCGAGCCTGAGGGAACAAAGCTTAGAGTCCTGAGATGGTAAAGTAGGAAAGTTCAGTAATCCACGGAATAAATGATGGGACAGAGATATTTGTAATCCAGGGTGAAACGTAGAGAAACGGCCGTTACTTCAACCAACCGCCGTCGAAGTTCTTATCCGCTGAATCCGTCCACAGACGAGTTACCGTCTTCCAGGGGTTACCACACAACATACCCAGGCAAGGGTTAACACAAGATATTCCAAAACCCACTCCTATGGATTACACGAAGTGACAGCCACACACATTCGTTGTGTTTCCGTGTACCGATGATCAACCCACTCTTGTGGGCACAGGAGAGTTCCAAGCCTCAGCTGCGACTAACTGAAGCGATCAGCTTTTCCAGTCTCTCTCTCTCTTTAGACTGGCCGACTGCCTGTCTGCAGATCTCTCTCTCTCTCTGATGGTTCAGTCCACAGTCAGCGCTGTCAGCCTGTGACTGACGTCATAGTCCCGCCTCCTCACGCCGGCGCTCTTAAAGAAACAGTCACAGTACGACCGCAGGCTCGTAACAGCCGCAACACAACTTCCCGACTTTTGAACTCAGTGCTTCAACTAATAAGGACAACCATGTCATTTGCCTTCTTAACCACCGGATCAATCTGTGCAGTCTCTTTCAGGGAGCGATGAACTTGGAGTCTGAGATCCCTCTGATCATCGACACTGTTCAGGGTTTTGCATTCAACAGTGTACTGTCTCATAAATTCGACCTACCGAGCTGCCAAGATGATCATCACTAATCAAATCTCACTGAGATTTCTCAGGTCCTGTTGAATTTATTGCCAAGTGCTCAAGTACGGGAAGGTACAGGAACAGAGAAACACTGACTTGTTGCAGCATCACAGGCAAGTACATTCAGATAACACACGGAACACAAATTATACGATTCTCTGTCAGTAACAATCTGTAAATATGTTTTATGTCATTAACGATATTTAAAATACATTGTGTCATGATCAATACTAAAATGTGCATTTGTGTCAATAACAGACTTGGAAATGTTGAATTTGATCCCTGTCTCCATTCCTCCTGTAATCCACAACCAGCTCCTTTGTTTTCGTTACAATGAGGGAGAGGTTGTTTTCTTGACATGACTATGTCGGGGTGATGACTTCTTCTCTGTCGGCTGCCTCGTTATTATTTGGGATCCGGCGGATCAATGTACTGTGGTCAGCAAATCTAATTAGCAGATTGGAACCCGCCACTGCAGCCCCACAGTGCACTATGTACTGATTGCAAACTACGAAATTGCATGTGAATAGCCTCCCCTCCCTCAAATCCACTCTTTCTGCGTCACCAGCAGACTGGGACATCTCACATCTCGCTGCCTCCGCCAGGACATTAAACTGTGAACAACTGTGGACAGGGACTGATCTCTGGGGTACTCCAAACGCTACCTCCTTCCAGTCTGAAAATGACCCACTCATCCAGACACACACTACCGGCAGTTTATCGATCTCCAACGAAAAAGCCTAATCACCTACTCCTGAGGGTCAATACCATTGCTGACTCTGAGTTTACCACCGCCAAATGCCGGGAGGGACATAATAATCAGAAAGTCTCTAGTCACAGCCGTGTAAATAAAATGTGATCTCAGTGGGTGTGTGGCGCATGCTCAGAATGCGAAGGAGACAGACAGACTGAGCCAAGTCACAGACTGATGAAGGGGAGGAATGATCCATTTTGATACAGAGAGGGAAGCGGAGAATTTGATATTGTGCCTGATGCCGGAACTGTAGCCTGTTAGAAGATGAAGTCTTGTTCCTCCAACTTGTTCTGAGTTGTGACAGTTTTTTTCAGAAGCCACCATGGAGAGTAAAATTACCTGAGTTGAAATGTTGTCCTTCACCCTCCAACGTGCTTTGTAAGCTTTTAACAGTGTAGAAAAGGCAAAGGAATTGTCTATGGGACTCACAAACACGTTAGTCTGCTGTATCTGTCAGGTCACCATCGCTTGAATGCCGCCGGTCCTTGAATGTGGAGGCGGAGATGTTGGAGAAGACATCGCCCCACTCGCGACAAGGAGAGCCCGATCACGTGTCCATGTCCGTGAACTGATTGGATACATCGCCATGACGTTATAGCACTGTGACCTCATTCACTGGCTCTCATTTTGGAAGGGATTCAGTCGGCCATCGCAGATACACTAACAGCTTCGCACTGGGAAGCGGCCGTTCACCTGCTCCGTGTGTGTGAAGGGACTCATTCAGTTAATCCACCTTGTGATGCTCCGGTGAGTTCGCAATAAATAGAGGCCACATTTCTGTCCGGAGTGAGCAAAGAGTTTTACTCAATCATCCCAGCTGCTGCAACACCAGCAACTTCACATCAGGGAGGAAGTTCAAATCAGCTTCGTGTTAAATGTTTAACCATCACGGTGACTGAAGGCAGCTGCGGGTTCATGAGGGACTGTTACTGTCAGATTCTGCAGTTCTTGCGGCTGCTCATCGCACCCAGGACTGAACCCTGGTCACTGAGCATTGGAGGAGTCCGTTCTGCTGATGTTAGCCTTAAACTAGACTGGCGTTTAATATTGTGGAGCTGTGAAAGATAAATCAGTTTGTATCAAATCCCGTGTCTCACTTGAGAGACCACTCGGCCCAGCTGGTCCCTGTCCATTTTTCTGTTCCATATCAGTATATGAAAATCTATCCCTGCCGTTCCCCTCTCACCCTCCCTGAGATGACAGATTGCAACTAGTCACTACTCCGTGGGATAGGAGATTTCCCTTGAATTTCACAGAAACATAGAAATCTACAACATATTACTGATGCTTTGGCCCACAATATCGTACCGACCATGTAACTTAGTCTCTTAACTGTCTAGAATTACCCTACCGCATAGCCACCTATTTCCTAAGCTCCATGTACCTATCTAAGCGTCTCTTAAAAGATCCTATTTTATCCGCCTCTACCGACGCTGGCGGTACATTCCACACAGACATCACTCTCTGTTTAAAAAAAAACTTGGCTCTGACGCCTCCCCTGTACCTACCTCCAAGCAGCTTAAACCTATTCCCCCTCGTGTTAGCCGTTTATGCCCTGGGGAAAAAGCCTCTGACTATCTACACGACCAATGCCTCTCATCATCTTATACACCTGCATGAATTTCCTGCATGATTTTCTCCCGTCTGAACAAGACGATGAGCTCACTGTGGTTGTGACGTTGTTCAGGGCTCCGGACGAAGATGGTTAAACTCCTTCTTCCCCACTCTTTTCAATGTTTTAGGTCATTCTCACTAATTTCAAAGGTCTTCGCTTCGAACTGCTGGGTTGTTACAATGCACCTCTGAAGTCTGACAGCAGACTAGCGAGTGAATGGAGCAGAGTCTGAAACCAATTTGCCAGTCAGGGATTTGGGGCTCCAGAAAGAGATGGGGCCTGGAGTTTACAAGGAGGAGGAAGAAGACAAACCAAACCTGCAGGATGTGGCTACAAATGAAAGATCAGACACATTTGGAAACTGCTTGATTGAAAAAAAAGTGGTTAATTTCTGCAAAATACTGGAGGAAATCAACATATCAGGCAGAAAATGTGGAGAGGAATAAATAGACAACGTTTAGGCCGAGCCCTTCAGCATGCCTAGACTGTGGACTCCTCTGCTTAGTTGCTGCCTGAACTGCACAGTTCCTCCAGCATTGTGGGTTTGTGTGTGTGTGTCTGTATTTCTAGCAACTGCAGAATCGTTTGTGTTTTATATCTTCATTTGTAAGAGGGTTGTACTTCGGTATTAGATAAACAGAATGCCTGTTGATATTGTTTTTGGGAGCCGCTTTCTACGTTAAAAGAGCTGCTGAGTTTTCTACACAGAAAAAACCCTGAGGTGTGGACATAAAACCGGTGCTTGCAGGAACTTTTTATGGCACCGTGATTACCCATAAAACAGTGCGTTTAAAATTTCTCTGCCTCTGAACCACCAATCAAATGCGCAGGCGTCAAGGTTGTTGACGTATTCAGATCGCATGCGCGCTGTACACAAAAGGACTCAGCAGGAGCGTTCAAGGTAAGAATGAATCTACGGGCGGCTATCTTAAACACCGAGTGTGGAACAATTGCTCTGATGCCGGACACCGTGACCCGCAATCCCGGGACAGTCCTGCTGTCTTCCCCTTCTCTCAGCCCCACGATCCGTACACAGGCCCTGGGAAGCTTCCGGCTGCTGAGGGAATGGGAACCGATGGATCTCTCAAACAGAGCTGAGATCCAGCTATTTAAATGCAAGGATTAGGAACTCGGCGAAAGAGAACAAAATCTTTTACATCACCAGTTGAGAAAATCTTCTTTGTTCTACCTCCAATCACAAACAAGAGAAAACCCGTGGAGAGGGCACAGTTTTAAGGTGCTTGGAAGCAGGTACGAAGGAGATGTCAGGGGTGTTGTGTTCTTTATACGGACCGTGGGTTACTCATAACAAACTATATTAGGGAAGAATTGACCTTTTATTGAACAGCAACAAAACCACGTTTTACACTGCCATGCTTCTCGATCATTCTTCATTTCTGCGCATTCTCAGAACTCTGTCCAGTCACGTCCTGGCACGTGATATCACCACGAGGGCTGAGTTTCTTTACGCAGAGTGATGAGTGTCTGGAATTGGCTGCCGGCGACTGTGATGAAGGCGGATGCAATCGTGTCTTTTAAGAGGCTTCTGGTACATGGTGCGCAGAAAAATAGAGGACTATGGGAAACTCTAGGTAATTTCAAAAGTAAGTAATATGTGGCACAGCATTGTAGGCCGAAGGGCCTGTATTGTATTGTATAAATGGTGAAGTCACTTAGCCATGACCTCTGCTTGTCAGCCCACCCAACATCAGTGGAAAATGCTGCTTGCAAATACCTCTATCTATACCCTTATAATTCTGTATACTTCCAACAAATCCTCAAAGCAGTGTACAAACTCCATTTCCAAAAAAGTTGAGATATTTTCTAAAATGCAATAAAAACAAAAATCTGTGATATGTTAATTCACGTGAACCTTTATTTAACTGACAAAAGAACAAAGAAAAGATTTTCTATAGTTTTACTGACCAACTTAATTGTATTTTGTAAATATACACAAATTTAGAATTTGATGGCTGCAACAGACTCAACAAAAGTTGGGACAGAGTTAAAATAAGATTGAAAAGTGCACAGAATATTCAAGTAACACCGGTTTGGAAGACTCCACATGAAGCAGGCTAATTGGTAGCAGGTGAGGTATCATGACTGTGTATAAAAGTAGCGTCCATCAAAGGCTCAGTCTTTGCAAGCAAGGATGGGTCGTGGCTCACCCCTTTGTGCCAAAATTCATGAGAGAATTTAGGTCTTTCAATATCTACAGTACATAATATTGTGAAAAGATTCAGAGAATTCAGAGACATCTCAGTGCGTGAAGGGCAAGGTCGGAAACCACTGTTGAATGCACGTGATCTTCAAGCCCTCAGGCGGCACTGCCTAAGAAACAGTCATGCTATTGTGACAATTATAGCCATCTGGCCTTGGGAGTACTTCGGAAAACAATTGTCACTTAATGCAGTCTGTCGCTCCATCCAGAAATTCAACTTGAAACTGTATTACTCAAGGAGGAAGCCATACATCAACTCTATGCAGTAACGCCAGCAAGTTCTCTGGGCCTGAACTCATCTCAGATGGACTGAAAGACTGTGGAACTGTGGTCAGATGAGTCCATATTTCAGCTAGTTTTAAGAAAAAAAACGGGCATTGAGTTCTCCATGCCAAAGGTGAAAACGACCATTCTGATTGTTATCAGTGAAAGGTGCAAAAGCCAGCATCTGTGATGGTATGGGGGTGCATCAGTGCCCACGGCATGGGTGAGTTTCATGTATGTGAAGGTAACACTGACTCTGAGGCAGATATTAGGATTTTAGAGAGACATATGTTGCCATTAGGGCGACGTCTCTTCCCGGGACGTCCATGCTTATTTCAGCAGGACGATGCCAGACCACATTCCGCATGGGCTACAACAGCGTGGCTTTGCAGACACAGAGTGCGTGTGCTTGACTGGCCTGCTGCCAGTCCAGATCTATATCCTATTGAAAACATATGGCGCATCTTGAAGAGGAGAATCAGACAACGGAGACCACGGACTGTTGAGCAGCTGAAGTCTTACATCAAGCAAGAATGGACAAAATTTCCAATTGCAAATCTACTGCAATTAGTATCCTCAGTTCCAAAACGATTCAAAAATGTTATTAAAAGGAAAGGGTAATGTAACACAATGGTAATCATGCCTCTGTCCCAACTTTTGTTGAGTGTGTTTGTGTTGCAGCCATCAAGTTCTACATTTGTGTATTTACAAACTACAATTAAGTTGTTCAGTAAAACTATTGCAAATCTTTTCTTTGTACTTTTGTCAGTAAAATAAGGGTAAATGTGAATTAACATATCAGAGATTTCTGTTTTTATTGCATTTTGGAAAATATCCCAACTTTTCTGGAAATGTTGTTTGCATAATTTCCTTGTTTATGCTTAGAGCCTTTTTTAGGTGTATGTGAGCTCGATTTCAACATTTAAGAGGTTTGTAATAGGTACCTGGATGGCAGGGGTATGGGAGTGGGCAGTTTAAATGGTTCAACACAAACTCGATGGCCCATAGGGCCTGTTTCTGTTTTGTATTTTTCTACGACTGTGACAGGATCCTGAAATAATTCTAATATGTACTCTATGAACTTGTAACAGCTGTGTTGACCAACCATTCATCTCAGCAGGAATTTTTTATATGGCGTTAAAACGGTGGCACTTTAAGTTAATAATACATAAAAGAATTCCCAGCAGCACGTCAAGAAAGACTATTTGCGTTTCAGATACTGTGGGGCCAGGCACCCGTGCTGCTCAGCAGGAATAGGGAATATGAGCATTAGAGAGAGTCAAACTGAACCAAGGCACAAATTCGAGATGGCAGAAATGCCCCATTCTTATAGAGACAGGAAGAGCATCAGGGAATTGATGGTCATTCCAGATACCAGCACTGTGCACAGTCAGGAGATGATTTCTCTGTCCAACTTGGGTTTAACATCACTGTAACATCAGTGTGATACGAGATCAAACCTCGGCAACTCAAGTAATTTCATCTCAGATGTTGTCCTAAACCAATTGATGGATTATGTAAATCTTTTTACAGGTTAAAAACGAGAAGGAATTTGTCTCCACGAATCTCAGATACGGCACGGCAATTTTGCTGTCTCTGTCCCGATATTTAAGAAGTGGAGCAAGGGATTCAATCGACCATCCTTCCTGCTCAGACTGTGGGAATGGTTTCACTCGGTTATCTCAGTTGAAGGTACATCAGCAAGTTCCCACTGGGCAAGGCCATTCATCTGTTCTGTGTGTGAGAAAGGGTTCTATTTGGCATCCCACCTGCGGACAGACCAGTCCGATCACACTGGGCCGAGGCTGGTCATCTGCTGAATTTCAGGGAAGGGATTCTCTCGGTCATCTGACCAAATGGCACACCAGCAAGTTCATACCGGGAAGCGGCCATTCACCTGCTCAGACTGTGGGAAGGGATTCACACAGTCATCCACACTACAGATTCATCAGCGAGTTCACACTGGGGAGAAGCCATTCACCTGCTCAGAATGTGGGAAGGGATTCAGTCAATCATCCAACCTACAGAGTCACCGGCGAGTTCACACAGGGGAGAAGCCATTCACCTGCTCAGACTGTGGGAAGGGATTCACACTGTCGTCCCACCTACAGAGACACCATCGAGTTCACACTGGGGAGAAGCCGTTCACTTGCTCGGTCTGTGGGAAGAGATTCAGTGAGTCATCTGACCTACTGGTACATCAGCGAGTTCACACTGGGGAGAGGCCATTCACCTGCTCAGTCTGTGGGAAGGGATTCACTCAGTCATCCAACCTACTGATACATCAGCGAGTTCACTCTGGGGAGAGGCTGTTCACCTGCTCAGTCTGTGGGAAAGGATTCACACTGTCATCCCACCTACAGAGACATCTGCGAAGTCACACTGGGGAGAGGCCATTCACCTGCTCAGTCTGTGGGAAGAGATTCACTTGCTCAACAAAACTGAAGGTACATCAGAGAGTTCACACTGTGGAGAAGCCGTTCACGTGCTCAGTCTGTGGGAAAGGATTCACTCAGTCATCCAAACTACAGAATCATCAGAGAGTTCACACTGGGTAGAAGCTGTTCATCTGCTCAGTCTGTGGGAAGAGATTCACTGAGTCATTTAACCTACAGAGACATCAGCGAATTCACACTGGGGAGAAGCCGTTTACCTGCTCAGTCTGTGGGAAGGGATTCACTCAGTCATCCAAACTACAGAATCATCAGAGAGTTCACACTGGGTAGAAGCCGTTCACGTGCTCAGTCTGTGGGAAAGGATTCACTCAGTCATCCCAATTACTGGCACACCAGTCAGTTCACAATGGGGAGTGGCTGTTGTTATGAATCCCTGGGTTTTGTTTGCTGTGGACTGTCATTTTAAGAGAGAGACAGATTAAGAAGGTGAATCAGTCTGACTTGCAGCTTGTTTACATCGCTCACAACTTGTTTAGTTTTAACTGAGGACACAGACACTCAGAGTCAGACGGAGACGAAGGAGGAAAAATGGAAGGATCGAAACCAGGGAACTGGAGGCCAAGGGTCAATCTTTGGAACTTTCCTATGCCCACAATGGTGGGTTAATTATCGATTCATCGTACATCGAATGTGTGGTTGTCACCTCGTTTGATCCATAGGAGTGGATCTGATTTGGGGTATCATGTGAAGACCACTGATGTGTTAACCCTTGCCTGGGTGTGGTGACGATACCCCTTGTGACAATTTGCTTTTGGTGATAATTCGTATTTGGATTTGGAATGACGATGGATAAAATCTACAGCGATTATTCTCTCGCTTTACCACCATGGAACCTGTGGAATTCGACATAATTGCCTTCTCTCGACATTTACCCCGGATTACAAATATCTCCCTCATCACCTATTCCGTGGATGAACTGAGCTTTCATACTTTACTATCTCAAGACTCCTTGTTTCCCCCGTGCTCAGTAGTTTGGGAGTTATGTTTACACACATTTATTCACATAACACTGTTAACTTCTGTTTGTCTTGTTTAAATTACAATATTATAAGTAGTTATTAATAAAGATAGTGGTTTTAACATCAAAACCAGACTCCAGGTGTAGTCTATTGCTGCTGGTTTGTTTCTAAAGCGTTACGGTTCATAACAAAATTGCATCCTGCGTCCGGGATATGAACAAACTTGGGGAAATATTGATCGATTAATTATCGAGTTGAATGGGGTGATCCCTTTTGATTTATTTGTGTGTGAAAATCAGCAGCAATGGATATTTATATAATTCTGGAAGCACCAACCCCTGAGGCATTAGGAAAAGCTAAAAAGAATGAATTGCTGACTATTGAACCTCAATGAGGTAAGGGGGTGTGAAGGAGCAGGGGAAGCATAAAACTGGGAGAGCAGGTAAAGGTGAAAAAAATAGGGGTTTTATTACCCAGAATGTTTATAAACTCAACAGAACTGTTCTAGAGTCAAACTTGAATCAGCTAAACAGAACAAAACTGGGTTACAACAATGCAGCGAAATACTCCTCAGACCTAGAGACACCGCTCAGCTCCTGGCTGTGGGCTTATATTGGATGCTGATCTATTCAATAGTAAATTGCATGGGACAGAAAACATTCCTCTCCTTTAAAAGATATGCCATAAATGACGTAGCTCCAGAGAACACCCCTCTGGCTGTAGCAGAATCCAATTATCCAGCCCCATCTACATAGGCTGGTGTCATGCAGCCACTGAGTCATTTCCCAGGTTATCAGGAGGACGGTCGGCTACAGGACACTTTAATAGGCCCGGCTGATGGTGCGGCTGCGAATTGCAGACGCCACAGGGGACTATGAGAAAGCCAGAAATTCAGAGGAAAATAGTTGAGCACTATATATCTATGAAGGTATTTGATAAGGAAGTGTTAAAGAGGTTTCCTGTGAGTAAAGAGGAGATCCAGTTACAACTAGAACAATTGAGGACTGATGTACTTAGATTAGAGGCTGAAGAAAAAGAGACAGAGGGGGTTTGATGCTAGAGAGGTAGACAAACAGAAGGAGGAAGCAGAAAATAAGGTGTTTTGAAGCTGAGGAAGCAGACAAACAGAGGGAAGAAGGAAAAAGACAGAGGCAGATTCTGACAGATAAGTTAAGGCTCAAGAAAGAAGTTGCTGTCTCAAAGGAGTTGGTTGTACCATTTATTGCCAGCCAGGAAGTTAAATTGGTCCCTCCATTTGATGAAACCGACGTAGGTAAATACTTCCAGCCTTTTGAGAAAGTGGCTGAAAGTCAAAAGCGGTCGAAAGGAAGCTGGACTCTTTAGTTACAAAGTATAATTAAGGGCAAGGCTCAACACACACATTCTGCCCTATCAATTGAAAATGCAGCTGATTATGTCATTGTGAAACAGGCTGTGCTCAAAGCTTATGTGTTGGTTCCAGAAGCTTACAAAGGCTTGGAAATTGGAGGAAATCTATGAAACAGACTTACATGGAATTTGCTTCTGAGAAGTTTGTGTGTTTTGACCGCTGGTGCACATATAAAAATATAAATGATGATTTTTACAGATAGAAAGAGTTGGTTTTAATTGAAGAATTCAAAAGGTGCGTCTATGATGACATAAAGAGATATTTAGATGAAAATGATGCTGCCACTTTGCAGGAGTCTGCTAGATTAGCAGATGTTTGCTTTAACTCATAAGGTTAAGTTTACCCCGAATAAGAGCTTCCAAAAGAGTAGCAGGGATCACCAGGGTAAACCAGAAATTAAAGCTGGGACTAGTGACAAGAGTAAGGATGAAGGGAAACAGTTGAAGGAGACATATTCTGGTCTTGCTTGTTACTATTGTAAGAAAGCTGGTCATGTGATGGCTAATTGTTCTGTCCTGAAGAAGAAAAAGGAAAAGGAGGCAGTCCCAAATGCCCGTGGTCAGTATGTTGAAGCACCTATAAACCCACAGGGTTCTGAATATTCTGTTGAGGCTCAGTTAAGGACTGAGAGGTCTGACTGAGTTAAGAAGGTGTTCGATCATTTTATGTCAGATGGGTTTGTATTAGTAAATGAAGAATCAACCCCAGTACCAGTGAAAATTCTTCGAGATACAGGGGCTTCTCAGTCACTTGCATTAGACAGTGTTCTAAAGTTTGGTGATGAGTCTAACACTGGTGAGGTAAATCTTATTCAAGGCTTTGGGGGCGGTGTGGTTTCTGTGCCGTTGCACAAGGTAACTTTATAATCAGGATTGGTTTCAGGACCTGTTGAGATAGGATTGTGCTCCAGTTTACCAGTGGAAGATGTTACTTTGCTGTTAGGGAATGACCTGGCAGATGGTAAAGTAGTTCCTGCAGTGCAGTTCACTACTAAGCCAACCACTGATGACCCACAGATGGATTTTAACATTTATCCTTCCTACGCAGGAACTCAAAGTATGGCTAAAAAGTCTGCCAATGCAAAGTCTGTGCAGCATGATTCTGATACCCATGATAGCCAAAATCCGGATTCAGGTTATGATGACTCGTCAGGGACTTTTCTGCCTTCATTGTTTCATCAGGATTCAGGTCGTAAGTCTGATGAGAAAGATTTATCCCTGTCTAGGAGATTATAGTAGAACAGAACCGAGACCCTGAGTTTGAAGCTTTAAAAGAAACAGCTCTCTCAGATGATGAGATTAAGAAAGTGCCAGTAAGGTATACATCCAGATTCCCAGAGGCAATAGCTCTCAGAAATATTAAAGCTAAAACTGTGGCAAAGGCTGTTACCAAGTTTTTTACTTTATCTGGTTTGCCTGAAGAAATCCAGTCTGATCAAGGAAGTAATTTTACATCTGGATTATTCCAGCAGGTAGTTTATGAACTGGGAACGAAACAAATTACATTAACTGCATTCCATCTGGATTCACAAGGGGCTTTGGAAAGATTTCATTCTGCCCTCAAAACACTGATTAAGACATACCATGATGAAAATGGAAAAGACTGGGATGAAGGAATGTATTTGGTTTTGTTTGCAGTAAGAGTTGGTACAGGATTAACTGGGCTTTAGTCCATTTGAATTTGTATTTGGTCGCAGAGTGAGGGGACCTTTGACCTTGTTAAAGGAACGGTGGATTGATGGGGATGTACATGTTAACCTGTTAGACTATGTTTTAAAGTTCAGAAATACACTGCACGAAGCCTGTATTCTAGAAAGACAAAACTGAAGGATTTCTCAAAACAAAATGAAGTGTTGGTTTGATAAGCGGGCTTGCGAAAGAAAATACCAGGTGGGGGATAATGTGCTTACCTTATCTCCAATGTTGATGAATCCACTACAGGTGAAATTCAATGAACCATTTCAAATAGTCTCTCAACTTATTGATGTGAATTATGTTATTAAAACACCTGATCAACGTAAACTAACACAGGTGGTACATATAAATATAATAAAACCTTATTTTGAGAAGCAGGCATCATCTGTGAGTGTTGTTGTCAAAACATATGAATCTGGTAACCCTGAGAATGAAACAATTGACTCGTCTGAGACTTTTCACAAGCCAAACATGGTCCCAGATAGACTAATGAACTTGGTTGTTCCAGAAAACATTGATAACAAGTTGACTGATCTGCAGCCAAAGCAACAACAACAGCTGACGGAATTAATTCTGAAGTTGAAAGATTTTTTTCCCGATGTTCCCAAACAACCACAATCGCAGTACATGGCATAGATAATGGTCAAGCTAAACCGATTAAACAACACCCATATTGCATGAACATGAAAAGTGTAAATAGGCTGAGCAAGGAATTGAATATATGCTGAAAAATGGTATTATTAGTCCTTCAGCATCAGATTGGAGCTCACCCTGCTTTATTGTGCCCAAACCTGATGGCAGTGTTAGATTTTGCACTGATTATAGGAAGGCAAATGCAGTAACAAAAACAGATGCCTATCCTATCCCTAGGATAGATGATTGCATCGATAAGGTTGGAATAGCTAATATCTTACAAAGATTGATCTGTTGAAAGGGTACTGGTGTGTTCCATTGATGGACAGAGGTAGAGATATTTCTGCATTTGTGGCACCATCTGGGTTGAATGAATACAATGTTTTACCTTTTGGAAAGAAAAATGCTCCAGGAACATTCCAGAGAATGATTGATTCTGTAATTCGAGATTAGAACACACAGATGCCTATATTGATGACTTAGTCACAGGGAGTGACACTTGGGAAGAGCATATATCTGCAGTAGAAAAGCTGTTTGACAGGCTTTCCCAGGCCAGCCTTACAGTTAACTTAGCTAAGAGTGAATATGGCCATGCCACTGTGACCTGTCTTGGCTATGTTGTAGGTCAAAGCAAGTTGGCTCCTGTTCAGGCAAAAGACCAGGCAATTTCTCAAGTTCCTATTCTGACTGCTAAGAAGGCTGTTAGAAGGTTTCTGGGAATGGATGGATATTACCGTAAGTTCTGGAAGAACTTTGCTGCTATCGCTCTTCCTCTGACTAATCTCCTAAAGAAGGTTGAAAAGTTTGTTTGGACCGAGCCTTGTCAGGAGGTATTTGATCGATTGAAAGTTATTTTTTGAGATTTGGCCAATCAATGTAGTGCTGTCAGCAAATTTAATCAGCAGATTGGAGCTGTGGGTGGCAACACAAGTCATGGGTGCACAGAGAGTAAAGGAGGGGGCCAAAGAGACAAACCTCTGGGTTATGTGTGCTGAGGGTCAGAGAGGCAGAGGAGATGGAGCCCACTCTTACCACCTGCGGCGACCTAACAGCAAGTCCAGGATCCAGCGACACAAGGCAAGGTGAAGGCCGAGGTCTCTGAGCTCCTTGTCGATACTTCACGCCTTCGTATGGCTACTGCTCTGCCCATGACTGCAAGGAACTGCAGAGAACTTTGGAGAGCAGAGAACATCAGAGAAACAAGCCTCCCCTCCATGGACTCTTCCTACACTTCCCCTCCCTCGGAAAAGCAGGCCATGTACTCAAAGACCCTCAGAACCTGGACATTTTTGCTGTAAACCCGCTCCCACATTGGCGGAGAGATACAAAAGCCTTAAAGTGCGTAACGCCAAGCTGAAGGATGGCTTCCTGTCTGCAGTTATGCCAAATGAATGATAAAATGGACCCGACTTCACAATGTAACTCAGCGTGACCCTGCACCATATGTCTATCTGCACTGCACTTTCTCTGCAGCCATAATGCTTCGTTACAGTTATTTTTTTTGTTGTATATCAGCTCAATGTACCGTCGTAATGTATCGATCTGTGTGGATGGTACATCAGGCAAGATTTTCACTGTAGCTCAGTACGTGATGATGATAAACAAATTTCCCCATTTTAATTCTGTGGAAATATTAGACAGACTGAGCTTCTGCTCTGGAACCTCAGAAGGAAACTGAACTGTTGTCATTTCTGTGGAATGCAAATATATGGAAAATGCTTCAATCTCACATTACGATCTGCAGTAACAGGGATCAGGTGACCGGTGGTGGGTCTCCCATATCAATATCAGAATCAGGTTTAATAGCACTGGCATATAGATAGATAGATAGATAGATAGATAGATAGATAGATAGATAGATAGATAGATAGATAGATACTTTATTCATCCCCAAGGGGAATTTCAACCCATGAAATATAACTCATGAAAGGGGAAATGTGCCATGAAATTTATTGTCTCTGTGGTAGCAGTAGAACCTAATTCTTAACAAAAGATTTTAACAATTGTGATTTAAAATAAGAATATATATATAGTTCAAAAATAGAAAAAATAAAAATCTAATAAACTTTTAATTCTGTGGAACTATTTGACTGACTGGGTTGTAGCTTTGTAAATTCTGAAGTGAAGCTGAATTAAACTTTACACATTTCTGAGAAACTCAGATAAATACAAATGGCTAAATTCTCACATCAATGGGTCATACACCCAGAAACGTTGGCAGCACTTCAGCACGTCGAAACTGTGTATGAAACATGCAGAAAATATTGCAGGGAAAAAAAACGCTGTCCACCCAAAACGAGAGGATGTGACAGATCCGGATCTCACTGACTTGTATGAACGGGTGAAAGATGAAGCTGCAAGTACACGTAGAGCAGTGACCCGCAGATGCTGCAGATCTGCAGAAAAACGTGAACAGGAAACGGGATCAGGTGACGGGTGGAGGGACTCCGTCCTGAACCGGTGACTCTGCTCCCCGTCGCTCACATGCTGCCCGACCCATACGCCGCATTACCCACATTATTCTATATTTACACCAGATACATGTCTACTTTTCCACACCATATCTACCCCGATCCCTTTCCCTCCACCCCCAGGTCACAGAGTCACGGGCTCGATTCCCATCCCCTTTTTCAGAGACTGGGATCCCTGATTCAACCGGTAATGATGCTGTGCATTTCAATGTGTTCAGATCTCAGTCCTCGATTGTCTAAATGACACTTAGAGTTATCACATTTGATCTTTCTTCAAGTTATGACCCCACCACTCCAGGGATCAGTTAGGTGTATCTTCATTGCACTCTCTATAACAAATACTCTCTAACCTTTTTGTTCATCCTCTATGGAATTAATTTAAACTTTCTGCAGCCCTGTGTTGCCCCAACTACTGACGTCCCACCCTTGTTACTATTTCCACCTTCCACCTCCCCCCTCACCTGGATCCACCTCTCACTCCACAGCTCTTGCCCCATCCCCACCCCTCACCTCCTTTCTCTGACTATTTCCCGTCCACTCTCACTCCAGAGGGATGGTCTCGGCCCGAAATGTTGACGGTCCATTTCTCTCCACAGATGCTGTCCGACCCATTGAGTTCCTCCGGCAGTTTGTTCTTTGGTGTGTATAACCCGTATTAGTATGGGGAGCGGGATTTTACACCATATTGCAGGGTTAGTTTGTTGAAGTTCTTTGTTACGTCAGCAATATTTCAATGTTATTTTCAGTTCGGTGCATTGTTTTACCATACCGAGCTGCAGAAATCTTTTCAGCATTTTGTCCAACTTTGCCAAATCATTCCTGATTCCCACATCACTCTCTGGGACTGGGAGCCTTTCCCCATCAGCAGGTCTGAGGAAAAGCAGGGAATCCTCTGTCACGGTTTCCTTCTCTGTGAGTTCTGTGATTTCCTGTAAACATGGAAGGTGTTGAGTGATGGATTGAGTGAAAGGGAATGGAGAAGACATTATCTGCTCAGTGATGAGACGTCTCAGTGACTTTGATCACAGGAACAGTCACTGGGCAGCCTCTACACCCATTCTGTAAATTACTGGGTTCGGTAATTAGCAGCAAAGCACATGACTGTGGAAATAACAACTTGCATACACTTCCCATCCATGTCCTTACCCAAATTTCTCTTTAGTGTCTAACTTGAACCCACATCCACCACTTCCACTGGCAGCTCATTCCACACTCTCACCAACCTCTGAGTGAAGAATCCCTCTTCAGATTCCCCAAAAATATTTCACCTTTCACCCTGAAATATCGTGTGACAGTGGGAAAGTGTGTATTGAACCGGAGGAAATAGCAGAGGTACTTAATGAATACTTTACTTCAGTATTCACTATGGAAAAGGATCTTAGTGATAGTACTGATGACTTGCAGCAGACTGAAAAGCTTGAGCATGTAGATATTAAGAAAGAGAATGTGCGGCAGCTTTTGGAAAGCATCAAGTTGGATAAGTCGCTATGGATATGAACATTTGGA
The DNA here is from genome assembly GCF_030144855.1 of Hypanus sabinus. Taxonomy (NCBI): domain Eukaryota; kingdom Metazoa; phylum Chordata; class Chondrichthyes; order Myliobatiformes; family Dasyatidae; genus Hypanus; species Hypanus sabinus. Next base: position 179,473 of record NW_026779281.1, read on the forward strand.
GAGGTATAATATGATTAGTAATAGTCAGCATGACTTTGTGACGAACAGGTCGTGCCTTACGAGCCCGATTGAATTTTTTGATGATGTGACTAAACACATCAATGAAGAAAGAGCAGTAGATGCAGTGTATATGGATTTCAGCAAGGCATTTGATAAGGTAACCCATGGAAGGCTTATTGAGAAAGTAAGGAGGCATGGGATCCAAGGGGACATTGTTTTGTGGATCCAGAACTGGCTTGCCCACTGAAGACAAAGAGTGGTTGCAGATGGGTCATATTCTGCATGGAGGTCGGTGACCAGTGGAGTGCCTCAGGGATCTGTTGTGGGACCCTTACTCTTTGTGTTTTTTTATAAATGACCTGGATGAGGAAGTGGAGGGATGGGTTGGTAAGTTTGCTGATGACACAAAGGTTGAATGTTTTGTGGATAGTGTGGATGGCTGTCAGACTTTACAGCGGGACATTGATAGGATGCAGAACAGGGCTGAGAAGTGGCAGATGGAGTTCAGCCCTGGTAAGTGTGAAGTGGTTCATTTTAGTAGGTCAAATATGATGGCAGTTAACATGTCGGGACTGAGATGAGGGGAAATGTCTCCACTCCGAGGGTGGTGAATGTCTGTAAATCCACACCACAGAGGGTGTTGAAGACTCGGTGATCGTCCTCACATAAAACAGAGGCTGGCAGATTTGTGGAGAGCCAAGGGATCGAGAAAATCAAGATCGGTAGAAGCATGTGGCTGAGATGGGAGAGTAGCCTCCATCTTGCTGATGGTTAAAGGGGCCGAACGGCCTCCTCTTGTTGTTTCTCACTTAATGTTTCAGTGTTCCTGTCCAGTGAGGCCAGAGGTATGTGAATAGAAATGAGTGTTTATAAACATAGACTGATTTAAATGACAAACACGAGGAAATTTGCAGATGCTGGAAATTCAAGCAACACACACAAAATGCTGGTGGAACGCAGCAGGTCAGGCAGCATCTACAGGGAGAAGCGCTGTCCACGATTCAGGACTGACGAAGGGCCTCGGCCCGAAGCGTCGACAGCGCTTCTCCCTGTAGATGCTGCCTGACTTGCTGCGTTCCACCAGCATTTTGTGTGTGTTGACTGATTTAAAAGAAACCAGCTCATTTTCTGTGTGGGTCTGAACTGTGTCGGGATGGGAAGTGAATCGAGACTATAACTCTGAGAACTCTGTGACCTGGGGCTGGAGGGAAAGGGATCGGGGAAGATATGGTGGGAAAAACTAAATACGTATGGAAATGATATAGGGAAATAATGTGGGAAATGCGCCGGTGGGTAGGGCGGTATGTGAAGGGCGAGGAACAGTCACCGGTCACATGGGAGACCCTCCAGCGAAACGTGATCGTGTTTTACCGCAGATCGGCAGCATTTGCAGGTTTGTTTCCGTGGCTCCGCCCACCGCCTGTGACGCAAAAAAGAAGCATATTGCGCATGCTCACAGTGCCGAGCCAGGCAGTGATTTTTTTTTCTTTGTGGAAGTGGGTCAGCGGCGGGTCCGGGTTCGGGTTCGGGATCAGGAGGGGGTCCTCGCCCCCTTGGACGGGGAGCCGGAGACGGATTATTCTCTGCGGGGCAACACCAACAATTTCCATTCAGTGAGTATTGAAGCCGGTCCCGAGCGGGGAGGTCTGACGTTGGGTAGTGAGTTAACTTTCCCGAACTCAAACAAGAGAAAATCTGCAGATGCTGGAAATGCGAACAACGCGCACAAAATGCCGGAAGAACTCAGCAGGCCGGGCAGCATCTAGGGGAAGAATACAGTCGACAATACCGACATTACTGCCCTTCGGCAGGACTGGAGAATAAAAGGTGGGGGAGGGGAAGGGAGAGAGAAACACAAGGTGATCGGTGAAACCTGAAGGGGGAGGGGATGAACTTTCCAGAACTGGCGGCCTCGCCTCGCTTCCTTCACAGAATCTGCCGGGGTCGGTCCGGGTTGTGAGACCTTCACACCGAACCGTCTGAGATGAGCCGCCGCTCAGCCCGTTGTTCTGGTCCTATTAGCAGGATGACGTAAAATATGTTTCTATCTTGTTACTGACAGAGAATTGTATAATTGCTGTTCTGTGTGTTATCTGAATGTACTTGCCAGTGATGCTGCCACAAGTCAGTGTTTCTCTGTACCTGTACCTTCCCGTACTTGTGCACTTGGTAATAAATTCAACAGGACCTGAGAAATCTCAGTGAGATTTGATTAGTGATGATCATCTTGGCAGCTCGGTAGGTCGAATGTATGCGACAGTACACTGTTAAATGCAAAACCCTGAACAGTGTCGATGATCAGAGGGATCTTAGACTCCAAGTTCATCGCTCCCTGAGAGAGACTGCACAGATTGATCGGGTGGTTATGAAGACAAATGGCATGGTTGTCTTTATTAGTTGAAGCATTGAGTTCAAAAGTCGGGAAGTTGCGTTGCAGCTTTATAAAACTAGTTAGACCACATCTGGAGTGTTTCATACAGTTCTGGTCTCTCCTATTCTCGGAAGGATATCGGGGCTTTGGAGTGGGCGCAGAAAAGGTTTACCAGGATATTGCCTGGATTAGAGGGCCTGAGCTGTAACGGGAGGTTGGACAAAATTGTGTCGTTTTCTCCGGAGCCTTGCCGGCTGGGGTGAGACTGGATAGTCGTTTAGAAGATTACCAGACGATTAGAAGCCATGTCTCAGAAAGGCAGCGTCCATTATCAAGGACCTTCAGCACCCAGGGCATGTCGTTTTCTCACTGTTACCATGAGGTAGGAGGTACAGAAGTCTGAAGGCTCACACTCAGTGATTCAGGAACAGTTTCACCCCTCTGCCATCCGATTGATAAATGGATTTTGAACCCTTGAACACTACCTCACATTTAAAATATATAGTATTTCTGTTTGTTGCACGATTTTTAATTTATTCACAGAAACATAGAAAACCTACAGCACAATACAAGCCCTTCAGCTCACAAAGTTGTGCCAACATGACCCTAACTTAGGAATTACTATGGTTACCCGTAGCCCTCTATTGTTCTAAGCTAGTATTTCTTTATTTTTCTCCAGTGTCTCCAGGTACCTATTGTGCTGTCTTGCCATAACCATTTCAGACCAGGGAAAAAGTCTCTGACTATCCACATGATCAATGCCTCTCATTATCTTATACACGTCTATCAGGCCACCTCTCATCTTCTGTTGCTCCAAGTAGAAAAGGCTGAGTTCACTCAAACTTTTCTAAGGCATGCTCCCCAATCCAGGCAACATCTGCGTAAATCTCCTCTGCACCCTTTCTATGGTTTCCACATGCTTCTTGTAGTGAGGCAACCAGAATTGAGCACATTGGGGTGTGACCAGCATCACATATAGCTGCAACATTACCTCTCGGCTCCTAAATTCAATCCCATGATTGATGAAGATTGATTGAAGATTGATATGCCTTCTTAACCACAAAGTCAACCTGCGTAGCAGCTTTGAGTGTCCTATGGACTGGGACCCCAGGATCCCTCTGATCCTCCACACTGCCAAGAGTCTTACCATTAATGTTATATTCTACCATTATGTTTGACCTAACAAAATGAATCACTTCACACTTATCCTGGTTGAACTCCATCTGCCACTTTTTTGCCCATTTGTTCATCCTATCAATGTCCCACTGAATCCTCGGACAGCCCTCCACACTATCCACAACTCCTCCAACCTTTGTGTCATCAGCAAACTTGCTAACCCATCCCTCCACTTCCTCATCCAGGTCATTTATCAAAATCACAAAGAGTAAGGGTCCCAGATGAACTGTAAATGATTTAGTTGTTTATTTTTATTATTTTATATTGTTTTTTTTTTCCTTCTATAATATGTATTGCATTGAATTGCTGCTGCACGGTTTTCAAATTTCATGACACACACCGGTGATAATAAACCTGATTCGGATTCTGAGTGGACAGACAATCTATTTTTCCTGGGGGTTGAAATGTCTGATATATTTATGGTGAGAGGAGATGTAAGCAGCAAGTTTGTTTCTTTACACAGAATGGTGGGTAGCTGGAAAACTCTGCCTGGGGTGGGAGACCCGACTGTTCACGTGATCCCGTTTGCCCCTCCCATTTAACAGCAGATGGGCAGCACCTGTGAATCTTTCCGAGGCCCTGCCCTCCGGATGATGTGACACTCACTTCGCGCATGTTCAATGTCTCCGTCTGGGCGGTGTTTTCTTTTCCGCTCAGTGCTGAAGTGCATCACCTGTGGGATCGAGGGAAGGCTCCTCACCTCCTGGGTGGGGGAGCCAGGGGTTGGAATCACTGTCTGTGGGCTGAAGATACTGCGTTCCCATCGGGGAGTATTGAGACCGATCCCGAGCGGGGAGATCCGATGTTGGCCGTGAGCCCCGAACTGAGGACCAATTACTCATTTATTTTCCGATTATCTGGGCTGGGCAAAAATGTGTAGACTTCACTTAATCTGCATTGAACGATCCAAACCTGGAGCCCAGGCTGTCTATTTCCGCAGAGTTGAAAAGGGAGACCCACTGACAGGTCACGTGAGTCTGTTTACTGTCGATCTGCCCTACCCTTCACTTTGTAATGCAAGATGACGTGGTGTGTGCTCAGAGTCCCCAGATAGGTCAGGGTACTTCCTCTATGTTGTGTTGGGGAATCTGATGTTGGTCACTGAGTCCCGTTAACTTCCCCCAACTCGCCTCGTTTCCTGAGGCTGCTCAAATTTGTCCTTGAGCTTTCTGACTGTTGTGTCTTCTCCTGGACTGGGGTGGCTGAGAAAGGAGAACGTCTCAGGTTTTGGGGATCTTTCATTTCACTGCCTGCTTTACCGAGGGACTGGGAAGTCTAGGGGGGAGAGTGGTTTCTGTGATGTGCATGTGGCCAAGTGGTTAAGCAATCTGAAGGTCATGAGTTTGAGCCTCAGGCCAGGCAGTGTGTTGTATCCTTGAGCATGGCACTGAACCGCACATTGCTTCTACATGTTTATAGCCCAGATGGATTAAATCACCTGATCCTGTTCCTGTACGACCATGACAGAATGATGGCTCCTTCTTATCCTATATTGTTTTTTGATGTGTGAGCGACAATATAATATTGTTCACTGAGATTATTATATTTGGCTTCAACGTTTAAATTTCAGTGAGTTTTGTTCTTAGTAATATTAAGCAGAAATGTTTGGTTCTCTTTTTCATTGTTACTGTGCTTCATTATCTCTCTGGTTACTGTTAGACCTGCGGTGAGAGGTTTATTGGAAGAAAAACCCCAACTGGAAGCAAACCATGGCTAAAGATGTGGGAATAGCAACAAGTGAACTGGCCCGAGGACTGAGAGCATCAACTGGAGAGAACAACACTGAATCAGCTGACTTGGAGTTCCCAGTGAGTCAGTGAGGAGGAAGTTTGGTGAGTCTCATTTACTCAAACACTGGTTCTTTATACACTACATACCTGTACAATAGAAGATGGGAAAAAGTTGTTGAGACTGAATGTGCCCAGAAGAAACATTTATGCCTCTGTCAGACACAGTTGCAATCACACCAGGTCCGGTAATGTGCTTCCAGCAGCCCAACCCTTTAAAATCACTCACATATTGTGGAAGTCAAATCTGGATGAAGTGGTGGAAATCGGGCACAAACTTAAGTTGCTGGAGATCTGCACTAAAAACTGAAAATGTTTGAAGTCATCCTGACAAAATGTTATTAACCTGAATTGTAAAGATTGTCCCCCTCCCCACAGCTGTTCCTTACCTGCTGAGCAGTTTGGTCATTCCAATTTCTTTTTATTACATTCACTCTGGATTGGTTTATGTTTCCTAAAATGTATCAGTTTTAATGTGGAAGTGGAAATGGCTCACTCTTTGATAGTTGAACAATAAAGTAACCACAACTTTTCCCTGCAAATTACCCTGGTGCCAATTAGTTTGTTATTCCTAGAAATGTGTTCAGTACAGTTGTTGTGAACAAGGTTTACAAGAATAATCTCAGGAATGTTCGGCATTATGTATGAGGAGCATTTGATGGTTCTGGACCTGTGCTCAATGGAGTTCAAAGGGACGGTGGGGATGGTGGAGGGATGTTTGGTTAAATAAACCTACCAAATACTGAAAATCCTGGATACAGTGGACATGGAGAGGATGTTTCCATTAGACTGTGATCTGATGGCACAATCTCGGAATAAAGAAGCTTTCCTTTAAAACTGAGAGGAGGAAAAAATTCAGCCAGAAGATGTCTGATCTGTGGAATTTGTTGCCACAGAGTTGGTTGAAGCTGCCATTTGGGTATACATATGACAGAGATTAACATATTGATGATTGCTGAGCAGCTCAGGGTTACAGGAGGAAGGCAGGAATGTGGTGTTGGAATGAAAATCAGCCATGGTTAAATGGTGGGGAAAACCAGTTGGACCAAATCACATAATTCTGTTCCTGACTGAATGATGGCTCCTCCTTATCCCGTATTGTTTTGTGATGTGTGAGTGACAATAAAAAAATGTTTACTGAGATCATTATATCAGCTTTCTACGTTTTGTTCTCAGTAACATTAACCAGAAATGTTTGGTTCTCCTTTTTATTGTTATTGTGCTTCATTGTCTCTCTGGTTAAAGTTAGACCTGCGGTGAGAGGTTTCTTGGAAGAAAAACCCCAACTAGAAGCAAACCACGGCTAAGACAAGGGAACAGCAACAAGTGAACCAGCCCGAGGACTGAGAGCACCGACTGGAGAGGACCCATCTGACTCAGGGTTTCCATTGATTCAGTCAGGAGAAAGTTTGGTGAGTCTCATTTACTCAAACACTGGTCCTTTAGACATCACATACCTGTACAAAGGAAGGTAGGAGATAATTGGAGGGAGACTGAATGTGCCCAGAAGTACCAGTTATGCCTCTGTCAGACCCAGTTGCAATCACTCCAGGTCTGGTAATGAGCTTCCAGCAGCGCAGCCCTTTAAAACCATTCCCATTCTGTGGAAGTCGAATCCGGATAAAGTCACTCAGAGACCGTACGGTACAAACTCTTTATTCCAAGCACCCGGGGCTTACTTAGTTAGTTGCTCAAACAGGAACAGTCTGTGACTGTTCCCACCCAATCCACTAACTGACTAACAATTCCCCTTACACCACAGATATATCCATCCAGATACCCCCACACAAGACAGGCTATGTACTACATGACAGGCTGGAGCCCCTAAAGACAAACTACAAAATAGTCATAATGGTTTACCCACACAGAGCAGACTGAAGCTATCCTATCTCTACATGTGAATGCGCAAGGAGATAAGCATCCGGAAACCCTAGCTCGCTACCCTCAAGAAGAAATATGGCTCAGCATGGCTTAGTACATCTATTGATCATCAGCAGTTTCTTTCAGAAAAACCGGCTGCTATTGTTTAACAAAGTGTTAACCATTTTACACACTTTATCCTTCCCTCCTTTTGATCATTACATTATCAACAATGCAGTAACTTTTTACAGAGAAAGTAACTGACAACAGCATTGACTTATCAGTGGGTAAAGACAGTGTACAACAGTAATTGTAACAAAGATATATACAAATATTAGGCCATAATGCAGTCTTATTCCCCACATATTACCAAATAGGCCTTCAAAGATCACCTGTGTAATCGGTGAACCCGTGTAAATCCTGCCCTACTTTCTTGATGCTGTCAATCTCCTTTTCAGTGTGCTCGGAGAGGGGTGTAATGTTAGTAGATTCATTAGGGGATATACATGCAGCATTCTGTGTCAATAACAGCACAGGTTCCCTCTTTCTCAGCTGGGATAAACTCTAAAGCCGTACGATTCTGTACGACTGTTTGCCAGATTGCAATCATTTCAGTGGATATTTCCATTACTTGGGCTTCTGTTACTGTCAGGGCCCCTGCAGTGTTGTGGCCAGCTCCTCAAGTGCTGTATCCAAATTGATTATCTCTAATGAATTCCTGGCTACTCCATAGGAGAGAAAAGTAATCATTCAAAATCAAGCAGATTCAGTTGTTCCTCTCGGCTGCTGGGCACCTGCAAGTATGGCCAAGGCTGCTGGGCACCTGCAAGTATGGCCAGGATGCATGTTTCCCAGTATTGGAAGTTCCATTTGATGGGGGTCTGAGACACCATCCCTCAAAACACTGACAGCCACAGTCATCTCTGACTGGACCACAGGTCCTCATCTCACTTCCCCGGAAGTTATTTGAGAAAGCCCGGGCTGAGAGTTCCTCACTCTGGTTGAGCAGGATTACTGACATTGGAACCACAGTTTGACCATGCTGTGGAATTTCAGCACAAACCCAGCAGGCCCCTAGTTCTACCTGTTTGGCATAGGTATGACAGAAAGATGGAAATGTTGACATGGGTGCCCCCGGATGCTGGGGTGAGCCCTCTCAAAGACATAACCATGAACACCACTAACAACCAATACGTTTTCCATTAGTCTAAGAGGGACCTTCTACACAGTTCCTTCAGTAACATGTTTGGCACCTAATTGCTGTATCCACTGAGATTGCCCCTTCAGTTTCACACCCATCTAAGTGGTCAGCAACACCTAATATGGTCCTCTCCACCGAGGTCCAAGGTTCCCTCAATCCCAGTTGTTTGTCAGGAAAAAAGTATCCCAGGTTCCATGGTGGGATAGTCACTCCTCTCTGCAGAGCAGTTCTCTTCCTTGTAAGTCTGTCGTACCTGTGAATGTATACTTGGAAAATTTTGGTTAGTTAGCATATATATTTCCCCATGTCTTCCCCTTGGGTATGAATATCCAATTTTGTTGGTAGACTTTCTGGGAGCAATGGTACACAAGGTCTTAGTCCCCAGGGTGTCCTCATGGGCCATCCATAAATAATTTCAGCTGGTGACAAATCTGTTTTCCCCTGTGGAGTAACCCTCATATGGAACTGGTAGGACTTTCAACTGAGTCCATTCTCCACTGTTAGTTTGGCCAATTTACTCTTCAGAGTGCCATTGGCTCTCTCCACTGTGCCAGCGGCCCGTGGGTGGAGTACAAAGTTGAATTGTTGCTGGATAGCTAGTTCATTACTTATGCCTTTGTTTACTTTCATCACGAAGTGTGGGTCATTGTCAGAGCTCAGCATCTCTGGCAGGCCGTACCTGGGAATTATATCCTGTAATAATACCTTCACAACAGTCATAACAGTATTGTTGGTAGTTGGAATAGCTTCAACCCATCTACTAAACACATCTATAATATCTAAGCAGTATCTATAGCAATGTACTCTAGGCAATTCAATAAAATCAACTTGTAGACACGAAAAGGTCCACCTGGCAAGGGACTCGTACCCGGTGTGCAGGGTACAGGTTACCAACCATTCCCTCCTTTCCCAGGTGTGTATAATTACGTATATAATCGACCAATGTTGGTAAAAACTGTGTAGGAACACAAACCTGTCCCACTGGGGTGATCCAAAATCCTAGGTCGGGGTCTTACTGGCACCCCATCTGGGACCACAGTTTTCGCTTCTCCTCAGAGAAAAAACAAAACAAAACTCGAGGTAGCTGTAGAGCGGTGAGTAAGTTGTTTACAAAGGTGGCATTACTAATGGGGTGGGCAGAGAAAGTCAGGGATCCCCACGTTTCCAGAGAGCCCAGTAGTCATGTACAATTCCAAATGCGTAACGGGAGTTTGTGTAAACGTTCCCACTTTAGTCTGTTGCTGGGATACAGGCACGAGTCAGAGCAAACAGCTCAGCCTTCTGGGCGGAGACAGCTGCTTCAAAAGAGGCCTGTTCAATTACTTCACTGCCCATCACTATTGCATAGTCAGAATATTGTTATCCTGCTGGATCCACAAAAGAGCTTCTATTCTCATAAAAATTTGCCTCGGGATTGAGGGGATATTGCTAAATGGATGGGAGAGTCTGTCCTTCTTTCATGGTGATCCAGACAGGGGGGCAGTTGGTGCGACAGACTTCTTGGCCTGAAATTGCACAGAGATGGGGTACAGCATGGGATTGGCCACCATTAAAAGGTTTTCTTACCAGATATCCCGTCTTCACCATAGACTCCTTCCTATATTGGACTAGACCAGGCATGGGCAAACTACGGCCCGGGGGCTATATGCGGCCCGTTAAGCTTTTTAATCCGGCCCGCAGAACTTGATGAAATTATATTAATAAGCCTTGTTAACGTTTTTTCCCCGCAATTCTGGCGTTTTCCCAATAGATGACGCACTCTATATACATTTGTGGCGACCCATTTCCTGGCACATCCGAACCGGCTCACAATTAGCCAGCGTTCCGGCTAAGGGAGATAGCCTGCGGGGATTTGTGAGCACAGAGCTTTGGAGCCTCTGCGCCACGGGGGGCAGGTTGAGGGAGGCTTAAAAGTGAAGCTGGGGATTTCGAATAAAGTTTTTTTTCTTCGACTGCAGTTACCGACTCTGTGTCGTAATTTTAGCGCTGCATGTAGCACACCGCTACACATTGACCTTTGTTGAGGTGCAGCGTATTACTCCACATTTGCACTTTACTCTTTGTTCGGCTCGACCTATTTGTGTGAACAGGCGTTCAGCGTCATGAACATCAACAAAGCCAGCCACAGATCCAAGTTAACTGACCAACACCTCAGATCCATCCTGAGAATCACCACAACAATACTAAATCCAGACTTTGATGCGCTGGCTAAAAAGGGAGACCAACAACATTGTTCCCACTGAAATTAAAAATAAGTTTCTTCGTTGTGTTATGTAAAAAATGCATTTGAAAATATTTTTTTCAATAAGCATTACATGTTACGTCATTGCTGTTAAGTGATGGACATGAGTAGTGCGCAGGTGCACGTACGTTCTCAAGATAAAAAATGCGCTCCAGATCAAATAACGCGCTCTGCATACTGGCGCGCTGTCATTGTTCTGTCCTTGTGCTGGTCATTGTTGAGTTTTGGCACAGGGGACTATTGAATAAGAAAGAGCAGGACAAGTAGACCTGCATCTCCTACCGTTTTTGAAATAAAGACAGGCAGGAGGAGAGTGATGATGATAATATCTTGAAGGATAACAGAATTTTCAGTGCTTTAAAATAGTAACTGTTACTATTTAAAAAAGCTGTATTTTATTCATTTAATTTTCAGTGTTTTAAAAGTCATTTCAATAAATAGCTAAATACCATGGGACTTCAAAGACAGATATTTTGTTGTAATGCATTTTCAATTGAAATTAAAGCACATGTTGTCTACATATCCCATGATATTTTATTTTCTCTTATGAGGTGTATTACCAAAACACTCCGTCCATCTGCTCCTGGTCCAGCCCCCCTGTCAAATTTTAGAACCCTTTGTGGCCCACAAGTCAAAAAGTTTGCGCACCCCTGGACTCGACCCACAGTCTCCCTCGGTGCTGAAGGCTTGTTTTGTTAGGGTGTAGGGCAGGAACCCTGGGCTCTTTGGCTTGAACCCAGTGCAAATCCTAATGGTGGTATTGTAGCGGTGTGCTACACGCAGCGCTAAAATTAAGACACGGAGTTGGTAACTGCAGTCGAAGGAAAAAACTTTATTCGAAAACTTCAGCCTCACTTTTAAGCCTCTGTCAACCGGCCCCCCATGGCGCAGAGGCTCCAAAGCTCTGTGCTCGCAAACCCCCGTAGGCTATCTAATTGTGAGTCGGTTCGGATACGCTAGGAAATGGGTCGCCACAGTATGGGCAACTACCAGTTCTGCCTGTCACCAAAGGAAATCCGGAAATTCGGCCAGTAATGCAATACCGTCTCTTCCTTTAACCTCTCTAATCACCGTGACTGGGAACTTCTGTCCCTCGGGGGATGCATAATATTGGCTTTCCTCAGTGGCGCACCCCATAGGGTCAAAGCGCAGAGTCACATGAGGGTTGGCTGCTGGCAGAAGGAGTGTCCAATTTAATTGCCCTCCTCCTGGGGGTCAGAAACTGGGGAAGCTGTCGGTTGTTCACCTGACAAGGGTGACAGCATTGACTGTGCAAAGAATCTCGACTTCCAACGGACAGAGCAAGTCTCTCCCTGCGAGATTACACCCCCCGTCTGGTGGTGACTGTAAATGAAACCTCACACTGGCTCCCCTGGAATTCCACCTGCAGAGGCTGGGTACGTGAATATGTACGTTCCGTGCCTTCGAACCCTAACAGAGTGATTGTAGCGTCTGATAGCTGGAATCCCTTTTCCGATACTATTTCCTGATTGAGAGTGGAAAACTGACTGTAAATGATTTATAGATAAGTGAACAGAAAAAAGATTGTTTAAGACAAATGTAAGTCCCTTTCAGTTCGAAACAGGTGAATTGATCATAGGGAACAAGGACATGGCAGACCAATTGAATAACTACCTTAGTTCTGTCTTCGCTAAGGAGGACATAAATAATCTTCCGGAAATAGTAGAGGACCAAGGGTCTAGTGAGATGGAGGAACTGAGGGAAATACATGTTAGTAGGGAAGTGGTGTTAGATAAATTGAAGGGATTAAAGGCAGATAAATCCCCAGGGCAAGATGGTCTGCATCTCAGAGTGCTTCAGAAAGTAGCCCAAGAAATAATGGATGCATTAGTGATAATTTTTCAAAACTCCTTAGATTCTGGATTAGTTCCTGAGGATTGGAGGGTGGCTAATGTGACCTCACTTTTTTAAAAAAATGAGAGAGAGAGAAACCGGGGAATTATAGACTGGTTAGCCTGACATTGGAGGTGGGTAAAATGTTAGAGTTTGTTTTGAAAGATGTAATAACTAGCACATTTGGAAAGAAGTGAAATAATAGGACAACATGGATTTGTGAAAGGAAAATCATGTCTGGTGAATCTTAAAGAATTTTTTGATGATGTAACTGGTAGAATGGATAGGGGAGAACAAGTGGATGTGGTATATTTGGATTGTCAAAAGGCTTTTGACAAGGTCCCACACAGGAGATTAGTGTGCAATCTTAAAGCGCACGGTACTGGGGGTATGGTATTGAAGTGGATAGAGAATTGGTTGGCAAACAGGAAGCAAAGAGTGGGAGTAAATGGGACCTTTTCAGATTGGCAGGCAGTCACTAGTGGGGTACTGCAAGGCTCTGTGCTGGGACCCCAGTTGTTTACAATAATGATTTATACGATGGAATTAAATGCAGCATCTCCAATTTTGTGGATAACAGAAAGCTGCGTGGCAGTGTTAGCTGTGTGGATGCTAAGAGGATGCAGGGTGACTTGGTGAGGTTAGGTGAGTAGGCAAATTCATGGCAGATGAGGCCACAGCCGGCGTACTGTGTGCAGTTTTGGTTCCCTAATCTGAGGAAAGAAATTCTTGCCATAGAGGGAGTATAAAGAAGGTTCACCAGGTTGATTCCTGGGATGGCAGGACTTTCATATGAAGAAAGACTGGATCAACTAGGCTTATACTCGCTGGAATTTAGAAGATTGAGGGGGGATCTTATTGAAACGTATAAAAATCTAAAGGGATTGGACAGGCTAGATGCAGGAAGATTGCTTCCGATGTTGGGGGAGTCCAGAACGAGGGGTCACAGTTTAAGGATAAAGGGGAAGCCTTTTAGAACCAAGATGAGGAAAAACTTCTTCACACACAGAGTGGTGAATCTGTGGAATTCTCTGCCACAGGAAACAGTTGAGGCCAGTTCATTGGCTATATTTAAGAGGGAGTTAGAAATGGCCCTTGTGGCTAAAGGGATCAGGGGTTTGGAGAGAAAGCAGGTACAGGGTTCTGAGTTGGATGATCAGCCATGATCATACTGAATGGCGGTGCAGGATTGAAGGGCCTAATGGCCTACTCCTGCACCTATGTTCTACGTTTCTATGTGTGGACATTTAAAATCTCCCACAATCACAACCTTGTGCTTACTGCAAATATCTGCTATCTCCTTACAAATTTGCTCCTCCAATTCGGTGGTTTACAATACACCCCTATAAGTGTTACTATACCTTTCCCATTCCTCAATTCCACCCAAATAGGCTCCCTAAATGAGCCCTGTAATCTATCTTGTCAAAGCACTGCTGCAATATTTTCTCAGACAAGCATTGCAATACCTCCCCCCTTGCCCTTCTGAAACAACAAAATTCAGGAATATTTAGTTGCCAATCACACCCCTCCTGCAACCATGTTTCACTAATAGATACAACATCATATTTCCAGTTATCAATCCATACTCTAAGCTCATCCACCTTTCTTACAATGTTCCCAGCATTAAAATAGATGCATTCAAGAAACATTCCACCTTTTCCTCTCTGTTTATCCCTAACGGTGCAAACAACTTTATTATCTCTTTTTTTTCCTTCTCCCGTACATCATCGGTCTGAGCAGTCCTACATCAGGGAGGATGTTCAAGTCATCTCTGTGTTAAAAGTTTAGCCATCACGGTGACTGAAAGCAGCTGCAGGATCATGAGGGACGGTTCTGATTCTGAAGTTCTTGTGGCTGCTCGTCGCACCCAGGACTGAACCCTGGTCACTGAGCATTGGAGGACTCCGTTCTGCTGATGTTAGTCTTAATCTAGATTGGTGTTTAATATTGTGGATCTGTGAAAGATAAATCAGTTCTGTATCAAATCCCGTGTCTCAGGTACTTACTGTCTCTACCACACTCATAATGTACGCTAAAAAGGCCACTCAGCCCATCTGGTTCCTGCCCATGTTTCTGTTCCATATCCGTATATCAAAATCTCTCCCTGCCGTTCCCCTCTCACTCTCCCTGAGATGACAGGTTGCAACTAGTCACCACTCTGTGGGATAGGAGATTTCCCGTGAACTGCATGGAAACATATAAATGCACAACTCATTACAGATGCTTTGTCCCACATTGCTGTGCCGACCATGTATCTTACTCTAGAAGCTGCTTAGTATTACCCTGCCGCATAGCTACCTATTTTCCTAAGCTCCATGTACCTATCTGAGAGTATCTTAAAAGACCCTATTGTATCCACCTCTACCATCGTCGCTGGCAGTGCATTCCACACACACACCTCTCTTTGCTTAAAAAACTTGGCTCTGACGCCTCCCCTGTACCTACTTCCAAGCAGCTTAAACCTATTCCCCCTCATGTTAGCTATTTCAGCCCTGGGAAAAAGCCTCTGGCTATCCACACGACCAATGCCTCTCATCATCTTATACACCTGCATGATTTTGTCCCGGGTGAAAAAGACGATGAGCTCACTGTGGTTTTGACGTTCTCTCTCTCTCTCTCTTTCCTTGTGAATGATGTCACAGCCCCACCTCAGTGAAGCACTTAAAGCGACACTCACTATAAGTGAACCTGGGGTCTCGAAACACAATGCACCTCTAAAGTCTGACAGCAGAGTAGCGAGTGAATCTTCGATGGTGCAGAGTCAAAAACCTAAAGTTGCTCCAGAGAGAGATGGGGTCCAGTGTTTACGAGGAGGAGGAGGAATCAGGAGGAACCAGCAGGATGTGACTACAAAAGAAAGGTCAGAAACATTTGGAAACTGGTTGACCGAAAAAAATGGTGGTTAATTTCAGGCAGCAAATGTGGAGAGGAATAAAAAGACAATGTTTAGGCCGAGCCCCTTCAGCATGCCTAGCCTGTGTACTTCGCTGCTTAGTTGCTCTCTGAATTGCAGAGTTCCTCCAGCTTTTTGTGCATGTGTGTGTCTCTGTATTTCCAGCAACTGCAGAATCTCCTGTGTTTTATAACAGCATTGTACTTTGGCATTAGATACACGTTGATATTGAGTATATTGTTTATGGGAGCCACTTTCTGTGTTAAAACAGCTGCAGATTTTTTCTACACACACTATAAAAAAAAATGAGGTATGGTCATTGAACCAGTGCTTGCAGAAATGTTTAATGGCACCATAATGTGTCAGAGGGCCATGCGTTAAGAATTTTGCTGGCTCTAAAGTGCAGATGAAATATGCAGGCGTCAGGCTGAGGCCATCCCTGAGTATCACGTATGCGCGCAGTACACAGAAGGCCTTGAAAATGTCGGGTACAGATAAGAGCAATTCTCTGTGTTTTTATCTTAAACACTGACTTCAGGACAATTCCTGTGAAATCCGGACACCATGGCCAA
This sequence comes from Hypanus sabinus, assembly GCF_030144855.1. Taxonomy (NCBI): domain Eukaryota; kingdom Metazoa; phylum Chordata; class Chondrichthyes; order Myliobatiformes; family Dasyatidae; genus Hypanus; species Hypanus sabinus. The sequence continues at coordinate 195,429 of NW_026779281.1, forward strand.
CAATCCCGGGACAGTCCTGCTCTCGTCCCTGTCTCTCAGCACCACAATCCATACATGGGCCCCGGGGAGCTTCCGGCTGCTGAGGGAATGGGAACCGATGGATCTCTCAGATAGAGCTGAGCTCCAGCTATAATAAAGGCAAGGATTAGCAACTCAGAGAAAGGGAACAAAATCTTTTACATCACCAGTTGAGAAAATCACCTTTGTTCTATCTCCAATCACTAACAAGAGAAAATCTGCAGATGCTGGAAATCCAAGCAACGCTCACAAAATGCTAGAGGAATTCAGCATTAGTACTCTTTTCTATAGATGCTGCTTGGCCTGCTGAGTTCCTCCAGCATTTTGTGTCTATTGCTTGTTCTACCTCCTCTTGTTCTGGACTTTTCTACCCATGAGAACATGTTTTGTCCCATTCTCTCTGGGTATGTAATGATATCAAACACCTTTGTCATGGGCAGCAAGTATCTTTCACATCGCAAATGTGCCAGACTCCAATGAGACAGACTCCTGTCCTTCCCTTCATATTCATTGGCATTGCCATCACTGAGTTCACCACTGTCAGTCGTTGGGGGAGGCTTCAGGGGATACTTGTGTGTATTCTGGTGTTGCAGTACTTGCTGGAGAATTTGCAAATGGGTAGAAGTGGAGTGATATTTGGAAATCTGACTTTTTAAAGTGTAACTTAGCAAGCAAACCACATATGGACAATATGCAAAAAATTTTGGTGAGAAAATCCTTCATTACCCATTACAGGCCAGCTGCATCGGTTGTGTGAGAGTGCAGATGAACTTGATCGAACCCAGAGGAGATCAATGTTCCTATTGACAGTGATTTGCCAGCTCTTAAAATGAATACCTCTCTATAAAAATTCACTGTGCACATCTTATCACTGGGTAAAAAAAAATACACAGTGCAAGATTTATGTACACACTGGTTATTACAAGTTAGTGGGTGTATTGTAGGGTAGATGGGAAGACCTGTAGTGTCCCTGATGCCCTCACTTCCAAGATATGCATCCAGCTGCAGTTTGTAACCCTGCACTGTAAGGAGTTGGAACTTGAAATGCATATGGGAATAGATGGTCATTCCAGATACCAGCACTCTTCCCAGTCAGGAGATGATTTATCTTCCAACTTGAGTTTAACCTCACTGTAACAGTGTGATACTAAATCAAACCATGGCAACTCAAGTAATCTCATCGGAAATGTTGTCCTACACCCATTGATGGATGTTGTCAATCTTTTACAGGATAAAAAATGAGAAGAAATTTGTCTTCAGGAATCTCAAAGACAACACGCCAGTTTTGCTGTCTCTGTCCAGATATTTAAGAAGTGGAGCAAGGTATTCAATCAACCGTCCTTCCAGCTCAGACTGTGGAGAGGGATTCACTTGGTCATTTGAACATCTAGCAAGCCCGTCATTTTACAGAGGAGAAAGGCCTTTCACCTGCTCAGACAGTGGGAATGGATTCACTCGGTTATCACAATTGAAGGTATATCAGCAAGTTCACAATGGGCAAGGCCATTCACCTGTTCTGTGTTTGAGAAAGGATTCTGTCGGGCAACCCACCTGTGGACACACCAGTCAGATCACACTGAGCAGAGTCTGGTCATCTGCTGAATTTCAGGGAAGTGATTCTCTCGGTCATCTGACCTAATGGCACACCAGCGTGTTCACACCAGGGGGCGGCCATTCACCTGCACAGTCTGCGGGAAGGGTTTCACTGCATCATCCAACCTAGAGACATCAGCGAGTTCACACTGGGGAGAAGCCATTCACCTGCTCAGTCTGTGGGAAGAGATTCACTCAGTCATCCAACCTACAGAGTCATCAGCAAGTTCACACTGGGGAGAAGCCGTTCACCTGCTCAGACTGTGGGAAGAGTTTCACTCGGTCATCCCGACTACTGGCACACCAGTCAGTTCATACTGGGGAGAAGCCATTCACCTGCTCAGTCTGTGGGAAGGGATTCACTCAGTCATCCCACCTACTGAGACATCAGCGAGTTCACAACAGGGAGAGGCCGTTCACCTGTTCAGTCTGTAGGAAGGGATTCACTGATTCATCCACCCTACAGAGTCATCAGCGAGTTCACACTGGGGAGAGGCCATTCATCTGTTCAGTCTGTGGGAAGGGATTCACTCATTCATCCCATGTACAGAATCATCAGCGAGTTCACACAAGGGAGAAGCCGTTCACCTGCTCAGAATGTGGGAAGGGATTCACTCAGTCATCTGACCTGCAGAGACATCAGAAAGTTCACACTGGGGAGAAGCTGTTCACCTGCTCAGAATGTGGGAAGGGATTCACACTGTCATCCTACCTACAGAGACATCAACGATTTCACACTGGGGAGAAGCCATTTACCTGCTCAGTCTGTGGGAAGGGATTCACTGAGTCATCCACACTACAGAGACATCAGAGAGTTCACACTGGGGAGAAGCCGTTCACCTGTTCAGTCTGTGGGAAGAGATTCACTGATTCATCCCACCTACAGAGTCATCAGCGAGTTCACACTGGAGAGAAGCCATTCACCTGCTCAGACTGTGGGAAGAGTTTCACTCGGTCATCCCAACTACTGGCACACCAGTCAGTTCATACTGGCATGAAGCCATACACCTGCTCAGTCTGTGGGAAGGGATTCACTCTGTCATCGACCTTACTGGTACATCAGCGAGTGCACACAGGGGAGAAGCCGTTCACCTGCTCAGACTGTGGGAAGGGATTCACTCATTCATCCAGCCTACAGAGTCATCAGCGAGTTCACACTGGAGAGAAGCCGTTCACCTGCTCAGTCTGTGGGAAGAGATTCACTCGGTCATCCCACCTACAGAGACATCAGCGAGTTCACACTGGAGAGAAGCCGTTCACCTGCTCAGTCTGTGGGAAGAGATTCACTCGGTCATCCTACCTACAGAGACACCAGCGAGTTCACACTGGGGAGAAGCCGTTCTTCTGCTCAGTCTGTGGGAGGGGATTCACTCAGTCATCCCACATACAGAATCAGCGAGTTCACACTGGGAAGAAGCTGTTCACCTGCTCAGACTGTGGGTAGAGTTTCACTCGGTCATCCTAACTACTGGCACACCTGTCAGTTCACACTGGGGAGAAGCCATTCATCTGCTTAGAATGCGGGAAGCGATTCACTCAGTCCTCCCACCTACAGAATCATCAGCGAGTTCACGCTGGGGAAAAGCTATTCACCTGCTTAGACTGTGGGATAGGATTCACTCAGTCATCACAACTACTGGCACACCAGTCAGTTTACAGTGGGGACTGGCCGTTGTTATGAATCCCTGGGTTTCCTTTGCTGTGGACTCTCATTTTAAGAGAGAGAGATTAAGAAGGTGAATCAGTCTGACTTGCAGCCTGTTTACATCGCTCGCGCTTGTTTAGTTTTAACCGAGGACACAGACACTCAGAGTCAAATGGAGACGAAGGAGGAAAAATGGAAGGATTGAAACCAGGGAACTAGTGACCAAGAGTCACTGTTTAAAAGTTTCCTATGCCCACAAGGGTGGGTTAATTATCGATTCATGTACATCGAATGTGTGGAAGTCACATTGTTTGATCCATAGGAGTGGATCTGATTTGGGATATCCTGAGGAGACCACTTATGTGTTAACACTTGAATGGCTGTGGTGTGGTAGTTCACTTGAAAACATACCCCTTGTGACAAGTCACTTTCGGTGATAATCAGTATGTGGATTTGGAATGATGACGGATAAATTCTACAATGACTGTTCTTTCGTTTTACCACCATGGAACCTGAGGAATGTACATATTTACATATCTACATATATCTACATATTATCTACATAATATCGAAATTTTTGCCTTCTCTTGCCATTTACCCTGGATTACAAATCTCTCTCTCTTATCGCCGATTCTGTAGTTGAACTGAACTTTCATACTTTACCATCTCAAGACTCCGAGCCTTGTTTCCTCCGAGCTCAATAGTTTGGGAGTTTTATTTACACACATTTATAAACTTAACACTGTTAACTTCTGTTTATCTTGTTTAAGTTGCAATATTACAAGTAGATTCTAATAAAGACAGATTTAACATCAAAACCAGACTCCAGGTGTAGTCTATTGCTGCTGGCTTGTTTCTAAAGCATTATGGTTCATAACAAATTTGGGGCCTGCGTCTGGGATATGAACAAATTTGGTGGCTATTGATCGATGAATTATCAGTTTGATTGGGGAAATCCTTTTTGATTTATTTGTGTGTGGAAATCAGCAGCAATGGACATTTATAAATTTCTGGAAGCGCCAACCCCTAAGGCATTACGAAAAGCCAAAAAAAATGAATTGCTGACTGCTGCTAATGGGCTGAATCTTAAACAGGTAAGGGGGTGTGAAGGACCAAGGCAACCATAAAATTGGGAGAGGAGGTAAAGGTAAAACAATAGGGGTTTTATTATAAAATATCGGCATCCACCTCCTTTTTCAGAGACTGGGATCCCTGTTTCTACCGGTAATGATGTTGGGCATTTCAATGTGTTCACTTCTCAGGCCTCGATTCCCTAAATGAAAGGGTTATCACATTTGATCTTTCTTCATATGATGACCCAACCATTTCAGGGATGAGTCTGTTGAAACTTCATTGCACACTCTATAACAAATACTCTCTAACCACTTGGTTAATCATCTGTGCAAAAAATGTTCATCTGCAGCAGCCCCGTGTTGCCCCAAACACTCACATCCTACCCCCGTCATTGGCCCCACTTGCAGGTCAACCGTCTGCTGGTGTTTCCCCCCCCCCCCCCCCCAATGTGAATCCCTCTGTTCGCCACCACTGTGGGCTCAGATATTTCCAGAGATTTCCACCGGGACAAACATATTGCCCGCCCCCTCTCACCCTCCTCTCCCTCCCCAGGGAACTGGCATCAAACCGATGGGCCGAGTGGTTTCCTCCTACCTCTCGGCGACACATCAGACTCCGGCCGCAGCAGACGCTTCACATACACCCCAACTTCTCTTGGAGGGAAATGGAAATAAATCAAAAAACGGACATTTACTCCGGTGTGATGTGGAGTTTGAGGCCGGAGGGGAGGCTAACTCAGCGGGGGTAACACCCTCTGGACTTGTCCACCTCTGCGACTGGTGGTAACAAGTGATTGACATCGCTTTGCACCAGAGGGAATAGCGCAGCCCCTGAATCCTCTGTTGACAGCTGTGGGGGACGGCTGGTCACGTGACTATTAGCCCAGCTATTAAACTGATAAAGCCCGAGCTCAGCAGCGCATGGATGACGTAAGACACTGTGCACGTAAGGGCAGATCCCGGTGTGTGAAGCCCATGCGTGACGTCAGCCACGAGGGGGGTCTGTGTGACATCACCTGTGGGGAAGCGCTCGTATTAAAATGCACCTCAATGTGCGTTTCTTATAATTTCAGAGGGACAAGAACATTAATCACGGGTTTCATTACTGAATCCAGTGTTGTGAGATGTTAAAGTTCCCTGTTATGTGTCCGGCTAGGCCGTGTTGTTTGGGGGCTATTGATCGATTAATTATCTATTTGATTGGGCATATCCCTTTTGATTATTTGTGTGTGGAAATCAGCAGCAGTGGATATTGATAAATTTCTGTAGGTTGGATGACTGAGTGAATCCCTTCCCACGTACTTCCTCATCCAGGTCATCCACTCTTGGTCTTCCTGGAATCATTCTTTGAAACTTCTCCAGACCCACTCCAATACGAACACATCTTTTGCTCAGATAATAAATCGTAAGTACAGGTCGGAATCTGCTCACAATACAGCAACAGTGATCTGCCCAATGCGTTATAAAGCTATAGTATCACATCCTTGCTCTTATATTGCTAACATTGCAGTTGTCATCCTTAATCAACTCAATCTACAAGCAAATCTTTAGGGCCTCTTGCTCAAGGACTTACAAGCACTTATGCACCTCTAATTTTTTCAAGCTTCTCCCATTTATTTATTTTCTACGCCCAATTACTTCTACCAAATGTACATGACTTGCATACACTGTATTTCAACTGCTACTTTGCTGGCATTCTCCAGACCTATCGAAGTCCTTCTGCAGACTCCCGCTTTGCTCTAAACTACCTGTCCCATACCTCCTCAGCACCCTTTCTATGGCTTCCACATCCTTCCTGTAGTTTGGCGACCAGGACTGAGCACAGTACTCCAAGTGGTGTCTGACCAAAGTCCTATATAGCTGCAACATTACATCTCGGCTTTTAAACTCAAGCCTGCGGCTGATTAAGGCCAACGCACAGTATGGCTTCTTAACCACAGAGTCAACCTACATAGCAGCTTTGAGTGTCCTGTGGACTCCGTCCCCAAGATCCCTCTGTTCCTCCACACTGCCAAGAGGCTTACCATTAATACTATATGCTATCATATTTGACCGAAACAAATGAAACACATCACACTTCTTTGGGTTGAACTCCATTTGCCGCTTCTCAGCCCAGGTTTGCAGACTATCAATATCCCCCTGCAACCTAACCCAACCTTTGTGTCATCAGCAAATTTACTAACCCGTACCTCCACTTTCTCATCCAGGTCATTTATTAAAGTCACGAAGGGTAGGGGTCCCAGAACCGATCCCTGAGGCAGACCACTGGTCACCGACCTCCATGCAGAATATGACCAGTCTACAACCACTCTTTGTCTTCTGTGAGCAAGGCAGCTCTGGATGCACAAAGCAATGTGCCCTTGGATCCCATGCCTCCTTACTTTTTCAATCAGCCTTGCATGGGGTACCTTGTTGAAGATCATCTGCAAATCCAAGCAAACAACACACACTGCTTCTGCTTTATCTACCTTGCCTTTTATTTCTGCAAAGTATTCCAAGAGATTTGTCAGTCAAGATTTCCTCGAAAGAATCCGGCTGACGTTGGCCTACTTCATCATGTTTCCCCAATTACAGTACCCAAAAAACACACTCGTAGTACACTCTAACATCTTCCTGACAACTAATGTCAGACTAACTGTCCAATAATTTTCTTTCTTGTGCCCCCTCTCTTCTTAAAGACTGGAGTGACATTTGCAAATTTCTGGTCCACCAGAACCGTTCTAAAATCTAGTGATTTCTGATAGATCATTACTCATCACTTGAAGAGGAAACTACGGGGGAACTTCATTCAGAGGCGGGGAGAGTGTGCCCCGAGCTGCCAGAGCAAGTGGCAGGGATGATTGTAATCTTTTAGAGAAGTTTGCTTAGGTCAATGGATGAGAAGCATAGGGAGGGCGATGGTCCAGGTGGAATTTGTTGGAACTCGGAAGATTAATGCTTTAGCACGGACTGGACTGGCCGAATGGCATTTTCCTGTGTTTTAGTGTTTTATGACTCCAATGCCTTCACAATCTCTTCAGCCACCTCTTTCTGAACTCTGCGGTGTCTTATCTACCTTCAGGCCTTTCCGCTTCAAAAACCCCTTCTCTCCTTAGTAAAAGCATGTATCCTCACTTCTGCCCCAGGTACTGCTGAATGTTTGGCATTTATGTAATAAATTTAATGACACAACTGTAGTGGGTGACTTCACTCTGCAGGAGGATCGGGAAAGTCAGATTGGCGTGAGATCGCAAAAGAGGGGATGTATTGAATGCAAACGAAATGGCTTTTTAGAGCAGCTGATGGTTGAGCCTACTCGGGGAACTGCTATCTTACATTGGGTGTTGTGTAATAACCCAGATCTTATTAGGCAGGTTAATGTAAAGGAACCAGTAGAAGGCAGTGATCATAATATGATTGAAGTCCTACTGCAATTTGTGAGGCAGAAGCACAGGTCACATGTGTAGTATCGCAATGGAATGAAAGGGAATTACAGAGGCGTGAGAAAGGTGATTCCCCAGGTGGATTGGAGGATGCTGGTGGAGATGACGCCAGAGCAGAAATGGCTGACGTTTCTGGGAATAGTTCATAATGTGCAGGATAGATATGTCCCACAGACGTAGTTCTCAAACAGCGGGGCTAGGCTATCGTGTCTGACAAAGGAAGTTAAGGACTGTATAAAAGCATATAAGGTATTAAAAGTGAATAGTAGGTTGGATATTGGGTAGCTTTTAATATCTAACAACAGGCAAATTTAAAATAAAAGCTATAAGGGGAAAGGTGAAATAAGACAGCAAACTATACAATAATATCAACCAGTTATAAAATATACGAAAGGGAGGCGAGAGTTGATATTGGACCACTGGAAAATGATGCTCATGGGGTACAAATGGGGAAGAGATGGTAGACGAACTTGATAGGTACTTTGCATCCGTCTTGTCCGTGGAAGACACCACCAGTGTGCCAGAGATCCAGGAGTGTCAGGGAACAGGAGTGAGTGCCATTGCTATTACAAAGGAAAACGTTTGAGGCAAACACAGGTTCTTGAAGTGGATAAGTCACCTGGACCAGATGGATTACATCCCAGAGTCCTGAGAGAGGTTGCTGGAGAGATAACAGATTCATTGGTCATGACACGTCAAGAATCACTTGATTCTGGCATGGTCCCGGAGGACAGGAAGATTGCAAATGCCAATCCACTCTTTGAGAAGGGAGGAAGGCAAAGTAAAGCAAATTATAGTCCAGTTAGCCTAATCTCAGTGGCTGGGAAAGTGTGGAGTCATGATAACAGTTGAGGTTTTGGTGTACTAGGAGACTAATGATATAATGTCAAAGCCAGCATAAGTTCTATACAGGGAAATCTTGCCTGACAAGTCTGTTACAGATCTTCGAGGAAGTCATAAGCAGGATGGACAAACGAGAGGCAGTGGATATCATTTACGTGGATTTTCAGAAAGCATCTGATAAGGTGACACACATGAAACTGCTTAACAGGATAAAAGTCAGAAGTAATACTGGCATGGACAGAGGAATGGCTGACAGCCAAGAGGCAGCGAGTGGGAATAAAAGGGGCCTTTTTCTGGTTGGCCAGCAGTGATTAGTGGTCTTCAGGGGTCAGTATTCGGACCGCTACTTCTCACATAGTTTGTCAATGACTTGGATAATGGAACTGATGGGGTTGTGTGGCTCAGACTGTGGGAAGAGATTCACCACATCATCTCACCTAGTGACTCACCAGTCAGTTCACACTGCAGTGAGGGATTTCATCTGTTCAGTCTGTGGGAAGAGATTCACTCAGTCATCTAACCTACAGAGACACCCGCAAGTTCACACTGGGGAGAAGCTGTTCACCTGCCCAGACTGTGGGAAAGGATTCACTCGATCATTCAACCTACAGAGTCACCAGCGAGTTCACACTGGGGAGTGGCTGTTCACTTGCTCAGACTGTGGGAATGGATTCACTCGATCATTCAACTTACAGTGACACCAGTGAGTTCACAGTGGGAAGCGGCTGTTCACCTACTCAGACTGAATAATCACTCAATAATCTAACCTTGTAACACACGACTGGGTTCACATTGGGGAGAAAGTTCCAAGAAGCTGCAGGCTGGATATTAGTCCATCCCCATTGCTGAATGCAATTTCAGGAGTGACTGGGGGAGCCTAGTACAAGAGGGCATGACTTAAGGTTGGCAGGGCGCCCATGCAGAAAAGAGATGTGGAGAATTGTTTTTAGTCAGAGGGTGGTGAATCTGTGGCATTTTTTTGCCACGGGCAGCAGTGGAGGCCAAGTCATTGAGTGTGTTTAAGGCAGAGATTGATAGGTATCTGAGTAGTCAGGGCATCAAAGTTTATGGTGAGAAGGCGGGGGAATGGGACTAAAGGGCAGATTGGATCAGCTCATGATGAAATGGTGTAGCAGACTCGATGGGCCAAATGGCCGATTCTGATCCTGTGTCTTGTGGTCATATGTGATTTTTTTTCTCATGTGCGTTATTCTTCTTCCTCCTTCTGTCCAAGGTAGTGTTAATCTAGGTGGGTTTGAGTGTAAATAGACTTTTCTAAACTTGTCATTTCTGTTCTTACTTATCTTTGTAAATTTTATGATCGAAATGGGACTAAGATATTTTCATTTAAAAAAAGTCAATGTCGGTATTGATGGAAGTGTTTATTGCCTTTGTTGTATTTGTTGATTATTGAGCTCTGTTCCGCAGTTTTTAAAGCCTTGAAATAAATCTTGTCAAAGGTTTTCCCAATATTGCACTACTTTCTGTTGTCTTTGCTTGTTGATTTCCCAGATACGTGGTTATCAAGAGTCCCAAAGAAGGGTATTGGCCCGAAATGTTGATTCCCATCCACAGATGCTGCCTGACCTGCTGAGCTTCTCCAGCACTTTGTGTGAATTTCTCTCCATTTCTTGCACCTGCAAGTCCCCTTGTTTCCCAGATATTTATATGTTTAGTGAAATAACAAGCTGGTCGTGGGGTTGTGTGACTCTGTTGGTGAAATATTAAATAAAATCAGTAGATAAGAGGTGGCATAGCGTTGGGCAGTGTAGAATCTGTGGGTAGTATTAAGGAACAGCAAATGTACAAAAAATCCCTGATTTTAGTAAATATGTAAATAGTAAAAACAGTAGTAAGTATGTGGTCCACAAATTACAATGAGAGATGGAAAATGAGTGCCAAACGGGCAATGTTACAATAGTCATGGGGATTGTCATGCAGGTGATTAGGAAAATCAGGATGGTGTTGGTTTGAAGAGGAGGAATTCCTAGAATGCCGACAAGATGCTTTTTAGAGCAGCTCGTGATTGAGCCCACTTGGGGATCAGCTATTCTGGATTGGGTGATGTAAGGAACCGGAATTAATTAGGTCACTTGAGTCCAAAGAACCCTCAGGGGCAAGTGTTCTTAATCTGATCAAATTCACCCCGATATTAGAGAAGGAGAAACTAAAGTCGATGTGGAATAAAGAGAATTAGAGAGGCATGAGAGAAAAATTGTCAAAATTGATTTAAAAAGAACATGAAACAGAGCAACAATGGCTGGAATTTCTAGAAGCAATTCAGAAGTCACAGAGTGGAAGTGGTATTCTAAAGGTAAGTTGACAAAACCGTGGCTGATAAGGGAAACCGAAGACAACATATAAAACAAAGAGAGGGCACAGAACAAAAATTACTATAAGTTGGAGGATTGTGAAGCTTTTAAAAGCAAACAGAATGCAACTAAAATCATTAAGAAGGAAAAGATGGAATACTTAGGTGAACTAGCCAGTATTATTAAAGAGGATACTATTTTTTCTTCAGGCATATATAGTGTAAAAGAAAGACAGAAGCGAATATCAAACCAATGGAAAATGATGCTGGAGAGGTATTAATGGGGTGAGGGTGAAAGATGATGGCTGATGAACTGAATAAGTATCGTACATCACTCTTATCTGTAGAAGACACTGGCAGCAATATGGAAGTCCCAGATATCAGTGGTCAGAATGTGTAAAGTTATGTTACTCGGGGGTATGTAGAAGGAAAGGTGGGCAGTAATTTATTTACTGGAAGGAGAAACCGATATTCATGCCTTCATGTTGGAGCTCTGCAGGTGGAATATGATGTGTTTCTCTTCAACCCTGAGGCTGTCAAGTTGAACAACTCCAGCCATTGCAATTCTGCCATCATCCCTGCTAGTGTCCCCTTCCAATCAACTTTGGTAAGCTCTTCTCTCGTGCCTCCGTAGTTCCCCTCGCCCTACTAATAAAGATGCATCTTGTTGTACCTTTCCCCTCTCAAAGTGCAGGGTGAATTGCAACATGTTACAATCACAATGTCCACATGGTTCCTTTACCATAAGCTCCCGAATCAAATTTGGTTCTTTGGACAACACCCATTCCAGAATTAACATTTTTCAAGAGGGCACAATTACGAGCTATTCTAAAAGCACCTCATTAGTATTTTCCAAATTCCCTCTCTTGAGATCAAGCACCAACCTAATTTTCATAATCTAGCTCCACCCATCCCACTGATGGACGATTCATCTCACTCTCATTGGTGGGGAGATGCTCAGCATCCTCACCAGGATTACCAGCCTCCGGGACAGATACTTTTCCCAACCAGTAAGGCTGATAAATATCTCTACCCTCTAACCCACCCTTCCACAACACCAAACACCTCTGCTTAATCGTTTCCTGTCTGTCATCTTATATGCAGGCATCCTATGCCGAGCATCACTTTATGAAAATACAATCAATCCGTGCACAGTATATAAGCTGTGGATATATGTTGTTACTATTGTGTTTTTGTGTTGTATTGGAGCCGGAGTAATAATTATTTCGACCTCGTTTACACATGCCTGCTGGAAATGGAATTAAACAACTCTGAATCTTGAATAAATATTTCAGCAGGCTGCAGCGTTACATTTCTGTCTCTCAGCGTTATTGCGGCAGAGCGCCACCTGGTGACAATGGAGTCCACAAATCGGGGGTCCTGTTATTGTGGCAAATCACCACCAAGTGGCAGTGTTGTCCACAAAAGGGAGAGGTTTACAGCGATAGTGAAGTGGACTGGAAGCGAACTGCAAGTGGATGAAGTGCCAGACCTGCCCGAGACCACTTTCCTCACCACTAGTCAGGGTCCCAAACTGTCCTTCCATTTGAGGCAACTTTTCAACATCGTGACTGTCGGGGTCATCCACTGTTTCCAGTTTTCCAGTTGTGGCCTCCTCGACATCATTGAGACCCGATGTAGTCTCTGCATTCTGCACTCTGTCCCGATGAGATTCTGCAGATTTTGGAGATGCAGAGTCACATAAACAAAATGTTGGAGGAAGTCAGGAGGTCCGGTAGCTTCTATAGAGGGGATAGAGCAAAGCAGAGATTTCCTGCCGAGACCCTTCATCGGGACTGGAAGTGCGAAGAAGCCGGTATAAGATGGTGCGGGGAGTGGAAAGCGTCCAAGCTGGTAGGTGATAGGTGAAGCCAGATAAGAGTGAAGGTGAGTGAGTGGGGGGGGGGGGGGGGGGAGATGAAGTGAGACGCTGTGAGGTGGCAGGTGGAAAATGCAAAGGACTGAAAAGGAGGAATCTGATAGGACAGGAGAGCGGACAATGGGGAAGAAACTAAAGAGGAACCAGAGGGAGACGGTCCGCAGTGGAGAAGAGAGAAGTGAGGAGACATAATGGAGGAGACTGGCGTGTGGGTTGATGAAATGAAAAGGTGGAGATAGAAGTTAAAGATATCGATGCTCATGCTACCCGGAAGTAATATGAGGTGTTGCTCCTCCAACCTGAGAGTGCACTCATCGTGTTAGTTAAACAATGAAACGGAAGGGAGAGTGGATTAATAATTTTCCCCTGGGATCCCTATTAAATCAATCCTCTCTCACCTTAAACCAGTCCTCTCTGTTTGTTGATTCCACAAAAGTGGGGTAAAGGAAAAAAATAAACATAGAAAACCTACAGCATAATACAGGCCCTTCGGCCCACAAAGTTGTGCTGAGCATGTCCCGACATTAGAATTTACGAGGGTTACCCATAGCCCTCTATTTTTCTAAGTTCCATGTACCTATCCAGTAGTCTCTTAAAAGACCCTATCGTAGCCGCCTCCACCACCATTGCCGGCAGCCCATTCCACACACCCACCACTCTTGAGTATAAAACTTACCCCTGACATCTCCTCTGTACCTGCTCCCAAGCACATTAAACCCGTGGCAGCCATTGTAGCCCTGAGGAAAAGCCGCTAACTATCTACAAGATCAATGCCTCTCATCATCTTGTACACCTCTATCAGGTCACCTCTTATCCTCAGTCGCTCCAAGGAGAAAAGGCCGAATTCTCTCAACTGCGCACTTTCTCCGTTTCTGTACACTTATAGTTTGGAACACCTGCATAATGTCGGCCTCATTAGTAAGTCTTCGGAATCTGTTGAATTTATAACAGTGCTAGTGTACAGCAGAGAGTCAACTCAGGCCTGCTAAACCCTACCACTGATTCTGTTCCACGACTCTCCTTTTAAATCCTCCCCTGTTGTTCCCCTCTCGTTCTCCCTGCGAAATGGGTTGCAGTCACCACTTTCTGGGGGAAGAGGTTCCCCTTGAGTTATCTGCAGACTGAAGAAGACGAGCTGACTGCAGTTCTCTCCAACATGTTCTTCGCCCCTCTCATTTCTGGACTGATGAAGAATGACTTTGCTAGTTAACCTCCTTATTCACGACTCATTTCCATATTATGGGTCATTTTCCCTGCTTCTAAAATTTGTTGAAAACACCCCTGTCCTTTAAAGACTGAAAGCAGAATGGGGAACCACCTGTCGGATGTTCAACGAAGCAGGGTCAGAAACCCGAGGGAAGTCTACACAGGGCAGAGAGTGGGGCTTTGGATTCTGAACGTATGATGAGAAGGGAAGCAGCAGCGGGGCGTGGCAACGAATGACAGAGTAGCAACATTTGGAAGCTGATTGACAGAGAATATAATTTGGTTGTCTGACTGATGGCACAAACAATGACTGTGGTGAGGTGCTCCACTGGTTGAGGAACATGTATGTGTTGGGAATGGTTTAATCTGCTGGGGGAGTTGATCGTGTTTGGTTATCCCGTAATATTATAACCGTATGGTTATTATGGATTGTCCTATCTGAAATAATGTATTGATTATCATATAATATGTAAGATTTTGACACTAAAACTGTATCGGACTTGAATTTATGGTACCTTTGTGAAGTGATGGGCATTCATGAGTTTGTATTTTAAAGCAAGATTTTGGTGAATGATATTTGCCATTTGTTTGTACCTTTGTGAGTAATCAGATTGAGTTAAACTGTTGCAGGATCCTGGAATGTGTTGGGTTGTGTCTGCTTTCTCTGGCATTTTCTGCACTAACTGCCTCGTTTGTTAATATTTCATGTATTTTTTGATGTTTTCCCCCTTTTGTCAAGCGTCCTTTATTTCTGCCAGGAACCCCTTTGTTTTTTGGGGAGAGGTCACCAACTCTCACTCCGGTGCTCAAGGCTTCATTGTCACCATCTAGTCTACTCAGATCGTTGGGATGTCTCGCATGGAGGGTCATACTCATTCCACTGGTTAATGTTTTCTTCCAGAGTGATGATTTATTGTTCTGAGTTGGCCTCACATGTACGTGTTCTGGTCTGTATCTCTTATCACGATTGCATATACACACATGGAGTGCTGAATCCTGTTCATTTTTGATGAAAATATATACTTAAAAGTTTTATCTGTTTTTCTTGTTGTTTTTTATTGAAGTTCATCGTCAAAGAAACATTTCCAGAAGTTGTATTTCAGACATTGTAGATATATATCATATAATCATATATGTCACAAATCTCAGCATTGAATATATCTGAGGTATACACTTATACAAAAGAGTGAAAGAAAAAAAAAACAAGCAAAACGAAAAGAAACTATGTACAAGTAGGGAGTGATTTTTTTTTAACAACATATTAAATGATTTGTGAGAATAAAATCGGGCCTATGAGGCATTATGTAGTTAAACCATTTTTCCCAGTATGAAGCAAATTGTTCCAGATTATGATTATCTTCTCCATTTTGTAAATGTCCATTGTAATTTCCATCCATGCATTTAACCTTGGGCTCTCCTGTGATAACCATTTCCTAGTAACAGTCTTTTTACCAGCCGCCAACCATATATTCATTAAATATTTATATTTGTGCAACCATTCTTGAGGTATATATCCAAAATATATGGTCTTACTCCCCAAAGGTATTTCACATTTAAAGATGTCATGTCGGGCATTGTGTATCCCCCTCCAATAGTCTTTGATAACAGGGCAGTCACAAAAAAATATAATAATGATTTGCATTTCGATTTCCACAGTTTCTCCAGCAAACCGCGAGGTTACTATCATAATGGGATACCTAAGAGGGTGTAATAAAATATCTTATCAAGTTTTTCCGTCCGAACTCCCTCCATTTCTGTGAACTGGTACACTTCCATTGATACCTCCATATTGTTGTCCATTCTTCCTCAGATATAATTATCCCTCCTTCCTTCCCCCATTTTGTTTTAATGTATGAAGTCAAATGTATTTTAAGATTTGACAAATCCTTATTCATGCTTGAAATAATTCTACTACCGCTATCTGAATTATATGCTTTTCTAAACAGCTCTAACATGCACGTACTTGCCTTGGTTACAATTTTAAGCATCCTATTAACATACTGTCGCATCTATATATACTGATACAAATCTTGTTTTTCTAAATGTTTCTCTTTCAGCATTTCAAAGCTGAACAGTGTTCCTTCTTTCATTATGTTGCAAAGAACTGTTATTCCATTAGCTGTCCAGTCCTTAAATCTAGCATCCAATTTATTTGGTGTAAAATCCGAGTCATATGCACACCATTTAAGAATTGCAGTATCTCCCTCGAGATTATATTCTTTTATAGTAGTTTTCCATATTTTAAGAGTCAATTTCACCCATGGATTATTAATAGTATTTATGTACCTTTGCAAGTTATTATCAGCCAAAATTGCTTGTACGGGGATGGGAAGTACCCGCTCCTCAATGTTTTTCCATTGAGCGTCATACGATGGGTTGCTCCAGCATATCACAGCTCTCAACTGTGCTGCAAAATAATAACCTCTAAGAGAAGTTAGGCCACATCCACCTTTTTCCTTTGCTAATTGCGAAGTTTTGAGATGAACTCTAGGCCTTTTACCTTGCCAAATATACCCTGATAACATCTTGTTCCATTCATTGAATTGATTTTGATTAATCTCTATTGGTAGGGTCTGAAAGAGCTATATCAGTCTGAGCAGTGTATTCATTATAATAGACTCAATCTTTGAACTGAAACTAAAAGAAAGGAATCAGGTTCCATCTTGCTATATATTCCTTATTTTTTTATATATATAAAGGCTGATAATTACATTCTGATAATGTTGCCTAATCTTTTGGCATAATGATGCCCAAATATTTGAAAGACCCTGTTTGCCATGCCCGGGGTTATCTACTTTCAATTTCTCTTGCTGGGCTATAGTAATATAAAAGTAATTGGGTTTTATCTATGTTGATCTTGTATCCTGATAATTGACCATATTGTTCAAAGGATTGCATCAATCAGGTAAAGAGATCAAAATGTCATCCACGTAACAAGCCGATTTATGCTCTGTCCCTTTACTAGTAATTCCCCATTTTGTCTCATGTATTGAGCTAATGGTTCCAGATATAACGCGAGGAGGAGTGCTGACCATTCACAACCCTGTCTTGTGACCCTTTCTAGGGTAAGACTATTTGATTAAATATCCATTGATTTTAATCCTAGCAGTAGGGTTGTCATATAGTGCCTGTATAGTTTTAATAATTGTTATGGAAACCAAATCTATGTAAAACTCTGTAAAGAAATTTCCAGTTAACCGAATCAAATGCCTTTTCAGCGTCCACGCTTATCACTATTGCTTTGATTTTACTTTTTTGTATATATGATCCATAATGTGAAGTATTGTGCAAACACGAGGAAATCTGCAGATGCTGGAAATTCAAACACACACACAATGCTGATGGAACACAGCAGGCCAGGCAGCATCTATAGGGAGAAGCACTGTCGACGTCTCTGGCCGAGACCCTTCGTCAGAACTAACAGAAAGGAAAGGTACTAAGAGATTTGAAAGTAGGTGGGGGAGGGGGAAATGTGAAATGATAGGAGAGGACCGGAGCGGGTGGAGTGAAGCTGAAAGCTGGAAAGGTGATTGGCAAAAGTGATACAGAGCTGGAGAAGGGAAAGGATCATGGGACAGGAGGCCTAGGGAGGAAGAAAGGTGGAGGGTAGCACCAGAGGGAGATAGAGAACAGGTGGCATGATGGGCAACTCAGTATGTCAGGGATGGGGTAAGAAGGGGAGGAGGGGCATTAACGGAAGTTAGAGAAGTCAATATTCATGCCTTTCTTTCTCCCTTATCACTATTGCTTTGATTTTTTTTTGTATATGAATTTGTATACAAGTTCCCTCTCTTCAGCAAGAGTCATTCCTTTGCCGCCCGGCTGGCAGTTTCCGCAGCCGCAACACCCGCATTTTTGCTCGCATGCTGCACCAATACTATCCCACTTCCGATTTCCACGCTCGATTTCCATAGCGGTTTTCTAGAACACGAAAGATGACATCTGCAGTTTTATAAGTTTTGAGGCGAAGGTCTCTTCTGACTTTGTCGTCAAGACTGTCCAACAGTTGAACCTTTTCCACCTCTCTTGAACCGGTCGGCTCTCCCTGCCTCTGGAGTGCTTCCCAGTCCTTTCTCCACCTGTGAAAATCACGTCTGCTGCCAGGAAACTTGGGAAGGGCCGTCGGTTTCAGTCTGATGGCTGGCGTGGGAAAATTGGAGGAAAAGCCCAACGCCGTTGGTGTTAGTATTTCAGCATCCTCCTTTCTCCTTCCTTCCTTTTTCAGGACTACAGTTTATTGCTCTTGCTGTTCCAGCTGAAAGCTCACAGATTTCTGTTTCCTGGTCCTCCAGTTTCCGAGTCAAACAGTTTTGTCAAGCAGTATTTTCACTGCTCCCTTTGCACATGTGCAGCTTCCACACTCGAACGGGACTGAATACCCGAAGGTTTTAACCGGATTCCATTCAATGACCAAACAACTTTCCTTCTTTTCCATTTTTTATTTTTATTTTCACAAGTGTGGCATTTCATAGTTCTTAGTTATTAGTCAGTAGTCATAAATAATCAGTCATGTCAGTCATTAGTCTAGTCAAGGTTAGTCATAAGGCAGTGGCAGTAGCAGTAGCATTAGCATTAGGATTAGGTGAAAAACTGGCTGCCTCTCGGACTTCGGAGACAATTTTGGACGTGCACCTCCGTTTCTCTACTGGACCGTTATGGTTCCAAACTGGGTGAACTCTCTCGAAGGTTCGCAAGCACTTCTTAAGCCTTGCGCCATTTTCAAGAAGTGCCTGCATGCGATGATCCCGATGGCGGAGTTAAACCAAACGCAGTGACAGCAGTGTTCCTTTCCCTGAAACAGTCTCAACAATTATTTAAAGTTCGGCATCTTACCGCGGGTTGTGACGCTGCTCTCGGACTGCCACTATGACGCTGCGGGGTCCGCCCAAATGTTCTGGGCAGAAACCGCCCTCAGGCAGTAGGTTCCGTCCTCTCTGCCAGTGAATTCTTGCTCTTCCTTGATACCTTCCTGAAACTCAAATTTGACTTGACAATCATGCACATTTGGTGGAGATGGCCGAGAGAATCTCTTCCCAAAGACTGAGCAGGTGATCGGCCTCTACCCAGTGTGAACTCGCTGGTGTCTCAGTAGATTAGATGACAGCGTGAATCCCTTCCCACAGTCTGAGCAGGTGAACGGCCGCTCCCCAGTGTGAACTGACTGGTGTGCCAATAGTTTGGACGACTGTGTGAATCCCTTCCCACAGACTGAGCAGGTGAATGGCCGCTCCCCAGTGTGAACTCGCTGGTGGTTTTGTAGATCAGATGACTGAGTGAATCCCCTCCCACATTCTGAGCAGGTGAATGGCTTCTCCCCAGTGTGAACTCGCTGGTGTCTCTGTAAGGTGGATGAATGACTGAATCCTTTCCCACAATCTGAGCAGGTGAATGGCCTCTCCCCAGTGTGAACTCGTTGGTGACTGTGTAGGGTGGATGAATGACTGAATCCCTTCCCACAGTCTGAGCAGATGAACGGCCTCTCCCCAGTGTGAACTCGCTGGTGTTTTTGTAGATCAGATGACTGACTGAATCCCTTCCCACATTCTGAGCAGGTGAACGGCCACACCCCTGTGTGTACTCGCTGATGTGCCTTCAGTGTGGATGAGCAAGTGAATCCCTTCCCACAGTCTGAGCAGGTGAATGGCCTCTCCCCAGTGTGAACTCGCTGATGTACCTTCAGTTTAGATGAGCAAGTGAATCCCTTCCCACAGTCTGAGCAGGCGAACAGCCGCTGCCCGGTGTGAACTCGCTGGTGAGCTATTAGATCAGATGACCGAGTGAATCCTTCCCCACAAATTCAGCAGATGACCAGCCTCTGCCCCGTGTGAACTGACTGGTGTGTCCACAGGTGGGAAGACCGACTGAACCCCTTCCCACTCACAGAATAGATGAATGGACTTCCCCAGTGTGTAGCTTCAGTTGAGATGACCGAGTGAATCCATTCCCACAGTCTGAGCAGGTGAACGGTCTCTCCCCTGTGTAAAATGATGGACGTGTCAATTGGTCAGATGACCGAGTGAATCCCTCCACAAAGTCTGAGCAGGAAGGATGGCTGATTGAATCTCTTGCTCCTTAAATATCTAGACAGAGACAGCACAACTGGTGTGTTGTGTTTGAATTCCCATAGACAAATTCCTGGTCGGTTTTAACCTGTGAAAAGATTTAAAAATCCATCAGTGGGTGAAGGACAACATTTGAGATGAGATCACTTGAGTTGCCAAGGTGTGATCCGACATCACACCGTTACAATGAAGTTCAACACAAGTTGGAGAGAGAAATCACCTTCTAACTGGGCACAGTGCTGGTATCTGGAACGACCCTCAAACTCTCTGATGGTCTATAAGAGTGGGACACTTATGCCATCTCCAATCTGTGACTTGGCTCTGTTTGACTCTGTCCATTTGAATTAGTCCCTCTTCCCACTGAGCTGAAAGGGTGTCTGGCCCCACGGTAAATAAACCCTCTCACGTAAATAGCCTTTGTTGACGTGCAGCTGGGGTTTCCCTTTATGTAATGTTAATATAAAGTGCCACAGTTTCAATGCCATGTCAATATCTCCTGACCTGGCTGGTGGCATAGTGGCATCAGTGTCAGACTTCGGGACGAAAGGTCCCGAGTTCGAATCCAGCCGGCTCCCCTGCACGCTTTCCATCCGTGCTGGGTTACGAGCTGGTGATCTCTTTGGAAATTCACCCGGCAGAAGTTTCCCCTCATGTTCCCCTCATGTTCCCCTGAACGTTTCACCTTTCACCCATAACCCATGGCCTCTGGTTATAGTCACACCCCATCTCAGTGGTAAAAGCCAGCTTGCTTTTACCCTATCTCTAACCCTCATAATTGTAGTATACCTCCATCGAATCTCCCCTCAATCTTCCACATTCCAAGGAATAAAGTCCTGGCCTGTTCAATCTCTCCTTATAACACAAGTCCTCCAGACCTGGCAACATCCTTGTGATGACAAGGAAGGGGTGAGGGGGAATTGAGAGTGAGGGAGAGAGGGAGCAAGAAGGGAGGGCTGGAGTAATCTCGGGATTACTGACTGTGCCACGCGGCAGTGACAGTAGTAATGGAATGAGGTGGAGGATAAATGTGTGGCTGAAAGATTGGAGCAGGGGGCAGGGATTCAAGTTTCTTGATCATTTGGGACCTCTTTTGGAGCAGGAGTAATCTGTACAAAAATGACGGGTTACACTTGAAACCTAGGGGGACCAATATCCTGGCGGGAGATCTGTGAAGGCTACTGGGGAGACTTTAAACTAGAATGGTTGGGGGGTGGGAATCAAATTGAAGAGACTAGGAGAGAAGAGGTTAGTTCACAAATAGAGAAAGCTTGTAGACAGTGTGAGGAAATCTAGGAATAATGGTGCATATTTCCCTGAAGGTGGAATCTCATGTGGTGAAGAAAGCTTTTGGTATGCTGGCCTTTATAAATCAGAGCATTGAGTATTGGAGTTGGGATGTGATGTTAAAATTGTAGGAGGCATTAGCGAGGCCAGATTTTGGAGTTTTGTATACAGTTCTGGTCACCAAATTATAGGAAAGGTGTCAATAGAGTACAGAGGAGAATTACCAGAATGTTGCCTGGGTTTCAGCACCCAAGTTACAGAGAAAGGTTGAACAAGTTAGGTCATTATTTGGAGCGTAGGAGGTTGAGGGGGGACTTGATAGAGGTATTTAAAATTATGAGGGGATAGACAGAGTTGAGGTGGACAGGCTTTTTCCATTGAGAGTAGGGGAGATTCAAATAAGAGGACATGAGTTGAGAGTTAAGGGGCAAAAGTTTAGGGGGCAACACGAGGGGTAACTTCTTTACTCAGAGAGTGGTAACTGTGTGGAACGAGCTTCCAGTGGAAGTGGTAGAGACAGGTTTGATTTTGTCATTTAAAAAAAATTGTATAGGTATATGTACAGGAAAGGAATGGAGGGTTATGGGGTGAGTGCAGATAAGTGGAATGAGGTGAGAGTAAGCGTTCGGCACAGGCTAGAAGGGCCGAGACGGCCTGTTTCCATGCTGTAATTGTTATATGGTTTTACCGCGTACGATTCTGGTCTCCATATCTGACAGCGGGGAGCTTTAACACATACGGGAACCAACTGCAGCTCAACCCCAGCTGATGCGGGTGTTTCTCCTGTTCAGGTGGCGGTGAGGAAGGGGTTAATCTCGGGTTTGTGTAAATCCAGGGCCGGTTGCAAGTGGCAAAGGGCCGGGACCGAGCCGGACAGCTGGAGGCTCCGGGGCTCTCCAGTCTTGCATCCCTGGTGTTAGTTTTGCACTGTGTCGGGATCGCGGGATCAGTTTGTTGTGGTTCCCCAAGCTGGGAGGGTGGACGTGGGTGAAGGGGGCCTGTCTATGTGTCGGTGTGGGATGAATGGTCAGAAGGGTGTGGGGCCACTGGCGGGATGGAGGGTGGTTGGGGTACTGTGGGTGATATGACGTGGGTGGATGGGCAAGGGGTAAATTACGTTGTCAACGAGGGTGGATCTGGTCCAATGAATCAGACAGCTCAGCTCGCCTGTCCTTTCAGGAGGCCACAATTCTCTCATCATCTTAATCACTGATTAATCTTCCTGTTAACATTGAGTTTGTTACAGAGCCCCAGGGTCTGGGAATGGCTGGGTGGTAGGAGGCAGAGGGTGATGGTGAGAGGCAGTTTCTTGGACTCGAGTTCCATGCTTAGTGACGTTCCCTGGGGTTACACCCATTGCTACTTGTCATCTATGTCAATAATTTGGTTGAGAAAGTACAGGGTATGGGTAGAGAGTCTGCAGCAAGTTCAAACAAATACTGTTTTTGAAAGACAGTCAGTAAAAACACTCCCCTCTCTTTCCCTCTCCCCACTCAGATCTGACCAAAAGCTACTTCAGAGGATGCAAGATCTTTTACTGAGTAACCACTGTGAGGGAATGGGAGTGGTTTCAAAGGGCTGGGCTGCTGGAAGCACATTACCAGACCTGGAGTGATTGCAACTGGGTCTGACAGAGGCATAACTGGTTCTGCTGGGCACATTCAGTCTCACTCCCAACTATTTCCTCCCTTCCTTTGTACAGGTATGTAATGTCTAAAGGACCAGTGTTTGAGTAAAGGAGACTCACCAAACTTTCTCCTGACTGAATCACTGGAATCTCCGAGTCAGATGGGTTCTCTCCAGTTGGTGCTCTCAGTCCTCGGGCTGGTTCACTTGTTGCTGTTCCCACGTCATCAGTCGTGGTTTGCCTCCAGTTGGGGTTTTTCTTCAAATAAATCTCTCACCACAGGTCGAACTTTAAACAGAGAGACAATGAAGCACATTAATAATGAAAAGGAGAACTAAACATTTCTGTGTAATGTTACTAAGAACAAAACTCACTGAAATTTAAACACTGAAGGCAGATGTAATGATCTCAGCGAACAATCTTTTATTGTCCCCCACATGTCACAGACAATATGGGATAAGAAGGAGCCATCATTCAGTCATGGTAAGACATAAGACACAGGAACAGAATTAGGTGATTCGATACATCTGGTCTGCCCCACCATTCAACCAGGGCTGATTTTTATTCCAACACCACATTCCTGCCTTCCTCCTGTAACCCTGAGCTGCTCAGCAATCATCAATATGTTAATCTCTGTCATATGTATACCCAAATGGCAGCTTCAACCACCCTCTGTGGCAACAAATTCCAAAGATCAGACATCTTCTGGCCATAAAATGTTTCTCATCTGAGTTTTAAGGGGAAGCATCTTTATTCTGAGACTGCACTGTCAGATCACAGTCTAATGGAAACATCCTCTCCATGTCCACTGTATCCAGGCTTTTCAGCATTCGGTAGGTTTACTTAACCATACATCCCTCCACCACCCCCACCGTCCCTCTAAACTCCATTGAGCACAGGCCCAGAACCATCAAATGCTCCTCATTCATAACACCGATCGTTCCTGAGATTATTCATGTAAACCTTGTTAGGAACACTGTACTGAACACATTTCCAGGAAAAACAGAAAAATCGGTTACAGGATAATTGACAGGGAAACGTTGTGCTTTCATTACAGTTCTACTATCACATGTGCTGGCGCGTGGCCAAGTGGTTAATGCGTTGGTCTAGTGATCTGAAGGTTGCTAGTTCGAGCCTTGGCAGAGGCTGCCTGTGTGTCCTTGAGCGACGACACCGGTGCCAAGCTGTGTGGGTACTAATGCCCTTCCCTTGGACAACATCGTTGGCGTGGAGAGGGGAGACCTGCAGAGACTCTAACGGAGGCCTACAAACTATCACAGCCATATTCATTTCCAGGTTAAAACAGGTCTATTTCATGAAATATAAACCAAGAAATAAAAAGAAACTGGAATTACCAGAAAGACTCTGCAGGTAAGGAACAGCTTACAATACAATTCAATTAATAATATTTCATCAGATTGAGTTCAAACATTTTCAGTTTTTAGTGCAGATCCCTAGCACAGCTGCCTGATTTCCACTGTGTGATTTCCAAACACAGTTCTACTGTTGTAAACACGGAACAGCCCGTTTACTCACAGCCTCTCCCTGTGAGGATGGAATGGGAACTCATCCTCTCTTCAGACTGGCAGTCATTGCTTCCAAAGGAACTCCAGAAACAAACATCTGATCCCAGACCAGAAATACTCGATCAACACCTCACAAGCCCAAACAGCTCGATCCCTGGGTCCACTTTAGCTGGATTAAAAACTATGATATCCCAGGACCCAACCTCTCAGAGTCACACAGCTTAATCTGCCACTCACCGACCCTGAGAGTCTCACACATCGTCCCCACATCTCACACTGGGTAGTACAGGGGTCAGCAACCTTTACCACTGAAAGAGCCACTTGGACCCGTTTCCCATAGAAAAGAAAACACTGGGAGCCGCAAAACCCGTTTGACATTTAAAATGAAATAACACTGCATACAACGTTTTGTTTTGCCTTTATGCTATGTATAAACAAACTATAATGTGTTGCATTTATGAAATTGATGAGCTCCTGCAGAGAAAACGAAATTACATTTCTGCATGCAACAAAAACATTTTGAACTCCAAAAATAAGATGTTGGGTTGGGTTACTTTTAAGTAAAATACTCAACGTCTATTTGAGTCCTTCTTGTGTTTATGAAAAACGCTAAACTTAAATTTGCCGCCAGCAGCAAACCAAAAATAACGTCAGCCAGCTGTCAACCTGAAAAATAAAAGGAGTATTTCACTGAACAATGAAAACATATGAATATACGTAAAATAATAGGCAATTAAAATATTTATCATACTTGGCCAGGTTGACTCACACCTGACAATGCAGTCGTATTCGGTAGGGATGGATCGATGCTTAGGGGAGTGACCGGGAAGGATAATGTGTTTTTTTCCTCTCTGAACTCACAGAAGCGTTTCCCAAACGATGTTTGCATTGCGATGATTGCAGAATGTAAATACTCCGAATTTATCATGTCGTGACCTTGTTTGAACTCTCTCAAATTGGGGAAGTGAGACAATGTGCCTTTCTGTAAATCTCTGGCAAGCACTGTCAACTTGCGCTCGAATGCCAAAACATCCTCCAACATGTGTAGGGCTGTAAGTCCTTACCCCTGAAGAGCTGTTTTCAGTGTGTTCAGGTGCGCTGTCATGTCTACCATGAAGTGTAGCTTTTCCAGCCACTCTGGCTGTTCCAGCTCAGGAAAGGTGAGCCCTTTGCTGCCCAGGAAAGTTTTCACTTCTTCCAGACACGCGACAAAGCATTTCAGCACCTCCCCTCTGGACAGCCAGCGATAAAAACACGTTGTAGCGGTTGCTACACGCAGTCAGTAAACTGCAGTCGAATAACTTTATTCGAACTAAACAGCCTTGCTTTTAAGCCTCCCTCAACCCAGCCCCCATGGACGCAGATGCTGCAAAAGACGCGTACTCACAAACCCCCGTAGGCTATCTCCCTTAGCCGGAATGCTGGCTAATTGTGAGCCGTTTCGGATGTGCCAGGAAATGTGTCGCCACACTTAGATTGTACAAGATCACCATAATCTTCAAATTTAGAATTACATTTCAAAAGCTAACAAACTAACATAAAATACATTTTAATTAAATACTGACCAATTATTTCCCAAAGCCACAGGGAGCCGCAGCACAGAGGTGAAAGAGCCACAAATGGCTCGGGAGCCGCGGGTTGCCGACCCCCGGGGTAGTACAATCTAGGATTTCCCCACAACCAATGTCCAGCTGCTTGAAATTTCTGCTTCATTGCAGGACGAGCATCCGGCCCCTTCTGTAGAAGCTCAAACCAAAGTCAAAGCTAAAACACCAACAGTTCCATTTGCCTGGAAAGCCGATCACAGGATTAGAGCCCAAGCACCAACTCTCCCAGTACTCTTTGCTGCCAGCAAAATGCTGCAGTGTGTCAGCCCGTCACTGTTCATAAACGAGCACCTCCACACCAATGCACAACAGAAATGGGACCTGATGACCCTCCAGCATTCCAGCTAACAAAAGCCGATTCTGGAAATGACTCAGCGAGGCCAAAGGTACAAAAGAACACTTCACAATGAAGACAGAGATTGGAAGAAAGATTGCTGATATATAACATCGAGGAGGTGGGATACAGGGTGAACCGAAGATGACCCAGATGGGAGATGTAAATCACTGAAGCAGGAAGATGGGTTTAGGAGACTGCACAGAGGTTGAACAAGATGAGCAAAGATAAGTAGATGGAACCAGGTGGGAGAAGGGATCGTACATTCAGGGGTGCAGTGCTACCAGAGCTCACAGGACAACTGCTCCGATACCTCTGTATAAAAGTCAAAATAAACAAGCGGGTAATTTAACAGCAGCCACATATTAAATAAAGGGAATTCTACGGAAGCAGGGGGTTGGGAAGTGGGGGTGTTGGCTGGTGGGGAAAAGTACCACTAATAACATTAGGATATTTGATCGTTTTTGGTGAAATCCTGGAGCTGTGACTGTTTTTTATTTAGGTATTTGTGAAATTCCTTCTCGCTTGACCCATTGTCCAAGGAAGCTGGGAAATATCTGCACAGAAGTGCGAGCATTTTCCTGCTCTTTCCAATGGGTACCATTGGATTCCAGGAAGGAGCTATATTAAGCAAGGAATGAACATAGAAACCCAAGTTTAGAAGTTGAAAACAATGAAAGAAAAATTCACTGCTCGCTCATCTTCTTCCTGATTTTGATCAAATACACAAGCTAATCATCCAAAATCCTCTTCTACACCTGGATAAATTTAGTTTTGTTTTACAAGCTAAATGGAAAAAACATTTCTGGGCTATAAGGTAGTTTTACGTCATTTCAACTATCATTAATAGCGGATCAACCCCTTGGCCTCGCTCCACCAACTGTAGCTGATGGGAAAGAGGCTCTTTTTCTCTTTGTGTTGATAGGAAAAAGAGTAATTTAGTGAGGCAATGAATGAGATGAAATGCATTTCCAAAACTCCCAAATGGTTGCTGTCCTCCCGTTAACATTTGTCACTTCCAAACAACGATATTTTCTATTTGTATAAATGCGATAATAATTTATGTAAAGATTCAAACTTCTTTAACTTTTTATATATTTAAAGACTAAACAGGATCTGTAAAGTTCGAACTATGTAACACCCGACATGTGAGGAGATTGTATCGACACTCACAGATACACTTCCCGTCCAACCATTTCTGCAAGAGAAACGGTACGAGGCAGATTTGCCAACCTACCACTTTTGAGACTAACATTCAGCAATATTCGTGGCTTTTGCAATAGTTGATCAGAGTTTATTTTTTCATACTTGATTACTTGGTTCCAATTTAGGTGGCTAAAATTGTAAAAAATGAATTGCTTTATTTCTGTTATTTTTATACTTCTGAGGAACACTGCTAAGCACTGCGGGCCCTGCCGTCTGCTCCGAATCAGTCGTATTAGTAAGGCTATATCTGTGGTGGTCCGTGGATTACTCGCTCATCCTAAAGTAAATTTTTCTCAGTAACAACCCTTTGGCTTCCAAGCAAAGTTATTTTACTTGCTTGATAATTATATTTTATGATAATCGGTTAAGTGCAACAATGCAATATTTTGTCATATTATTAAATTAAGTATTATATGTTTAATTTTACCAGTTATACACTGAAATGTAATGATAGGCTGTCATCTTGTTAATGTCTTAGCTATCACTATATTTCTGTGGAGCTCTGGAATTCATGTATTTCTTTCACCTTGGTTTACTGCTTGCCATTATAGGAAGCCCTATATATGTCACATCCAATTTGTGCACCTGCTCATTGCACGTATGGGGCAAGGCAGTTGCCCAGTAAATGAAATGAGCATGTACACAAATTGGATATCACAAACTGGAAGTGATTGATAAGTTCATGGCCTAAGGTGGAAGGAGTCTATTTTACAAAACCTAGCAATTTTCAATTATCTGAAGCAGAAATGCCACAAAAGTTATTAACTTCAAACTTTCTGCATATTCACTCAGAGTTGAACTACACGTGCAGGTACCGAGAGCTGTATAACTTCAGGCCTTCGAACTTAGGCCACGAACTTATCAATCAAGCAATCTCCCAACACACACCCCTCCCCCCCACAGCTCCGGCAGCTAAAAACTTACCACTGCAGCCCTGCTCCTCAGCCGTCCGGCAGAGCTCGGGCCCGGCCCTTTCCCAATGCAACTGGCCCCCGAGTTACACAACACCGGGATCATTCCCTGATCGAACCGGAGAACCGCCAACAGCGGCAGTCGGCACTGCGCATGCGTTCAGCAGGCGTTTCTCCGCAGCGCCACCGATTGCCGGAGGTCTGCACATCGTCGCCGAAGGCCGGAGATCCGCACAGCGCCACCAGTGGCCGGAGATCCATACAGCGTCACCAGTGGCCGGAGGCGGGAGGGACAACGGAGAGGTAAATCACAAAAACGACAAAGTCTGCAGATTCTGGAAATCCAAAGCAACACAAACAAAATGCTGGCCGAACACAGCAGGCCGGGTAGCAAAGGGAATGGAAAGCAGAATGAATATGTTTGGACACCGGGAAGTCACGCTCGGAGTGGATAGTTCAAAGGTTAGTTTATTATTAAAGCAGGTATCCCTAAATAACGCTCAGTTTTTTTCTTTCTCCAGAGAACCACGAATCAAAGAAAGAGCATGAAAGTCGTACACAGAGAAAAATCAAACTTCTACCCCACCCCCCGGATCAAGAAGAGCGGGATCCCAATAATCAAACCCCAAAACCCAACCCTCCGCACAAAAGTGAACAATAATATCGACCCCTGATAAAAAAAACACTCCTACCCCGCACAACTGCGGAGGAGCCGGTGTCACCAGTGTCGAGGCGGCCGCATCGGGAGCAGCGGACACAACAGGGGACCCCGGAAGATTCACAGGTGAAGTGTCGCCTCACCTGTAAGGATGTTTGGACAACGGAAAGAGTTCGGCCGTCCGGCCCTTTCACTGTGACACCCCGAACTCCACATCAAATCCGTCCAAACGAATCTGGGCCAACTTTAATGACCAATAAATATAATTCCTCTCAGCGATCAGCTGTCTGAATGATCCCTTGACTCTGAGAGGAAGGGGTGTCTATGGTCCACACTGTCAGGGTGTTGAGTTTACCAGGAGACAAAGACTGCAGGGACGGGAAGATTTCTGTTGACTAATACACTGTGTGTGGACCCCGCTGGGAATTCTGGTGTTGTGACCCGGATCATGACAAACACCACGCTGCCCACTCCACCAACAACACGGCACAGCCGGACACATAACAGGGGACTTTACATCCCACAACACTGGATTCAGTGATGAAACCCGTGATTAATGTTGTTGTCCCACTGAAATCATAAGGAATGCCAATTAAGGTGCTTTTAAATGCGAGCGCTCCCTTACAGGTGACGTCACACAGACTCCCCTTTGCGCCTGACGTCACGCATGTGCTCCCCCACACCTGGATCTGCCCTCACGTCTTAAATAACTAAATGTTAGATAGATAACGTATGGGGAAAGAAGGAGAGGAGGGGCATTAACAGAAGTTAATCAATAGTAATCAATATTCAGTTTCAATAAAAAGAGTAATCAATAGTCATACCATCAGGTTGTAATATCAGGTGTTGTTCCTCCAACCTGAGTGTGGCTTCATCTTGAAGTAGAGCAGGCCATGGACAGACATATCAGAATGGGAATGGGACGTGGAATTAAAATGTGTGGCCACTGGGAGGTCCTGGTTTCTCTGACGGACTGAGCGTGGGTGTTCAGAAACACAAGGATGCGCAAGTAGAGAATATGACAGAGGATGGTTTCGATCCATCGACCCCTGGATTATGGACCACTCTGCTACTAACCGGAGTAACTCAGCAGATCCGGGCAGTATGTATGGAACTGAATACAAAGGGAACGTTTCGGGCCGGGTCCTTTTATTGGAACTGGAAATGAAGAGGGGAGAGGAAATATCATTGAGTGAGTTAGAATGTGTGGGTTGCTTTTCTGTGAGACTCGGAGCTCAGGGTCTGTCTTTAAACAGCACATTCCTCAGAACAGGGAGCGGACTTTCTGCTGAAACCAAATCCAACTGGTTCGAAGTTTCACTCTCAGTCACGCAAACAAAGTCACTTTAGAATTCTATATGTCTATTTAATGAATAGAATGAATGTACAAGGGTATAATGTACAATTAAATGAATGTACAAGGGTATACGTGCTATAGTAGGGACAGAAATGTGGGCGGACGGGGTGGGGTGGCCCTGTTGGTGAGGAATGAGATTCATTCCTTTGCAAGGGGGTACATAGGATCAGGAGAAGTAGAGTCTGTGTAAATAGAACTGACGAACAGTAAGGGCAAAAGGGCCCTAATGGGTGTTGTCTACAGGCCCCCAAACAGTAGCATGGATATTGGATGCAAGTTGAATAGGGAGTTAACATTGGCATGTGGCAAAGATAAAGTCGCTGTAGTTAAGGGGGATTTCAACATGCCGGTGAACTGGGAGAATCAGGTTGGTGCTGGACCCCAGGATAGGGAGTTTGTAGAGTGCCTACGGGATGCATTCTTGGAACAGCTTGTATGAGAGTCGATCAGGGACAAGGATATTCTGGATTTAGTGTTATGTAATGAACCGGATTTGATAAGCGATCTTGAAGAAAAGGAGCCATTAGGAGGTAGTGACCATAATATGATAAGTTTTTATCTGCAATTTGAGAAGGTTAAGGGCAGATCGGAGGTGTCAGTGTTGCAGTTGATCAAAGGAGACTATGGAGCCATGAGGGAGGAGCTGGCCAAAGTTAAATGGACAGATATTCTAGCAGAAAAGACAGTGGAAGAGCAATGACAGGTATTCTTGGGAATAATGCACAAGGTGCAAAATCAGTTCATCCCCCGGAGAAGGAAGGATTCAAAGGGGGGAAAGGGGCCACAGTGGTTGACAAAGGAAGTCAGAGATTGCATAGCATTAAAAAAAAGAGAAGTATGACAGAGCTAAGGTGAGTGGGAAGACAAATGATTGGGAAATTTTTAAGGAACAACAGAACTTAACGAAAAAGGCAATACGGGGAGAAAAAAAATGAGGTACAAACGCAAGCTAGCCAAGAATATAAAAGAGGATAGCAAAAGCTTTTTTTTTAGGTATGTGAAGAGAAAGAAGATAGTTAAGTACAATATTGGGCCCTTGAAGAATGAATTGGGTGAAATTGTTATGGGAAACAGAGAAATGGTAGAAGAATTTAATAAGTACTTTAGATCTGTCTTCTCTAGGGAAGACACAAGCAATTTCCCAGATGTATGGATGGGCCAAGGGCATAGGTTAACAGAGGAAATGAAACAGATTGACATTAGGAAGGAAACGTTGATGAGTAGACTGATGGGACTGAAGGCTGACAAATCCCCAGGTCCAGATGGTCTGCATCCTAGGGTATTAAAGGAGGTGGCCCTGGAAATTGCGGATGCATTGGTAGTCATTTTAAAATGATCCTTATTTCAGGATCAGTTCCTGAGGATTGGAGAATGACTAATGTTATCCCACTTTTTAAGAAAGGAAGGAGGGGGAAAACAGAGAACTATCGTCCTGTCAGCCTAACGTCAGTAGTGGGGAAGATGCTAGGGTCCATTACTAAAGATGAAATAGTGGCATATCTAGATAGCAGTGATAGGATTGGGCCGAGCCAGCATGGATTTACCAAGGGCAAATCATGCTTGATCTATCTGTTCGAGTTTTTCGAGGATGTAACCAGGATGTTGGATAAGTGAGATCCAGAGGATGTAGTGTACCTCGATTTTCAGAAGGCATTTGATAAGGGCCCACATAGGAGATTGGTGGGTAAAAACAGAGCTCATGGCATTGGGGGTAAGATATTGACATGAATAGAAAACTGGTTGGCAGATAGAAAGCAAAGGGTAGTGGTGAATGGGTGTTTCTCGGAGTGGCAGGTGGTGACTAGTGGGGTGCCAGAGGGCTCATTTTTTGGACCACAGCTGTTTACGAATTACATCAACGATTTAGATAAATGCATCGAGAATAACATCAGCAAGTTTCCTGATGATACTAAGCTGGGTGGCAGTGTGACATGTGATGAGGATGTTAGGAGAATTCAGGGTGACTTGGATAGGCTGGGTGAGTGGTCAGATACTTGGCAGATGAAGTTAATGTGAATAAGTGTGAGGTTATCGACTTTGGGAGTCAGAACAGGAAGGCAGATTATGATCTGGACGGTGTAAAGTTAGGTAAGGGAGAAATACAAAGAAATCTAGGAGTCCTTGTTCATCAGTCACTGAAGGTGAATGAGCAACAGCAGCAGGCAGTGAAGAAGGCTAACGGAATGTTGGCCTTTATCACAAAGGGAATTGAGTACAAGAGCAAGGAAATCCTTTTGCATTTGTACAGGGCCCTGGTGAGACCACACTTGAAGAATTGTGCACAGTTCAGGTCTCCAGGGTTAAGGAAGGACATCCTGGCTGTCGAGAAAGTGCACTGTATATTCACAAGGTTAATTCCTGGGATGTCCGGACTGTTTTACGCAGAGCTGTTAGAGAGACTGGGCTTGTATACGCTGAAATTAAGGAGATTGAGAGGGGATCTAATTGCAATATATAAGATGATTAAGGGATTCGACAAGATAGAGGCAGGAAATATTTTCCAGATGCTGGGAGAGTCCAGTACCAGAGGGCATGGTTTAAGAATAAAGGGTAGGTCATCTAGAACAGAGTTAAGGAGAAACGTCTTCTCCCAGAGAGTTGTGGGGATGTGGAATGCACTGCCTCAGAAGGCAGTGGAGGCTAATTCTCTGGATGCTTTCAATAAGGAGCTAGATAGGTATCTTATGGATAGGGGAATCAAGGGAGGTGGGACAAGGCAGGAACAGGGTATTGATAGTAGATGATCAGCCATGATCTCAGAATGGCGGTGCAAGCTTGAATTGCCGAATGGTCTACTTCTGCACCTATTGTCTATTGTCTATTTCTGTACATGCAAAGATGCTAAACTGTTAATAGTTAATAGTTTAACTATTAACTATTTCTTCTTCAGGGAAGAGCAATAAACCAATGAATATGTAATTTATCTTAAAGGATGGGCTTGAACCAGCTACGTAACCGATTACAGTTGCTGCCCTAGTTGCTGTGAGATTGCAGAATTTGACTATTTTTACTTCAAACTCACATATTTGCAGTTGTTTTAAAAGTATTTTTCCACAATGCTTTTAGGAAAAATCACTCCATGACATTATTCACAAATGTGAAATTCTTTAATACAAAGACATTACACAGTGTATGAAACGTGTATGTTTCCCTGTTAAAGGAAACATGCTAAATACCCCTTAATTTTGTTGATGTAAGTTTAAAAGTGCGGAGCAAAATGGAGAGTGAGAATGTAATCAATGAGGGAGGGGTGAGGGAAACGGATTTCAGGCAGAAGTGGTTTCGAGTGTGGGGTGAGCACGATGGTTGTTGGGAAAGGATGGGTGAGTGTGATGTGTGCGGAACAGAATGAGGTAAGTGCAGAGATTGGAGGAAAGAGATGTAGAAGAAAGCATCGGCTCACAACAGGAAGGGTCTGGAAACCATAGAAAGGGTGAGAGGAGATTTACAAGGATTTTGCCTGGATTGGGGAGCATTCCTTTTGAAAACAGGTTGAGTGAACTCGGCCTTTTCTCCTTGGAGCGTCGGAGGATGA
This sequence comes from Hypanus sabinus, assembly GCF_030144855.1. Lineage (NCBI taxonomy): Eukaryota > Metazoa > Chordata > Chondrichthyes > Myliobatiformes > Dasyatidae > Hypanus > Hypanus sabinus. The sequence continues at coordinate 229,526 of NW_026779281.1, forward strand.
GAGGTGGCCTGATAGAGGTGTACAAGATGATGAGAGGCATTGATCGTGCGGGTTGTCAGAGGCTTTTTCCCCAGGGCAGAAATGGCTAACACGAGAGGGCACAGTTTTAAAGTGCTTGGAAGTAGCTGCAGAGGAGATGGCAGGAGTAGGTACAGAGAGTGGCGAGTGCGTGGAATGGGCTGTTGGTGACGGTGGTGGAGTTGGATATGACAGGGTCCTTTAAGAGGCTCCTAGATAGGTACATGGAGCTGAGTGAAATAGGGAGTTATGGGTAACCCTAGGTGATTTCCAAAGTAAGGACATGTTCGACTCAGCTTTGTGGGCCGAAGGGCCTGTATTGTGCTGTTGACTTTCTTTGTTTCAATGAAAGAGAACGACAGTGAGGAGGTATGGATGAGTGAGAGAGGTGCTGTGACTGGACGGAATAATTAGACTAACTCTTTATTCATCCACAGTGCAAAGGTTGATAGACGTGGCTAATCACAAATCACTGAGCAAATCCAGGGTGAGATTCCAGTTTTTGGTCTTTGTTTTCCACACCAGGAGTTTCACCAGGGTCTGGTGTAAGCGGCTGTCTGGCGTTGCACATTCCACATTCCAGTGAGTGGTCACTCTGCGAAAATGAAACCCAACAGGTTCAACATTTCAATCTCATTCCGATGTGAAAGCATTCACATTAGTATTCCGCTTAACTATCTCTGGTGCAGCGAAGGTCAGTGAATCTGAAAACTGATATAAAGATCAGTACCAATGGTCTCGAAACTGCAACGTTATCAATTAACTGCTTGCTGTGAGTTTCCAGACTTGTACTACTATTTCCTTCAGACTCACATTATCTACAGTTGTCTCTAAAAAATTATTTCGTGATTCTTAAAAAAAAAATCAGGTTGTGACATTTACCAGACCATATGACTTGGAGCAGAATTCAGCCTATCGATTCAGCTCCGCCACTCCATCATGGCTGACCCCTGATCCCACTCAACCCCATACATCTGCCTTCTCGCCATAACCTTTGATGCCCTGACCGATTAGGAGACTATCAACCTCTGCCTTAAATATTCCCACAGACTTGACCTCCACTACAGTCTGTGGCAGAGCATTCCACAGATTCACTACTCTCTGTCTAAAGAAAAAAATAATTTTTTCATCTTTTCTAAAGAGTTACCCATCAATTTTGAGGTTGTTTCCTCTAGGTTTGGATACACCCACCAACGTCTCCACATCTAAACTCGCCGGTCCTTTCAACATTCGGTAGGTTTCAATGAGATCCCCCAGCATTCCTGTAATTCCAGTCAGTACAGGCCCAGAGCTGCCACATGCTCCTCATATGTGAACCCCTTCATTGCTGGAATCATCCTCATGAACCTCCTGCGGTCACTTAACGATGACAACACATCGTTTCTGAGATATTGGACACAAATCTGTTGACAATACTGAAAGTATGGCCCGATTAGTGTCTCATAAAGACTTAGAATTTTCTCCTTGCTTTTATATTCTATTCCCTTTGAAATAAAGAACAGCATTGCATTTGCCTTCTTCACTACAGACTCAACCTTTAAATGAACGTCCAAGGAAATTAACCTTGCACGAGTACTCATGATCCTTTCTGCACTTGTGATGTTTGAACCTTCTCCCCATTTAGATGATAGTCTGCACTATTGTTCCTTTTACCAGAATGTGTTATCATACATTTCCCAACATTGTATTTCCTTTGAAACTTTTTGTCCATTCTTCCAATTTGTCTGAGTCATTGCTTCATCCGCACTACCTATTGCTCCACCTATCTTCGTATCATCCACAAACTTTGCCACAAAGCCATACATTCCATTATCTAAATCAGTGATAAATAATGTGAAGAACTGTGGTCCCAATACTGACCCCTGAGGATCACCACTAGTCACCGGCAGCCAACGAGAAAAGGCCTCTGATATTCCCACTGACAGCCTTCTGCCTCCCAACCATTCCTCTATTCCAGTAATGCCACAGGATTTTAGCTTTTTAAGCAGCCTCATGTGTGGCACCTTACCAAATGTCTTCTGAAAATGTAAGCAAAGTATATCCACTGTCTTCCCTTTGTCCACCCTGCTGGTTACTTCCTCAAAGAACTCTAGTAGGTTTATCGGGCAAGATTTCTCTCCACAAAAACCATGATGACTTTGACTTATTTTATCATTTGTCTCCAAGTACCCCGAAACCTCATTCTTAATAATAGACTCCAACTCCTCCCCAACCACTAACATAAGGACAACTGGCCTATAATTTCCTTTATTTTTTACGGTCCTCGCATCTTAAAGAGCGGAGTGACATTTACAATCTTTCAGTCCAACAGATCTGCAGGTGAAGTGTTGCCTCTCTTGGAAGGACTGGCAGGTGTAGCATTCTGGCCGCCTACAGAGATAAGTGCCAGGAGGCAGATTAGTGGGGACGGATCACTGCGGAAGTGTAGGTGAGTTAGCGTTAGTGTTAGGATCCTTTTTTGAGATGACTGAAGTTGTGGAGAATGTTGTGTTGATGCAGAACCTGACTGGGTGGTAGTTTATGACAAGAGGAACACCATCACTGTTAAGGCAGAAGGAAATGGAGGAGAGTCGGGTGAGAGCAGCATCAGTGGGAGAGGACGGGAAACGACATTCTTTGAAGAAGAACATCTGTGATGTCCTGAAGTGAAAATCCTCACCCTGGGAATAAATCTCAACACCCTCCTCTCAGCACCTCCCTCCCCAAGCACCCCCTCTCTCAGCACACACCACCCCTCAGCACCCCTTTCCCCAAGCACACCCCTCTCAGCACCTCCCTCCCCAAGCACACCCCCTCTCTCAACACACCCCCTCCCTCCACCCTTTCTCAACACCCTCCTCTCAGCACCTCCCTTCCCAAGCACACCCCCTCTCTCAACACACCCCCTCCCTCCACCCTTTCTCAACACCCTCCTCTCAGCACCTCCCTTCCCAAGCACACCCCCTCTCTCAACACACCCCCTCCCTCCACCCTTTCTCTACACCCCCCTCTTAGCACCTCCCTCCCCACGCACAACTCCTCTCAGCACACACCACCTCCCTCAACACCCCACCCCTCCCTCCACCCTCTCTACCCGCGCACACCCCCTTCCCTGCGCATCCACTCTCTTTGCACTCCCCTGTCTCAGCACACACCCCTTCTCTCAACACATCCCCCTCTCTCAACACTTCCCTTCCCTCAACACCACCCTCCCTACCTCCATCTCCCTCTGCTACGCAGCATCGCCCTGCAAAAGTTACTCTACTATCTACCCCTGCCGTCCCACTCCCTACTCATCCCCTCCCTCTCACACCCCCCCTCACCCGGAGGGGCGGATATAAAGTGGGGAAAGAGAAGAGGGGTGCGAAGGGGATAGACAGGCCGTACCTGGAGAGGAAAGAGAAGACGTGGGATGAAGCCGCGAGAGATCGGGGAAGGGTGTAGGGAAAGAAGGAAGGGGAGAGTAGGGAAAGGGCAAGGAGCGTCTAGCGGGTAGGAGAGTGTATGGGATGAGGAGAGAGCGGGAGGGGGAGGAGAGAACGGAGTTAGGTGGGGAAGAGAGCGCGGGAGGAAAAGAAGACGGGGGGTGGGATTGGGAGGAGAGCACAACGGGGAGGGGCGGCTGGGAGGAGAGCGAGTGTTTTTGTAATGAGCGACTGACACTGTATAACCAAATGATCTCGGGTGTAGCGGCTCAGACTGAAATCTGCGTGCACGGTGAGCACCGTTCACCCGGGACCGCACTGAACTCGGTCCGGTTTCAACATCACAGTAAGTGTTGTCTCCGATTCTCCGGAATCAGGGAACGTTTTCAACGGGATTCGGCTTCTGTCGGGACCGGGAGGGAATTCAGTGGGAGAAGGGGAATCTGAAATCTTCAAATTAACGAATTAATTATTGACCAAATGGATTAAAAGAAACGATTACCTTCAATTGCAAACCTTCCCCAGTTGTTCTCGTCGCTGCAGAAAAGCCTTTCGCACCGACAATGATATGCGAAATGTCTCCACGGGGCAGGGAAATAGTCTCTGTCCCTCTTCTCCCTCTCACCCCTCTCACTCCCTGTCACTCACTCACTCACATACACACGAAAAACTATTCGGAAAACAGAGCTACTCTGAGATGTTGCCGTTCGGATCGTCGCAGTGGACAATGCCGCATATATTTATTTAATTAAATTGTGTATTTTTAATAGATATGTAAAAACTCTTAAAGTCCGATCGGAATTCAAAGAAGTCGAAATTCAGATTGCAGACACTGGTGAACTTTCTTTTCTGTATCATCGGTGTTTTTATTGTTTTTCCCTGTAATAGAAATATTTGAACAGTGTTAAATTAGCTTTGTTCACAGTTGAAGGTGAGTGCGGAAAGTCGAACTGGTTTGTATGGTACAGAGAATCGTGCTGTGAGTTTTCAAAGATTAGCAACACCCCCCCCCCCTTCCCCTCCTCCCCCGAAGCTACTAAATGACCCTCGCCTGACTGTCTGCTGTAAAGATAGAATCTACCCACACGGAAACTGAACATTCTTAAGGTGAGAATAATTCAGCATCTGATATTTATTTCCGATCTTTATTTCCAACCGACACGTTACCTGTGTTTTGGATTAGTGATCAAGAAGTTACTTGCAAACAAGAGAAAATTTACAGATTCAGGAGCAACACACACGAAATGTTGAAGAAACTTAGCAGGCCAGACAGCATCTAGGAAAAGAGTGAACGGACGACGTTTTGGGCCAAAATCCTTCGATAGGACTCCTTTCCGAGATGTTGCCTGGCCTGCTGAGTTCCTCCGGCATTTAGTGTGTTTTGCAAGAAGTTATTCGCTCTATTTCAAGTCTCCTCTGTCGGTCGTGGTATTTGTGTTCTTGCATTATCCTGTCTGCACGGTTGAGATTCTCTACAGTTTATGTCAAGGTTAAAAACAGTTCCCGAATCAGGGGTTACGATTCGAAAGCAAGCCTGAGAAAAGTTGTTTAGCCAACACGGCTTCTAATAATAGAAAACAGAACCGCGTTACAATAAGTATCTGTTACTAAAAGTTAAATTAAATAAGTATTGCAAAAATGAATTCAGTGAAGTACGTTCGTGGGTTCCATGTCAATTCCGAAATGGGATGGCAGAGGGAAGGAAGCCGTGCCTGACTAGACGAGTGTGTGCCCTCAATCTCCTGTACCACCTTCCTGGTGATACCAACGAGAAGAGGGCATCTCCTTGCTGAAGCAGATCCCTAATGATTGATGCCACGGTTTTGTAATGGCTGCCGTGCATTCTTTGTAACTGCATCGGAATGCTGGGCCCTGGAGATCCTCAGAGGTGCTGACACACAGGGACATGAAGTTGCTCTTCCTGGGCACTGGTATAATTGTTAGCCTTCTAAGGGATGTTCAAACTTCCAACTGCAGCAAAAATGACCCCATCTCTGAAGCATTCACAGAATACAACTCCTGTTTCTCTGGGGTGGCTGAAATCCCTTGTAAATCTGTGTGACGACAGCACCCACCATTTCCTCACTCTCCTGAAATTGGCGGAGACACCAAAAAATTCCCACGATGTATTTTATTGAAGGAAAGGCAGATGAGCTTAGGTCATGGATTAACACATGACATTATGATATTGTCACCATCAATGAGACTGGCTTGCAGAGAACTGGCAGATCAATAATCTGGGGTTCTGTTGTTTTGGACAGGACAGAGCGTGAGGGATTAAAGGGGTAGGGGTGGTTTCACTCAGGGAAACTGTCACGGCAGTGTGCAGTAAGAGCAGATGGGAGAACTCATCTAGTGAGGTTTTATGGGTAGATCGAAGAAATAAAATTTGTTTGAACATGTTAATGGGTCTATCTTATAGACCACCCAAGAGTCTGTGGGATTTAGAGGATCAAGTTAGTAGACGTCAGAGAATATTGCAAGAACCATAATTTGTTATAATATGATTTTAACCCTCCACATACAGACTGGAACTCTCATACTGTAGATGTACTCATGTAGTTGACAAATGTCTAACAGAAGTTTCATTAATCAGTACATTGAAGTCCCAAAGACTCAAGTGTGATACTTGATCTCCCATTGGGGACTGAGACAGGACAGAGGTAATAGAAGTCTGTGTAGGGAAACTGTTTGCATCTGGTGATCCCAATGTCATCAGATTCAAAGTAAGTATGGCGAACGACAGCTCTGCTCCGTGGTATTGAGGCCCTGGTAAAGAAAACAAAACGTACAAACAAGCTGGATGAACTCAGCAGGTCGGGCAGCATCCGTCATCAGACTGATTAGGGACATCCAACATGACTTTGTGTGTTCTGGACAATCAATTGAGTTTTTCAAAGAGGTTACAATGAATGTTACCAGGAAAGTTGATGAAGGCAACGCTCTAGATATTGTCTACATGGACTTTAGCAAGGCATTTGACAAGGTCCCGCATAGGGTGTTGACCAATAAATTTCATTGTCTTGGCATTCAAGTTGATTTATTAAATGGGAGTAGACATTAGCATAGAGGAGGAAGGCAGAGAGTGGTAGCAGATGGTTGCCTCTCTGACTGGAGACCCGTGACTTGTGGATTTCCAGAGGGATCGGTGCTGATATCCGTTGTTGTTTGTCAACTTTATCAATGATCTCGATGATAATTAGATTATCCGGATCAGCAAATTGGCAGATGAAACCAAGTTCGGGGTGTATTTGACAGCGAGGAAAACTAACAGAGCTGACAGCGAGATCTGCGCCAGGAGTAAAAATGTCTGACAATGGCAGATGGAGTTTAATGCAGGCTTGTGAGCTGTTACGCTTCAGTAGGATCAACCAGGGTGGGTCTTACACAATGAAGGGTTCGACACTGAGGGGTGCGGTAGGACAAAGGCATCCGGGAATACGGATCCATAACTCACTAAAAGTGGCAGCACACCCAGATAAGTTAGTAAAGAAATCTATGGCACATTCGCCTTCATAAATTAAAGTATTCAGTACAGGTGACTGCATGATATAAGATAGTTATGAGGCCTAATTTGTAGTATGTTTGCAGTTTATGTCACCTACCCACAGGAAAGATGTAAATAAGGTTGACAGAATACAAGGAAAATTTACAAGGATGTTGCTGCGATTGGGGGACCTGAGTTATAAGGGAAGATTGAATATGTTACGACTTTGTTCCTTGGAACGCAGACGATTTGGGGGAGATTTTATGGAAGTCTACATAATCATGAGGGGTATAGACAGGGTAGATGGGGTTGAGGGATGAGGCTAGTGAGAGTTAGGTCAGGGGACAGAGGGGAGTGAGGCTCCCATTTTTAATCGGCAAACAGCTCCCCCCCTCCCCCATGCTCATCTCAATCAGTGCGTCCTTCCCTCCCTGTCGACCATTTTAACGTATGTGACGATTTTCAGTGAGTGCGTCACTCCCTCCCTCGGTAAAACCTCTGGCCATTTGGAATAAATGACTTTTAAGAGAATTAAATTCGGCAAGTATTTCCAGCGCGGTGTGGAATGAAACCGTGGGCGGGGAGAGTTCTTGTGACAATAGTTGTCCAGATGGAAATGCAAACATCTCTCCCAGTTTTTTTCCAGTTCGTAGAAATATATAGTCGAACGTGTTTGCTTTAACTTCAGCAGAAGTGCAGCCCCCTGTACCTGAACAGGCGAGGGAGGTTTGAGCTGAAATTCTACCCATGTCAGGCAGACTTTCTTACACAGAGGGCGGAGTTCAGACCTTCCCACTGGTTGCGATGAAAGAAAAAGGAGAGATCCACACGGAAACCCGGACAGAAAGGTTAACGCAGCCTGTTTGTTTTCCTCTTTAGGGTTGCGACATTGACCCCACTCCCGCCTCCTCCCGCTGTCAGACCCGTCCTGAGCCGGTGAGAGTTAGTGTGACCCGGACTGCGGCAGTCCCGCTCTACCCCGGCTCACCCGGCCCTGTCCATCTGTAATGAGTGACCACTCCCGCCTCCTCCCGCTGTCAGACCCGTCCTGAGCCGGTGAGAGTTAGCGTGACCCGGACTGCGGCAGTCCCGCTCTACCCCGGCTCACCCGGCCCTGTCCATCTGTAATGAGCGGCGGACACATCACAGCCCAGCGGCCTCGGGAGCAGCAGCTCCGTACAGGGTGAGCACACCGTGCAGGAACATTGTTGGGGAAGTCGGACTGTGATTTCCCGGGACCACACTGAACGCCGGCCGGTTACAGCATCAGAGGTAAGTGTTGTCTATGATTCTGCACAGCTATTCAGGATTTAGAGCGAGGCTCGGATTTGGTCAAAACCGGGAGTGAATTTAGTGGGAGAAGGGAGTTCTGACACGTTAATGTTAACGAGGCAATTACTGTCCAAATGGATTAAGAGAAACGACGTATTTGCCGTCAACCAGAATTACTCTCCTGGGTGATTACTACTGAATGTGAGCAGAAAGCATTTTCACCCCGGTAGTGACATATGAAATATCCAAAGGAGCAGTCACCCGTCACCGATCTCTCTGAAACAAGATAAATCAGCAGATGCTGGAAATCTGAGCAACCCAAACAAAATGCTAAAGGAACTCTGCAGGCCAGGCAGCGTCTATGGAGAAAAGAACAGTCGACCTTCGAGACCCCAGCTAATGGAGTTTACATCGCGTCATTGGTTCTATCGCTCTTCCCTGCACCACAAAGAGTTAAACTTTCTTCACGCTTGAATGACAGTGTTTTCACTGGAACACTGGAATTTAGGAGGATGAGAGGGGATCGGATTGAAACATATAAGATTATGAAGGGATTGGACACGCTGGAGGCAGGAAAAATGTTCCCGATGTTGGGGAAGTCCAAAGCAGAGGCCACAGATTAAGAATAAGGGGTAGGGCGGTAGGCCATTTAGAACAGAGTTGAGGAAAATCTTTTTCACCCAGACACTTGTGGATCTACGGAATGATCTGCCTCAGAAAGCAGTGGAGGCCAGTTCTCTGGATGCTTTCAAGTAAGAATTAGATAAAGATTTTAAAGACAGCGGATTCAAGGGATATGGGGAGAAGGCAGGAACGGGGTACTGATTGCGGATGATCAGCCATGATCACAGTGAATGGCAGTGATGGCTCGAAGGGCCGAACGACCTACTTCTGCACCTATCGTCTATAAAACTGTACCGTCCGGCGTGAACAAACATTCCACTCTCAAAATCATTGAGATCACATGTCCCCTCCATTGCGATGTTTGTCTGAGACAGAACGTATCCTGTGCAAAAGAAAAAGAAATTATGAGAACTACTCACACTGCAGGTTATAGCGGGGGAGGGGACGGCGGGGAGAGGTGTAAAGAGGTGATGGTTCTATTGTCTAGTTGGTTGGTGGGACCTGTTGTGGATCACTGCCTGCAGCCTTGATTCCCTTCTTTCAGAAGTGTGTGGATCAAAAGAAGGTTTAACAGAGAGACATCTGCACCGTGTGAGTTGTCCTGTGAGGAAACCTCTGTGCTCTTGGCTTTTTTCAGTGATTGAGAAGAATTCGACATGACCTAAGTTTACCGGATGGTGTATACTTTGCAGTTTTTTTTAAAAATAACAATGTACTTGATTGTATCCGTAGTAGTTTGGTAAAATCAGTGGGGTATTTGATGAGAAATAAAGTATACTGCGGCTTCTTGACAGGGACGTCGACAGAATAGTTCCTGTTCTGGCAGGAACTGAAAGCAGTTGAAGACAGTCTCCCTCCTCTTCTCCCTCCACCCTTTTCACCCCCTCTCTTCGCCCTCTCCCGCTTTCTCAGACCCCACTCTCTCCCCCACTCTCCTCCACTCTCCCCCGCTCTCCCACTTCTCTTTCCCCCTCCCCTTCTCTCTCCCCATCTCCCCTCCTCTCTCCCCGCTTCTCCCCCCGACCCCCTTCTTCCCCTCCCCCCCCCCTCCCCTCTGCCCCTCTCTCCCCATCTCTCTGTGCACCCCTTCCTTCCTCTCCCCCTCTCTCTCCTCCCGTCTCTGGAATGGTCTCCTCAACATTCAGCAGAAGCAGATTATTACCATTAATTCTGTAATCCCTGCATTGTAATTATCACTGCCAGATGCATGTCTGTTTTCCTTAAAAACAACACACACACAGTAAAAATCTTGCATGTCCGTAATGCCACACAGTTTTGAAGACGATATCGAACGGGTAGAAACACTGGAAATCCTCTCCTGACGAGGGACGTATTGAAACACCACAACGTTCCCCACCCAGTACGGTCTCTGTGTGTACATGGTGCTGAGCTTCTCTTTCTGTTCCAGCGAGTCCGAGTCCCTGAACTTAGTGGGTGCAAACAGTAAGTGAGCACACCGTGAGCAATATTCAGTTGATAACACACATGTAAACCTGGGCTTCACATCATTCAGCATGTAATTCCACACCCTGCTCCACAACGCATTAAGTATATGACACAAAAGCTGATTCAAGCAAATGATTCCATTGTGCTGTCCGGTCCAGGCCTCATTGCACGGTGACACAGATTACATCCAGTATCTGTCCACAACTCGATCTGCGCCAGGGAGCAACCGCGACCCGCATCCCGGCTCCGTTCAGTTGGTGTCAACACACTAATTCATTGCAACACGCTCAGAATGCTGGAGGAACTCAGCGGGCCAGGCAGCATTTATGGAAAACAGGACAGTCGACGTTTTGGGCCGAGACCCTTCTGCAGCACCACGTTGCGGAACACCGACACTTTGTCTGCCGGAAAAAGCAGAAACTCCCAGTGGCCAGCCATTTAAATTCCACTTCCCATGCATATTCCGACATGTCAATCCCTGGTCTCCTCCACTGTTGTGGTGAGGCGACATTCAGACTGGAGGAGCAACACCTTATATTACGTCTGGGTAGCCTCTCACCTGATAGCATGATCATTAATTTCTCAAACTTCAGGTAATAGCTCCCCCCACGTCATCATTCCCCATTTCCCTTTCCCTCTCTGGCCTTAACTCTACCTGCCTATTGCCTCTCTCCGTTGCACTTTTCTTTTCCCCTGGCATTCTGTCCTTTCCTATCAGATTCCCACTTCTCCGGCCGTGTATCACTTTCACCAATCAATTTCCCCGCATTTTATGTCATACCTCCCCCTCCCTGTTTCACCTATCACTTTCTGCTTCTTCCTCCAACCCCCTTCTCTCTCCTTCTAGCTCTGAACCAACATCTTTCTTTTTTTAGTTTTCTCCAGTCCTGCTGAAGGGTTTGGGCCCGAAACTTCGACTGTACTCCTTTCTGTAGATGCTTCTTGGCCTGCTGAGTTCCTCCAGCATTTCGTGTTTGTCGTTTGGATTTCCAGCTTCTGCAGACTTTCTCTTGGCATTAATTTATTGTATACTTGGGGATCAATTTATTTTCAGACTGAAAACGGTAGTGACAGCTAAAGGCAAAGATCGTTGTGGGCTTATTGGAAAGACACAACATCAGGACGGGCAATGTGAAGTCGGGTGAAAAGTTATGCTTTTGGAATAATATTTTCTTTTGAACTCTGGTCCTTCAATTTCACCAGATTTAACTGTGCTTCCACTGCCTGGAGCTCCACTGATCTCAGAGTCAGCCCTTTGATAAAGCAAATTTCAAAATTTGTCCACAATGGGGCCAGTAAAATAATGGGCAAGGCGGCAACTGTGTCGAGATTACAATCTGGAGATAACCTCGCCCTAAAAAGTACAAGAAGATAAAAATATATTTCACCTTCAGATGAGCGTTCACTTGCTGGAGATAAGTGACCTGATCAAGCAGATAAAATTATCACTAATGGGTCTATTTGCGTTCCTCCCGTTCAGATCCCTGAAAGTTGCCTCACGGGGATGCGGGGGTTTATGGGGGGGGGGGGGGGGGTGCTATGTTTACTGAATGATGAAAATCCCTTTAACATTAAATTCACTGGATGTGTTTTTGTCAGCCAGAGGATGTTGAAGCGAGATTTAATAAAATTCACATGCTGAATTTACTGTGACCGACCTAGTTCAATTTGTGATCTCAGCGTCTTAATCCTGCCTCTCACCTGTAACATGTCACTCACATGTCCTTCAAGGACCATTACACTGCACAGATTACAGAATTATTTGCAATAATGTGCTTCTCCTGAATATTGAGGAGGTCATTCCAATGAGACACTAGACCCAGAGAGAAAAAAAAAAACAACTCAACTGTCTACAACTGGCGATAGCCAGTTTCAGTTCTCCCACAACAGAGACTATTTTGTTCACGTCCCTGTCAAGACGCCGCGGGATACTTTATGTCTCATCAAAGACCCCACTGATTTTACCAAACTGCTATGGATGCAATCAAATACCTTGTTTTTTTTTAAAAAAAATACTGCGATGTATAGACCACCCTGTAAACTTAGGTCATGTCGAATTCTTCTCAATCACTGAAAAAAGCCAAGATCACAAAGGCTTCATCACAGGACAACTCACAAGATGCAGATAACTCTCTGTTAAACCTTCTTTAGATCTCTCACCTACCCACACACTTCTGACAGAAGGGCATCAACACTGCCGGCGGTGATCCACTACAGGTCTCTACAACCGATTATATAATGGAACCATCAGCTCTTTAAATCCCCCGTCCCCTCGCTATAATCTGCAATGTGGGTAGTTCTCATAAATTCACCCTCTCCCTGCAGCTACCGACCGAAATGACGCCTAGGATGGACAGATAGTGTTGTTACGAACCTCATAACTGGGTCACTTACCAACAAAGACAGAGAGGTCCTTTGAAGTCTGATGATAGGATTTTTAACAGTATTTATTAGTAAAAATACACAAAAATAATATCAATGCAAACTTACAGATAATATACGTCGTCAATACTAAATCTAAAAGTGCGGGTACAATAATAATCAATAAGAAATAGCTGTATCGTTGTCTAGGGGATAAATGTATTGTCCGATGGAAATATAAAAGTCACTCTGTTCACGCAGGCTGCAGCCTTTGGTTGGAGAGAGAGAGAGAGAGATTTGGAGAACCTTGCCACTTCCTTTTATGATTTCGATCCGTCAGAGTCTCGTTGGGGTGGCCGTTCACTTGTGGTTTCTCCTTTAGCTAAGCCGTTCTTCCGTGGGGAGGCCGCCAACCCCAGGCAAGGGAAAGGACGCACACGAACCCCCCACAGGCTGTCGCTATTAAAGGCTGTCACGGGATTCCTAGCGTTTCTCCTGGTGCGTCTGAAGAGGTTGTTCCCCAGACCCTCTTTTATCCTTACTCACGGGGTCTCAGATGTCAATTAGGTTGGGATGATGCAATCCCTCAACCAGACCACTCTGGTCATTCCCTGAGGGCTTCAATGAATAGTACAGTACTCAATACACAATTCCGTCTCCCAGAGACAATGGCCGTTATCCGTGGCTTTGTCTCGCTGGGGCCAGGACACATTCCAAAACCTTGAGGATTCTCTCTTATTTCCTGGGTCCCAGACCCGAACTAATAGCGATCTTGCGATTCTCAAAAAGGAGGGGGCGACTTTGTACCCTTCGGCCCCTCAGAGTTGTGGCACATTCGTAACAGTGTCGATCCCGCCAGCGAAGGAATAAACAAAGCGAATCGTCGGTTCCGTCAGTCAGCGATCAGTAAAGCCCCGGGTGTGGAGAGGCCGGCCTCCTGCTGGAAACTGTAGCCCGGGGACAGTTCCCAACATCTGGAAGCTAGCTCCTTCCTAGCCTTTGCTGTTCATTCGCAACTGCATTGAAAGTGCGACGTTTCCATTAACACTTCCAACTACACCAGTTTCCCGCCGGGCATGCACAGGAAGTTGATCTAATTAGTCGAAGGGAATTATTATTTCTTTCAAAAGCGATTCACCTACAGTTCTACTGTTCAATCCACCAATACGTTCTCAGTCTCATTTAAGTGTTCACAGAAGTGGTTAACGGGCTTTATGATGTTTATATTTCAGTATACAGAGCTTCTTACCGTGTACCGCGGCTCCAGGTTCTGTTACCACCCTGTCCCAGTGAGGCTGTGTTACGGGTTCTGTAAGTAATGGACACACCCAGGTTAATGTTCAGTCTGCTCCTGTTGATAATCATTAACTAAACTCAGAGCTTCATCAGCGGGTCTCTCCTTCTCCTAGTCCTTGGAACAGGGTACGTTCGGTCTCTCAAACACATCAGGATGTGGATGAAATGTGATCTCAGTGACTTAGAACGTGGAATGGTTGTTAATGCCAGACGGCGCAGTTTATAATATCGCAGAAACTGCGGATTTCCTGCGATTGTCGCCTTCAACAGGTTCAGTTTGCGGAGAACAGCACAGAAAAGAAGTAAGGCTGCGGCAGTTCCGTGAGCAAAGACTCCTTATGAATGAGAGAGATCGAAGGGAAAAGGCCAGACTGATTCTATATGTCAGGAAGACGACAGTATCTCAAATAACCACGCTGCAACAATAGCGTGCAGAGAGGCATCACTGAACGTGTAACATGTCGAAGACTGAACTGGGCGGCTTACAGCTGTAGAAGACCAGGGACATACACTCAGCGGCCACACTATTAGGTACAGGAGGTGACCGTGAGATGTACTTCAGAAAGTATTATTTCAGATAGTCTTAAGATAGACTCTATCTTTGCGCAAGGTAGCACAAAAACATACAGAGAGGAACAAATAAACAAGTGCCGAGCTCTTGATTCCGTTCCCAGTGAATTCCCTGGGCCCAAACAGTGAGTGAGTACACCCTGCGGAACGTTCAGTTGAGATCACGGTCAGCAACCCGGACCTCACACTGATCGGGATGTAACTCCACACCCCGCTCCCCAGCGCTTGAACTGAAGGACACCAAACCTCAGTCAGGCAAATGGTTGTATTGTGTCGTTCGGTACCGGCTTCCGATTGTACTGCGGTGCACAGTGACAAAGATTACATCCAGAATCTCTTTCCAATTCAGTCTGCTCCAGGGATCCTGTTTCCTTTCGGTTGGTCTGATCGAATTAATTTATTGTTTAGTTCTGGACCAGTTTATTCTCAGACTGGAAAGCCCAGTGACAGCTGAGGGCAAAGTTCAATATGGGTTTATTAGAGAGAGACACCAGCAGGACGGACTCTGTCAACTCTGGTTGGGAATACTCTTCCTTGTGAACAGTGGACAGTCGCTTTCGCCAGGTGTGACGGTACCCCATCTGCTGCAGCTGCACTGATATCAGAGTCGGGCCGTTTATAAAGCAACCTTCAATATTTGTCCACAATGGGGCCACTATAATAATGGGCAAGGCAGCAACGGTCTGGAGATAACCACGCCCTAAAGAGTACAGCAAGATAAGAATATATTTCCACAGATCAGTGTTCACTTACTGGAAATAGATAAAATTATTAATCAGATAAAAATATGACGAATGTGTCTGTTTACTTTCCTCCCGCTGGTGTGCTTCCCCGCCCTCACATTTACAGATACCGGAGCCGTTTCTCCTTACTGTGTGATGAATATTCTGTCTCCTGAATATTGAGGACGGTCATTGCCATGACACGCTGGACCCACAGAGAGGGGGAAAACATCTCAACTGTCTTCAACTGGCGGTGCCTGGTTTCAGATCCTCACACAACAGGAACAATTTTGTACACATCCCTGTCAAACTCCGCGGGATACTTTGTCCCATCGAAGTTCCCACTCATTATACCAAATTACCGCGGATACAATCAAGTATATTGTTGTTTAAAAAAACTGTAATGTATACAAGCCCCTGTTTTATGTCACACCACAAGTCAAGATCACAACAGATTCCTCAAACAAAAACTCGCAGGGGCAAATATCTGTCTGGTAAACCTTCTTTTGATTTCCCACCTCGCCACTGACTTCTGACAGAAGCGAAACAACACTGCAGGCGGTGATCCACAACAGTTCTCAGCAACCGACTATATAATGGAACCATCAACTCCTTACATCGCCTCCCCCCACAGCAAGTCAATGCATTCAATTAGATGAAGGGAATTATTAATTCATTTAAAAGCGAGTCACTACAGTTCTAATGTCGATGAACACAATACGTTATCAATCTCATTCGTGTTCATAAAAGTGTCTAAATATCTTTATGATGTTTATATTTCAGTATATAGAGCTTCTTACCTTGTACCGCGGCTCCAGGTTCTGTTACCACCCTGTCCCAGTGAGGCTGTGTTACGGGTTCTGTAAGTAATGAACACACCCTGGTTAATGTTCAGTCAGTTCCTGGTGATAATCATTAACTAAACCCACAGCGTTATCAGCCGGTCTCTCCCTGCCATGTTCTTTAGTAAAGGGTACGTTCTGTCTCCAGCAAACATCACAATGGAGATGAAATGTGATCTGGATGATTTTAGGGTGGAATGTTTGTTGTTTCAGACGGTTCAGTTTGAATATCGCAGGAACTGCTGAAATCCTGGCATTGTCAAGTTCAATAGCCTCAATTTTGCGGAGAATGGTGCTGGGAAATAAAACAGGTTGCGGCAATTCTGAGAGCAAAAACGTCTTAGTAATGAGAGAGGTCGGTGGAGAAAGGCGGGATCGATTCAATCTGCCAGGAAGACGACAGTAACTCAAATAAGCACGTTACTACTGCACTGTGCGGAGAGGTATCGCTGGACGCGTATCGTGTCGAACATTGAACTGAATGGGCTCCGGCAATAGGACACCACGGACATAGAGCCAGTGGCTGTATTACTGGGTACCGGAGGAACACAATACAGTGCACACAGACATTTGTTGTCAACAGCCAATGACATTTAAATCAGCAAGTTTTATTTTAAATATCACTGACAGGTACTTGCTGTCTTTGCTAGAATAGCACACTCACTCCTGCAGAAAAATCAGGCGGATCCGCAAAGCCACACTATTTTAAAGACAGTAATGAAATGGTAGAAAAACTAGAATTCCTGCCATCACAAGTGGACGCATTAACTCATCGTAAAGTTGCCCACCCAGTACAGTCTCCGTGTTTACTCTGTGCTGAGCTCCTGATTCTGTTTCGAGCGAATCCGAGCACCTGTATCTCACGACAAATCGATCAGCTCCAGGGAGCAACCGCGACCCGCATCCTGGTTCAGATCGGGTGGTGTCATTTCGCATTAGTTTATTGTTTACTTTGGGACCAATGTACTGTCAGACTATAAACTTCAGTGACAGCTGAGGGCAGAAATCGCTGTGGACTTATCGCTGTGGGCCGAGATGGCCTGTTTCCGTGCTGTGATTGTTATATGTTATATGGTTATAGGAAAGACACAGCAGCAGGATGGGCCATGTGAACTCTGGTAAAAAGTTATGATTTTGGAACAATCTTTTCTTTTGAACACTGGACATTCACTTTCGCCAGATTTAACCGTGTCCCGGTAACGTGCAGCATCACCGATCCCACTCAACAACTTTATAAAGCAAACTTAAATATTTGTGCCCAATGGGGCCATTACAATGATGGGCAAGGCAGCAGCACCGATCTCAGTCAACAACTTTATAAAGCAAACTTAAATATTTGTGCCCAATGGTGCCATTACAATGAAGGGCAAGGCAGCAGCTATGTGGAGATTACAAACTGAACACAGCCTCAGCCAAAAGAGACAACATATTTCACCGTCAGATTAGTGTTCACTTACTGGAAATAAATAACCTTATCAATCAGATGACTTTCATGACTAGCGGGTCTATTTACATTACTCCCGTCGGTGTGTTACCTCGCTATCACCATTACTTTGCAAATACCCGAGCTGTTTAAAGAAGAGGAAGTGCTGGCGCTATTAAGGATAGTGGATAAGTCTCCAGGACCTGATAGGATATTTCCTGGGAATTTGAGGGAAGTTAGTGCAGAAATAGCAGGGGCTCTGACGGAAATGTTTCAAATGTCATTATAAACGGGGATAGTGCCGGAGGAATTGCGTATTGCTCATGTGGTTCCGTTGTTTAAAAAGGGTTTTAAAAGTAAACCTAGCAATTCTAGGCCTGTAATTATGACATCAATGATGGGTAAATTAATGGAAAGTATTCTTAGAGTTGGTATATATAATTATCTGGACAGACAGGGTCTGGTTAGGAACAGTCAACATGGATTGGTGCGTAGAAGGCCATGTTTGACAGATCTTATCGAATTTTTTAAAAATTAAAAAAAAATTACATTTTTAGAAATTTACAAAGAATAAATGAGGTTATAAAATAGTAAGAAAAAGAAAAATAATATTAACCCTCTCCCCTCCCCTTAACCCTCCCCCCTTAACGCTTGTCTAAAGAAAAAAAAAAGAAAGAAAGAAGAGAAAGATTGCCTGGATACCGGAGGATCCCCACATGCTCCATGAAGTTCAAAATAATTTTAATATTTATTTTTACTTTCCCCAATTACTTTATAATTTTATCTCCAAAGGACCTATGTATTTAATCCCACCCTTTGTAGGTATGGGAGACAAATTTTCAAAAATATATCATATTCATTTCTTAGATTGTATGTAATTTTTTCAAGTGGAATACAACTATGTATTTCATTATTCCAACGATCCATAGTTAAATATAATCAAATTTCCATGTAACTGTGATAACTTTTTTGGCTACTGCCAATGCAATTTTTATAATTTTTTTCTGATACTTATTCAATTTAAGTTTCGGTATTGTCCCTTCAATGTACCCTAATAAAAATAATACTGGACTATGTGGGAGTTGTACTCCAATAATTTGTTCCAATAAAAGTCTCAGATTTATCCAAAATGGTTGAATTTTAAAACAAGACCAAGTAGTATGTAAAAAAGTACCAATTTCATGATTACAGCGAAAATATTGGTCAGACATATTTGAATTTAATCTATTTATTTTCTGTGGTGTTATACGTCATTGATGTAAAATTATATTGTATTAATCTAAGTCGAACATTTATTGTATTTATCATACTATCAGAACATATTCTTGACCAGCTTTTTCCATCAATTTTAACATTCAAATCAGATTCCCATTTTTGTCTTGATTTATGAATTCCTGATTTAATTGTCTGTTTTTGAATCAAATTGTACATAGAAGATGTATTTTTTTAATTTTTACTTTTTGAATTAATATTTCTATTTCACTAGGTTTTGGCATGAACATTGTTTGACCAGCTTTTCTCGTAAATAATCCTTTAATTGAAAATAACAGAAAAGAGTGTTCTTTGATATTTTATATTTATTTTTTAATTGATCAACCGACATCAATATACCTCGTTCAAAACAATCACCAATATATTTAATCCCCTTTTGGAACCAATTATATAAAAGTTTATTATCCATTGTAAAAGGAATAAGCCTATTTTGAATTAAAGTTCTTTTTGCTAATAAAGATTTCTTTATCTCATCGTCCATATTTACCTTATTCCATAAATCAATCAAGTGTCTTAATATAGGAGATTTTTTTCCCTTATCCATTTAGATTCCCATTTATATATAAAATCATCTGGTATGTTTTCTCCTATCTTATCTAATTCTATTCTAATCCATGCTGGCTTTTCTTCATCAAAAAAGACGCAATAAATCTAAGTTGATTTGCTTTACAATAATTCTTAAAATTTGCAATTTGTAACCCTCCTAAATCAAATATACATGTCAATTTTTCCAACGATATTCTTGACTTCTTTCCTTTCCAAAGAAATTTCCTTACATATCTATTCAGTTCTTGAAAAACTTCTGAGGTAATTGTACTGGTAAAGTTTGGAATAAATATTGCAATCTAGGAAATATATTCTTTTTTACAGCATTAACTCTACCTATTAATGTTATTGGTAACATAATCCATTTATCAAGATCCTCTTTTATTTTTTTAATAACGGCAAATAATTTTGTTCATATAATTTTTTTACATCATTATCAACTCTAATACCTATATATTTTATCCCATTTATTACCATCGAAATTGAGTTACTAATCGACATTGATTATAATTTCCTTTGGTAAGGGGTAAAATTTCACTTTTATCCCAATTTACTTTATACCCTGATACCCATATTCTTCCAATCTAAAAGATAATCTTTGCAAAGATTGCAATGGGTTTGTTAAATAAATCAAAACATCATTAGCAAATAAATTAATCTTATATTCTTCTTGATTAACTCTAAAGCCCCCAATGTCTGAATCTGTTCCAATTAATTCAGCTAATGGTACTATTGCCAATCCAAATAAAGCAGGTGATAATGGGCAGCCTAGTTGACCTCGTTAAGCAAAATGGTGTTGAAATCTGACTATTTGTAACTACTTTAGCTTGAGGATTAGTATTTCAGGTTTAAATGCATTGTATAAAAGATTTTCCTAACTCATATTTTTCCAATACCTTAAATAAAAAATCCCATTCCAATCTATTAAATGCTTTTTCTGCATCCAAAGCAACTGCCACACTCATTTTCTCTCTTTTTTGTGCCAAATGAATTATACTAAGTAACTGGCTTATATTATCCATTGATTGTCTGTTTTTAATAAAACCTGTTTATCCATATGCATTAATTTTGGTAAATATTTAGATATTCCTTTAGATAAAATTTTGCTATTATTTTATAATCTGTATTCAACAAAGAAATAGGCCTATATGATGTTGGGTTTAAAGGATCTCTATCTTTTTTTGGCAGAACAGTTATAATCGCTGTTAAAACTGCATTCTTTCCACTTGATATATTTCTTCCATAAAAGGAGGAATTAATCAATCTTTAAACCTTTTATAAAATTCAGGAGGAAAACCATCTTCTCCTGGGGATTTATTACTCTGAAGTGATCCTAAAGCTTCTTCAACCTCTTTTAATGTAAAGGGCATATCTAATCCTTTCTGTTCTTCCAAATTTAATTTTGGAAGGGTTATTTATGATAAAAATGTATCTATCTCAGTAATCGTATTTTGTGATTCTGATTGATATAGTTCAGTTTAATTTCTTTTTAGTTTCATTAATTTGTAAGTGACCTTATACACACTTGTTCTAATTGCATTTATTGTTTTAGAAGCCTGTTCTGTTTTCAACTGCCAAGCAAGAATCTTATGAGATCTTTCACCTAATTCATAATATTTCTGTTTAGTTCTGATAATTACTTTTTCTGTACGATATGTCTGGTGTATTATATTGTAGTTTTTTTATTTAAAATTGTCTTCGTTTTTCTTCAGTCATATATCTTTGAGATTCTTTTTCTAACTTTATGATATCTTTTTCTAATTGATCTATTTCTGCCAAATATTCCTTCTTAATTTTAGATGTATAACTTATAATCTGACACCTTAAATATGCTTTCATCGCTTCCCATAATACAATTTTATCCTGAACTGAATGTAAATTTGTATTAAAAAATTTGAATCTGTTTTTTCATAAAATCACAAAAGTCGACGTTTTAATAAAATTGAATTAAATCTCCATCAAGAGATCGATTTCTCCTTATCCATCATTATCATTATTATCAAGGGGAATTATTGCTTTATATTCCACACTTTTCACTCTATCTTGAATATTTTTTGATAATAAAAAAATCAACCCTTTAGTAAGTTTTATGTCTATTTGAATAAAATGAATAATCTCTTTCTCTTGGATTATTTTTTCTCCATATATCAATCAGGTTTAAATCTTTCATTTATAATAAAGTTAGTTTTATTACTTTTGATTTTGTAGCAACTTTAGTTGACCTATCCAAAACTGGATCTAAACAAAAATTAAAAGCTCCACCTATTAATATTTTATCATGTGCATCAGCCAAGTTCAAAAAAAACTTCTTGTATGAATTTTACATCATTTTCATTGGGTGCATAAATGTTCATACAAGTCCATAATTCTGAAAAAAATTGACAATGTATAATCACATATCTCCCCACAGAATCAATTACTACATTTTATATTTTAATTGGTAAAGATTTATTAACCAAAATTGCAACTCCTCTCGATTTTGAATTAAATGAAGCTGCAATGACATTTGCAACCCAATCTCTCTTTAATTTCTTATGTTCTGTTTCTGTTAAATGTGTTTCTTGTAAAAAAGCTATACCTCCTTTCATTTTCTTAAAATATGTTAAAACTCTTTTTCTTTTCACAGGTCCATTAAGTGCATTAACATTAAAACTTAAAAAAATTAAGTAAATTAATCATTCATAATACATTGGGAACTCTTTAAAATTCTCCATGTTGCTATGAGTCTCTCCCCAACCATCCAGGCAAAAAAAGAAGACAAATAGAAGAAAGGTAACTTATATATAAGGAAAAAACCCCAAAATACTCCCTCACTAATGTTGCGAATAAAACGAACACAACATTACTTCCCCGCCCCCAGTTACGGGTCATGGCAATCGCCATGATTGTACAAGTGAAACTCGCAGCCATCGATCAGGAGCTCCTCCAAATCCCTCGCAAAAAAAAAAGAAAATATATTCGTGAAGAAACAAAAGAAAATAATTAATGTCTCTGCTCCCAATTCATACTCAACTATTTTTTCCCTTATAAATGTCTGTCAAGTCCAACCTTGTTTCATTCTTCATCATTAGTCCACTTCATTTCTATAATTCTTTACTCCTCTTCGTGGACATCAGGTAATTCTTATACAAGTTTCTCTGCTTTCCGGTAGTCAACGAAAAATCTTCTTTCTTTGTTATCCAAGAAAATTATCAATTTTGCTGGGTAGCTCAATAAAAATTTATAGCCCTTTTCCCAGAAATATTTTTGCACTGGATTAAATTCCTTCCGCCTCTTCAGAAGATCGTAACTTATGTCCGGATAAAAAAAAAACTTTTATCTTCTATTATCAATGGCCCATTTCTCTTTTTAGCACCTTGAGTAGCTGCCTTCAAGATCACTTCTTTACCTTGCTCCCTTAAGCATTTTATCAAAATTGATCTCGGATTTTGATCTTGCTGAGGTCTTGGTCTTAAAGCTCTTTGTGCTCTTTCAATTTCAATTACTTGGCTTCCTTCTTTCATTTCCAAAATTTTCGGAATCCATTCTTGAAAGAATTTTATTGGATTTTCCTCCTCTGTACCCTCCATAAGACCAACAATTCTGATATTATTTCGTGCACTTGAGTTTTCAAGCGCATCTATTTTTTCCAACATCCGTTTTCTTTTTATTGTCCAGGCGAGATTATTGTCTTGGATCTTATCTATTCTTTCAGTATTTTCTTCCACTTTTACTTCCTTTTCTTCAACTTTATTATCCATCTGCTTTTGTTTTTCCACCACATTATCGAGTGTGGTCTTCATCCTTCTTATAGCTTTTAATTCATTTATAATATATATCAGGATATCTTTTATGACTCCTTTAATCTCCATTATCTTTTCCTCTTCTTCTTCCTCTGAATCTCCCACAGAGTCTGACTCCACTTCCGATATACTTCCAGGTTCGCTTCTAGCCGTAGTTGGGATTTGTAGTTTTGTTACTTTTGCTGATATCTGTTCATGCACACTTGTTTCTTCGCGCATGCATTGTTCTTGCCGTTTCATTTAGAGACCGCCGACGTTGCTGCAAATTCCTGTCCCGCATCAACAGAAGTGCCATGCACTTCGCCGTGAGGAGATCCAACTTGAGTCCGAGGCTTTGCCGAGACGGTTAGGCCTTTTCCCACGCCGATTTGCGCAGTCTTCGAAGTAGTAGCTTTCTTCTGTTTCGGTTTAGGAACCATATCAAAAGATAATCCTGAGTTATTTATAAATAGTTTCTAGTAGATATTTGTTAACTCTTCTTCATTTAAACCTTATTTCATTACTTTTTACGAGGGAGCTGGATTCCCAACGTCTTGATCCTACGGCAGCACGCGACGTCCGCAGATCTTATTGAATTTTTGAAGAGGTTACGAGGAAAGTTGATGAGGGTAAAGCAGTGGAGGTTGTCTATATGGAGTTCACTAAGGTCTTTGACAAGGTTCTACACGGATGGTTAGTTAGGAAGGTTCAATCTTTAAGTATTAATATTGAAGTAGTAAAATGGATTCAACAGTGGCTGGATGGGAGATGCCAGAAAGCAGTGGTGGATAACTCTTTGTCAGGTTGGAGGCCGGTGACTAGTGGTGTGCGGCAGGGATATGTACTGGGTCCAGTGTTGTTTGTCATATACATAAATGACCTGGATGATGGCGTGGTAAATTGGATTAGTAAGTATGCTGATGATACTAAGATAGGTGGCGTTGTGGATAATGACATAGGTTTTCAAAGCTGACAGAGAGATTTAGGCCAGTTAGAAGAGTAGACTGAAAGATGGCAGACGGAGTTTAATACTGATAAGTGTGAGGTGCTACATTTTGTTAGGACTATTCAAAATAGGACAATCATGTTAAATGTTAGGGCATTGAGGAATGCAGTAGAACAGGGTGATCTAGGAATAATGGTGCATAGTTCCCTGAAGGTGGAATCTCGTGGATCGGGTGGTGAAGAAAGCTTTTGGTATGCTGGCCTTTATAAATCACAGCATTGAGTATAGGAGTTGGGCTGTAATGCTAAAATTGTACAAGGCATTGCTGAGTCCAAATATAGAGTATTGTGTACAGTTCTGGTCACCGAGTTATAGGAAAGCAGTCAACAAAATAGAGTACAGAGCAGATTTACTATAATGTTACCTGGGTTTCAGCACCAAAGTTACAGAGAAAGGTTGAACAAGTTAGATCTTTACACTTTGGAGCTTAGAAGGTTGAATGAGGACTTGATAGAGGTATTTAAAATTATGAGGGGGGTAGATAGAGTTGACGTGGATAGGCTTTTTTCCCATTGAGAGTAGTGGAGATTCAAACAAGAGGACATGAGTTGAGAGTTAGAGGGTAAAAGTTTAGGTTTAACACGCCGGGGAACTTCTTTACTCGGAGAGTAGTAGCTGAGTGGAACAAGGTGGCAGTAGAAGCGGCAGAGGCAGGTTCGATATTGTCATTTAAAAAAAAAATGGACAGGAACATGGACAGGAAAGGAATGGGGGGTTATGGGCTAAGAGCCGATCGGTGGGACTACGTGAGAGTATGCATTCGACACGGACTAGAAGGGCTGAGATGGCCTGTTTCCGTGCTGTAATTGTTATATGGTTATATGTGAGGTGATGGACATTCAGATGAAGTAGGACTTGTACAGTTAATGGCAAGGCACTGACAAGTGCATAGTTCACTAAAAGGCAGGATTGTGAGAAAAAAAAAGCGTTTAGCATGCTTACCTTTATCAGCTATGGCGTAGAGTGTAGGAGCGGGGGATTATTTGTAGTAATATAATTTGTTGTGAGACCACTTTTGGAATATTATCTACAATTTTGCTTACCCTGTTATAGGAAGGACGCTGTCAAGTTGGAGAGGGTGCAGAAGAAATTTACGAGGATGCTTTCTGGACTAGAGGGTCGGGTTACAGTGAGGCTGGCCATGCTGGACCTTTATTCCTTGGAGAATGAGAGGTGACCTCAGAAGTTTAAAATCATAAGGGGTATTGATAAGGTAGATCGTCATTATTGCAGAGTTGGAGAGCACGAAATGAAAAGTCACAGAGAGAGGAGAGGAGGGGAAAAATTGGTAAGAGACCTTGGGGACAACCTCTGTACACTGAGGACAGTGAGTACCCGGAAGAAGGTACCAGAGGAAGTGGTTGAAGTGGGTTCAACTGCAACATTTAACTGGCATTTGGACATGTACATGGAAGGGAGAGGCTTGGAGAGTTATGGACCAAACTAGACATGTGCGACTAGCAGGGAGGATGCTGTGGTTGGTATGGACCATTTGAGCCGAATGGCCTGCTTAGCCTGCATTACTCTCGGATTCCTTAATTCTAAAGTGACACAAGTTGCATCCCTGTGCAAATACTTTTACTTGTACACATCGTTCTGCTGTCAGTCACTGGTGTCTTTTCAGGGCTCCTGGCATCCAAGGTTTTACACATACACATTGTGGATCATGCAAACTATCTGCCCTGTTCTGCTGTGAGTTAAAATACAATGAAAATCAGATGCTTTCAGTAGCTATGCTAACACGTTACCTTCCCTGCACTGCCATATATTCAGTTACTAATCAATGGTCAATAATACATCATCTTCCATAGTATCAGTAACCTGTGAACTCAATCCGAATGGTGAGCGAGCTGGGACCTTACTCTTCAGAGTAAAGGTGGGGGTGGGGAATTGGGGAGAGGTGATTTGATAGAGGCGTATAAGCTGGTAAGAGGCATAGATAGAATGGAGAGGCAACAACATTTTCCCAGGGTGGAAATGACTAATATGAGGGGGCATAATGTTAAGGTGATTAGAGAAAAGTATAGGGGTTTGTCAGAAGTAGTATTTTTTTAACAAAATGAAAATGGTGGTTGTATGGAATGCACAGCCTGGGTAGTGATAAGGGTAGATGCATCAGTGAGATTTAAGAGGCTTTTAGATAGACACATGGATGAAAAAAAATGGACAGCCATTTGAGAGAGTAAGGATCAATTGATCTTGGAGCAGATTAAAAGTTCGGTGCAACATCATGGGCCAAAATCCCTGCATTGTGTTATATTGCTCTATGTCTTGCCCAGCTCAGTTTAAGCCCTGAGAGGAGTGACGAGAGCTGTGAAGGCCTTTAAGGCCCAGAAATAAAATATGCGATTTTCATTTTAATGACAGAGATGGTATCCTATAGGTAGATTTGTTTTTCTGCTGGGATGGAATGCTTCAGGTCAATTAAACTTTCAGCAGCGTGTAGGGCTCTGCCTATTCCTTAACTCACCACCATTTTGGGGTCAATATTACAAAGCATTAGTGAACCTCATTACAGTCTAAACTTCCCATTCTTCTCAAGCATCATGTAAATGTAAAGTACTTTGAATTAATCCATATTTTTCTCTACTTCAGGTGAAAGATGAGCGGACATTGGCGATTCTATGAGAAAGTAGTGCTGGGTGTTGTTATTACTCTGAGATTGTTATTCGTCTTCTGGGGTAATGACCAACGTCGAGAGATTGATGTTGCAGAAACTTTTCATCGCAATGACCTGCCCAAGGTTGTTACTGGTGATGCAACTGAATCAGTGCTCAAGCCAAAGTGCCACGCGAACACGACATTGCTGCACCTGTCCTCATTTCATCAAGAGAAAGAGCACATAAAAAACTTCTTGATGTATAAACACTGTCGAGAATTTGACATGATTCAAAATGTTCCAGACAAATGTGGTGGTCGAGAAGAATCTCAGAATGTCTTCCTGCTCCTGGTCATCAAATCTCACCCTTTCAACCAGGATCGGCGGGAAATGATAAGGAAGACCTGGGGCAGAGAACGCGAATTCAATGGGGTCCTAATTAAGAGAGTCTTTATTTCTGGTGTCTCTCCTGACCAAAAAGAAAGTAGGAAATTGAATCAGCTGTTAGCCATGGAAAACAGAGAACACAGAGATATCCTACAATGGGATTTCTTGGATACCTTTTTCAACCTCACCCTCAAACAATACAAGTTGCTGCAGTGGGTCAGTGAATTTTGCCCCAGTGCTAAATTCATCTTCAATGGAGATGATGATGTCTTTGCCAATACCGATAACATGGTTGATTACTTGCTAGACATGAAGGTTCACCAACACCTGTTTGTGGGCCGTCTCATTTATGGGTTTGGACCCAAACGCCAGAAGTCGAGCAAGTATTATGTGCCAGAAATAGTGACCACCATCAAGTCGTACCCACCATACATTGGTGGAGCGGGCATACTTACGTCTGTGAATACAGCTCACATCATTTTTCACATAGCCCAAGACCTTGAACTATACCCCATTGATGATGTATTTTTGGGGATGTGTCTGGCCAAGGCTGGACTAGCCCCACACTCCCATAGCGGATTCAGGACAGCAGGAGTCAGGGTTCCTTCAACCCAAGATGAATCTTTCAATCCTTGCTATTACCGTGAGTTGCTGCTAGTGCACCGTTTCCGGCCTTTCGAACTGCTACTGATGTGGGATGCGGTGCATGATGCCAATCTGAAGTGTGCTCGTGCTCCCCAGGAGTCTGCATCCACGGAAAGGACCACATGAGTCATGAGAGAATGTAGCAACTGCTGGAAAGTAATGCAGTTTGTGCACATGTGTTAATCAGTTGTTTATGCAATGTAAGAGGTTTAATTCCTAACTTCTATTGGAGTATACATTAATTCATAGAGTTGGTGCCTTTCTACATTCTACTAATGTTTGAAAAGCTGTTAGGTGTCATCACTCAGCCTAATTATTACTGCACCCATAATGGCATTACAATATTGCCAGGAGCACCACAATTTAAGTCATTTGTAAAGTTATTCCAAGTGAGCAGTCCTTGTTGCATTGCGTGCAGATGGGTACAGCATGTTCACTTGGGGCATTTGTATAATAAGCCACCAATAAAATTTCAGGTAACAGTTATTTCTGTGTATTTTCTTCTTGCCGTTTCTTACATGACACTTGCAAAATGTGAAAGAGACAAATGTATTTCTTGGACTGGAACTGTGAGAACAACAAAGAATCTAGATCTGAAATTGTCTCAGGGTTGGAGGAATGGAGAAACTTATGGTCATCACTTCTGTACTCAAATGTCAGCCTGCACTGTGTCTGTGTAACTACATATCAAATAAAAGCACACACGCACGAGATGGCTTGAACTGGAGTATTTACATTGCAGAGAGGGAAAGAGATCAATGAACATGTGGGGACAACAGATCAATATGCATACATAGACGGCAGTCCATATGTAGTGCGAAGGGGAGTGGCATTAGATTTGGCAGGTGTCATGTCTAAGACAATGTACTTGGTTGCCAGTGTCATGTTGTTGGTATTGACACGGTCATCACTGAGAGGTAAGTCCGGTAGCTTTCACTAGTGGCCAACCTGGACATCGGAAATCTGGAGAGGAGGGAACTTCAATAAGGCTCACTGTCCGAGGGGCAATAGAGCAATCGGTGACCAATCAACTAGCGGCCAATCGGCATTTGGGATTGATTAGTAAGAGCAAATTAAAGGAAGGTGGGCCAAACCCAGTGGCCGTCTTCTGAGTAGAGGCATAGAAAACCTACAGCACAATATGGGCCTCTCGGCCCTCAGAACTGTGCCGAACATGTCCCTACCTTAGAACTACCTCGGCTTTACCCACAGCCCTCTTTTTCAAAGCATGTGACCGTCCAGGAGTCTCTTAAAAGACCGTATCTTTTCCGCCTCCAGCACCGCCGCCGGCAGCTCATTCAACGCACTCACCTCTCTCTGTGTAAAAAAAAAACTACCCCTGAAATCTCCTCTCTATTACTTCCAAGCACCTTAAACTATGCACTCTCATTCTAGACATTTCAGCCCTGGGGAAAGTCTCTGACTGTCCACACGATCAAGGCCTCTCATTATCTTGTACACCTCTATCAGGCGACCTCTCATCCTCCATCGCTCCAAGGACAAGAAGGCCGAGTTCACTCAAACTATTCTCATAAGGCATGCTCCCCAATTCAGACAACATCCTTGTAAATCTCCTCTGCACCCCTTCTAAGGTTTCCATGTCCTTCCTGTAGTGAGGCAACTATAACTGAGCACAGTACTCCAAGTGGGATCGGACCAGGGTCCTATATAGCTGCAACATTGCCACTCAGCTCTTATACTCAATCCCACAATTGGTGAAGGCTAATGCACTATATGCCAACTTAACCACAGAGTCAACCTGTGTAGCAGCTTTGTGTGTTCTGTGGACTCGGACCCAGATCCCTCTGATCCTCCGCACTGTCAGAAGTTTTGCCTTTAATGCCATATTCTGCCATCATAGTGTAGGGACTGCGGTCTGCAGTCAGGTACTCAGGATCACTCAGCATAATGTTACACGAACATTATTAGCAAAACACTCCGACACAAGACGGGTTTCATTTTGTTACAGACAGAAATGCCGGTTTGGTAGTACAAGTAAATTGCATTTCCACATTGGTGGAGAAGTGTGCTGACACCCCTCGCTGACTATAAAAGCTGTGACGAGATGCTGAGGTGTATTAAATATGGACTGTGCCTTTAAAAAGAGAGAGAGTTGGTGTACATCGATTCAGAGAGAGAGAGAGAGAGAGAGAGAGAGAGAGCACGGAGCAGCTCGTGAGTCGCCATGGTTACGTAAGGGCGGGGCTATATAATGGGCAGCTGGCGTTCAGCATGTTTGGGATATATTCAAGGTCAGCCTGCTTTCCACACTTTTCACACAGACACACGGAAGACACGGACAGAAATACAGAGGAAATAGACACTGGATGAACTTTCAGTGCCCAGGAAAGGGTGGGTTTTGATCGCAGTGTCGGAAAGGGGTGGCCGATGGAATGTTATCGGTGTGTTTAACCTTTGATAACTTTACTGCGTGAAGGCGGTACTCTTTTGTGTGATCACAAAACTTTTACAGGACTTCGGAATGCAACTGAACGATCAACGACATCAGCTTACTTGGAAAACAAATCACCTCTCTCTCTCTCTCTCTCTCTCTCTCTCTCTCTCTCTCTCTCTCTCTCTCTCTCTCTCTCTCTCTCTCTCTCTCTCTCTCTCTCTCTCTCTCTCCTCAATTCTACTCCTCTTAATATCACGAAATGAACTGACGTCATTCCTATACCATCGTAAGTGTATCATTTACCACCTAAGCTGAAGATGTTTGAGGTTTTATATTTACACGCTTACATATGCATAAACTCTGCTAATCTGTTTGGTTTATCTGGTTTTATATTACGAGATTACGTGGATACTGATAAGTAGTGTTTTGTTTGTAACAATACCAGACTCCAGGTGTGTTCTATTTATGCTGGTTCTTTTAACCCGTTACGGGGTACGTAACAAAACTGTTCCAACCACTACATCACACCCCATTTCTGTAAACCCCTTCGACACTTACAGCACTCGGCATTTCCGCAAAACCTCCATCATCCAGCCTTGTTCATTCCGACGACAGCAGACCCGAGAAAGATTAAGTCGTGTCAGATTGAATGACTCATAAAACACTGTTGACCAATAGAAACTACAGACTGATCAAGGACCGGGGAAGCAGACAAGCCAGTTCTCTCTGCCTCGCCCCCACCCATTTTGTGGACTATGAATTGATTCTTACACTGGAATAATTTAATCAGAGGAACTGAATGTGGACACAGGGAGCTTCAGGTAATGATCTGCTAAACCTGAGACCATTCTCAAACAAGTCTCCAATTGTTATGTAAAGGGCGTGGACTCTGAACTGATTCCTGACCCAAGGACAATCTAATCAGAGCAATAAACCTGAGACCATGCTCAGGGGAGCAGCTACTTGTAATGTAAAATGCCAGACATATCAAAGAAGCAATCTGTAGTCTCGTTAGACTCTGTCTGGGTTGCCTCATTTAACTGGCTTGGACCAGTCAGGGTGTAAAGATACGAATACACAAGGCTGAGGTGGGCAGAGCCAGGTACAATATGTTGGTTGTAGCTCTGTACAATGATCAGTAACCATGTGACCCAGGTAGGTCAGGTGACCTTGAGCCAATGGTTTGGGGATCCAATGGTTCAATTAATGAGGAACAATATAAGATTCCGGAGCACCAAATATGCCAGGGTGATAATAGTCCAGCGGCCAGAGACCAACCATTGTCGAAAAGTAGTACCACACGGACACGTGGAGATTGGATACATGGGGATCGGAATATGATGAGAGGCATTGACCGTGTGGATATTCAGAGGCTTTTTCCCAGGGCTGAAATGGTTGCCACAGGAGGACACATGTTGAAGGTGCTGGGGAGTCAGTACAGCGGAGGGGTAAGTTTGTGAGTACGTGAAATAGGCTGCCGGCAACAGTGGTGGAGGCGGATTCGATTGGGTCTTTTTAAGAGACTTTTGGATAGGTACATGAAGCTTAGAAAAATAGAGGGCTATAGGTATGCCTAGTCATTCCTAAGGTAAGGACATGTTCGGCACAACGTTGTGAGCCGAAAGCCCTGTATTGTGCTGTAGAATTTCTATGTGTTTTATGTTTCTATGTTTACCGGGTAAAAACCTTTCTCTTAATTGACTGTTCATGGAGTGTCTGGGTTTCCAGTAGTGTGCACACAGGAAGATAGTGTGCAAATCTACGTGATTTTAGTAGAAATAATAAAATATACTTGTTGGTAAATACAGATTTTCTGTATTTCATTGATCTTTGTTACAAGGAATGATTCTTGTCACGGTGGCATCCATCATTAACATTGCCCACTAACAGGACGTGCCCTCTACACAGTGTTACCATCGGGAAGGAGATACAGAAGCCTGAAAGCTCAGGCTCAGCGATTCAGGAACAGCGTTTTTCCCCGCTGCCACCTGTATCTCAGTTTTGTTTTCTCTATATTTATTTATCCTGTATTTCATTGTACTGCTGCCGTAAAGTTAACAATTTTGCGACGTATGTCTGTGATATTAAATCTGGTTCTGATTCTTTAAGTGTACCTTTGAAACCTTTGATTCTGATTCAGATACAGGGGGGATATGTTAGATCGAACTTACATTAGTTGAAAGCCTATCAGAACCTTATGTACTGTGCAGTAATATTCTGTGTTCTGTGCTCGATCGAGAGTACTGTATCTTGCTATAGTTAAGTAAGTCGATTAATTATTTAAAATTATTTAAATTAATTATTAATTAATTACACCTTGCTTTTCCAGACTACTCTCAATGCGTTGGATAATAAAGTGCAGGACAATAAAAAAAAACAATAGACCATATATATATATTAGTACCGACCGCTGGATGATCTCGATAGCTTTGCTTGGAAGGGACTTGCCAAGTATTATGTAATGATGAATTGTCCTCGGTGTTGAGACTATCCTGGTCATGGGGTATGAAGGGAAGTATCTGGACAAACAGGAACATTAGCGATAGTCAGTATGGGCCAGTGCGTAGTAGGTCATGTCTAACCAATCTCACAGAGCTTTAGGACGTAGTAACCAGGAATGGTGTTGACAGCAAGGCAGTGGATGCGTCTGCACGGACTTCAGCAAGGAATTTGCAAGATTTACAAGGAAGGATGGTCGGGACGGTTCAGTCGCTTGGCTTTCACGATGAAGTAGTAAATTGGATTAGCCATTGGCTATGTTGGGGAAACTAGAGTGTGGTAATGGATGGTTGTCTCTCTGATTGGAGGCTAATGGAGAGAGGAGATCCGCAGGAATCGTTGCTGTGCCCGTTGTTATTTGTAATCTATATCCACGATCTCGATAATAATGTCGTTAACTGGATCAGCAAATTTGCCGATGACACCAACATTACGGATGTAGTTGACAGCGAGGAAGAGTACCGGAGCATGAGGCGGGATCTGGACCAATGGAAAAATGGCCTGAAAAATGGCAGATGGGATTTAGATCAGACAAGTGTTAGATGTTGCCCTTTTGGGCTGACCAGCCAGGGTGGGTCTGACACAATGAGAAATAGGGCACTGAGGAGTACGATAGAACAAACGAATCTGTGAATGCAGGTCCATAATTCAACGAAAGTTGCGGCACTGTTACACAAGGTCGTAAAAGAAACTTTTCGCACATTGGCCGTCATAGACCAAAGTACTGAGTACAGGAGTTGGGACGATATTTTGCTGCTGTTTAAGGCTTTATTGGGGCCTAATTTGGAATAGTGTGTGCAAGAAAGATTAAAATATGATTAAAATAATGCGGAAAAAATTACAAGGCTAATGCCGGGATGGACTGAATGTTTTTAATTAAAAGGAAAGATTACACATGTTAGCAGTTTATTCCCGAGCGGGTAGAAGACTGAGGGGAGATTTGATAGAGATATACAACATTATGAGGCGTATAGAGAGTGTAAATGCAAGCGGGCTTTCTCCACTGATATCGGGCGAGAATACAACTGACGATCATGGGTGAAGTGTGAAATGTGAAATGTTTAAGGGAAACATGAGGGGGAAATTCTTCTGCCTGAGGGTGGTCATAGTGTAGACAGAGCTGCCAACACAAATGGTAATTGAGATTCCGATGCCAATCTTTAAGAGATGTTTGGAGAGGTACATGGATGAGAGGGATATGGATGGCCACGGTCCGGGAGAGGTCGATGGCAGTAGGCAATTTAAATAATTCCTCACTGACCTGACGGGCTGGAGACCCTGTTTCTGTGCTGTAGTTTCCTATGGCTGTCTGACTGTGTATCTGGGTTAGAGCTTCAGCGTCACACAGCACCGACCGATCTAGAAAGTCGTTGATACTGTTCGATCCCTCTGTCCTAGCAACACTGAAGTAATTTGGATGGTTATTCTGCATTTCCCAATTGCCTGCGATGGGTTTGAAGGGAGACAAGTGTGAGCCTGATTATTGCTTTGCCTTCACTGCGTTTTCAGTTTGTGTAGTTTTGTGTGTTTCATTTATTATTGATTTCAGAGGGAGACACGGATTCCACACCGGCCATGTGGATTCAGGGTTAAAAGGATCGAAATATGAGCGTATCTACACCCGATACGATAAAACCACGATTCAGAGGTAAATTGGCATTTGGATAAATTGGTGTGTACTTGAATTGGGAATTCGGATTGCCATTCTGGACGGCTGGTTCTTGTAGTGAGCACCAGAAGCTGCTGCTGAGCACTTTGAAATGCTGGTTTCTAGTTGTAGGGCTCCATTAGAAAAGATGCTTTGAAGTCATTGTAGCATTTGCCCTGTAATATGTAAGTGATAGGTCAGTTTAGAAAACCCGCTGGTGCAGTCAATCACTCAGCGATTTGCTGACGTCGTCCCCCTTAATTCCATTAATTATCCAGGTGCTGCTGTGTGATCAGATTAAATCGATTATTTCCTCAGCCCTATTTATTGGAGCACTGTAACTGCAGACTCGCAATAGAGTTGTAAACTGCAGCAGAATTTCGACTCTGCATGAGGAACACGGCTGCGCTCTGTCTTCCAGCCAGAATTCACTCTGTCCACCACATCATCTACCTTCTGTTAGGAAGCCAATTCCGAATCAACGTAGCCAGGTTTCCCTCGGTCCCATGCATCCTGACTTTCTGATTGAGTCTACTATAGGGAACTGATCAAACTCCTGACCATAATTAATGCAGCCACATCGACCGTTCGGATTCATCTGTTAGTTTTATTTTCACTTTCAAATAATTCAATCTGACTCATAAAGGACAACATGCCATGTTTTCTCTCTGCAGCCAAACTACATCTCTCCAAATACTCATAAGTTCCTCCTTCAATAATCCCCTCCAGTAGTTTACACACAGCCGATGTAAGACTCCCTGGTCTATAATTCCAAAAACTATCCCTATTATCTTTCGTCAACAAATGAACAACATTTTCCACACTCCAATCAACAAGGTCTACTTCCGTGGCCAGCGAAGACACAAATATCCTGTCCAAAAGCGCAGCAATATCCGAGATCGCCTTCCAGAATTACCTGGACTATATCCCTTCCGGCATCGGGGAATCATCTATCATAATGTTTTCCAAATTTCCAGCGCATCCTTTCTTTGTTTCGGCATGTTCTAGCATATCTGCCTTTTGACGCTGTGTTCACATTGATCAATGGATTCAATGAGGAGCTTCCCCTCCTCTTTGGACTCCAGATACAAGTATTCCTCTTTTACCTCTGATCTACCCACTCTCTCTCCAGCCTCCTCCTGTTCTTCACAGTGCAACTTGTCAAGGATTTTTCAAATCCCCCTGGAAGTCTTTTAAGTCCATTGTTAAATTCCTTCCTGTCTACATTGTGACTTGCTGTAGCCTTACCTGATCCTTTCTTCCTTTTCTGTAAGTATCGTTCTTTCTTCCTCTTGACGTGTTGTTCCAACTTTCTTGTCTCCCAGGGTTACTTTACGCTATCGTCCTTTCCCTGCGTCACTGAGACAAGCCTTACTGAACCCCGTGTCAGTGCTCCCTAAACAATCCTCACATATGTGTTGCGCAATACCCCGAGTGCATCATTTCCCAATGTACGTTCCTGAGCTCCTGCCAGGAGTCACCACACATCGCTGTCCCCCAATAAAATAGATCCCATGCTCCCTGGTCCTAACTCTGTGCAAGGTAAATGTCGGTGAATTCTCCCTGTTGTTCTGAAATGCGGACCCGCGGAAAGATCTGTCACCTGACCCGTTTCCTTTTCTAATATCAGATCTGGTATGGAATGTTCGCCAGTCAGCCTTTCTTCTTATAGTGACATGAATCCTTCCTGAACACAACTGAGAATTTATGCCATTCCTAAACATTTTACCTTGGGTATGTGCCAAAGACTATTAGGGAAGTTGCAGTTGCTGTGCCAATAACGGCTCATTTCCAGTTTCCGCTTCCCGGTCGGTTTCTCACAGGTGCCGTTGCGTTTTTTTTGTTAATCTTGTGGGCGGCTGTACCGAATACTCCAAATGGGGAGATCGCGCCGATTTCAAAAGGAAGAACAGAAACAGTGTTCGTCTCCCAGTCTATTTAAAAACGAACGCTCCACGTTGTCCTCCCTTTCTGCAGCTGCGATACTATCCCTGGTTTCACATCGCACTCACTTTACACTCTGTTACCCGACCCTGTCCGTTTTGAAGAAAGTAAAACCCAGACATTCCTGAAGTCATCTCTGTCCTTGCGTCAGTCGAGTGTCTGTGATAGTTTGGAACATACTTCAACCAAAGTGACAATCACGCCTGGCGCATTGAACGTTTATATTGCTACCTACCTGAAGTGTAGGAAGCAAACAATCTTCCGCGAACTTTGCAATTTCCGGATGAGCAGGTATATGATTATTTGAATTTATGACATATTTGCCAAATCTGTTCATTGTAAAATGACTTTATTTGAAAACTCCGCTGAATTTTCATTAGACACGCGCGTTATCTACACAGATGGCCATTTAATGTAAACACATACTTCATTCCATTTCTCAGCTCCTCTCTGAATTTCCTCTGTGTCAGTGTATAGATACAAGTATTGGTGCACATGCTGAGAAATTGTAACATGAACCCAAATTGTTGTAGGATGTATACCGGGGAACTCAAATATCTGTCCTGGTAAAAATAGTTTTGAGTTTGCCATTTCAGGGAATGGGCTACATAGGGCATCCAAAATAATATAAAATTAGCTGATATAGAAAACAACAAAATCATCGATTTTCTGCGTTTTTCTACCTCGGTATCTTTCTGAATGTCACTGCTGTGCCGAAGCCTTCTGCGGACTCTATTTGCCACAACGATATGTCTTACGGTTAACCCGTTAAATACCAGGATTAAGCCGATTGATAGCAATGGTGTTAAAATGCTCTGCAGTAATGTGTACCCTCTCCACGAGGGTGAAGTAACGTATTCATGTGTGCGGATGCACCGCCACGGCGTGTTGTCAATGATGACGTAAGGTTCAAGGGCAAAGTATAACGGGACACATTTCCCGCAGCTCACTATAACCACGGTCACGATAACAACCGTTGCTGTTCTCTCTGTGCAATATCGCTCCCGCAGTTTTCGGCAACATATTGCGATGAAGCGATCGAAGGTAAAACTGACCGTGAACCAAACAGAACAGTCCGTCGTTACAACCTTAAATACAAGTGTCAGAGCG
Source organism: Hypanus sabinus (assembly GCF_030144855.1). Taxonomy (NCBI): domain Eukaryota; kingdom Metazoa; phylum Chordata; class Chondrichthyes; order Myliobatiformes; family Dasyatidae; genus Hypanus; species Hypanus sabinus. Next base: position 266,803 of record NW_026779281.1, read on the forward strand.
CATACAGGAGTGATGAGCAGGAATCTAGAATAAATGTAGATATTGTTGGTCTGTTCCACTAAAGCAGCAACGATAACCACCATCAGATCCGCTGTTGCCATTCCAACCAGGTAACGGGTGATGCATTTGGAGAGTCCGCATTTTCCCCGAGAAAGGATCACAATCGCCGTTAAATTAACTGCATGAAATTTGGAAACATAGTAGAAATATGGTCAGTTCCCTGAATGTCCCCATTTTACCGATGCTATGCAGGGTATGGTCTGTTTGGAAGTGGGAATCCAGTGTGTGCGATCTCGGTCGCTACACTCCGGCTGGAGGACAATGACGGATGTGAGTGTCAGTGGATTGGCGACCTTCCCACAGTTTAAAGCGAGGCATCCGCATTCAACGACTCACGGACCGGTGAATGGAAGATGGGAAACAACATCATTCCCATTATTAGGGGAGAAACATTTGAAGGGATTGTTTGCAGCGGTGAGAAAGAGGAATGAAAAGATACAAAACACAATTTATCATTTACTGACTTATGTAAGAACACATCTACTTGTCGAAAATAGACTGGACCGTCATTTAAACCAGCTGCAACATTGTCATATGTTGGAAGTGTCTGCACTGATAGAGACTCGGCCCTAGAAAAGCAGAGACCGGCATGTCTTCAGAAAGCTTAGCGAGGTGAAATTATGAAACAATGTCAATATCGGCACGAACCTAACTAACAAAAGAAAAGTCACTTCCATCAAAGTACGAAAATAAAAATAAAACAATGAGAAGCTTAAATCCTCCATTCCGGAAACACGTTTCAGCCGATGGTGGCATCTGTGCTTAGTAACAGTGCGGATACCGCAGCAGAGTAATGACGGCACCATACATAAAGTGACCAGCTCCGGCATCTTACCGGGGACACCAACCGCCACAAGTGTGGGATAGAAAATAGCCGCGATGTAGTAAATCGTCGAATATCCCATATTCCGTCAGAAGCAGCGTTCAGTTGTACGGAGTGTTTCAGCTGCTCAGATGGACTGGTGATCGGTTTAGCAGATTTTTATTGAGGTGAGAGCAATTCCACTAAGACAATTAGCGTGGCGATCACGTCAGGGCCATTATTGACAACCAAATGCACAAACACTTACGTTAAACTATTTTTATTCACTGTTCCCGTGTCATTTACTTGACTCCTCAAGGGATATTGCAATCTATTTACTTTAAAACAATTTAAACTATTTAGATAGGGTATTTCTTTAAATCTGTGTTGCTTTTAAATTAGGCATTCATGTTGAAGTCGATTTATTTTGTAACAGTTGACGGAGTATATTCGCTTCTGAAATAAAGGAAAGGAGTTTGTTCTGACAGGTGTGATGGAGAACAATTCTTTGTTAAATGGGAACATTCACTCTTTCTTTTCGTTCGTTCGTTTCAGTCATTTCGGGCGGTTTGAGTGATGCAAACCACAGTGACAGCTGACATATGTTACAATGAAATACACTGCAAGTATTTCTGCAAACACTGTAAAAGATCCAAAGCGATATTCCAGAGACCTGTGATCAAAATCCGTAGATTCCCAGGCTGTTTTATATTTGCCAGGAAGTTGTATTTTCCTTCTCCTGATTTACTGTCAGGTATATTGCCTTCCGAGCGTCACTGTAAGTATGTGCAGAACAGCGGATGTGGTGAAGCTGACCTGTCAATCACACTTCTTTCTGCTCCTGCCGTGCACCGCTCCGTGCCGATTGTGGTTCGCGTACCGATGAGCGGCCCTCGGCTTATTGAAGAACGTCCCGACACTCAGTTTCCATTGTGGAACTCGTACCAATATGCGGCCCTCGGTTGACTCGAGAAAGTATCACCTCTGCCTTCAAATTCACCATTCCAAAATGAATCTCTCCGTAATTTTCCGGGTTGAACTCCCTCTGTAACTTCTCAGCGCTGTCCTGTGTCCTGTCACTGTCCTGTTCTAATCTGTGAGAATCTTCTATACTGTCCATAATTTCACCAACCTCCACGTCATCGAAAACACAATAAGCCATCCTTCCACCTCTTCATCCAAGTCATTGATAAAAAGACAAATAGCCCTGGGTTCAGAATAAATCTCTGCAGGACACCTGTCACCAAAGGCCAGGGAGAAAACGCTTCATCCACAACTATCTTCTGCCTTCTGTGGGCGTCAGTCCTGAATCCACAAGCCAAGTTTCCCTGGATACCAAACCTTCTGACGTTATGAACGGTCCTACCATGGCTAATCTTAACGCCATGTTAAAATCCATTCATATCAGATCATGTATCCCCCACGTTATTTCCGGAAGACGACGGAACAAACACGTTCTCCCATCTGTTTCTCTCTTTTATTGTCTCCGCCTTCGCTCGGGCGAGTGTAAAGATGTGAATTATCCTCACCCTCCGGGGGCAACCTTGAAGTGGTTACCCAACTCCTTCATCCACATCACCGTCGATGGCCTGAAACGTAAATCCAAGAGCATCATCTCATCTCGGTCCAGGCCTCCCATTGACAATATGTTTTCTGGAACTCGGCTACTTACTACAGGACATTGACTATCTCTAAGGGGTTTGAGTTGGTTAATATGGTATCACTCCTACTTGTTTGGAGGGGGTCTGGATTCGATATACTGATGGACTTGCTTTGTCAGCGACATCATATGTCCCTGCAAATCGCGATGCTCTAAAGAGCCTTGGCTGATGCACTGAGTTCCTAACCATCTGTCCAATTTCAGACAACAGCTGTTTTGTTCACCCCTGGAAACAAGCTTAGCTTTGCTGTTCCTTCCATCCCTTATTATGGACGGTATCATAATGAGCCTCCTTAATAGAGCCAATTAATCGCTGCTTGCATTTGTCCTTTCCAATAACATCATACACGGTGTGTAACAAATCTAGCCCAAAGAGGGATTCTAACTATGTCATTTTAGATAACATTGTCTTTAAAGTTCTGTTCATCCGTTCAGCAAATGCACTCTATTGTGGTCGATAAGAGATACCAACTTGAGTTTTACCCCAGACAGTCTCACATATGGATGTAGAGGGACCATGACTGATTCTAGAGCGCTTTGCAATCCCCAACGGGTAGAAACTCTGTCCAACAAAATCCTGTCTCTTTACGTCAGCGGTTTTCATTATCTAGATGGGAAAGTCTCTCCCCATTTAGTGAACGCATCCACTATCTCGAAGACATAGTTCAGTCCTCCAGAGGGTGGAGGTGAAGATCGAACAAAATTAACCAGTAAATTTACACATGGTCCCTCTATGGAGCGTATCCTGAAACGGCTTTCTTAGCCGATTTATCTGGTTTCTCACTGGGCACAAATCAAACAATTCTTGCAATAATGTTCATATCCTCGCAGATTTGGCCACCAACACAGATTCCGCAACTGTTTCTATGATCTATCTGCTCCTTGATGCCCACAAATGTTATGGTGTCAAAGCATCATTTGGTTTCTTTCACAATTCCGCACCTACAATTTACCACTATCAAGGATAATCCAAATCCTTGCCTGTATCCATCGATATTTCCCATAATCTTCAGAATCCTCTCCTGTTTGTACCTTTTCTAAGTCCTGATCCTGTTGCAGTGTCGTGACTAAGTCTATATGTGTAGAGTTTGCTGGTTTTGCTGTCATCCCTACCTCTACATCTGCACTCACTTTAATCACCCAGTTGATTCCAGTTATGAATAACTCACCAGCCTTCCTGCTCCTTTCTGGGCATGGTTTTAAGTGAACCACCACCTTTTTAATCCATCAGTTTTTCCTCTTGCCTTCTCAAATTTTTACTTCAACAAGGGAGATGATGACAATGGTTTGTCTCTACTGGGATATAACCTCTAGCTTCTCATAACGGTAAATATTCAGTCAAAGCACATGAGCATCCAGAGAATGAAGGGAGATGGGTCATGTACAGCCATCAGAGTTTAGTCTCATTCGGTATCTTGTTCAGCGCAGGAAAAGTGAGCCACAGGACTTGGTCCTGTGCTCTGCTGTTCCATGAACCTAATATGTCCAGGTGATGTGTTCACATCTTAATATCAATCTCTTCACCATCTTCTGTCCATTTTCCTACAATCATCTGTGTCTTCTGCACTGACGGGTGTAATATAGGAGGCGATGTCTTCCATTACCGGAACAAGCTCTCCCACCAGCCATGCCCTTGAGGAGCGGGATGTTTCCGGCTGTGCAGTGACGTAAGCCGTGTCGGCAATTTCTCAGAGTTCATCAGAAAACCGCCTGCTGCAATGTGGAACTTTGGATGATTCCAAATGTCAAACTTGAGCTTCCCTGACAATCCTACTCCAAAACTCTCTCGGTGCTGCACAGAACAACATAGTTACTGTTACGAATTGTAAAGGTTTAGAAGCGAATCAGCAGCAAGAGATCATACACTGAGACAGATTTCAAAATTAAAACTACTATGTTTATTAGTACCTGCTCATATAATAGTTACTTAACTAGATAATCAAAAGTTAACAGCGTTATGTGTATATACGTGTAACTATCAAGCTTAATAATAGTTATTAAAGTCTTAAGATTCAAATAGCAAGTTAATAAGGTTCAGTAATGCACATAATAACTGATGATTGTAGAAAGACTTTGTAATTCAGAGTGGAATGTAGACAGTGGTCAGTTCATGTTGAATTCCACAGGTTCCACGCTGGTTAAACGAGTCACCAAAGATCATGTCTGTCGAGTCGCTCCGAATCTCCAGAGGACTTATCACCAAAAGCAATCTGTAAGAGGAATATCGTCTTCGCGGGGTTACCACACAACATACACAGGCAAGTGACAAGACATTAGTCGTCCCACAGGATATCCCAAAGAATCCCATTTTATGGATTATACGAAGAGACAGTCACTTCTATTTTATGCACTGCGTGCCGATGATCAACCCACGCTTGTGGGCTTGAGAGAGTTACAAACCCCAGCTGCGACAAGCTGAATCTACCGGCTTCCACAGTCCCTCTCTCTCTCCCCCCCCCCCCTCTCTCTGCTTAATCTGCACAGACCTCTTGTAACTGACGTCATAGTCCAGCCTCACTCAAGCGCTCTGAAAGAAACAGTCTCAGTAACGACCGCAGGATCGTAACACTTCCCTCCAAAAAGGGAAATTTTGATCTAAAAGAGAAAACTTTTAACTGCAAATTACAGTATGAGAGACAGTACATATATGGTAATCATGTTTAGCATACTACTGACCAATAAAATACATAGCAGGCGTATACAAATATTATCATAAAAACATTGCGAGCTTAACATCTGGAAGGACAATCAGCAATTATATTATCTTGGCCTTTAATGTGAGTTGTCATCATATCATATTCTTTCAGAATGAAACTTTGTCAACTGTAAGATTGGCCTTCGAGGGCCTTTCAAACAACTTTTCCACCGCAGTGATATGTCTTTCCCATGTGTCACTTCCTGTAATTGTTCATCAATATAGGCATCTGTGTGTTTTATCCCTCGAATTACAGAATGAATCATTCTCTGGAATGTCCGTGGTGCATTTCTCATTCCAAATAGCAAAACATTGTATTCATACTACCCAGAAGGTGTTACAAATGCCGAAATTTATCTACTTCTATCCGTTAATGGAACACACCAGTACCCTTTTAACAGAGCAACTTTTGTAAGAAACTTAGCTTTTCCAACCTTTTCTATGCAATCATCCTCTCTGGGGATAGGATAATCTTCTGTTTTTGTTGCAATAATCAGTGCAAAAACCTAACACCATCATCTGGTTTAGGTACAATAACACAAGGCGAACTCCAATATGAGTTAGAAGGCCTAATAATACAATTTTTCAACATATACCCAATTTCTTGTTCAGCAAGTTTACATTTTTCCATGTCATGCAATAAGGATGTCGTTTAATTGGTTTAGCATGACCGACATCGACATCATGGACACCTATTGCCGTTCTCTCTGGGGCATCGAGAAATAAATCATAAAATTCTATAATTAACTGTTTCATCTCCAGCCACTGCAGCGCTGTAAATGGGCCAATTTCTCATCTATCGAATTCAAAATACTCGAGTTGGTCAATTTAGCAGAAACAATGTTCGGATTATGATAAGCCTCAGATGGGTCAATCAATTCGTTCCCAGGGTTGTTAGACTCATTTTTATATTGCACTCTGGTCACAGCTGCGGATTGTTTATCGAATAATGGTTTTACCATGTTTACGTTTAACAGCTGTGTTGGCTGCCGTCGGTCCTGTATTTTGACTAAATAACTAACATCATTGATCCTAGCCAAAACTTCATAAAGGCCATGGTATCTCGCCGGAAGTGGGTTCGTTACAGTCGGTAAAAACATTAATACTTTGTCACACTTCTGGAATGACCTCATCCTGGCTTGTTTATCAAAAATGTTTTCATCCTGTTCTGAGAAACTTTTAGGTTTTCCTTCGCTAGGTTACAGGCTTTGTGTAATCTATCTTTGAATTTCAAAACATAGTCCTGCAAATTGATACGCATGCCCTGATTAATACACTCTGCCTTTAACAGGGTCAAATATTCTCGAACCCTATGACCAAATACAGGTTCAAATGGACTGAAACCTAGTGAATCCTGTTACTGATTCTCTCACCATGAATAAAAGTAAATGAACTCCTTCATCCGAATCCTTTTCATTTTGAACACAGTATGGCTTAATCATTGTTCTGAGGGTAGAATGGAATCTCTCCAAGGCCTCCTGTGATTTTGGATGATAAACGGACGACATAATCTGCTTAGCACCCAGTTCATAAACTACCTGCTGGAAAAATTCGGGCGTAAAATTGCTTCATTGATCATACTGAATCTCATCAGGTAAACTAAATAAAGTTTAAAAATAAGCTTTATAAGATCATTCTACACAGTTCTGGTTTCTATATTTCTGACAGGTATTGACTCGGGAAATCTGGATGCTCTACACATGATGGTTAGCAAATATTGATGACCAGCTTTAGTCTTTGGGAATGGGCAAACACAATCCACAATAACCTTAGAAAAGGGTTCACCAATTACCGTAAAAGGTTGCAATGGGGCGGGGGGGGGGGGAGGAAGGGACTGATTAGTTTTACCCACATCCTGACAAGTGTGACAAGTCCTGCAAAATGTTGCGACATCTTTCCGCAAACTGGGCCAGAAGAATTGCTTCGAAACTTTGTTCACAGTTTTATGCACACCTAGATGGCCATCCAAGGGCCCGCTACGGGCTAAATTTAAAACATCATTCCTATAGAGATTGGGAACAACAACTTGGTGAATAATTGTCCATTCACCACTTGCAGAAATACCAGGTGGTCTCCACTTTCTCATTAACACTCCTACTGGAGATACTATCCTACTGGCACCTTCCTAATATAATCATCTGAGAGAGCCTTTTTTTTTAGAGCTTCAATGTCAGGGTCTCTCTTCTGTTCTGATATAAACTCCTTCCTAGACAGAGACAAATCTTTATCGTCAGATTTAATACCTGGATCCTGGTGGCACAATGAAGGCAGAAAAGTCCCTGCCAAGTCATCAAAACCTGAGTCACGATTTTGGCTATCGGGGTAGCAGAGTCATCCTGCACAGATCTGTCTGCATTGGCTGACTTCTTAGTCAAACTTCGAGTTAATGCGAAGGAGGGTAAATGTGAAAATTCATCTTTGAATCCGCAATGATTGGCTTAGCTGTCAGCTGCATTGCAGGAACAACCTTACCATCTGCTAGTTCATTCCCTAACTACAAAGAAACACCATCCATTGGTAAGCTGAGTCGTAGTCTTATTTTAACAAGTCCTTTAACTAACACTGACTTCAGAATTACTTTGTGCAGGGGTGCAAGAGCAACGCCGATCCCGATTACTTTAATCAGGTTTACCTCACTAGTGGCTGTCTCATTTTAGAACACTTTCTAACATAAGTGACTGAGAAGCCCCAGTGTCTCGAATAATTTTCACCTGTACTGGGGTTGTCGCTTCTTTCACTGACACAAACATATTTGACATAAAATGATTGATTCCCTTCTTAGTTCGGTCAGACCTCTTAGCCCTCGATAGTGTTTCTTCAGAATGTTCAGAAACCCATGAGTGTTTCAACACGTTGAACGGAAGCATCTGGAACTGCCTCCTTTTCCTTCTTTTTCTTCAGAAGCAAACAGTTAGCCATTACATGACCAGCTCTCCTACAATAGTGACAAGTAAGACCAGAATATTTCTCCTTCAATTGCTTTCCTTCACCCTTACTTCTGTCACCAGACCCAAACTTATTTTTTGGTTTACCCTGACCGTCCATGCTGCTCTTTTGTAAGGTCTTACTCGGGGTAAACTTAAATTTGTGTGTTAAGGCAAACTCACCGCTAACTTAGCAGACTCTTGCAAAGTGGCAGCGTCGTTCTCATCCAGATATCTCTTTATGTCATTAAGGACGCACCTTCCAAATGTTTCAATTAGAACCAACGCTTTCAAGTTGTAAAATTATCATTCACACTTTCATATGTATACCGTCGCTGGAAAAATGCAGACATTCATAAGCAAATTCCACATGTCTGATTCACAGTTTTCTTCAACTTTCTAAACCTTTGTCTATAGGCTTCTGGAACCAGTTCATGGGTTTTAAGCAAAGCCTGTGTCACTGTCACATAATTAGCTTCATCTTCAATTGATAGGGCCGAGTAAGCTTGCAAAGCCTTACACTTAATTACACTCTGTAAATGGGGTGTCCAGCATTCGTCCGGCCACTGTAGAGCATTAGCCATCTTCTCAAGATGCTGAAAGGACTTATCAACCTCAGCCTCCATCAATTGGAGGGACCCGTTTAACTTCCTGACTGGCCACAAACGGTATAACCACCTCCCTAGAGCCAGGCGTTTGCCTCCCGAGACCTACCCTCTCTATATATATATCAAACTGCCTTTGTTTGTCTCTTTCTCTTTCCTCAACCTCTAATTCGAATCATCTAACTTCATTTGTTCCATTCGTAACAGGGTCTCAAGTTAACTTTCAGGAAACCTCTCTAACACATCTCTCTCAAGTTCCTCCTTGTGTATGTAGTGCTCAGCTATTATCCTCTGAATCTGTACCTTTTACATGGACCGTTTTACATCAGTAAGTTTTAGCTCCTAAGCAATGGCCGACAATTCATCTTTTTCGGCATTCTATAATATCTCAGGGTCTGGTGTTGCCAGAAATTCCCCACCATCTATTTCTACTGATCTCCACAAACAAGTAAATCAAAAGGAAATGGGTATTTCCCTTTATACTATCAAATAGATATTTAATCTTTCAGTAAGCTACATTTGTTCACATCGTGGACGAGCCCCCAATTTTTTGTTACGAATTATAAGGGTTGAAAAGAGAATCCGTAGCAATAGGTTATACACTCAGTCAGGTTTGAATGTTCAAACTGTTATATTTATTAGTATCTACTCATAATATAGTAACTTAACGAGATAAACAAAGTTAACAGTGTTATGTGTATATATGTATAACGATCAAGCTTAAGAGCAGTTATTAAAGTCTTAAGGTTCAAATGGTAAATTAGTAAATTTCAGTAATCCACGGATGAACTGATGATTGGAGAGATATTTTGTTATGCAGAGTGGAATGTAGAGACAGGTTGATTCGCGTCGAGTTCCACAGGTTCCACGTTGGTTTAAAGAGATAACAGTCACCAAAGATTACGCCCGTCGAGTCGATTCGAATCCCCATACGAATTATCACCAAAGGTGACCTGTCACAGGAATATGTCTTTCAGGGGCTGCCACACAACATACCTAGGCAAGGGTCAACACTCGAGAGATCCCACGGGATATTGGGGAAAAAAAACACTCGTATGGATTATACGAAGTGGCGGGCACTTTTCCGTTAAATGATCAAAACACCTTTGTGGACATAGGAGAGTTCCAAACCCCAGCTCTTACTCTCATCGTGTCCTTCTGTGTATAATCTGCACAGGCCACGTCATCCTGTGACTGACGTCATAGCCCCGCCTCACTCAGGTGCTCTTAAACGAACAGTCAGTAACGACCATAGGTTCGTAACATTACAATTATCTCAATCAATAATTTAATGGCATATTGTAGACGAGTTCGCAAGAAAATCGATAAGATTCTTATATTATTTATGAGTAGGACATAAATCGAATAGATTCACGCTCTGGTTCACATTAAGGAATGTGTGACAGAATCAGCAAACGTAAGAGAGTCCAGAGACACACGGTGAAGGGCGCAATTTCGAATTGATGAGGGAAATGTATTCATACAAATAATGCTGATACATGAAACAAGCTGCCTTGGTGGGTTTTATTTCAATCAATTTATGGAATTAGTTACGCACTTATTTATTTAAATTAATTAATGCAGTTATTTTGTTTATTTTAATTCAACATTTCAGAAGTTGTGTTGCCAATCCATAGAGGTTTACGGATCAGATGCTGCTCAATTGGCGCTGTGTGGTTTAGCAACGTATAGCATGCAGAATTACGTCGGGCCGAATTGCCTGTTTGCCAGATGACCCTGAGGCCTCGAATGTGCTGCACAATACAACCGTCATTGTTCACCAATGCACTGTCTCTCTCACATTTTTAACACCATCCAAATGCAGAAGGCTATTGTTCTAATAATATCTCAGTGAATATAGAATCTATTTTAAGAGTATTCACTAGATTGGTGAAACAGCGGGAAAGAAGAAGAAAAGTCCTAGCGGCTCACATTGAGTCAGATATTCACAGGTACGGGACTGAGAAAACATCCATAACGCTGGAGCAGACAGAGACAGAATGAAACACTGTAACAGAGACTGACCCATACAGAATGAAACCCACACTCCCACACTGTAACAGAGACTGACAGATACAGAATGAAACCCACAGTCTCACACTGTAGCAGAGACTGACAGATACAGAATGAAACCCACTCTCTTACCCTGTAGCAGAAACTGACAGATACAGAATGAAACCCACACTCTCACACTGTAACAGAGACAGACAGATACAGAATGAAACCCACACTCTCACACTGTAACAGAGACTGACAGATACAGAATGAAACCCACAATCTCACACTGTAACAGAGACTGACATATACAGAATGTAACCCACACTCTCACACTGTAACAGAGACTGACCCATACAGAATGAAACCCACACTCTCACACTGTAGCCGAGACTGACAGATACTGAATGAATTCCACACTCTGACACTGTAGCAGAGACTGACGGATACAGAATGAAACCCACACTCTCACACTGTAACAGAGACTGACCCATACAGAATGAAACCCACACTCCCACACTGTAACAGATACTGACAGATACAGAATGAAATCCACACTCTCACACTGTAGCCGAGACTGACAGATACAGAATGAAACCCCACACTCTCACACTGTAGCCGAGACTGACAGATACTGAGTGAAACCCACAATCTCACACTGTAACAGAGACTGACCCATACAGAATGAAACCCACACTCTCACACTGTAGCCGAGACTGACAGATACAGAATGAAACCCACACTCTCACACTGTAACAGAGAGTGACCCATACAGAATGAAACCCACACTCTCACACTGTAGCCGAGACTGACAGATACTGAATGAATCCCACACTCTGACACTGTAGCAGAGACTGACAGATACAGAATGAAACCCACACTCTCACACTGTAGCCGAGACTGACAGATACAGAATGAAACCCACACTCTCACAGTGCAACAGAGACTGACAGATACAGAATGAAACCCACACTCTGACACTGTAGCAGAGACTGACGGATACAGAATGAATCCCACACTCTCACACGAGAGCAGTGACTGACAGATACAGAATTAAGTGCTTAAGAAATATTCAAAACAATCAAGTAATGATATTGAACCAGAAGATTTAAATGCTAGCAGATTGGAGATTAGGAACGAAATTACGAGAGCCTGAGAAGGCCTTTGCCAGCACTATTAAGGAAAACGTTAAGGCGGTCTAAAAGTATGTGAAGACGAAGAGGAAAAGATGTTAGAGAATAGTAGCAATCAATTGTTAGCGCGGAGAAGTGTGTATGGAACCGGAGGAGATAGCAAATGTACTTAATGAATACTCTGATTCAGTATTCACTACTGAAAAAAAAGGATCTTGGCGATTGTAGATATGACTTGCAGTGGACTGTAAAGATTAAGTTTGCAGATGTTAAGGAAGAGGGTGTGCTTGTTACAACGAATGACACGAACCCACGTGCAGGGCACAGGCACGGAGATTTATTTAGGATGCAGACGTGAAGGGCAAACAGGAGGGAGAGCTGGGCAGGAGACGTCGGATAGAACCTATGTTGAATCAGAGCGTCGAGAAAGAAACGGTCGACAAAACTCTTCTTAGTACGGAGAGACAGAGTCACACTGAAGTAAAACTTGAGAAGACTTATCTTGGCGCGGAGAGGCTGGGTTTTTGTTTGTTATGCAGAGCGGAATATAGAGAGAGGTTGATTCACGTCGAATTCCACAGATTCCACGCTGGTTAAATCAGGCAACTGTCACCAAAGATCATACCCGTCGAGTCGCTCCGAATCCACATACGAATTATCACCAAAAGTGACCTGTAACAGTAATATCATCTTCCGGGGGCTACCACACAACGTACCTAGGCAAGGGTCAACGCACAAGTGGGCCCACGAGATATTCGAATAAATCCACTCCTATGGATTATACGACGCGACAGTCACTTTTCCGTTATGCACTGCGTACCGATGATCAATCGTCATCTGCAGAAAATGATTCCTTATGCGTCCCATTCCCACGAACAATACCAAATGTATTGGGTGAATCACGAAAAGCGATTGTCAAGGGCTCCAGGGCAATATCAAATATTAAAGGGCTTAAAGGACATCCCTGTCTGGTACCTCGAAAAAGCCGAAAACAAAGTGATCTCTGGTTATTGGTAAATACAGCCAAAGATATTATCTAAGATATAATTTTGGCCTAAAATCAAATTTCACAAGTATATTAAATAAATATTCCTATTCAAGTCCTTCAAACGTCTTCCCAGTGTCAAGCGAAATAGCACATTCTGGTGTATTTGATGAAGTTGTGTATACAATGTTCATTAACCTCCTGACATTAAGATGCGAATAACGATTTTTAATAAATCCTGTCTGATCCTCGGAGACAATTTGTGGCAATACCTTCACTAATCTAATTGCTAATATTTAGTAATTATTTTTAGAATTCACATTCAGCAAAGATACTGATGTGTATGATGCACATTCAGTGGGATCTTTGGACTTTTTTGAGGAATTAAAGAAATAGATGCTTCATAAGTGGTAATTTACCTACAAATGAAGCATCTTTAAAATTCTACATAACCATGGAGAAAGTAAATTTGAAAAAAGATTTTAAAAATTCAGTTGTATACCCATCCGGGCCAAGTGCTTTACCAGAGGTCATCGAAAAATTGCTTTCTTTATTTCTTCTAAAGTAATGGGTGCATCTAATGCTAAAAGTTCATCAGCTGGTAATTTCGGAATATACAGTTTCCGTAGAAATACATGCATTATGGTAGGATCATCAGGAAATTCAGATTGATATAAATTGCTATAAAATTCTTGAAAGAAATTATGAATTTCATCATGTTCAACCGCCAAAATACCATCCGTCTACGATCTTTGTTAATCTGACGTTTCAGCAAAGCAGTTATCAATTGGTTAGCAAATAATTTACCCGAGTTATTACCATGTATATGAAATACCTCTTAGTTTTAAGTAATTGATTGTAAAATGGGGAAGTTAATGACAATCTATTTTGCACCTGAATTCCAATTCTCTGTTTATAAAGATCCAGATTGGGAGCAACAGAATATTTTATTTTATCAATTTACTTGACATTATCAATTAATGTACATATTGCAATATTAATTCCGTTTTTCAATCCAGCAGGGTATGAAATAATTTGCCCACGAATATATACTTTAAAGTTATCCCATAATGTCCCACTGGAACTTGCTTTCATTGAGTTAGTTGAAAAGAAAAATGTATTTTGTTCTTCAATGTAATTAACAAACTTTAAATCCTAAAACAAAATAGAGTTGAACCCTCCACTGTCGATTGGACCTCTGGCGAGGACTAGGCGACGTCTCCACGCGGGCTTTCGAGTGTCCGTAGTTTTCGTATCGGGCGGGTTCGATTACTAGCCTCCACGTTGTACATTGCCCAGTGTTCCGTTACTAACATGACTCAGTATAAGAGCTTCATCATACCACTCTGCGCTTCTTTACAGCAGCAGTGTGTTGTGGTCACAGAGATGGGGAGGGAGGATGAATATCGTGATGAGTGGTTGGGGAAAATGAGATCGCGTATACGGTGTGGGAAGGAATTAGGTCAAGTAAAAGGGGAGGCAGAGGTTAGCGAGATGGCACAGGCTGCTTAGGAGGGGCTATAGAATCTAAGCGCTATAATCCGAGAATGCTCCGCAGGCAGCTAAATCCTCTAATCGCTCAGTGCATGTACGGAGAGTTTTCTCCAACTAACACTTCCCTACTCATCCCAGTCTCTCTCTTTCAACCCTTGGTGTCTATTTCCATCACCAGCTCTTATAATGTCCCGCCTCTTTGTATTCACCAGTCTCTCGAACCCCTCCGGCTATCAGTGCCTAAACCTACCTCTGTCACTCCCTCCATTCACTCCCCAATCCCTGTCTTTCTCTCCCTCCCTCCCGCATGTTTCTCTCCCTGCCCGCCGTCACTCCTACCCCACCCATCACACAGCCGCGTCTCGGGTTCTCCCCTTTCGAGTTCTCTTCCAATCTCCCTCCCTAGTCCGATTCCCAAAAACCTCTCCTCACCCCAGATCTCTCGACTTCCCTGATCTCTCACTACTTCACCGGTCTCACTCCCAGACTCTCCCCTCAGTCTCTCCGTCCCGTCTCTGCCTCATCTCTCTACACTAGCTCTGTCATACAATTCTCCCTCTACTCCGCCCCCAGCCTATCTCGCTCAGTTTCCCTCTCCCTCTGCCGTTACTCCTCTCCTAGAATCTCGGCTGCTTCTCTCTCTCTTTCCCGTCTTCTTCTCAGACTCTCGCCGCCATCTCTCTACATTCCCCAGTCTCTTTCCCCGCCCACCAGTCTCTCACATTCTCTCTATCCCGTCTCTCCGTAACCCCGGCCACTCTTTCCCAGCAACTCTCTCTCTACCGACTGCACCCCTCACCCTCTCGCTTTCTACCGTCACCAAACTCCAGACTCCATTCTCTCTCCCTATATAAAATCTTTTCACAACCCACGATCTCTCTCCACACCAGATCCCTCGACTTCTCCGGCCTCCCTCCCCATGGGCTTTTTCTACCCTTATCATTCTCTCGCTACCTCACGAGACTCTGTCCCCGTTTCTTTCTCCCCAGTCCCTCTCTCCCGTCTCTCTGGCCAGAGTCGACTCCTTTCCCCGGTAATACCTTTTCTCTTCATTGACTGTTCATGGAATGTCGTGGAGTGAAGATGGCGTCTGAACCTACGTGTTTTATCCTCGAAGTAATAAAATTTACTTGCTGATAAGTGCAGATTCTCTGTACCTCACTGATCGCTTTTGCAAGGGTTGATTCTTATCACAGTGGCGTTTGCCCACCAACAGGATACGTCCTCCATACAGTGTGACCATCGGGGGGGGGGGGCGGAGATTAATTGTACTGCCTCCGTACAGGGATCAAATTTCACGACGTATCCCTGTGATATGAAATCTAGTTCTGCTTCTGATTCAGTTGCAGTGGGGATGTGTCAGTTTGATTTAGTTGAACGTCTGTCAGAACCTCGTGAGACGATGGGCCGTACTGTGCTGTAATATTCTATGTTCTATGCACTATCTTGTGTAGCGTATCTCACTATTTAACTCCAGACGATTAATTAGTTAAAGCTCCGACGCCTTCCTTTCCAGACTACTCTCAATGCGCCTGATAATATTGTAGGATCATTTAACAATAGGCCATTAATATCAGTGACAGCCATAGGATGATATCGATAGTTTTGCTCGGAAGGGACACGGCAAGTACTATGGAATAAGGAATTGTCCTCGGTGTTCAGACTATCCTGGTCACGGAGAGTGAAGGGAAGCATCTGGACAAACAGGAACATCAGCGATAGTCATTATGGGCCAATGCGTTGTAGGTCACGTCTTACGAAACTTACAGAGCTTTACGAGGTAGTTACCAGGAATCGTGTTGTAGGCAAGGCAGTGGATGCCGTCTACAAGGTCTTCAACAAGGAACTTGCAAGATTTCACATGGGAGGATGCTTAAGATGGTTCTGTCGCTTGTCTTTCACGATGAAGTAGTAAATTGGATTCGCCATTGTCTATGTTGGGGATGCTAGACTGTGGTAATGGATGGATGTCTCTCTGATTGGAGGCCATTGACGAGAGGAGTGCCGCAGGGAGCGTTGTTGTGTCCGCTGTTATTTGTAATCTATGTCAACGATCTCGATAAAAATGTCGTTAACTGGATCTGCAAATTTGCCGATAACACCAACACTCTGGGTTTAGTCCACAGCGAGGAAAACTACCGTAGAAGGAGGCGGGATCTGGACCAGCTGGAGAGATGGGCTGAAAAATGGTCGATAGGATTTAGTCCAGGCAAATGTTAAATGTTGCAACTTGGGAGGACCAGCCAGGGTTGGTCTGACACAATGAGAAATAGGACACTGAGGAGTACGATAGAACAAACGAATCTGGGAATGCAGGTCCATAATTCAATGACAGCTGCCGCGCTGTTAGACAGGGTCGTAAAGAATAAGCTTTTCCCACATTTAACTTCCTGGCCCGAAGTACTCAGTACACAAGTTAGGATGTTATATTGATGCTGTTTAAAATTTTAATGGGGCACAATTTGGACTGTTGTGTGCGGTTGGGCTGAACTGCCTGCAGGAATGATGTAAATGTTTGAAAGAATACAGAAAAATACAACACTGTTATTGCCGGGACCAATTATATTGAATAGAAAGGAAAGATGACATATGTTAGCACTTCATTCCCGAGCGAGTGGAAGACTGAGGGGAGATTTGATCGAGGTGTACAACATTATGAAGCGTAGTGAGAGTGTAAATGCAAGCGGCCTTCCTCCACTGATGCTGGGCGAGAGTACAACTGGAGATCATAGGTGAAGAGTGAAACGTGACATATTTATGGGAAACATGAGGGGAAACTTCTTCACTCAGAGGGGTCGTCAGAGTGTAGACGGTGCTATCAACGCAAATGGTGATTGCGATTCCAACGTCAACGTTTAAGAGGTGATTGGATCACATGGCTGAGAGGGAGATGGATGGACATATCCAGGTACAGGTCGATGGGAGTAGGCAGTGTAAATAATTCCGCACTGGCCTGACGGGCTGAAGACCCTGTTTCTGTGCAGTGGTTTCCTGTGGCTGTCTGACTGTATGTCTGGGTTAGAACGTTAGCGTCTCACAGCATTGATCAATCTAGAAAGTCGTTGATACTGTTCGATCCCTCTGTCCTTTCACACATTGAAGCATGGAGACTGTGCAAAATGGATGGTTATAGCATAAGAAGATTGAAAAGCCGATGTGAAATGATGATACGAGTATCACAGTACAGGTAAGGCGGTAAACACAGTAGTTCCGGGTTGGAGGTGGGTGTGACAGTGGACCCAGTACATGAACAAATCTGTTGCTTCATCTGTTGTAATGGGGATCTTTCGCCTCGATACTATACAACAGTGGGTTCACTTAATCCGAATCCTATCCTTGGTCAGAAACTGGAGGCCAGAAATACTGGAAGTCGTTGGAGGTTTCGAGTTGTGGGGACGTCATGTTTTAATTGTGTTGAATATTAACTCGTGGAGAATACGGTACCTTCTGTGTCTCTTTCTCTGAGAGTCGAAAGGGTTTAAGTGTTGTATGATTCCAATTACAGATGTTTGTTAACCATTGAACACATAAGAGCATGTCATTTTCTGCGATATTTTGAAAATGTTAATGCATTGCTGTTTTAAAATATAGCACGATGTTTGGACATTAGTGAGTTCAAATGCAAGACAAAGAGAAAGATTATGGCCATGAATGGCTTTATGTGAGTTGTGTGTTTCTTTCGTTTGTGATGGAGGGGGGTGACTAAATTAATCATTTTCTTCTCTATGCACGTGACAAAAATTTGTGACACCTTGCGAGAAGTGATTTCCAGGAACTGATGCGAAATTCGAAGGATGCATATCTTTCCGAAATTCTATGAAGTGCTGATGTATGCTACCTTCAGCTCCCCACATCTCACTCTCCCAAGTTCGTTAGAATACGCGCTGAAGCGTTTTGCTTTGGGAATTGTTTATTCTGTATTCTCCAATTGCCTGCGATGGTGTTGAAGGAAGACAATTGTGAGACCGGAATTTGCTTTGTTCGCTGTGTTATTAGTTTGGGTCGTTTTGTATATTTCATTTATTATTAATTTCAGAGGGAGACACGGATTTCACACCAGCTAAGTGGACTCAGGGTTAAATGGATCGAGGTTTGATCGTATCTACACCCGATACCAAAACACCACGATTGAGAGGTATTGGGATAAATTGTCATTCTGGAAGGCTGGTTGTTTTAATGAGCACCAGAAGCTGATCTGAACAGTTTTAAATGCTGGTTTTAAGTTGTAGGTCTCAACTGGACAGAATTGTTTTGAGGTCATTGTAGCATTTGCCCTGTCATATGCGAATGGCAGGTCAGTTCAGATAATGTGGAGTTGTAGTCAATAGCTCGGCGATTTGTTTACATCATCAGTCCTGATTCCATAAATCATCCAGTTGCCTCTGTGTGGTCAGATTAAGTCGACTATTTCTCGGAGCACAATAACTGTAGAGTCCAATTGTTGTAAAATGTTTTAAAATTTTACAACTTTTGGAGTCTGCAGTTACCCTCCCAGTTATCCTCCTAGCGGGACGCGGCTGCCCGCTGTCTTCCAGCCAGTATTCACTCTATCTACTACATTCTGTGCCTTCTGTTAGGAAGCCAATTCTGAATCAACACAGGGTTACCTAGATCCTATGTCCCTGACTCTCGATGTTAATACACCGACTATTCAGATTCCTCTGTTTGTTTTATTTTCACTTTTACAAATAATTCAATCTGGCTCATATAGGACAACATACCTCTCAAAGAGTCACGTTACCTCTCCGTCGCAAGACTACGTTTCTCCAAATACCCATAAATTCCATCTTCAGTTATCCTCTTCAATAGTTTACCCACTACTGATGAAAGACTCACAGCTCTGTAGTTCCAACGAGTATCCCTATTATCTTGCTTCAACAAATGAATAATATTTGCCAACCTCTGATCTTCTAGTTTTACTTCCTTGGCCAGGGAAAACACAAATACCCTATCCAGAATCTCAGCAATGTATTCGTTTCCCTTCCTAATTCAGATGGACTATATCCCTTCCGGCGCCGTGGAATCATCTATCATAATGTTTTCCAAGTTTCCAGCACATCCTCTTTCTCAGCGTCGGCATGTTCGAGCATATCCGCCTTTTTATGCTGTGTTCACATTCCTTAATGTATTCAGTGAGGAGCTTCACTGCCTCCTTGGACTCCAGATACAAGTTTTCCTCTTTTTCCTCTGATCTGCCCACACACTCCCCAGTCTCCTCCTGTTTTTCACAGTGCAACTCGTCAAGGACTTCTCAAGTCCCCTTCTAACTCTTCTAAGTCTATTATTAAATTATCTCCTGTCTGTATTGTGACCTTCCATAATCCTACATGATCCTTTCTCTCTAAACCTTATGTACCTTTCTTTCTTCCTCTTGACGAGTTGTTACAACTTTATTGTCACCCAGGGTTACCTTATGCGATTATCATTGCCCTGCGACAATGAGATAAGCCCTTAGTGAACCCCATGACAGTGCTCCCTAAACAATCTCCACATATTCTGCACAGATCTGGTCACCGAATTATAGGAAAGATATCAGCAAATTAGAGAGAGTACAGAGAAGATTTACTAGAATTTTAGGTGGGTTTCAGCTCCTTAGTCACAGGGGAAGATTGAAAAAGTTAGGTCTTTATTCTTTGCAGTGTATACGTTTGAGGGTGGACTTTATAGAGCTATTTAAAATAATGAGGGGGATAGATCGAGTTGACGTGGATAGGCTTTTTCCATTGATAGTAGGGGAGATTCAGAAAAAAGGAAATGAGTTGAGAGTTGGGGCAAAAGTTTAAGGGTAACACGAGGGGGAATTTCTTTACTCAGGGAGTGGTAGCTGTGTGGAAGAAGCTTCCAGTAGAAGTGGTAGAGGCAAGTTCCGTATTTTCAATTAAAGTAAAATTGGATAGGTATATGGACAGAAAAGGAATGGAGGGTTATGGGCTGAGTGCAGGTAGGTGGGACTAGGTGAGTGTAAGCTTTGGTAAGGACTAGAGGGGCCGAGATGGCCTTTTTCCGTGCTGTAATTGTTATGTGGTTATATGGTTATATCAATCGCGTATTTTCCTGAGTGCATCATTTCCTAAGTTCCTGTCAGGTAGCACTACACGTCGCAGACCCCCAGTTAAATACATTCCATGCTTCCTGGTCCTATACTTGTGCAAGGTAAATGTCGGGGAGTTCTGCCCTATCGTTCTGAAATGCTGAACCGCGGAGAGATCTGTCACCTGACCCGTTACTTTTTTTTCCCAATATAAGATCGGGTATGAGCTGTTCGCTAGCCCGCCTTTCTTCTGATAGTGACATAAATCCTTCCCAGACACAACTGAGAAATTATGCCATGACTACATATTTTACTCTGGGGAGGTGCCGAAGAATATTACGGAAGTTTCAGTTACCCATGTGAATAACATGGAAATTACCAAGTCCCGCTTCCCGATCGGTTCCTCACTGTTCCCGTTGAAGATTTTTTTGTCTGAGAGGCGGCTGTACAGAATACTACAAATGGGGTGATCACGTTTCTGTGTTCGTCTCACAGTCTATTAACAAACGAACGCTCCACGTTGTCCTCCCTTTCTGCAGGTGCGATACTATCCCTGTTTTCCCATCGCACTCCCTTTAAACTCCGTACCCGACCCTGTCTATTTTGAAACATCTGAAACCCGGAAGGTCGTGCAGCCGTCCCTGCCCTTTGACAGTCGAGTGTCTGTGATCGTTTGGAACATATTTCAAATAGTGTAACAATCACGCCAGAAGCATTGAGCGTTTGTATTGCTACCTACCTGAACTGTATGAAGCAAACAATCTTCCGGCAATTCTGCAATTTCCGGATGACCAGGAATATGATTGTTTGAATTAATGACATATTTGTCAAAACTGCTCATTGTAAAACGGCTTTATTTGAAAACTCAGCTAAATTGCCATTAGATAAGGGTGTTATCTACACAGGTGGCCATTTAATGTAAACACATACTTCATTCCATTCCTCAGGTCTTCTCTGAATTTCCTCTGTGTCAGTGTATAGATACAAGTATTGGTGCACACGCCGAGCATTTGCAGCATGTACCCAAATTGCTGTAGGATGTACACCGGGGTACTCAAATATCTGTCCTCGTATAAATAATTTTGCACTTGCCATTTCAGGGAATGGGCTACATTGGGCATCCAAAGTAATATGAAATTAGCTGATATAGAAAGCAGCAAAATCATCGATTTTCTGCGTTTTTCCACCTCGGCATCTTTCTGATTGTCGCTGCTGTCCCGAAGCCCTCTGCGGACTCTATTTGCCACAACGATATGCCTTACGGTTAACCCGTTAAACACCAGGATTAATCCGATTGGTAGTAATGGTGTTAAAATGCTGTCCACTAATTGGTATCCTCTCCACACGGGTAAAGTGGCGTATTCATATGTGGTGGTGCACCGCCACGGCGTGTTGTCAATGATGACGTACGGTTCAACGGCAAAGTAAAACGGGACACTTCTCCCGAAGCTCACTATAATCACGGTCACGATAACCACCGTTGCTGTTCTCTCGGTGCAGTATCGCTCCCGCAGCTTTTGGCAACATATTGCGATGAAACGATCACAGGTAAAACTGACCGTAAACCAAACAGAACAGTCCGACGTTACCTGGACAAATACAAGTGTCAGAGCGCATACAGGAGTGAGGAGCAGGGATCTAGAATAAATGTAGATATTGTTGGTCTGTTCCACTAAACCAAAAACGATAATCACCATCAGATCTGCTGTTGCCATTCCAACCAGGTAACGGCTGATACATTTGGATAGTCCGCATTTTCCCCGAGATAGGATCAAAATCGCCATTAAATTAACTGCAACAAATTGGGAAAAAATCGAAAAATAATTTGAATAAATGTAGATATTCCGCTAAAGCAACAACGACAACCACCATCAGATCCCTTGAGGCCATTCCAGCCAGGTAACGGTAAATTAACCTCACAGTCGCCGGTAAATCAACCTAAGAAATTGTAAAGCAGAATAGATATATGGTCAACAGCAACTCTCTGAATGCATCCATGGATATGGCCTGTTTAGAAGTGGAAAGCGGGAATCCAGTGTGTGCGGTCTCGGTCGCTGCACTCCGGCTGGAGGACAATGACGGATGTGAGTGTCAGTAGATTGGCGACCTTCCCACAGTTTAGAGCGAGGCATCCGAGTTCAACGACTCACGGACCGGTGAATGGAAGATTGTAAACAAAACCATTCCCATTATTAGGGGAGAAACATTTGAAGGGATTGTTTGCAACGGTGAGAAAGTGGAATCAAAAGATACAAAGCACAATTTCTCATTTACACATTGTATGAACAGACCTACGTGTAGAAAATAGACTGGACCGTCATTTAAATAATCTGCCATGCTGTTATAAGGTCGAAATGTCTGCACTGATAGAGACTCCGACCTAGAAAAGCAGAGACCAGCATCACTTCAGGAAGGCTCGCATCAATTCAGAAATTGACAAAAATAATTCACGACTATCAAAGTACGAAAATGAAACTAAAACAATCAGATGCCTGAATCCTCCATTCCGGAAACACGTTTCAGCCGACGGTGGAATCTGTGTTCAGTTACAGTGCGGATACCGCAGCAGAGTAACGACGGCACCGTACATAAAGTAACAAGCTCCGGCATCTTACCGGGGACACCAACCGCTACAATTGTGGGATAGAAAACGGCCGCGATGTGGTAAATCGTCGAATATCCCATATTCCGTCAGAAGCAGCGTTCAGTTGTACGGAGCGTTTCAGCTGCTCAGATGGACTGGTGATCGGTTTAGCAGACTTTTATTGAGGAGAAAGCAATTCCACTGAGGCAATTAGTGTGGCTATCACGTCAGGGACATTAGTGACAACCAAATGCACAAATACTTACTTCAAACGATTTAATCTCACTGTCATTAATCTGATACCCCAAGTGATATTGCAATCTATTTACGTTCAAACAAAATACAATGTGAATCGTCCATGTAATTTTCCATGATACCTGGGTTTAGGTGTTTAAATAGCGTATTGCTAGATCTGTGTTGCTTTTAACATTTGACGAAGCACATTCGCTTCCGAAATTAAGCGAAGGTGATTGTTTTGATATGAAAGATAGAGAAAACTTCTTTATTAAAGGGGAACTTTCGTTCATCGTTTCGTTTGTTCGTTCCAGTCATTCTGGACTGTTTCAGTGATGGAAATCACAGTGACAGCTGACATATGTTACAATTAAATACACTGCAGCTATATTCCTCCAAACACTTTAAAAGATCCACAGCGATATTCCCCAGAGACCTGTGATCAAAAAGGGAGCATGTCTTCGGGAAATTAGCGAGCGCTTTGGATAGTGTATTTCAGCGCACACAATGTCCGTTTGGCAGGAACCTGACCTCTGCCACTGAATGACCTTACCACTCCATACCCGTGACGTGCGATGCATTCTATTTAGCTTTACAAATATTCTCAAATCTGCCACAATTCTACCAGTCTTTCCCATCCATTCGCTCTTTGAACAAAAGTAGCTACTGAAATCTGTGAACCATCCGCACTTTCCCAGGCTGTTCTGTTATTTGCCACGAAGTTGTATTTTTTATTGCCTTTCTAGCGTCACCATGAGTATGGGCAGAACAGCGGATGTGTTCAAGTTCATCTTTCAATCACACTTCCTTCTGCTCCTGCAGTGAACCGCTTCGTGACGATTGTGGTTCTCGTACCGATGAGCGGGCCTCGGCTTATTGTAGAGAGTCTCATCACTCTGTTTCCATTGTGGAACTCACACTAATGTGCGGCCCTCGGTTAACTCGATAACGTATCACCTCCGCCTTCAAATTCATCTTTCCAACGTGAATCACTCCGTAACTTTCCGCTTTGAACACCTGTAACTTCTCAGCGCTGGTCTGCGTCCTGTCACTGTCCTGTTGTAATCGGTACTATCCATAATTCCGCCATCCTCCACATAATCGCAAATACAATAAATCACCCTTCCTCCTCCTCATCCAACTCGTTCATAAAATCCGAGGCTCTCAACTGATTTCTGCAGCACGCCGTTGGTCACCGAATTCCAGGGAGAAAACACTCCATCCACAACTATCCTCTGCCTTCTGTGGGCGCCATTTCTGAATCCACCAGCCAACTATCCCTGGATACCAAACCTTATTTTGGCTAGCATTGTCTTTAAAGTCCCGCTCATCCATTCAGTAATTGCACTCTGTTGTGTTCGATAAGGGACACCAACCTGTGTTTTACATTTGTATCACATCTGCTGAGTAGCCAGGACATGAATGATTCTAGAGCTTTGCAATCCCCAAAGGGTGGAAATTCCGTCCAAAATAATCCTGGCTGTAAAGTCGGCCGTTTTCATCATCTTGTTGGGAAAGCCTCTCTCCACTTGGTGATCGCATCCACCATCTCGAGGATATAGTTGATTCCTCCAGGGCATGGGGGTGAAAATCTAACTAAATAATCCTACAAATTAACATATGGACCTTCTACGGAGCAGGTCTTAAAACTGCTTCTATTGCCGATTTATCTGGGTTATCACTGTTCACAAATCAAACAATTCTTTCAATAATGTACATCTCCTCGCAGTTTTGGGCACAAACACAGATTCTTCAACTGTTCCATAGCTCTATCTGCTCCTTGATGCCAACAAATGTCACGGTGTAAGTACATCATCTGATTTCTTTCACAATGTCTCACCTCAAATTTACCACAATCAAGTATAATCCAAATCCGTGCCTGTATCCAAGGATATTTCCAATAATCTTCAGAGTCCTCTCCTGTTTGTACCTTTGCTAACTCCTGGTACTGTTGCTGGGTCACGACTAAGTCTACAACTGTACAGTTTGCTGGTTTTTCTGTCATTCCTACCTCTATATCTAGATTCCATTTCACCATCCAACTTGATTCTAGTTTGGCTAACTCATTAGCCCTCCTACTCCCTTCCGGGGATGTCTCTAAGTGAGCCTCCACCTTTTTAATCCATCAGTGTTTTCTCTTGACTTCTCAAATATTTACTTCATCAAGGGAACTGTTGACAAAGGTTTGCCTTCGATTGGGATATAACCTCTAGATTCCCATAACGTTAAATATTCAGTAAAAGCAAATGAGCATCTGTGAATGAATGGAGATGGATCATGCACTGACATCAGAGTTTAGTCTCATTCGGTATGTTGTTCAGCGCAGGAGTAGTGAGTCAAAGAGCTTGTTCCTGTTCGCTGCTGTTCCATGATCCAAACATGTCCAGGTGATGTGTTCACATTTTAATGTCAGTCTATTCATCATCTGCTGTTCATTCACCTACATTCATCTGGTTCTTCTGCACTGACGGGGGTAACATAGGGCACGGTGTCATGCAACACCGGAACAAGCTCTCCCGCCAGCCATGTCAACCTCCTGCTGCAATGCGGACCTTTGGATAATTCCAAACTTCAAACCTGAGCTTCCTTCGCAAACCTGCTCACAAACTCTCTCATTGTAGCACAGAACAGTGTAGTTACAATTATCTCAATCAAAATGCATGGCATATAACAGACGAGTCCGGAATTGTCATAAGAAAATCGAAAAGATTCTTATATTATTTATGAGTGGGATATAACTCGAATAGATCCACGCTCTGGTTCACATTGAAGAATATGTGACAAATTCAGCAAATGCAAGAGTGCAGAAATACACGGAGAAGACAACAAATTAGAATTGCTGAGAGAAATGCATTCAATTAAATAATGCTTGTACATGCAATAGGCTTTCTTGGTGGTTTTTATTTCGATCAATTTATGAAATTTAGTACTCACTTAATTACTTAAGTTAATTAATATATTGTAGCGGTGTGCTACACGCAGCGTTAAAATTACGACACGGAGTCGGTAACTGCAGTCGAAGGAAAAAACTTTATTCGAAAACTTCAGCCTCACTTTTAAGCCTCTGTCAACCGGCCCCCCATGGCGCAGAGGCTCCAAAGCTCTGTGCTCGCAAACCCCCGTAAGCTATCTAATTGTGAGTCGGTTCGGATACGCTAGGAAATGGGTCGCCACAGTATTTACTTTGTTTATTTTCATTCAACCTTTCAGAAGTTGTGTTGCCGAACCACAGAGGTTTACGGATCAGATTCAGCTCAGTTGCGTTGTGCGCTTTTGCAAAGAATAACATGCAGAACGGTCTGTTTGCCATATGACCCTAAGACACAACCGTCATTATTCATTAGTGCATTCTCTCTCTCACAATTTTAACTTCATCCAACTGCAGAACACTCTTGTTCTAAGAATAGCTCAGTGATTACAGATTCTATTTTAAGAGTATTCACTAGATTGGTGGAACCGAGGGATAGAAGGAGAAAATAAAACATCGACTCACACTGAGTCAGATATTCACAGGTACTGGACTGAGCAGACAGAAAGATACAGAATGAGACCCACATTCTCACACTGTAGCAGAGAATGACAGATACATAAGGAACCCCACAATCTCTCATTGTAGTAGAGACTGAGATACAGAATGAAACCCACACTCTCACACTGTAACAGAGACCGACAGATATAGAATGAAACCCACACTCTCACACTGTAACAGAGACCGACAGACACAGAATGAAACCCACACTCTCACACTGTAAAAGAGACTGACAGATACCGAATGAAACCAACACTCTCACACTGCAACAGAGACTGACAGATATAGGGTGAAACCCACACTCACACTGCAACAGAGACTGACAGATACGGGATTAAACCCACACTATCACTCTGTAACAGAGACTGACAGATACAGAATGAACCCTACACTCTCACACGTAACAGAGACTGACAGATACAGAATGAAACCCATACTCTCACACTGTAACAGAGACCGTCAGATACAGAATGAAACCCAAACTCTCACAGAGTCTGACAAATACGGAATGAAACCCGCAATCTCACACTACAGCACAGATTGACAGATAGAGAATGAAATGCTTCCGAAATGTCCAAAAGAACAGGTAATGATAATGAACCAGAAGATTTTAATGCCAGCAGAATGGCGATTAGGAACGAAGTTACGAGAGCCTGAGGTGCTCTGAGAAGTCTTTTGCGAGCAGTATTATGGTGAACCCCAAGCCGGATTAAAAGTATGTGAAGACCAAGAGGATAAGATGTGAGAGAATAAGACCAATCAATTGTGAGCATGGAAAAGTATGTACGGAACAGCAGGAGGTCGCAGAGGTACTTAATGAATACTTTGCTTCAGTATTCACTACATGAAGGAAAAGAATCTTGGCGATAGTTGATATGACTTGCAGTCGACTTAAAAGATTAAGTGTCTAGATGTTAAGGCAAAGGATGTTCTTGTTACAACGAATGAAGCGAACCCAAGTGCAGGCCACAGGAACGGAGATTTGGTCAGGATACAGATGTGAAAGGGTATCAGGAGGAAAAGCAGGTAGGCAGGAGACGACGGACAGAATTTATCTTGGATCGGACCATCGAGAAAGAAACGGCGGACAAAACTCTTCTTCGTACGGAGAGACAGAGCTGTACTGAAGTAAAACTTTAGATGACTTATCTTTTCGCGGAGAGGCTGGGGTTTTGTTTTGTTATACAGAGTGGAATATAGAGACAGGCTGATTCACGTAGAATTCCACAGGTCCCGCGCTGTTGAAACGAGATAACAGTCACCAAGGATCGTGCCCGTCGAGTCGCTCCGCATCCACCTAAGAATTATCACCAAAAGTGACCTGTCACAGGAATATCTTCTTCCAGGGGCTGCCACACAACATACCCAGGCAAGGGTTAACACACACGTGGTTTCATGGGATATTCGAATAAATCCACTCCTATGGATTACACGAAGTGAGTTACTTTTCCGTTATGCACTGCGTACCGATGATCAATGGTCATCTGCATATAATGATGCTTTATACGTCCCATTCCCACGGATAATGACGAATATATTGGGTGAATCACGAAGAGCGATTGCCAAGTGCCCCAGGGCAATATCAAATAGTAAGGGCAATGAACAACACTGTCTAGGACCTCGGAAAAGCCTTAACAAAAAAGGGGGATCTCTGATTATTGGTAAATATAGCAGCCAAAGCTGTATGATATTTGAATTTTACCTAAGATGTAAATTTGGGGTTAAAATTAAAAGTTTCAGGTATATTAAATAAATATTTCCATTAAAGTCTGTCAAACACCTTCTCGGCGTCAAGCGAAAAAAGACCTTCTGGAGTATTAGATGAAGTAGTGTATACAATGTTCATTTACCTCCTAACATTTAAATGTGAATAATGATTTTTAATAAATCCTGTCGGATCCTCGGACACAATTAGTGGCAATGTCTTCACTAATCTAATCGCTAATACATTGTAAAAGATTTTACCATCCACAATCAAGAAAGATACGGGTCTGTATGATGCATATTCAGTGGGATCTTTGTCGTTTTTAGCAATTAAAGAAATAGATGCTTCATAAAGGGATTGTGATAATTTACCTACAAATAAGAAACATCTTTAAAAAAATATACATAACCAGGGAGAAAGTAAATCTGAAAAATATTTTTAAAATTCAGCTGTATACCTATTCGGACCAGGTGCTTTACTAGAATACGTCAATAAAATTGTTTTCCTTATTTCCTTTTCAGTAATGGGTACATCTGATGCTAAACGCTCATCAGTTGGTACTTCCGGAATATTCAGTTTCTTCAGTAATTCAAGTAATATGGTAGAATCATCAGGAAATTCTGATTGGTATAAATTGGTATAAAATTCTTGAAAAGATTTATTAATTTCATCATGATCAACCGTCAAGATACCATCCCGTCTACGAACTTTGTTAATCTGACGTTTCACCAAAGCAGCTATCAATTGCTTAGCAAATAATTTATCACCATGTATCTAAAATAACTCTTCGTTTTAGGTAATTGATTTTTAATCGGGGATGTTAATGACAGACTATTTTGCATCTGAAGTTCAATTCTCTCTTTATAAAGCTCCAGATTGGGAGTAATAGAATTTTTATATCAATGTCTTTAATCTTAACAATGAATGTACGTATTTTGCTATTAATTCGTTTTCTTTTCCAATCCGACCGAGTATGAAATAATTTGCGCACGAATATATTGTTACGTACAGCGTAACTGTGGGTCAGACCAGCAGAGAGAGAAGAATCTATTGGAGTCTGGTGGTACTATATTCAAAAGTTTTACTAATCGTAATAGTAATACTAATAGTAACATAAGCAAAACAATACCAATAATGCAAATATACAAATAACACAGGTTAGCAATAATAAACCTAAAAGTGTGGGAATAATAATAAATAATAATATCTTTCGATATCTAGGGGTAAATCAGTTTGTCATAGAAAAGTATAAAGTTCAGTTCAGTTCATGAGTGCTGAGGTAGATATGGTTGTTGTGTTGTAATCGTTTGAGAGAGAGAGTTGGAACAGCTGCAGCAACAAGCAGACCTTTCTGTGGCTTTTGATTCCGTTGCACCCTTGTGGTCATTCGGCTATCACCCCTCTGTCCTTCAGCCAGACCGTTCTTCTGTGGTGGACTCGTCACTCTGGAATGAGCGGACACGCACACAAGTCCCCACCGGCACTGCTGTAACACTGATAGCTTTACTGATCGATCTCCTGGTTCGTTCACCGCAGCCCCAACCTTCCCGTGAGGTTTACCACACTGATCAGGGTCCACTGGTGTGGCTGAAGGGTGTCTCTCCAGACCTGTCTTTTATCCCTACCAACGGGGTCTCAGCTATCCATCAATTCTGAATGACTGTGTCCATCAAATCATACCACTCCTGCAGTCCACTGAGGAATGTTAACGAGCAATCTACTGTCCTTTCAGCGAAAAGAAAAAATAATCCAGGAAGAGTCACAATGCATTCAATCAGCAGTCTCTCTCTCTCTCTCTCTCTCTCTTATCCTTCACTGATGTCCTTACCTGTTTTTCGTCTCTCTCTCTCTTTCATGAGCAGCATAGTAACAGTAATCGTTCCTGGTTCTCGGGAGGGGGGGGGGAGGTAACTCTGCACCCCATTGTCCATCAGAGCTGTTCATCACTCATGACAATATACTCAAAAGGTATCCCATAAAGTCCACTGGAAATTTCTTTTTGAGTTTGTTGAAAAGAAAAATGCAATCGGTTCTTTAATGAAATTAAAAATATTTAAATCCTTAAGCAAAATAGAGTTGAACCATCAACTGTCGATTGGACCTCTTGAACGTACTAGGCGCTGTCTTCGCGCGGGATTTCGAGTCTCCGTATTTTTCGCCTCTGGGTTGGTTCGGTTCCTAGCTCCCACGCTGTAAATTGCCCAGAGTATTCCGTTACTAACATGACTCAGTATAATAGTTTCATTATACTCGTCTGCGCTTTCGTTACAGCCGCAGTGTTTTGTGGTCACAGAGACGGGGAGGGAGGATGAATATCGCGAAGACGGGTTGAGGAAAGTGAGATCGCGGATACGGTGTGGGAAGGACGCTGGTCAAGTGCAAGGGGAGGGGGAGGTCAGCGAGCTGGCTTGGGTTGCTTTTTTCAGATAGACTATAGAATGGAAGCACTGTAATCCCAGAATGCCCTGCAGGTAGGGAAGACCTCTAATCGCTCAGTGAAATTATGGACTGCATTATCTCACTCACACTTTGCTACCTCACCCCAGTCTCTCGCTCTCTCTCTCTCTCTCTCTCTCTCTCTCTCTCTCTCTCTCTCTCTCACACACACACTCTCTCTCTCTCTCTCAACCTCCCGTGTCTATTTTCCTCCCCAGCTCTTATAATCTCCCGTCTCACTCTGCTCACCTGTCTCTCCAACCCCACCGGCCAACAGTACCTAAACCGCCTCTATCTCTCTCGGTTGTCTCCCCAATCCTGTTTTCTCCCTCCCACCTCACCCTCCCACGAGTTTCTCTCTCTACCTGCCGTCAATCCTACCCTATCCATCACAGAGCCGCGACTCGGAGTCTCCGCTTCCGAGTTCTCTTCTAATTTCCCTCCTCACTCAGATTGCCAGATATTTCTCTTCACCCCAGAACTCTCGACTTTCCCAGCCCCCTCCCGCTCGTCTTTCTCAAACCCGTCGATCTCTCTCTGCTTCACCGGTCTCTCTCCCTGACTCTCCCCTCAGTCCCTCCGTCCCAAGTCTCTGCCTCATCTCTCTACCCTAGCTCTGTCATAGAATTATCAGTCTACCCCGCCCCCACTCTGTCTCACTCAGTTTCCCTCTCCCTCTGCTGTTTCTCCTCTCTTAGAATCTCGGCCGTCTCTCTCTCTCTTCCCTCTCCTCCACCCGTCCTTCTATTCTCAGACTCTCGCCGTCGTCTCTCTACATTCCCCAGTCTCTTTCTCCCCCCACCCGTCTCTCCCAATCTCTCTATCCGGTCTCTCCATAACACCGACCTCTCCCTCTACCTACCTCAACCAATCGCTCTCCCTCCAGTCTATCCCTCTTCCATCCGTTTCTCATCCAGACACTCTCTCGGCCCCCGGTGTCTGCTAAGTCCCACTCCACGTCTCTTTGTCCCGACTATCCCCCTCTCGTTTTCTACCGACACCAAACTCCCGACTCCGATCTCCCTCCCCATCTAAAACCTTTCCCCAACCCCCACTCTCTTCCCACGCCAGATCTCTAGACTTCCCGGACTTCTCTAACTTCACCTTTCTCTCGCTAATTCACCAGTCTCTGTCCCCGTCCCTTTCTCCCCAGTCCCTCTCTCCCGTCTCTCTGGCCGGCGTCGACTCCGTTCCCGAGTATTATCTTTTCTCTTCATTGACTGTTCATGGAGAGTCATGGAGTGAAGATGGTGTGTGAACCTACGTGTTTTTTTAGTTGAAATAATAAAAGTTTCTTGTTGGCAAATGCAGATTTTCTGATCCTCACTGATCATTATTACTGGGGGTGACTCTTGTAACAGTGGCGTCCATCATTAAAGTTGCCCACCAACAGGTCCCGCGCTCTGCACAGTGTTACCACCGGGAGGGAGATTAATTGTACTGCTACCGTAAAGTTAACAAATTTGACGACGTATGCCTGTGATATTAAATCTGGTTCTAATTCTGATTCTGTTGCAGTGGTGAGGCGTCATTCTGAATTAGTTGAAAGCCTGTCAGAACCTCGTGAGACGAAGGGTTGTACTGTGCTGTCATATTCTATGTTCTGTGCTCTATCAAGTGTACCGCATCTCACTATTTAAGTCCAGTCGATTAATTATTCTTTAGTAGTTAATTGTTAATTAACTACCCTCAATAAGCCTGATAACATTGCAGGATAATTTAACAATACGACGTAAATGTCAATGCCGGCCACAGGATGATAATGATAGTTTTGCTCAGAATGGAGTCGTCAACTATTATGCAATCAGGAATTGTCCTCGGTGTTCAGACTACGCTGGTCCTGGGCTATGAAGGGAAGTATCCGGACAACCAAGATCATTAGCGATAGTCAGGAGTCGCCGGCGCCTAGTGGGTCATGTCTAACCAAACTTACAAAGCTTTACAAAGATGTTACCAGAACTGGTGTTGACGGCAAGGCAGCGGATGCCGTCTACAGGGACTTCAGCAAGGAATTTGCATGGTCCCTTATGGGAGAATGCTCGGGATGGTTCAGTCACTTGGCTTTCACGATGAGGTAGTAAATTAGATTCGCCATTGGCAATGTTGGGGAAGCGAGAGTGTGGGAATGGCCGGTTGTCTCTGATTGGAGGCCAGTGCCGAGAGGAGTGCCGCAGGAATCGTCGCTGTGTCCGTTGTTATTTGTAATCTAAATCAACGATCTCGATAATAATGTCGTTAACTGGATCAGCAAATTTGCCGATGACACCAACACTCTGGGTGTAGTCCACAGCGAGGAAGACTACCGGAGCAGGAGGCGGGATCTGGACCAGCTGGAGAGATGGGCTGAAAAATGGCCGATCGGTTTTAGCCCAGACAAGTGTTAGAATTGGCACTTTGGGAAGACCAGCCAGGGTTGGTCTGACACAATGAGAAATGGGGCACTGAGGAGTACGATAGAACAAACGAATCTGGGAATGCAGGTCCATAATTCAATGAAAGTTGTGCCGCAGTTACAAAGGGTCGTAAAAAAGGAAGCTTTTCCCATATTGGCCTTCACAGACCAAAGTACTGAGTACAGGAGTGAGGATGTTGTGCTGATGTTGTTTATTGGTGCTTAATTTGGAATATTGTGCGCTGTTGTCTCAACTACCTGCAGGACAGCTGTAAATAAGTTTGAAAGAATACAGAAAAATATTACACGGCTATTGCCGGGACTAAATGTTTTGAATTAAAAGGAAAGATTACATTTGTCAGCACTTTATTCCTTAGCAGGTAGAAGACTGATGGGAGATTTGATAAAGGTAGACAACATTATGAGTATAGAGAGTGTAAATGCAAGCGGGATTTCTCCACATATATTGGGCTAGAATGCATCTGGAGATCATGGGTGAAGGGTGAAATGTGAAATGTTTAAGGGAAACATGAGGGGAAACTTCTTCACCCAGAGGGTCGTCGGAGTGTAGACGGTGCTGCCAATGTAAATGGTAACTGAGTTTCCGATGTCAACGTTTAAGAGATGATTGGATGATTACATGGTTGAATGGGTAATGGATGGCCATGGACCGGGTGCGGGTCGATGGGAGTAGGCTGTTTAAATAATTTCTCCCGGACCTGACGGGCTGAAGATCCTTGCTCTGTGCAGTGGTTTCCTACAACTGTCTCACTGTCTGTCTGGGTTAGAACTTCAGTGTCTCACAGCACCGACCGATCTAGAAAGACGTTGATACTGTTCGATTCCTCTGTCCTTGCACACACTGAAGCATGGAGACGGAGTAAAATGGGTGGTTATAGCAGGAGAAGAGTGAAGTGCAGATGTGAGATCATGAAGGGATTATCACACTACAGGTAAGGCGGTAGAGACAGTAGTTCCGGGTTGGAGGTGAGTGTGACAGTGGTCCCAGTACAGTAAACAAATCTGTTGCTTCAGAGGTGGTAATAGGGATCATTCGCCCCGATACTATACAACAAACGGTCATTTAATCCGAATCCTATCCTTGATCAGAAATTGGTGGTGAGCAGCCTTGGAAGTCGTTGGATGCCTGGAGTTGTGGAGATTTTAATTGTGTTGAATATTAACTAGTGGACGATGTATTACTTTCTGTGTCTCTTTGACCTGGAATCGAAAGGCTTTATTTAATGTTGTCTGCTTGCCATTACAGCTGTTTGTTAACTGTGGAACAAATAAGACCATGCTATTTTCTGTGATATTTTGAAAATATGAATGCATTGCCGATTTGAAATACAGCATGCGGTTTGGACAAAAGTGATGTCAATTGAAAGAGAGAGAGAAAGATTAGGGTCATAAATGGCTTTATGTGAGTCGTGTTTTCTTTAGGTTGTGTTTGGGGGGTGATTTAATTAATCTTCTTTTTCACCATACTCGTGACCAAAAAAAAAAAAAATGTCTCCTTGCCAGAAGTGATTTCCAGGAACTGATGTGAAATTCGGAGGCTGCGTATATTTCCGAAATTCTATGATGTGCTGAGGAATGCTCGCCTCAGGTCTCCACATCTCACTCTCCCATCTCCTCCACAGAATACGTGCTCAGGCCTTCTGCTTTGGAAGTTGTTTATTCTATATTCTCCAATTTCCTGCGATGGTGTTGAAGGAAGACAACTGTGAGACCGGATGTTTGCTTTGCTCGCTGTTTTTAGTTTGTGTCGTTTTGTATGTTTCATTTATTATTAATTTCAGAGCGAGACACGGAATTCACACTGGCCATGTGGATTCAGGGTTAAATGGATCGAGGTTTGTGCGTATCTGCAGCCGATACGATGAAAGCATGATTCAGGGGTATTGGGATAAATTGGTGCGTACTTGAATTGTCATTCTGGAAGGTCGGTTCTTTTAATGAGAAGCTGCTCTGAAACCTTTTAAATACTGGGTTTAAGATGAAGGCCTGCATTGGAAAATATTGCTTTGAGGTCATTGTAGCATCTGCCCTGTAATATGTAAATGACAGGCCAGATTAGATAATGTGTCGGTGTAGTAAATAGCTCAGCGATTTGCTTACTTTGTCAGCCCTAATTCCATAAATTATCCAGCTGCGTTCTGTGGTCAGATTAAATCGATTATTTCCCTCAGCCCTATTTCTCGGAACACTGCAACTGCAGAGTGCAAACGTTGTAAAATATCCCGAAATGTCCACACTCCTAGTGGGACGCGGCTGCCCGCTGTCTTCCAGCCAGTATTCACTCTATCTACTACATCATCTGCCTTCTGTCAACGCAGGGTTACCTAGATCCCATACTGCCTGACTTTCTGAATTAATACACCTACATCGACTATTCAGATTTTTCTGTTTGCTTTATTTCATTTTAACAAATAATTCAATCTGGCTTATATAGGACAACACACCCCTCAAAGCCACGATGTCTCTCCGTAACCAGACTACGTTTCTCCAAATACTCATAAATTTCCTCTTCAATTATCCTCTACAATAGTTTACCCACTACTGATGAAAGACTCACTGGTCTATACTTCCAACGAGTATCCCTATTATCTTGCTTCAACAGATGAAAAACATTTGCCAACCTCTAATCTTCTAGTTCTACTTCCTTGGCCAGGAAAAACACAAATATCCTGTCTAGAAGCTCAGCAATGTCTTTGTTCCCTTTCAAAATCACCTGGACTATTTCCCTTCCGGCA
The DNA here is from genome assembly GCF_030144855.1 of Hypanus sabinus. Lineage (NCBI taxonomy): Eukaryota > Metazoa > Chordata > Chondrichthyes > Myliobatiformes > Dasyatidae > Hypanus > Hypanus sabinus. The sequence continues at coordinate 302,823 of NW_026779281.1, forward strand.
TCGGGGAATCATCTATCATAATGTTTTCCAAGTTTCTAGCGCATCCTCTTTCTCAGCGTCGTCGTATCCGAGCATATCTGCCTTTTTACCCTAAGTTCACATTGATCAATGTATTCAGTGAGGAGCCTCACCGCCTCCTTGGACTCCAGACACAAGTTTTCCTCTTTTACATCTGATCTGCCCACACTCTTTCCAGTCTCCTCCTGTTCTTCACAGTGCAACTCGCCAAGGACTTCTCAAGTCCCCTTCTAACTTTTTTAAGTCTTTTCTAAGTCCCCTGTCTGCATTGTGAACTTCCATAACCCTACCTGATCCTTTCTCCCTAGATCTTAAGTGCCTTTCATTCTTCCTCTTGACGAGTTGTTCCAACTTTCCTGTCACCCAGGGTATTCTTATGCTATTATCCTTGTCCTGCGACAATGAAACAAGTCCTTACTGAACCCCATAACAGGTCTTCCTAAACAATCTCCACATATCTGTTGCATATTTCTATAGTTATATCATTTCACAATGTACGTTCCCAAGTTCCTGACAGGTAGCACCAGAATTCTCAGACTGACATTGAAACAGATTCCATGCTCGCTGGTCCTATCCATGTGCAAAGTAGATCGAGGGCAGATCTATCCTATTGCTCTGAACTGCTGACCCACCCAGAGATCTGTCACCTGATACGTTTCTTTTTCTAATATTACATCCGGTATGGCTAGTCGCTAGTCCGCCTGTTCGCTAGTCCGCCTGTCTTCATATAGTGACATGAATCCTTCCTGGACACAACTGAGAAATTATGCTTTACCTGAAACTTTCACCCTGGGGAGATGCCAAAGAATATTGTGGAAGTTTCAGATACCCGTGCCAATAACATGATCGATGTGCAATATCCGCTACGATCGCTTCTTTACTGTTCCCGTTGCACTTATTTGGTTGATCTGGTGGGCGACTGTACAGAATGCTCCAAATGGGGAGATCACGTTTCTGTGTTCGTCTCCCAGTCTATTAACAAACGAACGCTCCACGTTGTCCTCCCTTTCTCGGTCTGCGATGCTATCCCTGGTTACCCATCGCACTCCCTTTACACTCTGTTACCCAACCCTGTCAATTCTTCAACATCTAAAATCCGGAAAGCCCTGAAGTCCACCAGCCATTCCTGCACTTGTGAGAGTAGAGTATCTGTGATAGTTTGGAAGATACTTCAACCAATGCAACAATCACGCCAGCAGCATTGAGCGTTTGTATAGCTAGATGCCCGAAATGTATGGTTAGCAATCTTCCGCCAATTCTGCAATTTCCGGATGACAAGGCATATGATTATTTGAATCTATGACATATTTGCCAAACTTGTTCATTGTAAAATGGCTTTATTTGAAAACTCCACTGAATTGCCGTTAGACACGGGCGTTATCAACACAGATGGCCATTTAATGTAAACACATACTTCATTCCATTCCTCAGCTCTTCTCTGAATTTCCTCTGTGTCAGTGTATAGATGCAGGTATTGGTGCATATGCTGAGGATTTGCAAAATGTACCCAGATTGTTGGAGGATGTATACGGGGGAACTCAAATATCTGTTCTCGTAAAAATAATTTTGCCTTTGCCATTTTAAGGAATGGGCTACATAGGGCATCCAAAATAATATGAAATTAGCTGATATAGAGAACAGCAAAATCATCGATTTTCTGCGTTTCTCCACCTCGGCATCTTTCTGACTGTCGCTGCTGTTACGAAGCTTTCTGCGGACTCTATTTGCCACAACGATATGTCTTACGGTTAACCCGTTAAACACCAGAATTAATCCGATTGGTAGCAATGGTTTTAAAATACTGAGCAGTAATTGGTATCCTCTCCACACGGGTAAAGTGGCGTATTCATATGTGGCGGTGCACCGCCACGGCGTGTTGTCAATGATGACGTAAGGTTCAACGGCAAAGTAAAACGGGGCACATTTCCCGCAGCTCACTATAACCACGGTCACCATAACCACCGTTGCTGTTCTCTCGGTGCAGTATCGCTCCCGCAGCTTTCGACAACATATTGCGATGAAGCGATCGAAGGTAAAACTGACCGTGAACCAAACAGAACAGTCCGTCGTTACTACCCGAAATACAAGTGTCAGAGCGCATACCGGAGTGATGAGCAGGGATCTGGAATAAATGTAGATATTGTTGGTCTGCTCCACTAAAGCAACAACGATAACCACCATCAGATCCGCTGTCGCCATTCCAACCAGGTAACGGGTGATGCATTTCGACAGTCCGCATTTTCCCCGAGAAAGGATCACAATCGCCGTTAAGTTAACTGCAATAAATTTGAAAACAGAATAGAAATATGGTCAGTTCGCTGACTGTCCCCATTTTACCGAATCTATGCAGGGATGGTCTCTTTGGAAGTGGAAAGCGGGAATGCAGTGTGTGAGGTCTCCGTCGCTGCACTCCGGCTGGAGGACAATGACGGATGTGAGTGTCAGTGGATTGGCGACCTTCCCACAGTGCAGAGCGAGGCATCCGAGTTCCACGACTCACGGACCGGTGAGCAGTCGATCGCTCCTGTAAACAACACCACTTCCGTTATTAGAGGTGAAATAGCTGAGGGGATTGTTTGTAGCGGTGACATAGTGGAGTCTAGGAGATATAAAGCACGAGTTCTCATTTACAGACTTACCGAAGAACGGCCCTACGTGTTGAAAATAGACTGGACAGTCATTTAAATAAGCTGCCACGTTGTTATAAGGTCGAAGTGTCTGCACTGATAGCGACTCGGGCCTAGAAAAGCAGAGACCAGCATCACTTCCGAAAGCCTTTCGAGGTGAAATTATGAAACAGTGACGATATCGGCACCAACTTAATTAACAAAAGTAGAAAACACCGCTATGGAAGTATGGAAAATGGAAATAAAACCATTAGATGCCTGAATCCACATTCAGGAAACACGTTGCAGCCGATGGTAGTATCTGTGCTCAGTAACAGTGCGGATAACGCAGCAGAGTAACGACGGCACCATACATAAAGTGACCAGCTCCGGCATCTTACCGGGGACACCAACCGCGACAAGTGTGGGATAGAAAATGGCCGCGATGTAGTAAATCGCCGCATATCCCATATTCCGTCAGAAACAGCATTCAGTTGTACGGAGCGTTTCAGCTGCTCAGATGGACTGGGGGTTGGTTTAGTGGACTTTTATTGGGGTGAGAGAAATTCCACTGCGGCAATTAGCGTGGCTATCACGTCAGGTACATTAGTGGCAAACAAATGCACAAACACTTACGTTAAGCTATTTTTACTCACTTCTCCCGTATCCCGAATTTGACTCCTCAAGGGATATTATTTTCAATGATACCTGGCTTCAGCTATTTAAGTAGCATAAATTTATATCATTGCTGCTTTAAAACAGGCATTCATCTTGAAGTCAGTTTACTTTGTAATATTTGATCGCGCACATTCGCTTCTGAAATTGTGGGAAGGAGCTGGCGGCTGCAATGAAGAACATTTCTCTATTCACGGGGAATATTCATTCATCTTTTCGTTCGTTAAAGCAAAATATGATGTGAATTTTCCATGTTATTTTCCAGGATACATGGCTTCAGCTATTTAATTAGGATATTTTTAATGTCAGCGTAGCTTTCAAAGTAGGCTTTTAGCTTGAAGTCCATTTATTTTGTAACATTTGACGGAGCACATTCGCTTCTGAAACTGAGGGAAGGAGTTTGTTCTGGCAGGTGAAATGGAGAACACTTCTTTATTAAAGGGGAATATTCGTTCATTCTTTTGTTTCTTTCGTTCCAGTCATTCCGGGCGGTTTGAGTGATGGAAATCACAGTGACAGCTGACATGTGTTACAATAAAATACACTGCCATATTCCTCCAAACACGTTCAAAGACCTGTGGCCAAAAATGGAACGTGTCCTCTGGAAATTAGCGAGGGCTGTGGACAATTTGAAGGCAATGTTTTCCAGCGCACTCATGGGCCGTTTGGCAGGAGCCTGCCCTCTCTCAGTGAATGACTTGACCACCACATACCCGTGACGATCGATGTAGTCTGTTTAATTTTAAAGATATTCTCAAACCTGCCACAATACTATCACTATTTTCCATCCTTTCTCTCTGAACAAAAGTAGCAAGTGAAATCTGTAAACAATCTGCAGGTTTCCACACTGTGCTATTATTTGCCATTACATAGAACATAGAATACACAGCACATTACAGGCCCTTGGGCCCACAGTTATGCTGACCGTCAAACCCTGCCTCCCATATAACCACCCAACTTAAATTCCTCCATATACCTGTCTAGTAATCTCTTCAACTTCACTAGTGTATCTGCCTCCGCCACTGACTCAGGCAGTGCATTCGACATACCAACCACTCTCTGAGTGAAAAACCTTCCTCTAATATCCCCCTTGAACTTTCTTCTCCTTACCTTAAAGCTATGTCCTCTTGTACTGAGCCGTGGTTCCCTGGGGAAGAGGCGCTGGCTGTCCACTTTATCTATTCCTCTTAATATCTTGTGCACGTCTATCAAGTCTCTTCTCATCCTCCTTCTCTCCAAAGCGTAAAGCCCTAGCTCCCTTAATCACTTATCATAATCCATACTCTCTAAACCATGCAGCATCCTGCTAAATCTCCTCTGTACCCTTTCCAATGCTTCCACATCGGTCCTATATTGAGGCGACCAGAACTGGACACAGTACTCCAAGTGTGGCCTAACTAGAGTTTTATAGAGATGCATCATTGCATCCCATCCATTAAACTCAATCCCTCGAGTTATGAAGCTAACACCCCATAAGCTTTCTCAACTACCCTATCTACCAGTCTGGCAAATTTCAGAGATCTGTGGACATGTATTCCCAGATCCCTCTGCTCCTCCACACTGCCAAGCATTTTGCCATTTATTTTGTACTCTGCTTTGGAGGTCGTCCTTCCAAAGTGTACCACCTCACACTTCTCCGGTCTGAACTCCGTCTGCCACTTCTCAGCCCGCTTCAGCATCCTATCAATGTCTCTCTGCAATCTTCGACAATCCTCTGTACTTTCTACAACACCACCAACCTTTTTGTCGTCTGCAAACTTGCCAACCCAACTTTTTACCCCCACATCCAGCTCGTTAGTTAAAATCATGAAAAGTAGAGGTCCAAGAACGGATCCTTGTGGGAGACCACTAGTCACAACCCTCCGATCTTATTTGGAGCGGTCTGGATTCGATATGCTGATGGACTGGATCGCTGCCGACAAATCTGGAAGGTGTAAAGGGGCTCTGCTGGTGCAATGTCATCAGAACCTTCTATCCTATTTCCAACGCCCGCGGTTTTGCTTGCACCTTGAAACAAACTTTGCTTTGCCGTTTTTTTCCGTCACGTATTATGGGCGGCATCATAATGGGCCTCCTTAATAGGTTCAATTAATTGCTGCTTGCATTTGTCCTTTCCAATGCCATCATACTCAGTCTGTGATAAGTCTAGACAAACAGGAATACTAACACTTTCATTGTTCTACGAATTGTCAACTTATAACGTGCAAATGCAGGAGGGGATGCTTCTATGACGAGGACTATCATAAGAACATAGTGTAAGACACTTACCCAGGAGCCGTTTCGCCGTTTTAGACAACATTGTCTTTAAAGTCCAGTTCATCCGTTCAACAATCGCGCAGTATTGTGCTCGATAGAGAATATGGAACTTTCGTTTTACCCCAAACAGTTTCATTATATTTCATGTCACCTCTGCAGTGTAGCGGGGACCATGAGCTGATTCTAGGGTCCATGGCAGTCCCCAACGGGGAAAAACTCTCTCGGACAAAATCCTGGCTGTAACATCAGCAGTTTTCATGATCTAGTTGTGGAAACTTCTATCCACTTGTTGACCGCTACCACTATCTCGTGGATTTATTTCAGTCCTCCAGGCGATGGAGGTGAAGAAGCAACAAAATAAACCTGCAGATTAACACATGGTCCTTCTACGGGAGGTGTCTCAAAACTGCTTCCCTAGCCGATTTACCACTGAGCACAAATCAAACAATTCTTATAATAATATTGTACATCTCATCGCAATTTCGGCCACCAACACAGTTTCTTCAACTGTTCCATAGTTCTCTCTGATCCTTGATGCCCACAAATGTCATGGTGCCAGTACCTCACCTGATTTTTTTTCGCCATTTTGGCACCACAAATTTGCTATTATTAAGTACAACCCGATTCCGTGCCTGTATCCCTCGATACCTCCCAAACTCTTCAGAATCTTCGCCTCTTTGTATCTTTGCTAATTCCTGACCCTGTTAATGAGTCATGACTAAGTCCATATCTGTACAGTTTGCTGGTTTCTCCGTCATCCCTAGCTCTACATCTGGATTCCCTTTCACCACGCAGATTGATTCTGGTTTGCCGAACCCACCAGTCTTCCTGCTCCCTTCCGGGGAAGTCTGTAAATGAGCCTTAACCTTCTTGTTTAATTCATAAGTGTTTCCACTTCCCTCCTCAAATATTTACCTCAACATGGGAGCTGATGGTACAGGTTTGCCATCTTTTGATATATAACCTCTAGCTTCCCGTAACGGTAAATATTCAGTCAAAGCACATGAGTATGCAGTGAATGAAGGGAGACGGGCCATGTACAGTCATCAGAGTTTAATCTCATTAGGTACCTTGTTCAGCGCAGAAGTAGGGAGTCAAAGGGCTTGTTCCTGTTCTCTACTGTTCCCAGGATCCCAACATCTCCAGCTGACGTGTTCAGATTGTAATATCAATCTATTAATTATCAGCTATCTATTCTCCTCCATTCATCTCGTTCTTCAGCACTATGTCATATAGGACACGGTGTCTTGCAACACAGGAGCCTTCTCTTCCGTCCACCCTGTCCCTGACGAGCGGAACATTCCCGGCTGAGCTGTGACGTAACCAGTGACGCCAAATTCTCAGGACGTCATCAATGAACCGGATGTTGCAATGTGGAACTTGGATTATTCCAAATGTGAAGCTTGACCTTCCCTCGCATTCCTTTTCAGAAACTCTCTCAGTGCTGCACAGAACAACGGAGACAGACGTTTAGCAATGGAAAGTTCATGGCATTTGCAGACAAGTATGAAGTTATCAGAAGAAATCCGAAATGAATATTATATTATTTATGAGGTGGACATAACTCGAATAGATTCATGGTCTAGTGCACATTGAGGAAAATGTGACAGAATCGGCAAACATAAGAGAGCAGATACACGGTGAAGGTAACAATTTGGATTTGCTGAGAAGAAATGTATTCATACAAATGATGCTGGAACATGAAACGCTCTACCTCGGTTGGTCTTACTTCAATCAAATTATTAATTTAATTACTCACTTATTTATATAAATTAATGTATTTACTTAATTTGATTATTTTCATTAAACAATTAAGAGGTTGGTTTGCCAAACCACAGACAGATCACGTGCTGCTCAATTGGCTCTAAGTGGTTCAGTAACGAATAGTTTGTTTGCCATATGACTCTGATGGATGTCCTGATGGATGTCCTGAATGTCCTGATGGATACAGCCGTCATCATTCATTGGTGCACGGTCCATCTCACAATTATAAGCAACTCGTGTTCTAACAATAGCTCAGGAAATACAAAGTGTATTTTAAGAGTATTTACAGGGTTCGCGGAACAGCGGGAAAGAATGAGAAAAAATACTCTCGCTTAGACTGAATCAGAGTCTCACAGGTAAAGGACTGAGACGGCAAACTTAACAGTGGAGCCGAGGCAGACAAATTGAAAATGAAACCCACACTCTCACACTGTAACAGAGACTGACCGATAGAGAATGAAACCCAGTCTCACACTGTAACAGAGACTGACAGATACAGAATGAAACCTACACTCTCACACTGTAGCAGAGACTGACAAACACTGAATGAAACCCACACACTCACACTGTAGCAGAGACTGACAGATACAGAATGAACCCCACATTCTTACAGTGTAGCAGAGACTGACAGATACAAAATGACAACCACACTCTCACACTGTAGCACTGTAACCCTCTCTTCATTTTCACCTTGTAGCCAACTGCATGCTCAATCCTTTCCTCTCTCTGGAAGACTGGCCTATGACACTGTTCTGCCAATTTTTTGTTCTTTTTCTTTCATTCTGCTCTGAATAATCCTTGTTTCTACAACATAGCCTTGCAGCTGTTTCAATGTCGCTTTTGTTTCTTCACTCCTTTAATCGATATTCTGACTCCACCGTGAAATATCGTGTTCAACGCGTTCCGACTGGGAGGAGAAAGTCATGAACTGGGAGATCGACAAAGAATTTAATACATGTGCTGACATTCATTTGCCTGTGTGTTTGCTATTAATGGCTTTTAATATTGCTTTGTGTGATGGTGTGGCACTACCTGTCGGTCCTGCATTTATTTCTGCACGGCACCGCGAAGGTAACGCCAAGAACACGGGCATTTTTACGTTCGACCATGAAAAGAATCGGTTTGGAATCTATAGAGGGCGGAAAGTATTCTGTTAAATTATGCCGGTATTCCCACCAGGGGGAAAGGTGTGGATGGTTGTGCTTGTAACCAACAGGACAGTGAATGGCAGCCTTATGAGCCCATTGTATTCCAACAGCGAATTGCGCGCCACAGTTGTTCAGCATCTCACTGTTCCTCGTGTGGATTCATCATCGGCTTTGTCCGTTACTTCACCGTTTCAAAATCCACAGAACGAGTAGGAAATTTTAAACAGATACGTTATAAGATATATTAGAGGAACAGACTTACATACGTAACTTTAGCAGCTAATACGCACTTTTTCCCTGAATCAATTTCTTTCTGAAATCCAACCTGGTGACTCAGTAATATCTTTACTGGCAGCTATTTGCATTTACACCGATGTTGATACAATGCTTACTATTTTTCTCTCTCTCTGTTACAGCAGCGGATAATGTCTGTAATGCTGGGGTAATTGGTTTGCATTTCGCACCGCATACTTGCCAACATCTGTGTTTGCAACTGACTCGGTGACAGTGCAAACAATGAGGGATTGCGCCAAAAAACAAAATATTGATGTCAATGTATCATATCCAGGAAAAGGTCACCGGAGCAAAGTAAGTGAATCAGAAGCTTCGTCCACATTATACCGGATAATTTTGAAAACGCCGGTTTCGTGTAAAAACGATACGCGTCCACACCAGGCGTTTTTGAAAGTACCTCCGTCCACATTAAAATGTTTATTTGGGCGAATCTCCTCCTACTGGGCATGCGTCGGACTCATTTACATAATCAAGCGACATGTTTGGTGTCGAACCTCGCCATGAAGGATTTGGTGCGCGTTGGTGAGACTAGAAAAACCTGAAAGGAAATTGCCAAACGACTGACAGTTGTTGGCTACGCGCAGGAGGACTTAAAAAAAGCAAACACTGGAGCATATGGAGGCAACAGACAGGGAGTTCACGGATAGTATGACCCGACTGTTGACGAACATTGAAAAACTGACTAACTCTGTTACAGAGGGATTTGCAATGATGAGTAATATGATGGCTCACCCCGAGTACTTTTCTTCGCCACAATACCAGCTTCACAGCCACTCCAATAGCAACACATACGGACACACAGACCACCGGGTGGCTCCAATGCACCACTGCACAACATCTTCCCCACTCCCACAGAGAGGTGGCGCTGGAAACAGTTCCTACATCCGCTGTGTCTTCACCGATGAAAGGGACGACAGCTACAACGAAATGCAATAAGGCTTGTTACTGGGCAAAAGTGAAATTTACTGTTACCTCATTTTGTTTGCCTTTACTTTTGCCACGTCTTTCTGTATTATTTTGCTGTATTTAACATGTGCAATAAAACGAATTACTGGGCAAAGGTGATGTGGTCCCAGCGTTAGCCGTCCCTTCAGACTACAAGACTGGTGTTGTTTTCAGTTCAATGAAATAAGGCGTATTATTTCCCCATTGGCATTACGGTTCGCTAAAACAGAGAAATAAATACTAATTAGTAGTAATTATTAGTATTAAATAGTAGTAATGTTCAAGTTGTTTTCATCATTAGTAACCTATTATTCTATAAAAGAATGTCATTCTGTGCTTCAGCTACATTGAGGACGGAAACATCCAGACGCGGTGGACTCTCAACAACGTGTGATCGGTGAAGAGTTTTCGTCTGCAGGCGTAAAAGAAATTTCCTCTCTGGGCGTTGTTATAGCTGTTTGAGTTTACTTAATGGCTATTTACAACTTTTATGATATTTAGAAATTGGAAATATTCCGAAAAGAATTGCAAATACTAACAGCCTTGGATTAACAATGCTTGAAGAGAGGGCTATTTGTTACACAGTGATTATAATTGTCGGTATCCCGGGTAAGTGCCTTTCGTTACTTATACAGAAACAGACGTCCCGCCGCTCTCAGCTACTGCTGATTTGATTTTAATCGGTGTTTATTAAAAATTCCTAAAACGCTGTCTCGTTCCTCTCAATCTCCTGTCCTGTTAATATTTTAACCTGGTCTTGCCAGTGGAACTGCCTGTAATCTTCTCATTTGTGACGTGAGACCTAGAACTGTACAGACCCCACACAAACAACCCATGTCCAGCAAAGCCTCCCGTCATTAGCGGACCTCATTCCTTCCAACCCTGTCACGTGAGCAGTAGATTGGCGTTTAAACTCACAGTAAATAGCTTTGATTTCAACTTGTGAAATTCTGTTCCCTTTTCTAATTCAGGTTCAGGGGAAGTGAGCATCGCAGACAATACTGATATTATTACGGTCTCTCTAATTTTCACGATCAAATGATGATTAATGGAACAAACCACAGCATTCTTGGGTCTACAGTCACATAAAATCCAGATAAAGGCGAATGTTCTCCATCCCTATAGGACATTTATGAAACAAATGAGGCTTTACAGCAATTCAGTAGTGTCGTGTGCTTCGTCACCGAGGCCGGCTTGTTAGGGAAGGGTGAAAGAGACTCGTCTAAAGACAGGGATTCCGTGCGGTGGGATTCCATTTCACCATAAGCGGTGCGCCGCCACGGCTGTGATCCAGAGACTCTTGTCGCTCCTCAAACACTCCCGCACGCATCTTCCAGCGGCTGAGCGCCCAAGTGCAAATTTACCAATTTCCTCCAAAAATTTCTCTTCCATCTTTCTGAAAGGTAAACTCATTTCCCCCTTCTATTTTCCCCTCCCAGCGCTGTTCAATTGAAGGACGATCCATTTTCTACTCTTTGATAATTCCCAAGTTTTTCCAGTCTCAAATTTTGATCTATGTTTTTTTGGTATCAGCACTGTTCCCTCGCAGATGTGCGGGTACGCAGCTGCGCCAGAACTGAAATGGGTCACTCTGTAAATATTTTTTTGAAATCATTGTTAATATAATTATGAAATACCGTGAAATTAACTGTATTACTGAATATAATCCATAAATGTGCTAAATACTAAACGTACCACATTTACATTGAAACATTTTAGAGCTTCAACCTATTTGTGTTGTCATTATTTCAGGTTGCAACACTGTCAAAAATGGTCACAATAAAGACAGAAACCACCAACGCCGTTCAGTCAGAACATTTCACGTTGGCACACTCCCTGTCAGGGGTGACTGCCTGACAGCCTTTACCTGTTTTGTGTTGTGTTTTATCATTGTTTGACATGGATATTCCAAATATAAGAAAAACATTACAAGTGCCGAGCACTTTTAAGACCGGGTAACAAGGTTCTGCTCAGAGCAAAGGTTTGTCCCCGAAGGTTGCTGGGGTGCGAGATCTTGGTTTCAGAATCTGACCTTGCAATCGAATAATAACTAAAGCCTCTAGAAAGAAGCGTAGACGCGCACTTCAATTACACTACCTCTCTCCATGGAGATACCGCGCTTGCAGTTCTGTGAACAGTCTTGGTCGCCCTGTTATAGGAAAGGCAGTTGTACGCTGAACGGAATGTAAAGAATATTTACAAAGATGCTGCCGGAACTCCAGGGCTTGAGTTACAGGGAAAGGTTCGGCCGAGTGGCATTTTATTCTTTGAGGCAGGCAATTGGCGGATGGCTTATTAAAGATGCATAAAGCCACGATAATGTATTGATACAGACATTCATCTCCGTGTGGTTGGGCAATCGTGAACAAGAGGGGGTAGACTTAAGATCAGAGGGTAGAAATGTAGCTGGATTCCGAGCGACGTTTTCTCAAACAGAAGTCACTGTGTTTTGAACAGCCTGACAAAGGAAATGGGCGATACAGAGTCGTTAACAATATTTAAAATACACCTGGACAGTTTGAGAAATGCGAAAGCCTTAGAGAGATGTGATCCAAACGCGAACGAACGCGATCTGCTCAGATGGCCGTGCCGGTCGGCATGGAGATATGGGCCGAAGGGAGCGTTTCTGTGATCTATCATTCTTGGACTCTACTCATCGCTGCTGCATCGGTGAACGTGAGGAGACAATGCAGCAGGTGCTCCTGTAAAGCGCTTTGTGCTGCAGTCAGGCTTTCAAACAAACCGCAAAAACACGGGTATTCTTTACTTCCACTGATAATGTCCAGCAGAGATGAACAACGGATTTTACTTCAAGGGAACAGATCATGGCTGTATCTCCACGTAAAATGTGTTAGATTTTTTAAAATTCTAATTTTTGGTCTTTTTTGTCACTGCAGTTAACCTTGTGGCGATCATCATTCTCAGCTGAGGAAACTGCGGTCTCTCCAAATGCGTCACGCGGTACCTGGTGGCGATGGCTGCGGCGGATCTAATGGTGGTGATTATCGAAGTCCTGTTCTACCAGATGGGTCGAGCATACCGATTTAATTACGGAGTCCTGGACAACGCTCCGTTCTGCCTTGTCCACTACGTCCTGTGTCACCTGGCCGTTGACTGTTCCGTGTGGTTTACTGTCGCTTTCACTTTCGATCGCTTTGTGGCCATTTGCTCGCCTACTTTTAAAGCAAAATACTGCACCCCCAGAATTGCGGGTATGGTGATGGGCGCACTATCTCTCGGTTTCTTTTTTAAAAACATACCATTTTATTTCATGTATATGGAAAGAATAGCGTTGTTGGTGAGGGGTAATTGGATTTGTTTCAGTAGACCTGCTGTGCCTTTCTCGCCATCGTTTGAGGGGTTTTATTGGGTGGACCGTCTGTTGAATCCGCTACTTCTTCTTCCTCATTTTGACCCGCAATGCTCTGACCGTCAGACAGATACTGGCGGCGAGCAGAGTCCGCAGGGGACTGAAGGGACGGGGACATTGCGGGAAACAGAGAGATCCGGAGATGGAGAGTCGGAGACAATCCATCTTTCTGCTCTTCAGCCTGTCGGCGAGTTTCCTTCTGTGTTGGGCGACAACAACTCTGGTCTTCATTCTCATCGATGCCTCCTCACAGACCTGGAAATGTCTATCCGACTTTTTCATGCACCGTTTTGGGGTTCTGTGATTCAGAATTTCAGCAGATGCACGAATACTTTTATCTACGGAGTGACCCAGACCAGATTCAGAGAGCACGTGAAAGTTCTGCTTTCCACAGCTGTGTTAATTTTGAAATACTTTTGAAGCCTGTACCGCTCAGTTGAAAGGGTCAAATAATTAATCAATTCCGAAATATAATCAGACCTGCTCTACAAGCATATTGATGAACTGAACTCCCTGAAAACGTTACTTCTCCCAGCAGTTCTGTCTTTCTGTTATTTCAGAAGAAAAACATTTATTTTTCTATTATAGATTAGATTGCTCAGGTAATTTCTCTTCTGTAAAATGTATTTTACCTTGCACATTAAATCCCCCTAATATCCGGTATTACAAACACACAGATCCATTTTGGAAATGCCCATTATCTATACCTTTGGAATGACCTGGCCGAGTCTGCCAATCCCTACATCCATTCTCTTTCTCTGATGTTTGGAGATTTCCCTTAGTTAAATTTCTGCTTTGCCGACTGTATCAGCACGTTGCTGGGAGACTTATTGTCTCTATTTTTCTGTCTGGCTGAAGCTATTTAGTTTTAGCAAACACCGAAGCCCCAGTGTACGGATCAGATATGATTTTGCTCGCCCCTAGGAATTCACCTCTAATATTAGGCGCGATCAGATCTTGATAATTGCTTTAAAATTCAGGCATATTAATTTTCGTTCAGACAAATCTACCTTACGGAAGCCCAGCGACAGCTTTCAGACATCTTGTCCAGCTTACCCCTCCACCAGGACCCCACCGCGGAGCACCAGGCCATTGTCCGCCACACCAGCACTGACCTTATTAGCTCTGGGGATCAACTTCCACTGCAACTCCTTCATAGTTCCCGCACCCGGCATCTCCAGTTTCGAACTCGTACTTAAGACCCACAATCCTGCCTGTTCAGGTAGACCCATTGTTACAGCTAGTTCCGCCCCGCTGATCTCATATCTGTATACACTGACTCAGTTTCATCCCCGTAGTTCATTCCCTTCCTATACACATCCATGACAGCTCACACGCTTTGGTTCATCTCAATGTTGTCTGGTGCACTGATCCATATCATATTATGTATACCATCGATGCCCAGTCCCTATACAACCCCATCCCTCACAAGGAAGTTCCTAAAGCTCCCCATTTCTATTTGGACACCAGACCAACGAGTTGCATTCCACCATCACTCTCCTCCGACTGGCGGAGCTTGTCCTCACTCTCAATCATTTCTCCTTTAGATCCTCCCACTTCCTTACAACAAAAGGTGTACCCATGAGCAGTCGCACGGCGGCCCAGCTGTGTCTGCCTTTTTGTCGGCTCCGTGGAGGCGCGGGTAAATAAATTCGGACAGATATACCAAACACCAGAGAGTCTGCAGATACTGGAAATCCAAAGCAACGCACACAAAATGCTAGAGTATCTAAGCAGGTCAGGCAGCATCTACGGAAAAGAGTGAACAATCATTGTTTTTCGGGCTGAGACCCTTCATCGGTACCGGAAAGGAAGGGGAGGAGTCAGATTAAAACACTGCGGCAGGGGAGGAAAAAGTTAAAGCGGCAGTTGATAGATGCAACAGGAAGAGAGGGAGTGGTGAAACAAAGAGCTGGGATGTTGATTGGTGAAAGAAATGATTGTCTGGAGAAGGTTGAATCAGAATGAAGTCCATAGAAAAAAGGGAAGAATGTGGGGTGGGGGGAGGTGGGATTGGTTAGGGAAGTGCACCAGAGGGTGCGGATGATCAGGTGAGAAGAGAACTTGTGAAAGGGAGACATGAATGCGGAATGGGGAAGAGGTTGTGGGGGTGAGTGTGGGCAATGACCAGCCATTAGAGAAATCGATGTTCATGCCAGGATATTGGAGGCTACCCTGACGGAATACAAGGTGTCAGTACTCGAACCTGTGTGTCGCCGTCTTGGCTGTAGAGGAGGCCACGGACTGGCTTGACAGAATGGGAACGGGAAGTAGAATCGAAAGGGGAGGCCAGCGCTTTTCGCGGCAGGTGCTCGACGAGGGGGAGGGGCCTTCCGATCTACATTGGGTCTCACTGATATATAGGAGCTCTCAACGACCGGATACAGTAGATGACCACAACAGACCCGCAGGTGAAGTTCTTCCGCACCTGGAAGGACTGTCTGGGCCCTGAGGGAGGGGATGTAAGGGCAGATGTTGCGCTTGTTCTAGGTGCCATGATAAATGTCAGGAGGAAGATCAGTAAGGCGGGACAGGGAAGTCACATTGGGAGTCATCCCTGCAGAAAGCAGAAATGGTCGAGAGTTGCATGAGGATGGAAAGATGTGCGCGGCAGTGGGATCCTGTTGAAGGTGGTGGAAGTTATGTACAATTATGTGCAGAGTGTGTATTGTGGTGCGGTAAGTGAACACAAGAGGAACACTCTCCGTGATGGGGCGGCGGGAGGGTGGTGTAAGGGCAGATGTGTGTGAAATGGAAGAGATGCGGGTGAGGCAGCGTTCATGTTGGGGGAGCGGAAGCCCCTTTCTTTGAAGAAGAAGGACATCTCAGTTGCTCTGGGATGAAAAGCCTCAGCCTGAGAGCAGATACAGAGGGGACGGAGGAGCTGAAAGAAGGGGTGGCATTATTCACAAGTAACAGGGTGGAAAGAGGTACCGTCCGGACTGCTGTGAGTCTGGAGGTTTATTAAATATTCCAGTGGATAGACTGTCCTCCGAGGTGGAGGCAGAGATGCAGAAGGGAAGAGAGGAGTCGGAACTGGACCGGGTAGGTTTGAGGGCAGGGTGGAAGTCGGAGGCAAAGTTAAATAAATCGACGAGCTCTGCACGAGTGCGGGAAGCAGCAACTGTGCAATCGTCGATGTGGCGTTGGTTGATTTCGGGAGCGTTGCTGCTGTCGGCTTTTAACAAGAGCCGGTGGCTTCTCCAACTTGATGCTTACCAAAAGCTCCAGCACATCCATTTCCTTAATATATACATACTCAGGCTGTTCAGTCCGCTATAGGTTATCCATACAATCGCCAAGATCCTTATTTCGTTGTGAATACTGAAGCGAAGTACTCATCAAGTACCTCCGCTATCTCCCCCGGTTCTATGCACTCTTTTCCATTGTCACACTTGTTTGGTCCTATTCTCTCACTTCCTATCCCCTCACCCTTCACATACTTGTAGAAGGCCTTGGGGTTTTCCTTAATCCTGTACATCTAGACCTTCTCATGGCCCCTTCCGGCTCTCCTAATTTCGTTCTTGAGCTCCTTCATGCCAGCCTCAGGAGGCGTCTCCTCAAGAAAGCAACGTCGTCCTCAAAGGTCCCGTCATTCAGGTCATTCCGTCTGTCACAGCTGCAGTCAGACAGACAATAGACAATAGGTGCAGAAGTAGACCATTTGGCCCCTCGAGTCTGCACCACCATTCTGAGATCATGGCTGATCATTCACTATCAATACCCAGTCCCTGCCTTGTCCCCATAACCCTTGATTCCCCTATCCATCAGATATCTATCCAGCTCCTTCTTGAAAGCATCCAGAGAATTGGCCTCCACCGTCTTCCGAGGCAGTGCATTCCACACCTCCACAACTCTCTGGGTGAAGAAGCTCTTCCTCAACTCTGTTTTAAATAACTGACCTCTTATTCTCAATCCATGCCCTCTGGTACTGGACTCTCCCAACATCTGGAACATATTTCCTGCCTCAATCCTATCAAATCCTTTAATTATCTTAAACGTTTCAATCAGATCCCCTCTCAATCTCCTCAATTCCAGCGTGTACAAGCCCAATCTCTCCAATCTCTCTGCGTAAGACAGCCCTGCCATCCCAGGAATCAACCTAGTGAATCTACGCTGCACTTCCTCAATTGCCAGTATGTCCTTCCTTAAACCTGAAAACCGAAACTGTACACAATATTCCAGGTGTGGTCTCACCAGGGTCCTGTACAAATGCAAAAGGACATGCTTGCTCTTGTATTCAATTCCCCTTGTAACAAAGGCCAACATTCCATTTGCTCTCTTCACTGCCTGTTGCACTTGCTCATTCACCTTCATTGACTGGTGAACTAGGACTCCTAGGTCTCTTTGCATTTCTCCCTTACCTAACCCTACACCGTTCAGACAATACTCTGCCCTCTTGTTCCTGCTTCCAAAGTGGATAACTTCACATTGAATGACATCTGCCAAGTATCTGCCCACTAACTCAGCCTATCCAAGTCTCCCTGTATTCTCCTAACGTCCTCTTCGCATGTCACACTGCCACCCAGTTTAGTATCGTCAGTAAACTTGCTGATATAGTTTTCAATGCCCTCATCTAAATCATTGATATAAATCCTAAAGAGCTGTGGTCCCAATGCAGAGCCCTGTGGTACCCCACTAGTCACCTCCAGCCAGTCCGAGAAACACCCATTCACTGCTACCCTTTGCTTTCTATCTGCCAACCAGTTTTCTATCCATGTTGAAACACTGCCCCACATGCCATGAACTCTGATTTTACTCAATAATCTCCTATGTGGCACCTTATCGAATGCCTTCTGATAATCTAGGTACACAACATCCACTGGCTTACCCTCGTCTAACATCCTTGTTACACCCTCAAAAAACTCCAACCAGATTAGTCAAGCATGATTTGCCCTTGGTAAATCCATGCTGGCTCGGCCTAATCCTATTTCTGCCATCTAGATGTGCACTATTTCGTCCTTAATAATGGACTCAAGCATCTTCCCCACGACTGACGTTAGGCTAACAGGGCGATAGTTCTCCGTTTTCTCCTTCCCTCCCTTCTTGAAATGTGGGACAACATTAGCCACTCTCCAATTTTCAGGAACTGATCCTGAATGCGTGTCACGTGCTTTTGTCGTCATGCGATAAGAGTGCATTCAATTACAGAATAACACAGCTATAAATTACAATAACTACAGTGTGTACCGAAATGCATTATATACATCGTTGCAGACCGAAAGAGAAAAATACAGAGGAATATTTCATCAGCTGATCGATCTCCATTCTCAGATCCGATTGCGGATGGAAGAAGCTGCTCCTGAAACGCTCAGTGTGTGTGGTCGGGCCCTTGTGCCCTCTCGGCGAGCGAGGGGAGTGCGGTGAGCTCTTTACTGATGGATACAGCTTTTTGAGGCATCGCCTTTTGAAGGTGTCTTGTGTGCGTGGGAGGCTAGCGCCTATGATGCAGCCTGGCGAGGAAACATCTTCCAGCAGACTCTTCTGATCCTGTGCAGCGGCCCCTCCATGGCGGACGGTGTTGCTTTCAGTTAGAATGCTCTCCACGGTCCATCTGTGGAAATGTGCGAGAGTCCTCCGTGACAGACCGATTCCTCTCAAACTCTGAATGAACTATCGCCGCAGTTGTGCTCTCTTTGAGATTGCATCAATATACTGGGCCCGGGATGGATCCTCAAACAGGTTAACACCGATGAAATTGGAAATGCTGACTCCTTCCACCTCCGGTCTGCCAATGAGAGGACTGTTGGATGGTCCCTCGACCTCGCCTTCCTGAGCACAGAGACTGGGGGAGATCTGACAGAAGGTGGTAGAGTTATGAGAGGCCTAGAAGGTGAATTATTGTGGCCAAGTGTTTTGGAAAAATCTGAGGAGGAACAGATAGAATAAATCAGGCAGACTGAGAGAATTGTGTCAGACTAAAGGATATGATGGAGAGCCTCCTTCCACCTAAAAGCGGTGCTTAGGGACTCTACTTATCTTGCAGACCCAATTTATTATATAGACACAGCGTAGGTGACTAGAAACACTTAAGAATAACATTGCTTGACTGTGAACTTAGGACTAGATTTTAACACACATCCTGACTTTGAACTTCGGACTAATTTTCAACAGACA
This sequence comes from Hypanus sabinus, assembly GCF_030144855.1. Classification (NCBI taxonomy): domain Eukaryota; kingdom Metazoa; phylum Chordata; class Chondrichthyes; order Myliobatiformes; family Dasyatidae; genus Hypanus; species Hypanus sabinus. Next base: position 322,016 of record NW_026779281.1, read on the forward strand.
AGAGCATGACGTAAATATGGTGCCAGAACATTCATTCTTGATAACACTTTAGCAAGGATTGGATTCTAAGACTTGCAACTCAGACCTCAGCTAACTTTCAAGAGCATTCATAAGCGATTAGGTTAACCCCTGCATATCCAAGGAGTCTTCAGTTCTTTCACACCGAAGTACATATATCAAGTGGGCAGTGAATGAATGGAGATGGGTCATGTACAGTCAACAGAGTTTAGTCTCATTCGGTATCTTGTTCAGCGCAGGAGCAGTGAATCACAGGGATTGTTCCTGTTCTCCGCTGTTCCATGATCCCAACATGTCCAGGTGATGTGTACACATTGTGACATCAGTCTGTTCATCATCTTAGATCCATTCATCCCCATTCGTCTCGGTCTTCTGCACTGATGGGTGTAACATAGGACACTGTGTCCTGCAACACTGGAGTAACTCTTCCGCCCATCATGTCCCTGACGGGGGGAACATTCCCGGCTGCACAGTGACGTAATCAGTGACGCAATCAATTTATCAGGATTCTTCCATCAACCGCGTGCTGCAGTGTGTAGCTTTGGATGACTCCAAATGTGAAACTTGAGCTTCCCTCGCATTCCCACTCACAAACCCTCTCAGTGCTGCACAGAACAAGGCTGTCACAATTTTATCAATGAAAAATGCATGGCATATTGCAGAGCAGCCTGAGGCTGTCATGAGTACATCGAAATGAGTATTATATTATTTGTGAGCGGGAAATAACTCTAGTTAATTCATGGACAGGTGCACATTGAGGAATATGTGACAGAATAGGCGAACATAAGAGTGCAGAATACACGGTGAAGGGCGCGTTTAGAACTGTGAGAGAAACGTCTACACCAGGGAGTGATTGATAAGTTCGTGGCCTGAGGTAGACGGAGCCAACATTGGAAAACTAGTGCATTTATTTTTCAATGAGTTATGATGAGTTATTAACTTCAAACTTTCTACATAATCACTCAAAGTGCTGAAATGCACGTGCATGTAACGTGAACTGTATAATTCATCTCCTTCGAACTCATCAATCTCCCCTGCTGTGGACCACTTCTGGAGGTCCAGGACGGCGACTCCTACAAAGAAGGAATCCGTACGCTTCACGACAGCTGGACTAAGTGTGTAAATGTAGGAGGGGACCATGTTGAAAAAAATGGTCCTTAACAAAATGGGTTCTATATTAACCCACAAACTTATCAATCGCCGCTAGTAAATCCTGCTCAAACATGAAACTCGGTGCATCTATGGGTTTCATTTCGATCAGTTTATTACTTTAGTTATGCACTTATCTGATTAAATTAATTAAAACATTTATTTTCCTTATTTTCGTTCAACATTTCAGAGATCGTTTTGTCAAACCGCAGAAATTTTACAGATCGAGTACTATTGGCTCTATGTGTTAACAAGAGACGCAAGCAGAATAGTGCCGGGCCGAATGGTCTGTTTGCCGCATGACTCTATTATACAGGATGTACTGCATCATACGGCCGTCATTATTCATCAGTGCACTGTCTCTCTCTCACAATTTTAACATAAATCGACTGCAAGAGACTTTTGTTCTAAAAATAGTTCAGGGAATAAAGAATCTATTTTCAGAGTATTTTCTGAATTTGAGGAACAGCGGGAAAAATGAGGAAGATAGACCCGCTCACACTGAATCAGAGACTCACAGGTACAGGACTGAGACGACACACGTAATGCTCGAGAGGAGACGAACAGATAAAGAATGAAACCCAAAATCCCCACTTTCACACTGTTGGAGAGACGGACAGATACAGAATGAAATGTACTATCTCATACTGAACCAGAGAGTGATACATACAGAAGCCCACACTCTCAAACTAGAAAATGAACCCCATACTCTCTCATTGCACTAGAGCCAGGTGGATATAAGATGAACCACACTTCACCGGCGACAATCAAGTATAAATTTAAACCAACACTTTCAAAGACGAGAACATCGATGTTCTCCATGTCTGATGAAGAACTGGACAGGGTGTCTCTGTACACAACGCGTATGTTTTACATCTGATGACACATAGTGGGACTGGGTGGGGTGTGTTTGGTGACTGATGGGGAACTGGACAGGGTGTCTCTGTACACAACGGGTATGTTTTATATCTGATGACACATAGTGGGACGGGGTGGGGTGGGTTTGGTGTCTGATGGGGAACTGGACAGGGTGTATCTGTACACAGCGGGTAAACCGGGTGAACGGACAAAGTGGAGCTGCTGTGTAAAACTAAAATGAAAGTCTGCAGGAAGAGACTGGGAGGGGTTTCATGTGTCCCTGGATCCGAACTGAGTGGAAACCGGATCTAACCGTAGATGAAATTTCAGGCCTGACCGTGAAAATTGCTGAAAATGCTGGAAGCATCGATTCCGGAATGCTTGTGGAAAGAGAATCTGAGTGAAGGTTTCAGTTTGGAAAATGGGAACAGTCGTGACCGCTGTCAATACAACTGTGGAATGTTGGAAATAGAGCCTCTCATTGCTCACTTACTGGTCTCATTACACATTTTGCTCCAATTACACAGAGGGATCTGACTGAGGTAATGCCAATAATACTGACGTGTTAATGTCACATTACCACAGCATTTTCACCTGAGACACTTCCGGTGATGTAATTTGTTTATTCAATAACAATGGACAGAGGTGGGACCTTGTAATTTGAGATTGATCCCCTGTTTAAATCAGAGCCTGTTTCTGTACGTCAGCCCAGAGTGTCTTGCCGAGCTGTGGAATTCAGAGCAATCATATTCACTGCGTCACTCAAATGGAATATCCAGTAATCTGGCGGATTGAAAACATTTATACCCTGTTATTTCAGCCGTTGGAATTCCCGGGAAACCGCTGTCACTCCTGTAAACGGCAGAAACAGAGAGTTAATTCCGATGTTCTGAAGTATTTCTCTCGCTACTTGTTTCCGCAGCCACCCGCCCGGTCCCGCATTTCGGTCATGGGGGAAGGCGCTGACAGTATTAATCCCATTGCTTTCGGAGCAGACAGAGCTCCATATTGGAGCCGAGATGCTGCCTTTGACTGATATCCTTTCCGCTGTCTCGATGTCCTGTAAAAATTGTGAAGTCAAAAGTCGACACATGAGGACACCGGGCTGCACAGCATCTCCGTATAAATCGACTGTGAATTGCCTGACTGGGTGATGGAACAACGCGAATGTCTCATTTACGTTAGAAATATGAGCAGAGAGAACCGCCGGTGTGGATTTCATTTCATTCCTGTGCGGCTCAGAGCAGAGACGTTGGTATATCAGACCCAATCTTTTTTGCGGCCAGGAAACATTTAACCAGCTGTCGTTTGGTCGGTTTGGGAATTCACCCAGATTGAACCCATTTACAAAACTCGCAGAGAGTTCTCTGTCACGCCGATATTGCACACTGTCAGCGGGGTCATATGTTCTTGGTCCAGTTTCCACCATTTGAAGCAGAAAATAAAAGCAAGATGAAGTATAATAATAATAATTTTTATCTATTGCCCTGCCAGGTCAGTAACTTCACTGTTTTGTTTTCCCCTTTCAGTTGCAGTTAACCTGGTGGCGATTGTTATCCTGTCCCGAGGAAAGTGCGGTCTCTCCAAATGCATCACTCGCTACCTGCTGGGATGGCAGCGGCCGATCTCCTGGTCGTTATCTCTGATCCTTTGTTGAAGTGGACTGTTTTCATATACTTTAGTTCTTCCTTCCTCTATTGGACTCCCGTTTGTAGGGTTGTTCGTTGCCTGCTCATAGGAAGCACTGTGGTCTCTGTCTGGCTGACAGTCGCGTTCACCTGTGACAGATATGTGGCCATCTGTTGTGAAAAGCTGAAAACTAAATATTGTACGGAAAGAACGGCGGCTGTGGTTATCGGGACAGTGAGTGTTCTGGGCTGTTCAGAAAGTGTCCCTTTCTACTTTACATTCGAGCCTTTGGTGATAATTGATGGAGTTTTCTATGGCTGTGTCACCAAACAGAACTTCTATACGTCTCCCTCGTTGGCCGCACTTCTTGTGATTCATCGCATTTTCATGCCTTGTCTCCCGTTTGTTCTGATTTTATTGTTCAATGCTCTGACAGTCAGACGGATTGTGTCCGCTAATAATGTCGGGATGGGGCTCCGGGGCCGCAGCAACGGGAAGAATGACAAGGACCCGGAGATGGAGAACCGAAGGAAATCGGTGGTTTTACTATTCACTATAACCGGTAGTTTTATATTTCTGTGGTTAACACTGCTGGTTTTTGATCTCTACGTACTGATTGCAAACATCCCTCATTACTCGGACACTGATCGGATTTATATCGCAGAATCCACGGCGACGATGCTGCAGATCCTCAGCTCCTGCACCAACACAGGTATTTACGCCGTGACTCAAGCAAGTTCAGAGAGTAGCTGAAGAACGCGGTGAAATACCCGATGAAACTGTTAACCAAATTCCTTAAATCATAGAGCGACTTGTTGGTTTCTGCCGGAGATTTCAGTCAAACACCATGTTTCCTCCATAATCCATCCACTTGCCGATATGTTGAACCACTGGTAACAGCTGAGCGCTCTGAAATGCGCATGCGTTTTGTGATGATATATTTCACTCGCTGTTTACCCCATACGGGTGAAATGTGTCCTTCATCAAATATGTAATATGTAGCGGTCACCTCAGCTGTAATTCACCCCGATGAAGGGTCTATAGTCAGGCCCCGTCCGTTTTACTTTAATAATCTCCCTTACATCTGACAGCGTTTTACACTGGGTTGTTCCAGTAAGGAAGAATCCTCTCCCTTTTCTCCATTCTCTCCTTTTTTTGTATTTCATCCTTTTCAGTGACGCTCACGGTGTTTTACTCCCAGTTTCTCTCACGTTGTCCTCGCTCAGACCTTCCCCCACGCCTGTGAGGGGAACGTGATCAGACTGAAACATAGCGGAGGTCTGTGTGTGTGTGTGTGTGTGTGTGTGTGTGTGTGTGTGTGTGTGTGTGTGTGTGTGTGTGTGTATGTGTGTGTGTGTGTGTGTGTGTGTGTGTGTGTGTGTGTGTGTGTGTGTGTGTGTGTGTGTGTTTGTGTGCAGGGATCTGTCTGTCACAGGACAGGCCGAGTCCCCAAGCGGAATGTTATGATTCTATGTTCTATATATACTCTCTACTCTTCTTTACCCTTTATATACTTAACAATCTTTTAGTATCTTCTTTGATAGTAGTCGCCATTTTCCTCTGATAGTTCATAATTTCCTTCCGAATGACCTTCTTAGTTTCCTTCTGTAAGTTTTTAAAAGCGCCACAATCCCCTATCTTCCCACTAGCTCAGGCTTCCTTGCATGCCCGCTCTTTTGCTATTAGATTGGCTCAACCTTCACTTGTCAGCCACGGTGGTGACCTTCTTCCCTTCGAAAATGTGGTTTTGTGCAGGTCTTGTAGCTTTAGTTTTTGGTCTTGTTTGTCTGATGGATTTGGAGCTCCTTTCCAGGGAACGCGCTAAGACGGTAGCGCGATATTAATCCGCAGCAGCCTCTCCGGACTCTAGATTGGGGATTGCCAAACGTTATGTGGACTTTCTGGTGTAGTTTGTTTTGTCAGGTGCTTTTGTGGTATCATTCTGGAGGAACGTTGTCTCATTTTTTAACTACATTGCATTTGTGGTTTCTAAATGACAATAATCTGAAATGTATTCTTATTTGGAAATTTATCTGTCTTGCACTTCCCTCAGTTTTCACACAAGCTCCGGCCATTGCTTCTCTGCCGTACTTCCTGCAAGTGTCCCTTTCCAGTCAAATTCGGCCAGTTCCCCTCTTCTACGTTGTAATTTCCTTTATTCCACTGAAATACCACCGCAGTGGAATTTTGTTTCTTTTTCTCACATTTCAATGTAAATTCAATCATATTGTGATCACTGTTCCCTAAAAGTTCATTAACCTTGAGCTCACCTCCGGACCATTGCACAACACAGAATGCAGCAGAGTCTATCCTATAATGGGCTTCAGCAACAAGCTGTTCTGAAAAGCCATCCCTCAGACAATCTACAAACTCTGTCTCTTGGGGTCCAGTACTGTTTTTTCCCAATCTACTTTCATGTTAAAATCGCCGACGATGATCATGACACACCCCTCTGACTGCCCTTTTGTATCTCCTTCTGAAATTTGTAAACCACATCCCGGCTTTTGTTTGGAGGCCTTATACAACTGTCATTACTGTCCTCTTACCCTTGTCATTTCTTAACTCAGCCCATAGAGACGCCACACCTTCCGATCCTATATCATCCCGTTCCAATGAAATAACATTATACAGAGGACCAAACCACCTGCTCTGCCTACTGACCTAACTTTCCGATACACCGTATATCCTTGGACGTTCAGACCCCAATGGCAGCCATCCTCTAGCCATGTTTCAGAGATGGACAATACGTCATACTTGACAATCTGCCGCTGAATTTCAAGATCGTCCATTTCCTTTCTAATGTTGCGTGGATTCAAACATTACAAGTTCAGTCAAGTATTTTTGCTTTCCGTTTTAACTGAACCACACTTCTAATGCTATATAACCCTCTCCACTGGCTGTGATTATGCCTCAACCCCTATCTGTCCTTTCTATCATCACTTTTGCATAATTCTTTGATTATTTCAGTTTTCCCCTTCCTCAGGCCTATCACTCTGGTTCCCATTCCCTTACAAAATTATTTTAAACCCTCCTGAACAGTTCTATTAAATCTGCCGGAAAGGAGATTGGACCCCTTTGGGTACAGGTGTAACCCGCCCAATTTGTGAAGGTCTTATCTCCCCCAGAAGAGCCCACAATGATCCAGGAACCCGAATCCCTACCCCATACACCAGTTTCTCAGCCACGCATTAATTTGCCTAAGCATGCTATCCTTGTGCTCGTCAGCACGTAGCACAGGCAGCAATCCTGAGATTACTATCCTAGTGTTCCTGCTTTACAGCTTCCTACCCAACTCCCTGAATTCTTCATTTAGTACCTCCTCCCCTTTTTCTACCTATGTTATTGGTACCGACGTGTACCAGGACTTCTGGCTGTTCACTCTCTCCTTCACAATAGTCTGCCCCGATTGGAGACATCCTGTACCCTGGCACCTGCAAAGAAACACACCATGCGGGTATCTCTATCGGGCTGACAGAACCGCCTGACTGCATTTCTTATTTCCTTCTTTCCTTTGTTACGTACGTAGCTGGGTTAACAGACCGGCAGAAATGGACTGAAACGTTGGAGTCTGGTGGTATTGTAACTAAAGGTGTTTATTAGTAAACTAAACAATACAGTATCAAAAATGCCAATATACAAATAAAACATGTTAGCAATGATAAATACAGAAGTGTAGGAATAGGAATCAACAGTAGAAACGAGCTCTATCAAAGTCTAGGGGTAAATGAATTGTCATAAGAGAATACAGAGTTCAGTTCAGTTCTCGCTGAGGTAGTTGTTGTGTTGCAGTGTTGGGGAGAGAGAGAGAGAGAGAGAGAGAGAGAGAGAGAGAGAGAGAGAGAGAGAGAGAGAGAGAGAGAGAGAGAGAGAGAGAGAGAGAGAGAGAGAGAGTGAGAGAGTGAGAGAGAGAGAGAGAGAGAGAGAGAGAGAGAGAGAGAGAGAGAGAGAGAGAGAGAGAGATGAGCAGCCCAGCAGGCAAACCTTCCGTCGTCTAGTTCCGTTGTACCGTTGGGGTAATCGGTTATGACCCTTTCGTTCCAGGCTAGACCGTTCCTTGGTGATGGACTCGGCACCCAGGCAAGGGCGGACACACTCACACGTCCCCACCGGGCTGCCTTCATACACCGTGTCCCGGAGCGATTCTCCTGAACCGTTCGTCCAGACCCCATTTTCCTGTGGGTGCACAACACTCTTCACTCTTTCAATGCCCAATGGGGTGTCTGAAGGTGTCTCCCCAGACCCGTCTTTTATCTCCACTGACTGGGTATCAGCTATCCATCAACTCCACATGTCCATGTCCATCAAACTAGTCCACTCCCTGCTCTCTCCTCAGGAATGTAAACGAGTAAAGGAGAGTCCTTGTACAACAAGGTAAATAATAATTGAAGAAGGCATAATACGTAAATCTTTCGTCTCACTCTCTTATCTGTAGCAGAAGCCTCTACCTCTGTTCTTCATATCTCTCTCTCTCTCTCTCTCTCTCCTCTCTCTCTCTCTCTCTCTCTCTCTCTCTCTCTCTCTCTCTCATTAGCAGCATAGTTCCCGGGGGTGGGGGGGGGGGCGGGGTTCAGCCCTGGGTCCCATTTCCATCTGGTTCGTTCAGCACACATAACAAGTCCATGCTGCCTATATTTATTGTAGATCTCCCTCTTTTTCCGAACCAAGTTTCCAATATCCCTTGAAAACCATGGCGCTCTCAAACTTTTAACCTTTCATTTCAACCTAACAGGAACAGAAATATTCTGTACACTCAAAATCTCACCTTTAAATAACCTCCATTTCTCTATTACATCCTTCCCATAAAACAAAATGTCCCAATCCACTCCTTCTAAATCCTTTCGCATCTCCTCAAAGTTATCCTTTCTCCAATAAAAAATCTACACCCTTGCCCCAGTCCTATCCTTCTCCATAATTATATTGAAACTAATCGTGTTGTTATCACTGGACCCGAAGTGCTCCCCAACACATACGTGCGTCACCTGACCTATCTCATTCCCTAACAGAAGATCCAACACTGACCCTTCTCTAGTCGGTACCTCTATGTATTGCTGCAAAAAACTATCCTGCACACATTTTACAAACTACAAACCATCTACCCCTTTTAGAGTATGTGCTTCTCAGGCTATGTCTGGAAAATTAAAATCTCCCACAATCACAACCTTCTGCTTACTATAAATATCTGCTATCTCTCTGCACATTTGCTCCTCCAATTCTCGCTCCCCATTAGGTGTTCTATAATACACCACTATAAGTATTACTACACCTTTCCCATTCCTCAATTCCACCCAAATAGTCTCCTTAGATGAGCCCTCTAATCTATCCTGCCAAAGCACCGCAGTAATATCTTCTCAGACAAGCAATGCAACAACTCTTCCTCTTTTTACTTCGATTCTATCAAACCTGAAGCAACGAAATCCAGGAATATTTAGTTGCCAATCACACCCCTCCTGCTATCATGTTTCACTAATAGTTACAACATCATATTTCCAGGTATTAATCCATGGAATATTGTATTCCATCTGCACATTTTTGCTCTTTCTACAAATTTGCCTGTATCCTTCTGCAATCACATTGTCTCCTCAGCACTACCAATGCTTCCACCTATCTTTCACAATTTTGTCCCATAGCCCGAACACGTCCGGTTTACCTTGGTTGTGTCAATCATGAGAATCGTTGGATGTTGTGCTCTTGGATTTTCAGAAGGCCTTTGAGAAGGTGCCACTCATTGGCTGTTTAACCAGAAATGGCATAAGACCATGAGACCATTAAATGTAGGAGTAGAATTAAACCATTTGCTACATCGTGTGCGCTTCGCCATTCCATCATGGCTGATCCAATTTTCCTTTCAGCTCCAGTCTTCTGTCTTCCACCCACATCCACTCATGTCCTGAACAATCAAGAGTGTATCACACAGTGCATTAAATATACAGAAACACTTGGAGTACACATATGACTGGTAAATATGACTGATTCACAAATCTCTGGCTGAGGGTATTCTTCCTCAATTCTGTTTTTAAAGGATTGCCTTCCATAAAATCCTCTCCACATCCACTCTATCAAGACCTTCACTATTCGATAGTTTTCAATGAGGCCACTCTTAGTTTTTTCCGAATTCCACTGAATACAGCCCCAAAGCGATCAAACTTTCTTCAGCTGGAACGCCATCCAATCCTGGAATCACTTTCGTGAAACTGATTTGTACCAACTCCAGTCAAACACATCTAAGATAAGGGGCCGAGAACTGATCATAATACTCCAGGTGAGGTCTCACCAGTACTTTATAAAGTTTCAACGTTACTTTCTTGCTTTTATATTCTGGTTCTCTGGAAATCCACGCTCACATTGCACGCCTTCTTCACCGCAGACTCCACCTGCAAATTCCCCTTTATGGACTGTTACACAGGAGCTCCCAGGTCCCTTTGCGGCTGAGCTTCTGTTTGTATTTTCTGTTTGCATTTCGAAAAGATTCAATGCTTTCATTTCTTCTACCAATGTGCTGATCCTGTGCAGCGGCCCCTCCATGGCGGACGGTGATGCTTTCAGTTGGAATGCTCTCCACGTACATCTGTCGAAATGTGCGAGAATCCTCCGTGACAGACCGATTCCTCTCAAACTCTGAATGAACGATCGCCGCAGTCGTGCTCCCTTTGAGATTGAATCAATATATTGGACCCGGGATGTATCTTCAAAGAGGTTAACACCAGTGAAATTGAAACTGCTCACTCCCTCCACTTCGGGGCTGTAACGAGAGGACTGTTGGATGGTCCATCGACCTCGCCTTCCTAAGCACAGAGACTGAGGGGAGATCTGGCGGAACATGATAGAGTTATGAGAAGCCAAGAAGGTTAATTATTGTGGCCAAGGTAGAGATATCTAGTGTTTGATGGTCTGTAATTAACACGAGAGGACAGTAGCTTAGAGGAGATGCGGGACAAGTTTGGATTTTCCACAGATAATGGTGGGTGACTGGAAAATCTGTCATGTGTGGCAGTCGGTAATACATTGATGTTTACGACGTTGTTGGCGTAGCACATGAACATGCAGGGAATGAATGGAGATGGGTCATGTACAGTCAACAGACTTTAGTTTCATTCGGTATCTTGTTGAGCGCAGGAGCAGTGAGTCACAGGGTTTGTTCCTGCTCTCTGTTGTTCCATGATTCCAACATGTCCAGGTGATGTGTTCACAATGTGACATCAGTCTATTCATCATCTTCGGTCCATTCAACCCCATTCATCTCGTTCTTCTGCACTGATGGGTGTAACATAGGACATTGTATCCTGCAACACAGGAGCAACTCTTCCGCCCATCATGTCCCTGACGAGGGGAACATTCCCTGCTGTGCAGTGACGCAATCAGTGACGCCAAATTCTCAGGTTTCTTCCATCAACCGCGTGCTGCAGTGAGCAGCTTTGGATGATTCCAAATGTGAAACTGAGCTACCCTCGCATTCCCACTCACAAACTCTCTCAGTGCTGCACAGAACAAGGCTGACAAGATTTTATCAATGAAAAATGCATGGCATATTGCAGAGCAGTCTGAAGCTGTCATAAGAAAATCGAAATGAATATTATATTATTTGTGAGTGGGAAATAACTCTAGTTAATTCATGGTCTGGTGCACATTGAGGAATATGTGACAGAATCGGCAAATATAAGAGTGCAGAATACACGATGAAAGGCGCATTTAGAACTGTGAGAGAAATGTCTATACCGGGGGTGATTGATAAATTCGTGGCCTGCGGTAGACGGAGTCAACATTGGAAAACTAGTGCATTTATTTTTCAATGAGTTATGATGAGTTGTTAACTTCAAGCTTTCCACGTAATTACTCAAAGTGCTGAAATGCACGTGCATGTAACGTGAACTGTATAATTCATCTCCTTCGAACTCATCAACCACCCCTGCTGTGGACCACTTCTGCAGGTCCAGGACGGCGACTCCTACAGAGAAGGAATCCATACCCTTCACGACCGCTGGACTAAGTGTGTAAATGTGGGAGGGGACCATGTCGAAAAAAAATGGTCCTTAAGAAAATGGGTTCTACATTAACCCACAAACTTATCAATCGCTCCGAGTAAATCCTACTCAGACATGAAACTCGGTGACTCTATGGGTTTCATTTCGATCTGTGTATTAATTTAGTTATACACTTATCTGATCAAATTAATTAACAAATTTATTTTCCTTTTTTTCATTAAACATTTCAGTGATCGTTTTGTCAAACCGCAGAAATTTTGCAGATCGAGTGCTGTTCTATTGGCTCTATGTGTTATCAAGAGTCGCAAGCAGAATAATGTCGGGCCGAATGGTCTGTTTGCCGTATGACTCTATTAAACAGGATGTACTGCATCGTACAGCCGTCATTATTCATCAATGCACTGTCTCTCTCACAATTTTAACATAAATCGACTGCAGGAGACTTTTGTTCTAAAAATAGCTCCGGGAATAAAGAATCTATTTTCAGAGTATTTTCTGAAGTTGAGGAACAGCGGGAAAGAATGAGGAAGATAGACCCGCTCACACTGAATCAGAGGCTCACAGGTACAGGACTGAGACGACACACGTAATGCTCGAGAGGAGATGAACAGATAAAGAATGACACCCAAAATCCCCACTTTCACACTGTAGTAGAGACGGTCAGATACAGAATGAAATGTACTATTTCATACTGAACCAGAGAGTGATACATACAGAAGCCCACACTCTCAATCTACAAAATGAACCCCATGCTCTCACATTGCAGTAGAGCCACGTGGATATTATATGAGCCACACTTCACCGCCGTCAATCAAGTATAAATTTAAACCAACACTTTCATATTATTCGACTGAATGTCTCCGGTTGGTTGATTGTCTCTGCACTGCTGTCGTTCTCTGTCTCTAGATATTAATTTCATGTGAAATGCACAGAAACTCGCTCTTCATTTTCAGCTTGAAGCCTACTGCATATTAAATACTTTGCTCTCTGGTAGGCTGAGCAATTACGCTGCATTCTCCCAACTCACTATTCTTTTTTCTCTCTCTCGTTTCTGCAACATGGTTAAACGTCACTTCTGTCCCTTTACCGATGATATGGTCGGCCGTACAATAGCCTCTTTAACGGGTTCAGTGAGGGAAGATAAATGAACGGGCAGGGCAATAATTCAATGCATGCACTGTGTGTGTGTGTGTGTGTGTGTGTGTGTGTGTGTGTGTGTGTGTGTGTGTGTGTGTGTGTGTGTGTGTGTGTGTGTGTGTGTGTGTGTGTGTGTGTGTGTGTGTGTGTGTGTGTGTTGTGTGTGTGTGTGTGTGTGTGTGATTATGATGGTTTCAAATATGACCTTATCTGATGATGTGACCTTAACTGGCGATCCTGCATTTATTTCTACAAGGGCACATCGGAGGGAATGACAAGGACACGTGTATTTTTATGATAAAGCAGCAGATGAAGACCTCTGTGTACCGAGTGGAATGAACACTTGACAGAGAATATTCTGTTCAATGATGCCGGTATTTACACCAGAGACAAACGTGTTGATGTTTGCGCTAGTAACCCACAGGGCCGTGAATGTTCTTATCCGCCCATTATATTCCTACAGCTGATTAAACGCCATAGTATTTCAGCCTCTCACTGGTCCTCAAGTAGATTCAACAGAGAAGACAGTTTAAGAGATGGGGGGGGGGGGGCGTGCGTACATGGACAAATCTGGACTTCAAAATAACGGAAGTAATCATAATCATGGAGAAGCTGATCACAATGACGAAAACACTGACGTCCTCCAGGTTTGATGGGGAACTGGACAGGATGTCTCTGTACACATCTGATGGCACATAGTGGGACAGGGGGGGTGGGTTTGGTGTCTGATGGGGAACTGGACAGGGTGTCTCTGCACACAGCGGGTATATTTTATATCTGATGGCACATAGTGGGACGTGGTGGGGGCGGGGGGGGGGGTTTGGTGTCTGATGGGGAGCTGGGCAGGGTGTCTCTCTACACACCGAGTATGTTTTATATCTGATGGCACATAGTGGGACGGGGTGGGGTGGGTTTGGTGTCTGATGAAGAACTGGACAGAGTGTCTGCGTACACAGCGGGGATGTTTTATATCGGATGGCGCATAGTGGGACGGGGTGGGGTGGGTTTGGTGTCTCATGGGGAGCTGGGCAGGGTGTCTCTCTACACACCGAGTATGTTTTATATCTGATGGCACATAGTGGGACGGGGTGGGGTGGGTTTGGTGTCTGATGAAGAACTGGACAGAGTGTCTGCGTACACAGCGGGGATGTTTTATATCTGAATGCACATAGTGGGACGGGGTGCGATGGGTTGTTATTTGATGGGGATCTGGACAGGGTGTCTCTGTACACAGCGGTTATGTTTTATATCTGATGACACATTTGGGACGGGGTGGGGAGAGTTTGGTGTCTGTTGGGGAACTGGACAGGGTGTCTGTACACAGCGGGTATGTATTATGTCTGATTGCACATAGTGGGACGAGGTGGGGAGGTTTTGATGTCTGATGGGGAACTGGACAGGGTGTCTCTGTACACAGAGGGTATGTTTTATATCTGATGGCACATAGTGGGAAGGTGTGGGGTGGGTTTGGAGTCTGATGGGGAACTGGACAGGGTGTCTGTACACAGCGGGGATGTTTTATATCTGATGACATAGTGGGACGGGGTGGGGTGGGTTTGGGGTCTGTTGGGGAACTGGACAGGGTGTCTCTGTACACAGCGGGTACGGTTTATATCTGATGGCGCATAGGGGGACGGGGTGGGTAGGGTATGGTGTCTCATGGGGAGCTGGGCAGGGTATCTCTCTACACACCGATTATGTTTTATATCTGATAGCACATACTGGGACGGGGTGGGGTGGGTTTGGTGGCTGATGAAGAACTGGACAGAGTGTCTGCGTACACAGCGGGGATGTTTTATATCTGAATGCACATAGTGGGACGGGGTGCGATGGGTTGGTATTTGAAGGGGAACTGGACAGGGTGTCTCTGTACACCGCGTGTATGTTTTATATCTGACAGCACATAGTGGGAATGTGTGTGGTGGGTTTGGTGACAGAACGGTCAAAGTGGAGCTGCTGTGTAAAAATAAAATGAAAGTCTGCTGGAGGAGACTGGGAGTGGATTTCATGTGTCCCTGGATCCAAACTGACGGGAAACCGGATCTAATTATAGATGTAATATCAGGCCTGACACTGGAAATTGCTGAAAATGCTGGAAGCAGCGATTCCGGAATGCTTGTCGAAAGAGAATCAGAGTGAAAGTTTCAATTTGGAAAATGGGGACAGTCGTTACCGCTGTCAATACAACTGTGGAATGTTGTAAATAGAGCCGCTCATTGCTCACTTACTGGTTTCATTACATATTTTGCTCTAATTACACAGAGGGATCTGACTGAGTTAATGCCAATGATACTGACGTGTTACTGTTCCATCCCCACAGCATTTTCACCTGAGACACTGCCGGTGATGTAATTTGTTTGTTCAATAACAATGGCCAGAGGTGGGACCTTGTCACTGGAGATCGATCCCCTGTATAAATCAGAGCCTGTTGCAGTACGTCAGCCCAGAGTGTCTTGCCGAGCTGTGGAATTCAGAGCAATTGTGTTCACTGCGTCAGTCAAATGGGATATCCAGTAATCTGGCGGATAGAAGACATTTACTACCCTGTTATTTCAGCCGTTTGAATTCCCGGTAAGCCGCTGTCACTCCTGTAAACGGCAGAAACTGAGAGTTAATTCCGATATTCCGAAGTGTTTCTGTCGCTACTTGTTTCCACAGCCACCTGTCCAGTCCACGCTTTTCAGTCATTGGGCGGAAGGCGCAGACAATATTAATCGCATTGCTTTCGCAGCAGGAAGCGCTCCATATTGGAGCCGAGTTGCTGCCTTTGACTGAAATCCTCTCCGCTGTCTCGATGTCCTGTAAATACTGTGAAGTCACATGTCTACACAGGAGGACACCGGGATGGACTGCATCCGTCGGAGCCAGCCGACCTTCTGTTTTCTCCGTATAAATCGACTGTGAATTTTTTGACTGGGTAATGGAACAACGCGAATGGCTCATTTATGTTAGAAATATGAGAAGAGTGAACCGCCGATGTGGATTTCATTTCATTCCTGTGATGCTCAGACCAGTGACGTTGGTATATCATACCCATTCGTTACTGCGGCCAGGAAGCGTTTAACCAGCTGTCATCTGGTCCGTTTTGGGAATTCCCCCATATTGAACCCATTTACAAAACTCGCGGAGAGTTCTCTGTCACGCCGATATTGCACACTGTCAGCGGGTTCATATGTTCTGGGTCCAGTATCCAACATTTGTAGTCGAGTAAAAACACAAGATGAAGGCGTATAATAATAATTTTGCTCTATTGCCCTGACAGGTCAGTAATTTCTCTGCTCCTTTCCCTACATCTTGCAGTTAACCTGGTGGCGATTGTTATCCTGTCCCGAGGAAAGTGCGGTCTCTCCAAATGCATCACTCGCTACCTGCTGGGAATGGCAGCGGCCGATCTCCTGGTCGTTATCTCTGACCCTCTGCTGAAGTGGACTGTTCTCATATACTTAACGTCTTCCTTCCTCTATTGAACTCCCGTTTGTAGGGTTGTTCGCTGCCTGCTCATAGGAAGCACCGGGGTCTCTGTCTGGCTGACAGTCGCGTTCACCTGTGACAGATTTGTGGCCATTTGTTGTGAAAAGCTGAAAACTAAATATTGTCCCGAAAGAACGGCGGCTGTGGTTATCGGGACAGTGAGTGTTCTGGGCTGTTTGGAAAGTGTCTCTTTCTACTTTACATTGGAGCCTTTGGTGATTATTGATGGAGTTTTCTATGGCTGTGTCACCAAAGAGAGTTTCTATACGTCTCCCTCGTGGGCCGCACTTCGCATGATACATCGCGTTATCATGCCTTGTCTCCCGTTTGTTCTGGTTTTATTGTTCAATGCTCTGACAGTCAGACGGATTTTGTCCGCTAATAAAGTCCGGATGGGGAACCGGGGCCGCAGTAACGGAAAGAATGACAAGGACCCGGAGATGGAGAACCGAAGGAAATCGGTGGTTTTACTATTCAGTATAACCGGTAGTTTCATATTTCTGTGGTTAACTCTGCTGGTTTTTGATCTCTACGTACTGATTGCAAACATCCCTCGTTACACGGACACTGATCCGATTTATATCGCAGAATCCACGGCGACAATGCTGCAGATCCTCAGCTCCTGCACCAACACATGTATTTACGCCGTGACTCAGAGCAAGTTCAGAGAGGAGCTGAAGAACGCGGTGAAATACCCGCTGGAACTGTTAACCAAATTCATTAAATCATAGAGCGACTCGTTTGTTTCTGCCGGAGATTTCAGTCAAACACCATGTTTCCTCCATAATCTATCCACTTGCCGATATGTAGAACCACGGGTAACAACTAAGCGCTCTGAAATGCGCATGCGTTTTGTGATAATATATTTCACTCGCTGTTTACCCCGTACAGGTGAAATGTGTCCTTCATCAAATATGTAATATGTAGCGGTCACCTCAGCTGTAATTCACCCCGATGGAGGGTCTATCGTCAGATCCCGCCCGTTTTATTTTAGTAATCTCCATTACATCTGACAGTGTTTTACTCTGGGTTGGTCCAGTTAGGAAGAATCCTCTCCCTTTTCTGCATTCTCTCCGTTGTTTCCGATTCATCTTTTTCAGTGACGCTCACGGTGTTTTACTCCCAATATCTCTCACGTTGTCCTCGCTCACTCCTCCCCCCCCCCCCCCGACGGTGAGGGGAACGGGATCAGACTGAGACATAGCGGAGTTGTGTGTGTGTGTGTGTGTGTGTGTGTGTGTGTGTATGTGTATTTCTTTACTTTTCGAAGTCCTTTTCTATCTCCGGACTGTTCAGTTTTGTCCTTTCCTATCTGCCTCTTTATCTCCGTTCACCTCTTGAGGTCCCGTGAAAACTATTTCCTCTAGTCCCTGTTTCTCTCTGTCCGTGCGTCCGGTCCCGTTCTGAACAGAATTTAATCTCATTGCAGACTAGTGAGTTTCACCGTAAGGGAGACATGATCGGGCTGGAACATAGCCTGCATGCGTTCTTTTCCATCTTTTTCAACTCCATCTCCATCTCCGACCTGCTCCCTCGTTGTCCCCGCATTTCTCCGGCTTTATCTCTGTTCACATCCCGAGGCCCCGTCAGTCTGATTCTTTCCCTCTGCTTCCCTCTGTTCTCTGTTTCTCTCTGACCACATCTTCTGTCCGGTCGTGTACTGAGCAAAGTACTCTCATTGCAGGAAAATATATTTGTATTGATCATCAATATACGCTGAAATTTAATCAACTTCCAGAGCCACCGAAAAAAAAAAGTTATTTGTTTATTTTTTTCTCTCTGCAACTAACTAATCTCTACCTGGAAGATTTATCGATTGATGAAAAATAAAAGAATGATACTGGAAATTCGAATTAAAATTACTTTAACGGATGCTGTACCGATTTCTGACGGAGCATTACTCATTCTGTTGCATTTCCAGCTACGTCTCACTGATGTCTGAAATGCCACCGATCAGCGTTACACAACACAGGTGATTCTCCTCGCCCGGGGATGACGGAGGTAAGAGTCGACACCACAGATATCTTTTCGAGAGCAGAATAGGTTTATGCACCTCGGGCCAGGTATTAACAACTCAACGCTTTATCATAAGTAGTGGTTCCAGTGATCCGTCAGGATTCTGTCCAATCTCCGGCCACCGTGAACACAAAAGCAGCGTGAATCCCAAGCGACGTCATTCTAGTCTTGGCCAATTGAACTCCCAATCAGATTGAGTGGCTTAAGGACTACAACATAATTGCCTGACAAGATTAAATGACAAGAGCATCGCATTCCGGTGTTGGTAATGAGCTCGGGTTAATTTTGTCTCGTTTGGGCAGCGCAGGTTCTTATCTTGTTGCCTGTTGTCCAAGTCTAAGCGCAAACTGGAGAACATCTACAGGCGCACAGAGAGTGTTGGGTGCATGGAGTACACTGCCAGCGCCGGTGATGGAAGCGAATACAATAGGCTCTTTAAGAGCCTCTCAGACATGTACAGGGGACTTTGAAAAGTAGAAGTCTGTGCAACAGGGAAATCCAAGGCAGTTTCTAGTTTGGGTTTCCTGGTGGGCACAACATTCTGGGCTGAAGGGCCTGTAATGTGCTGTAGGTTTCTGTGTTCTATGTTTTTTAATTGTAGTATCGGCGACAGATGTTAGACACCCAGACATGCCTCTTACAACTGCTGATAATTGTGCAGAGCACTGTGCACTGGCTTGTCTGCGGCCCCGGTGTCGTTCTGATAAATTACCGTTAGTAAACCCTTCGCATGTTATCTTTCTAATCGCCCTTAAGTATTGCAAAAAAAAGTCACTCATTATCACGACCTGGTTTCGGAACTGGTAAAATAAGAGAATTCCAGGGACTGCAGGTTGGTACAAACCCTTCCTGAACGAAAAGTGTATTACGACAGGATTCATGCCTTCCATTGCCTCCAGTGGCAAATCATGTTGCCGTGTCGAGGATAGAATAGCATCGGCCTTCGTGTGGTGGGGCGGAAAGTACAAGTTCCTCGTAATTTTTGTTTATTGCCCACCGGGAGGGAGGTGCCTGCGAAAGCAACACGTGTACGACATACTCAGGCAAAGCGGGCGGAGCAAACAGGTTAAACTTTCTTTCAACGATGAAGAAGGAAATATTATACACCCAGCCTGAGCGGAATGAAGTTGTCCAGAAGCGTTAGTATTACGCGGAGTTATACAGTGTGTGCGGTTTAACTCCTGTAAAGTCTGAAGCACGGGTCCGAGTAGTTCAGGAGGTGCAGGGGGTTTGATGGTTATGGTGACATGAGGGGTTAGGTTTGGCAGTTTAAATCGCTCATTCTGATATTCGATCGAAAACCCTTCTGTCGCTTTGTCCTTTGGACCATAGTAGATCTATTCATTTACAGAAAGAGTTTCTGCTCTGTTAGTCACGGAAAGGAGCTTCTGGTGATTGCTTGGCTCAGATGTTTCAGTGTATCGGACGGTGCGATGGAAATGCTTCAGAGGTCGGCCTGTCAGGATAAGCTGCCATCGGTTAACATCTTAGTCCAAGTGAATTTCCAATTCTGTGTACGGCAGCGCAGAGTTGTTGTGCAAGTCTACCATGTGTCAGGGAAACGGGAAATGAAGTCGGTTATATTGTCTCCTGATTTTTGCCAACACTTGGTTCCCTCTCCAAAATCACTATGCTGACCGATTGCCCCACACGGGCAGTCGAGCACGTTCCCCTTTAACGACGTCTCCATAGTAACTGAATATCCATCATTACCAACCACGCCCCCCCCCCCCCCCCGCTTCCCCCGAGGAATTCAAACGTTCGTTGTACTTCAGGCCAAGTGGGATCCGCACACCATTTTTCAGAACATCTGAACAGTTCCAGTCACGGAGTTATAAATTTCACAAATTTGTCCCATAGACCGAACTTCAGACGGGGTCTATAGCCCAATTACTGCGGTGGTGCCAATCATAATCTTTTGGACATGATGTAACAGGATCGAGTTCTGAATTCGCTTATTTTTATTTCTCACCGTTTCCTGTTCCAATACGCAAACTATAGTCATGTCCCTTTTTTAAGACCCATCGACGGTTCAGAACCGGTCCTAAAAATGGGCTCATCTTTTCTGCCCCTCTGCTTCGGTCGCCTGAGAGTTATCAGGGGGGGTCGGGGTGTTTGATTCTGTCGTGTAGCTTCTGCTGACATGAAAACTTTGTCCAGACCTGATTCCGGCCTGGGCACAGGCTGTCCAGGTGAGGATAGAGACTTTGAGATTCCTCACCTTTCTTTTGTTTGGACGTGGTTTGGACAGTCAGTCTATTTTTGTTGTTGTTGTTGTTGTTGTTTCGTAGGTTGGTGTCGCTCAGCAACCTCCAGCACTTATTCAACTCAAGTCGACTTGACTGTTATTTAACAACACACTTATTTAACAACTGTTATTTAACCGACAAACACGACAAAGTTTCTCCGACCCGGGGTGTAAAACACAGCACACACACACAACACACACAGCAGACAACCACTTATGAAAGAAAGGACAGCATCCTCCGATGAGCCACGCACAAATAAACAAGGTTGTATAAATCAAAACACGTAATTATATCATCATAATCCCACGTTGGGTCTCCGTCTCCGGTAGAAGTTTCTTGTTTAAAATATTTAGTTTACTTTACCTCAAAAGGCCTCGATAGTGCCACCGCCCTTGTGTCCAACCGCACACGCTACTTGTAAAATGAATCACATACCTACAATACAAACACGAGGAAATCGACAGATGCTGGAAATGCAAGCAACGCGCACAAAATACTTTTGGAACACAGCAGGCCAGGCAGCATCTATAGGGAGAAGTACTGTCGACGTTTCGGGCCGAGACCCTTCGTCAGGACCATCTGAAAGGAAAGATATTAAGAGATTTGAAAGTAGGAGGGGGAGCGGAAGATGCGAAATGATAGCTGAAGATGCTCCTTTTGCTAATCACCTTTCCAGCTCATTGCTTCAACCCTCCACCGTCTTCTCCTGTCATTTCGTATTTCCCCCTCCCCGTCCTACTTTCAAATCTCTTACTAGCTTTCCTTTCAGTTAGTCTGACGAAGGGTATCGGTCCGAAACGTCGACAGTGCTTCTCCCTGTAGATGCCGGCTGGCCTGCTGTGTTCCACCAGCATTTTGTGTGTATCACATATCTACTATGTCCACTTTCCAACGAGACCTTATCAGCAGAGGAAGTTGGCGGCGTCAGCGGATCTCCCAGGGATTTCTTTACTAGTTCAAACTTATCGTGTTTCTTTCTCGGTTTCTTCTTTACCTTTACAGAGAAAACTCTCCCCGCATTTCACTCATAAACTTTACTATCATTACTCACCATCTTCCTTCAATCTACTTACCTGGTTTTCATCTTTGACTTTACAGGGAACTCTCTCCCCCGCATTCCTGATCAACTCTACTCATACTATTTTCCATCCTACTTAAACCCAGTTACCTGCTCCTGCAACAGAAGGACAGTCAGTCTCAAGCACAAGCGCGAATGAAAATTCGTTCCGTTCGCCTCTTGAAGTCTTATTTATATTTATTACTTTAATTTAGGAATCAGAGAAAATCTTAGCTGGGTCTAGTATCCGGAGCCGGACTTCCTTATTTCACACAACACTTCACATAACGCTGCCGTCTTTCCTCCCTCGTCTCGCCGATCCCCTCCTTTCCACACGGTCTTGGGCCAGGGTCATGGCGAACTCGTTCTTGCCTTTACTGCCCTCAATTTATCTATCGTTCGACCGTTATGTCGGAATCCTGCTCGACTACGCCAATTTGCCAAAAATATTGTAAAATGAAATTCAGTGCCAGACTTCAATTGGCGAATCTTAAATTTCGTGGAGAGTCCGCGTGTTTGGAACTTCAAGGTACAATTGGAAAGCTTGTCTTTATATCTATTAGTAAAAAGCGCGCCAGACGTTCCCAGAACAGTGGAATTAATAAATAATGTTCTTCTCGCGATTTGTGGCTCATCCGATTACACTCATCGCACTTGTGTAGCTCTGTTATCGTTCTAAGGAGTAGCAGTGCCAAGCACGATATTCACCTGGAAAGTCCACAATATCACTGAGCTACAGCAACATACAGCCCTCTAAAACTTATATTCGGAAATTTCATCCATGTGCAGGGAGGTTGGAGGTCAGACAGTGAGGGAGAGTAATGGTGGCGAAGAAGGCTTGGAGGGAGGGAGATTGTGGATGCGAGTTGGAAGGAGAGGGGTCGAGGGAAAGAGTCACCGAGACGGGAAGGATTGTACGTTTCGGCAGCACTTTACAATGGGGGAACAGCAGTCCCAAAATGCAAAGCGTGAAGGGACGCCCTCTAGCTCCTCACTGTACATTTTTTTCCTGGATTTTGACACACTTCCCCACACCCTCTTCCCAGGCACCCCGGCCACGGAGTCTTTCTTTGCCCAGCCCCACTGTCTCCTTCTCGCATCAGTCCCTTTCGGTACACCCCGTCTATCTCTTCCCCAGGCTCTATTTCCCATCCCGCCGCACACTGAGTACACTCTCTTCACAGTGTCTCTTTCCCAACTCGTTCAGTCCCCGACTCGATACCCTTCCTGTCTCTCTCCTCCATCCGCCGGCCTCTCCTCAATCCTATCCTCGGCCCCTCCTCCACTCAGATCTCTCTACCCATTCGAAATCTCTCTCATAACCCTGGCATCGCTCTCTACCAAAGATCCCTCTCTCCCGATCTTTTTCTCATTGTTTTTCCGTCTTCACTCTGACCTACAGTCTCTCTCTCCCAGGCTCTTCCTCTCCCCAGTTTTCCAACCCCAGATCTCTCTCTCTCTCTTCACACTCGCTTTCTGCCTAATCTCTGTCTCTCCCCACTTTCTACTCCTTCCCCATGCCTACTCCTCAACCATTACCTTCCCTCTCTCTCTGACCTCCAACTTCTTTCCCCGTGGATGAAATTTCCGAATATGTATGTTACAGGGCTGAACGTCTCTGTAGCTTAGTGACATTGCGGACTTCTGTGTTTTCCACCAGAATATCGTGCTTGGCACTACAACTCCTCAGAACGATAACAAGGCTGTACAAATGAAGTGTATGCAATCGGATGAGCCACAGATCAAGAAAATAACATTATGAACTAATTCCACTGTTCTGGGAAGGTCTGGCACGCTCTTTGCTACTAGACATAAAGACAAGCCTTTTGCTTGTATCTCACAGTTCCACACATATCATAATATATCATAATCAAATAAAAGATTCGCCAATTGACGTCTGGTATTGAATTTTATATTAAAACAATTTCTACCCTTGGCGTAGTTGAGGAGGATTCCTACAAAAGGAGGTCGAACGATGGAATATCTGAGGGTCGGAAAGGCAACTTCGAGTTCGCTCCGGTTTGAGTCTTCCTGAACCTGGGCCACGTCCGGGAAGAAAGGATTGGATAAGTGCTGGAGGTACAAAAGCGACGTCAACATTCGTGACAGATAAAAATGGACTGACTGACCAAACGGAGTCCAAACAAAAGAAAGGGGAGGCGTCTCAATTCTTATATCCTCACCTAGAGAGCCTGAGCCCAGGCCGGATTTAGGTCTGGACAAAGATTTATTGTTAGCAGAAGCTATACGACAGAATTAAATATCCCGACCCCGCCTTATAACACTCAGGCAACCGAAGCAGAGGAGCAGGAGGGGAACAAACGGCAAGACAAAGATCCATCGAAGGAAAGGTGAGCCTATTTTTTCAGGTCTCTTCTGCACAGGTCGAGGGGACTGAAAAATGGGAGGACTATAATGTGCGTATTAGAACAGGAAACGGGGAGAAAGAAAAAGCAGAAGTCGATCCAGTTACACAATATCCAAAAAAAAATTATGATTGGCATCTCCGCGGTATTCGGGCTGTGGACTGTTTCTGGAGTTCGGGCTGGGGACAAATCTGTGACATTTGTATCCCCTTGTCTATGGATGTTCTGAAAAGTGTGTGGAACCCACCTGGCCTGCAATACAAAGCGCGTTTCGATTCCCCAGAGGGATGGAGGGAGAAACGACAATGACAGATATAACGTCACCATGGGGACATGGTTAAAGGTGACCGTGCTCGGCTGCCGATGTGTGGCAGTCCGTCAGCATAGTGATTTTGGAGAGGGAACCAGATGCAGGCAAAAAGCAGGAGACAATATAACTGACTTCATTTCCCGTTTCCCTGATACACGATGGAGTCGAGTTGCAGAACAACTCTGTGCTACCGTTCACATAGTACAGACACTGTTAAACTGCCCAGCGACGCTTCACTATCTACGACAGCTGATTCTGACCTGCCAACGCCTGATGTATTCCCATTACACCGCCCGATACACTGAAACATCTCAGCCGAGCTATCACCAAAAGCTCCTTTCCGTGCTTAACAGAGCAGAAACTCTTCCTGAACCGGACGGAGCTTTTATCGTCCAGAGGACGAAGTGGCGGAAGTGTTTTTTTTCGGAGTGAACAACGGAATGAGCGATTTAAATTGCCAAACCTAAACCCTCATGTCTCTATCGTCATCAAACTCCCCGCAACCCCTGAAATACAGGGACCCGTGCTTCAGACTTAATTCGGACCCAGTGTATATCTCCGTCTAATACTAATGCTCCCCGACAGCGGCATTCGGCTCAGGCCGGTTGTACAATATTTGCTTCTTCATCGTTAAAACCAAGAAGGAAGGAAGGAAGGAAGGAAGGAAGGAAGGAAGGAAGGAAGGAAGGAAGGAAGGAAGGAAGGAAGACGTTAAGTATATGTAAACAGTCCACTTCAGCACAGGGTCAGAGATAACGACCAGGAGATCGGCCGCTGCCATTCCCAGCAGGTAGCGAGTGATGCATTTGGAGAGACCGCATTTTCTTCGGGACAGGACAACAATCGCCACCAGGTTAACTGCAAGAAAGAGGGAGGGAAACAGAGAAATTACTGACTTGTCAGGGCAATAGAGCAGAATTATAATAGTTTTAGACTTCATCTTGTGTTTTTTTTTTCTGTTTCAAATATTTCTAACATAAATGAGCCATTCGCGTTGTTCCATCACCCAGTCAGGCAATTCACAGTCGATTTATACGGACAGGACAGAAGGTCGGCTGGCTCCCCACGGATGCAGTGTAGCCCGGTGTCCTCGTGTGCCGACATTTCGATTCACAATTATTCCGCGATATCGAGACAGCGGAGAGGATTTCAGTCAATGGCAGCATCTCGGCGCCAATATTGAGCGCTGCCTGCTACTAAAGCAATGGGATTAATATTGTCAGCGCCTTCCGCCCATGACTGAAATGCGGGGGCTGGACAGGTGTCTGTGGAAACAAGTAGCGAGAAAGACACTTCAGAACATCGGAATTAACTCTCAGTTTCTGCCGTTTGCAGGAGTGACAGCGGCTTACCGGGAATTCCAACGGCTGAAATAACTGGGTAGTAAATGTTTTCTATCCGCCAGATTACTGGATATCCCATTTGAGTGACGCAGTGAACGTGATTGCTCTGAATTCCACAGCTCGACAAGACACTCTGGGCTGACGTACAGAAACAGGCTCTGATTTATACAGGGGATCGATCTCCAGTGACAAGGTCCCACCTCTGACCATTGTTATTTAACAGACAAATTACATCACCGGCAGTGTCTCAGGTGAAAAAGCTGTGGGGAAGGAACATGAACACGTCAGCATCGTTGGCATTAACTCAGTCAGCTCCCTCTGTGTAATTAGAGCAAAATGTGTAATGAGACCATTAAGTGAGCAATGAGCAGCTCTATTTCCAACATTCCACAGTTGTATTGACAGCGGTCACGACTGTTACAGTGTGAGAGTGTGGGTTTCATTCTGTATTTGCCCGTCTCTGTTACAGTGTGAAAGTGTAGTTTCATTCTGTATCTGTCAGTCTCTGTCCAGTGTGAGAGAGTGGGTTTCATTCTGTATCTGTCAGTCTCTTCTACAGTGTGGGAGTTTCGGTTTCATTCTGTATCTGTCTGTCTCTGTTACAGTGTGAGAGTGTGGGTTTCATTCTGTATCTGTCAGTCTCTGTTACAGTGTGAGAGTGTGGGTTTCATTCTGTATCTGTCAGTCTCTTCTACAGTGTGAGAGTGTGGGGTTCATTCTGTATCTGTCAGACTCTGTTACAGTGTGAGAGTGTGGGCTTCATTCTGTATCTGTCAGTCTCTGTTACAGTGTGAGAGTGTGGGTTTCATTCTGTATCTGTCAGTCTCTTCTACAGTGTGAGAGTGTGGGGTTCATTCTGTATCTGTCAGTCTCTGCTACAGTGTGAGAGTGTGGGTTTCATTCTGTATCTGTCAGTCTCTGTTACAGTGTGAGAGTGTGGGTTTCATTCTGTATCTGTCAGTCTCTGTTAACAGTGTGGGAGTGTGGGTTTCATTCTGTATCTGTCAGTCTCTGTTAACAGTGTGGGAGTGTGGGTTTCATTCTGTATCTGTCAGTCTCTTCTACAGTGTGAGAGTGTGGGTTTCATTCTGTATCTGGCAGTCTCTGTTAACAGTGTGGGAGTGTGGGTTTCATTCTGTATCTGTCAGTCTCTGTTAACAGTGTGGGAGTGTGGGTTTCATTCTGTATCTGTCAGTCTCTGTTACAATGTGAGAGTGTGGGTTTCATTCTGTATCTGTCAGTCTCTGCTACAGTGTGAGAGTGTGGGTTTCATTCTGTATCTGTCAGTCTCTTCTACAGTGTGAGAGTGTGGGGTTCATTCTGTATTTGTCACTCTGCTACAATGTTAGAGTGTGGGGGTCTTTCTGTATCTGTTCGTCTCTGCTGCAATGTGAGAGTGTGGGGGTCTTTCTGTATCTGTCAGTCTCTGCTGCAATGTGAGAGTGTGGGGTTCTTTCTGTATTTGTCACTCTGCTACAATGTTAGAGTGTGGGGGTCTTTCTGTATCTGTTCGTCTCTGCTGCAATGTGAGAGTGTGGGGGTCTTTCTGTATCTGTCAGTCTCTGCTGCAATGTGAGAGTGTGGGTTTCATTCTGTATCTGTCAGTCTCTGCTACAGTGTGAGAGTGTGGGTTTCATTCTGTATCTGTCAGTCTCTTCTACAGTGTGAGAGTGTGGGGTTCATTCTGTATTTGTCACTCTCTGCTACAATGTGAGAGTGTGGGGGTCTTTCTGTATCTGTCAGTCTCTGTTGCAATGTGAGAGTGTGGGGGTCTTTCTGTATCTGTCAGTCTCTGTTGCAATGTGAGAGTGTGGGTTTCATTCTGTATCTGTCAGTCTCTGCTGCAATGTGAGAGTGTGGGGTTCATTCTGTATTTGTCACTCTCTGCTACAGTGTGAGAGTGTGGGTTTCATTCTGTATCTGTCAGTCTCTGTTACACTGTGAGAGTGTGGGTTTCAATCTGTATCTGTCAGTCTCTGCTGCAATGTGAGAGTGTGGGGTTCATTCTGTATTTGTCACTCTCTGCTACAATGTGAGAGTGTGGGTTTCATTCTGTACCTGTCAGTCTCTGCTGCAATATGAGAGTGTGGGTTTCACTCTATACCTGTCAGTCTCTGCTGCAATGTGAGAGTGTGGGTTTCATTCTATACCTGTCAGTCTCTGCTGCAATGTGAGAGTGTGGGTTTCATTCTGTATCTGTCAGTCTCTGCTGCAATGCGAGAGTGTGGGTTTCATTCTGTCTCTGTCAGTCTCTTCTGCAATGTGAGAGTGTGGGTTTCATTCTGTCTCTGTCAGTCTCTGCTGCAATGTGAGAGTGTGGGTTTCATTCTGTATCTGTCAATCGCGGCTTGCTTCCAAGATTATCAACCCGAGGAGTGGTAGTGGGGACAAGCTGCCACTGTCTAAAAGTGCTCTTTATGGCAATTGCCCTAACTACCCTTTGACAACCCGGTCCAACTCCTTGCTTTCCCGTGTGGCTCAGCCTCTAAGCCTGCCGGCACTACTTCCACTGATAGGAGAACGGGTGAGGGCGGGTCCTGGCACCTATAAACCACAGCTTGCGTAGGATGGAGGTCGTCAGCTTGGGAAGGCAGTCCAACTAAGAGAGGGAAACCTCTGAGATTGCGGGGTTCGTTCAGCATCTTTCAGTCACCGCTCGAGCGTTTAGCGTGTCGGCTCAGTCCTGTACCCGGAAGCCACAGGTTCAGCTGGCGCGGGTGTATCTTTTCTCCTTTATCTCGCTTCCTCAAATCTAGATGCTACTCTTATAATAGCGGTTGTCTACCCTGAGCTATATTTGGAGGAGGAATCTCCTACAGTTGATTTCTGTTATAATTGTCACGCAGACAGATCACTGATGAATAATGGCTGTTCTATTGAGCAGCACCAACCGAATCATAGAGTCATAGGACAATCGACCATTCGGCCCGGCATCATTAGGTGAGCTGACTCTTCACCTGTGAGTCTTTTGGAGCCGTGTCCAGTGCTCCCGGTGTGTCTCCTGTATCTCAGTGAGACCCGATATAGATTGGAAACCACTTCACCGAGCACCTACACTCCGTGAGCCAGAAAAAAAGCAGTATCTTCTTGGGGCCACTCATTTTAATTCCGTGTCACATTCCGCTATGTACATCTATGGGGTCCTCTACTGTCGAGACAAGTCCACAGTTTGGTTGGAGGACCAAATACCTATATGCTATTTGTCTAGCCTCCGGCCTGAACCGCATGAATATTGATTTCTCAAACTTCCGGTAATGCAAACAACACCTCCCCCCTCCGCTCTGCACCATTTACAATCCCCAATTTCCTTCTCCCATCTTATCCCCTTGCCCGTCCAACGCCTCAATTCCCAACTCTTTAATTCATCCCTTCCACTTCAGATTTCACCTATCATCTTGTGTTTCTCTCCACCGTCCCCCCCCCCCCAATTCTTTTAAATCTACTCCTCGGCTGTTTTTCTCCAGTCGTGCCAAAGGGTTTCAGCCCATAGATGCTGCCTGACCTGCTGAGTTCCTCCGGCATTTCGTCTATAAAAGCCATGGATACAGGCCATTCTATCGCAGGAAACGCCCAAGCTATCAGACAGGAGAACCCGAGACACCATACAGCACATGAGACCGGAAGATATAGTGGCAGAATTAGGCCATTCAGCTAATCGTGTCTGTTCCGCTATTCCATCATGGCTGATAACTGATCCCACTCAAACGCCTACACATACCTTTTCGCCATATCTTTTAATGCCCTGACCGATCAGGAAGAAGGTCAACATCCGCCTTAAATACACGCACGGACTTGTCTCCCACCATAGTCTGAGGCCGAGCGTTACACACATTTACTACCCTCTGGCTAAAAATGGAAATCTCTTTACCACTGTTCTAAATGGTCGCCCCACAGATTTGAGTTTGTGCCCTCTGGTTCTGTATACCCCCACTATATACCCTTTACACATTCACTGTAGTTAATCGTTTCAACATTCGGTAGGATTCACACAAGAGGGCTGCAGCAAGAAGGCACAGGTTTAAGATGCTTGGGAGTAGGTACAGAGGAGATGTCAGGTGTGAGGTTTTTTTTCAAGCAGGGATTAGTGAGTGCGTGGAATTAGCTGCCAGCAATGGTGGTGCAGGCGGATACGACACATAGGTACATGGAGCTTAGTAAAATCGAGCCCTAGTAATTTCTAAGCAGGGACATGTTCGTCACAACTTTGTGGGCCAAACGGCCTGTAGTTTGCTGTAGGTTTTCTATGTTTCAATGAGATCTCCCGTCATTTTTCTAAATTCCAGTCAGTAGAGGCCCAAAAGAGGGCTCAAGGTAAACTTGGGTAATTTCTAGGTAAGTACATGTTCGGCACAGCATTGTGGGCCGAAGGGTCCGTATTGTGCTGTAGTCTTTCTATGTTTCTATGTTTTTTTTTTAATTTAAACTAACAAAAGCTCCTTATAAGTTTACCCCTTAATTCCAGGAATTATCCTCGTAAAACTCCTCTGGACTTGCCACAATGGCAACACATAATTTCTGAGATATGTTGCACAAAACTATTGACGACAGTCTAAGTTATAAAGGCTCAGCATTATCTTGTTGCTTTTATATTCTGTATTATATTATATTATAATATGTTATATTATATTATATTGTATTATATTATATTATATTATATTCCCCTTAAAATAAGTGCCAACATTACATTTGCCTTCTTTACCACAGACTCACCCTGTACATAATCCGTCTGGGAGTCTTGCCCGAGGACGTCTAAGTCCTTTTGCACGTCTGATGTTTAAACCTTCCCATCAACAAGGTTACGACGCCACATGAAAATAGTATCTATAATCAAGGATGCCCAGCTTCCAGCGGATGCAATTTTATCTCGGCTGCAATTGGGAAGCAGATTTAGAACGCCCATCTCTGTGCTCTGGAACAGTCAATACCCTTCTACTATCAAGCTCCTGAAACAGAGTGGATGTCCTCACCTATCACAAAACAGACTAGATTCCACAATGCACGGATTATGCCGTGATCTCCGTATTTATTGATGTATTTATCTATGCTTTTCTGTGATATTGTTGACGCGCTCTGATTGTTCTATGTCGAGCAGGGATGTTGTGCCCCAGCTGTCTACCGGATATGCAATTCAGAATGGAAACCAAGGGTAGGAGGATGTGCAGAGCAAGCTGTTGCTCATGCAGTAGTAAACACCCTTCCCCCGGAAAAAAAGTCTTTCCCATGCAGGAGATGAATCCAGCAGAACCTCTGAGATCGTTGCGGCCTGGCTTCACCAGAGTCGGATGACTACAGTCAGCGCTGAACTCAACCGTTGGGGCTCCAGTTCTGAATGTTCTCATGCGCTTTACTCCCGAACCTGCCCCATGAGTGGGTATAGCCGCAAAGCAGCGGAGTTTTGAGATCAGAGCTTTCCATCTACGAGACAAGTTGCCAACTATGGCTGATGAGACACAACTGCCACAAGCGACTAGAATTAAGACAGCAGTAAGCAGCCTTTTCCCCTTATCCTGTCAAGAGAAATAGTTCCGCAGGTCTTCGTTGCAAAGACTGGCAATTCCAGGAACTGGACTTGGTTATGGGAGGCTATTTGGGTAGCACGCCATTTGGAGATCTTTACAGGTACTGGGAGTTTATCAGCACTACCATTCCCGACTATGAAACGTAATAATGAAACTTTTTAGTGTTATTATCGTTTCACTTTATAAGCACGAAGCGGCTACACGGAGCTCGTCAGCCTGCGAATACAGTCCACCTAAGAGAGGGAAAACTCTGATTTCGCTGCCGTGCGGCAAAATCCGGAGCTGGTGTCCGTAAGGCAGCCCTACGTTGCCTTCAACCTTGTTCTGGCAACTCCTACGAGGACACCGGTGCCAAGCCGTATCGGCCCCTGTCCTTCCCTTGGACAACATCAGTGTCGTGGAGACGGGGGAGTTGGTGCATGGGCAACTGCCGGTCTTCCATACAACCTTGCCCAGGCCTGCGCCCTGAAGAGCCCAGACTTTCCAGGCGCAGATCCATGGTCTTGCATCATGACATCACCATAATGACATTGGGATGACGTCGGTTGTGGATCATGTTCAATAGTCTTTCAATTTCCTCCTTTAATTCGTTATATTTCTAGAGATTTCTCCATGACGTGTGCCTTTCCAAAGTCCATGTCTCTAAAGTAACTTGTTCTTGCTTGTTTATTTTGTAATATTATATCCAGACGATTGTGATGGATTCGCCTGTTTGGAATAATGTGTCGCTTGTAATTTAATTTGAGGACACTGTCTCTAGATCTGGTTCCAGCTTGAATTTCCAGCAAGGGGTTGTGTCTTTTATGGCTTTGTATTTTAAATCAATCTTTTGGTGAATGAATGTGTGTCGCGGAAGTGTTAATAGCGTTTTTCTTTTTATATTTTTAATATTGAACGCTGTTTAGCACCTTTTATTCAGCCTAAAAGGATGCTCTTTCGAACTTTTCCCTTTATCGTACTATGATCTATTTTCATCAGACGTATTGCATCCTGTCGATCTGTTTTGCAATTTGTTAGTCTTATTATAGCTTTGTTTATATTTAATATTCTGCACTTTTCTAATCCAAAGATCATATTTATGTGATTAGAAGATAGTTCTGCTATTTGAAGTATTTGTCCCAACTTTACTGATGAAGGAGTGTACAATTTCAAATTGTTCATGCATAGAAAGTATGTCAAGGTCTAATTCATTTTGTTGCTTCTGATCTGATTCCCAATGTTCGTACGATTCAGTAAATGAGAGATCTACTGCAATTGGATTTATCGCCACAATAGCTCTACAGCAGACACAGTATCGATGGTTCCTCACACGGCTTTAGATCACCTGGCGGATATTACTGGGGGATTCTGGGTCAGCCCACAACGAAATGACACTTCTGGAGTGGCCATTGTGTAATGAACCAGATTTGAGTACAGTAAAGGAACTTTGAGGCAGTGATTATAATCTGATAGAACAGAATTCATCCTGTGAGCTGAGAGGGAGGAGATAAAATTAGATATGTTAGCATCATAGAGGAATATAGAGAAATTCAGAGGCATCCAAAAGGATCTGCGAAAAGAAGCGGATGGGAGCAGGGATGCTGGAGTTTGAGCCAGCAGTTCAGATGACGCAGGATAGATTCATCCGGCTGGTTTTTTTTAAAGGGAAGATGAGGCACCCATGTCTGACCAAGGAGTGCAAGAACGGCATAACAGCAAAGGACAAGGAACATGTCGGGAAACAAGGTGAGTGGAAGGTTTAAAAAAGAACTGAGACAAAGCAACTGAAATACAATGATGGGCAAAGGAAATATTAAAGTAAACAAGCAATAACTTAAAATAAAATATCCCAAAATATATTTTCAGATAAATGAAGAGTCAACGAGAGACAAACGTGGATACGTTGGAAAATGGCGCTGGAGAGTTAGTAATAGCGAATAAAGAAATGGAGTACGAAGTCAAAAGGCAATTGATTCACCTTTCACGGCAACAGATATCTGTCAGAAATAGGACAGAGTAAGGGGACACAAGTTAGTTTTGTCATTATTACTGAGGATCAGATGCTTAGCAAAGTTACGGGTCTGAAGATAAACAGTTCGCGTGGGCCAAATGGAGTAAAACCGATGGTTTAGAAAGAGGGAGCTGAAGAGATTGTGAACACGTTACCAATGATCTTACAAGAATCGCCGGAGGCTGGAATTATTCTGGGCGACTGGAAAACTGCAAGTGTCTCCCCACTCTTTTAAAAGGAATTTATAGGCCACAGTCTGATGTCAAATGCTGGGAAGATGTCGGGGTACATTATTAAGAATGAGGTTTCGGGGTCCTTAGAGCTACATAATAAAACGGGTTTAGTTTATGGTAAATGGTAGGGTGAGACTACAGTAAAGGTGGCAAATGCAATGTTAGCAGTAAGTTCCAGACTACTAACAAAACAATAGCAAAGAAGCAACGTCGAGGCTTTATAAGACATTCCTCAGACCGCACGGAGACTAGTGATTGGTCCCGGGCTCCTCAGTGATATAGGTTCTGCTGGGGAAGTTCCCGGGAATACAAGGCTGATCGTATGAGGAGAGTTTGAAAATTCTGACCCTGTACTCAGCTGAGTCGAGAGGAGTGGGGGTAGATTTATTGAAACCTATCGTATATCAAAAGGCCCAGATGGAGTGAATGTGGATAAAGGGCCAGAGGGCACTGCTTCAGTACAGGAGGACGTCCATTTAGAGCAGAGACCAGAAGGAATCCGTTTAGCCAGATGGGGGGTAATACGTTGCCATAGACCCCTGTGGACGCCAAGTCACTGAGCATGTTAAAGCGGAGATTGATAGGTCCTTGGTTCGTCCGGGCACCACGTCTCTGGGAGCAGGCAGGAGAATGGGGTTGAGAGTTGTTATAAATAAGCCATGAGGGAGTGGCGGGGCAGACTCGACCGGCCGAGTGGACTGCTCATGCTCCTGTATATAATGGTCTAATCACACTGGGAAAGATGGGGGAACGAGGCAGAATATGAAGGTAGAGGAGAGAAAGACGGGCTAGAAGGTGCCAGATAAAGCTAAATAGGTGGGGGAAGGGTGGGATAAACTGAAAATAAAACTTACGTCTCAATTACTTCCCACAACACTGACGTGTTTGTATGAGCACAGACCGTTGTGTTTATTGAACTAGAGTGTAATTTTGAACGACCAAAATACGGCTTTCATGGCTCTAACATTTCAGCATTGCATTCAGTTTGTGTCCGGGTTTGCTGACCTCTTCAGTCCCGGTGGTGTCTCTCCAGGACTTACAGACACGCGGTCAGTATGCCGAGTGGAGAGTTTGTGCCGATCCAACAGCAACTGATTCACGACAGTCTCCGTCTGCTGATCTGCCTCGATTTGATTCCCTGCCGCGCACAGACTGACATTCACGCATCGTTAAAACGCACCTTCCCAGTATTAGGGTTCTTAGCAGAGTTTGTGGGATTTTTGTGCACTTCGTTTGCTTGGCAGTGCTTCCCTGTTTATGTGTAGCAGTTCGGAAAAGAAACGTTTATATTCCTTCCTCACCCTCGTGTAAAAGGCAGCAAAGAATAAACTTCTGAGGATCGGATCTGGGAACACATACGGACTTTGGTGACAGACTTACTCTGAACAGGTAATTTCTAAAGTATCCCGTGATTCCAACAAAATGGGGATCCGCATTTTAATTGGAGATCGTTTAATAACTTGCCTTAAATTGATTTTGCGCCAACGGATAACCGAGTAATTAATCCAGTGATTGTACACTTTGCCTCTTGATGGAAAATTAACAATTTAATATGGAGACTAGGGATGGGCATTTAGAATTAAACGTAATATCAGCGTGCTGATTGTGCTCGGATATTCAGTCAGAGTCCGTGGTCAATGATGACGGGGTGTTATCACTATTGACAATAAAATTGTGTTAAATGCCGAGTTTAAATATGAACATGACTGCTGTGTCCGAGTTGGGCCAGGAAATGTAACCACAGCGTTAGTTTCATGAGGGCAGTGCTGTGTGAGCAATGAGATGATCTGTGCCGAGGTTCATGGAAACCAGATAAAAACATATCTAACACGGTTGCCGATATTGAGGGAGTGACCCTGACTGTGTGGTCAGTGGACGGTCTGAATGCACAGTGACAACACCAGTGGTCAGTGAAACGCCACCTGCAGTCGTGATCGTTCAGTTCACTGCATGTTAAAGTGATGGATCGTTCGGAAGGAGTAAGTCCAGCCAGTGATCTCACTCACGTTCGAGAAGGGCAATACAATGAATTGCTAGTCTGGACGCTCGATGGTGAAAGTTTGCTCTCATTCATGAAACACCTGAATTTACAGCTTTTTTGCGTTGTTTGGTGAGTTCAGAACTCACGCCAATGATAGTAGGTCTGTGCGAAGTCCAACGGAACGAGCAGCTCCAGAGTTTTAGGTCTGTAGATCCCGACAGGTGAAACACCAAATACAGTGCGCTGTATTTCTCAGCGTTTCTAAGGGGTGAGAGCAGATGCAACAGATTCCCGGAGCCACTGAGCGATGAATGACCAGCTCAACATTCCCATCTAAACTGGAATGCACGCTTCCTTTAATTACACAGGGCACGGTGCACAGGAGCAGGGACATGATATTGCTCTACATTGTTCCACTCAATACATTGTGTAATCATTGGAGTTTCATGGACCTAAACGACAGACACAGTCCACTGTATCTAGCTACATGTGAGAGGAATAATCCTGAACCAACCCGAAACCGATATACTGGATAGGTTTGTGACCGCTGTGGCGATACACCCTGAGGATGAGAGGATGGCTATTATCGGTAGACGATAAGCAGATTGCAATACATCGCACACAAGGAGTCGTCAGCAGCCAGGCACCATAGATGGTCATGAAGTGCAGCGAGCACAGTGAATACCGGATCTCTTTGTTCCTCGCCGGGAGAGTTGTTACAGATCTGGAAACAATTGCGTGAGCGCCCGGCGGAGGCAGAGAGATCAGAAGGATCTGGCTGAACATTTGGATAGAAGCGGCATAAAAGTTTCGCCAGTCTGGGAGAATACCTTACCCGGAAATGACGTGCCACCGTTTCGTACTCTGTGAACTTGCGAACCTGTGATATCCAAGTCGCAGGGATCGCTCCCTACGCGACTCCCTTATCCACTCGTCCCCCCCATCCCTTCCCACCGATCTCCCTCCTGGCACATCCTTGTAAACTGAACAAGTGCTACAACTGCTCTTACACTTCCTCCCTCATCACCATTCAGGGCCCCAGACAGTCCTTTCAGGTGAGGCGACACTTCACCTGTGAGTCGGCTGGTGTGGTATACTGCGTCCGGTGCACCCGGTGTGGCCTTTTATATATCGGTGAGACACGACGCAGCCTGAGAGACAGTTTCACTGAACACCCACGCTCGGTCCGCCAGAAAAAGCAGGATCTCCAAGTAGCCACACATTCCATTCCCATTCTGACATGTCTATCCATGACATCCTCTACTGTCAAAATGAATCCAAACTCAGGTTGGAGGAATAACACCTTAAACACCGGCTGGGTAGCCTCCAACCTGATGCCATGAACATTGACTTCTCTCACTTCCATTAATGCCCCTCCTCTCCTTCTTACACCATCCCTGACATATTTAGTTGTTTGCCTGTTCTCCATCTCCCTCTGGTGTTCCTTCCACCTCCTTTCTTTCTCCAAAGGCCTCCCGTCCCATGATCCTTTCTCTTCTCCAGCTCTGTATCACTTTCGCCAATCACCTTTCAAGCTCTTAGCTTCATCCCACCCCTCCGGTCTTCTCCTATAATTTCGCATTTCCCCCTCCCCCACTCCTTTCAAATCTCTTACTATCTTTCCTTTCCGTTAGTCCTGACAAAGGGTCTCGGCCCGAAACTTCGGCAGTGCTTCTCCCTATAGATGCTGCCTGGCCTGCTGTGTTCCAGCAGCATTTTGTGTGTTGTTGTTTGGATATCCAGGTCGCCGCTCACTTCTCACTGTTGTCCGGATAAGGCAACTCTATGTGAGCGGCCTGATCTGTCCACGGAATGTGACTCCCCCGCGGTGGGAAGTCTGATTCAGATATGATCGCTATGTGGAGGGAATTGAAATCGGTTTAATGTTGTCACATGTACTGAGATGCTGTGAAAATCCAGTCCTGTGTACAGGTCAAATCATTATCTAGAGACATGAACCAGAACAAACAGAACAAGGTCAAACAGTAATAATGCGGAATAATGTGAAACAATTACAGATACACTGAATAACAAGGAGACAAGAAAGGAGGAAAATCACAACGGAATAAACTGGGAGGTGAAGAGTCCGTATTCTCGTACTCGGGATCATTTCAATAATATTTTACCAGCGGGGTGGAAGACATGCCCGAGCCTGTAGTTATGTGTTTGCTGTACTCTGTAGCTTTACCCGTGCTTTCCCGATCTTTTCCAGAAGGCAGTTCCATGGTCAGCTCTCCTTTCTCTCCGCTCAGTGAGACATATTCAATGATACAGTTTCGGTCTAATCCGTCCTCAGTCATAGAGACAACCTGTAAAGTTTTGGCGCTCTTGAACCATCCGCTTTGGGAAATACCTGATAACGTTCGTGCTTTAAAAATATACTTAAATTTAGCATCCCACAGTACCGTAAATCAAATAACTTTATCTGGGATAGACAGATAAAGCTGGAAGATCTGTACCAACACCTGTTCGTTTACTCATTTCCAGGACTTGGAATAGCCCTGTCGGGCGAGACTGCAAATCCCGCGACATGTCTGTCCTCGGCGGCCTCTACGGCCAAGTTTATAGAAGGAGAGCAACTGCACCCCACGTTGCGTATTGGCACTCGCATTTCCTCAACACTAACACCGATGTTTTACCAAACTTCCCTTAACAATGTGATTGCAAGATGTTTCTGGAATCCTTGAATTCATCAGCTTGATACCCGGGACAAGCGCTAATTTCCAGCATCGACCTGCGGACTGGGTGAACCGGGCTGTGCGCAGTCTCTGTTAAACGGGAGAGGTTTCGGGAACACAGGAGAGGTTTCACGCTGGCGCGGAGCGGAGCGGCTGGAGCAGGCGACCAGCGGGACTTTGACGGCAGAACTGCTGCTCACAACGATGGCGCTGATCTACACTAACAAACGTAGGTCGTTCCACTGGGGAAGAGAGGGGATAGAAACCGGTGAATACAGGAAAAAAAACGATTAAAATGATCGTCAGTGAGCCAGAGTGAGGAATCTGGCTAAGCTGGCGATGAATGAGACGGACCGGGATAACGCCGGGCTCAACTGGTGCAGAGTTGAGCCAGGCAGGGCAACATCACTAATTCACGACATCCTCCCAGCAATGTGAGCCAGGGGATGTTTTATCGCGTCCTTCAGCTGCTCCCTGAACTTGGTCTGGGTGACGGCGTAAAGAGCCGTGTTTGTGCAGCAGCTCAGAAGCTGCAGCATCAAGCCCAGTCCTCGCAGAGATTCCGGAGGAAGCTTCACCGCAGAGATATCAGCCAGTCGGTTCCACAAAGAATACACAGTGAACGGTGCCCACAGCAGGACGAAATTGCCAGAGATGATCATCAGTAAAACGAGGGATTTCCTGCGGCTCTCCATCTCCGGGTCCCCGGCACCCTGTCCCTTGTCAGCACACCGGAGTCTCCTGCGCCCTCTGCTGGTGACTAAAACATGCCGGACGGTTAATGCGTTTGTCAGGAGAACCAGCAGGAATGGGATTACAGGGGTGAGAAGGTAATGAACTAAGTCTATTGTCATTCCGACAAATAAAGGTACATAATACGCGGTAGCTATACAAATAAATGGAGCGATCAGCATTGCATAGTACCCCGAGAGCCGAAAATACCAGTAAAGGTCCTTTAAACAGCTGATCACAGTCACTGTCCCCAGAACCACACCCGCAGCTTTCCCGGTGCAATATTTTGTTTTCAGCTTCTGGCAACAAATGGCCACAAACCGGTCAAAGGTGAAAGTGACGGTGAACCAGACCGAACAATCGGTGGCGGCGTAAAGCAGGACGGCGTGGATTTTGCACAGTGGT
The DNA here is from genome assembly GCF_030144855.1 of Hypanus sabinus. Classification (NCBI taxonomy): domain Eukaryota; kingdom Metazoa; phylum Chordata; class Chondrichthyes; order Myliobatiformes; family Dasyatidae; genus Hypanus; species Hypanus sabinus. Next base: position 361,136 of record NW_026779281.1, read on the forward strand.
GTATCCGCAGCCCAGATGAGAAGTTCAGTTGACACGTAACTATTCGGAATCTTGCTCAATATCAGGTCCATGACAACAACCATAAGATCCGCCGCTGCCATGGCAACCAGGTAGCGAGTGACAACTCTGGAGAGACCGCACTTTCCTCTGGACAGGACTAAAATCGTCACCAGGTTCACTGCGAGAAGGAGAAAAATTAATCAGTGGGGACACATCCGGAAGCGTTCTCAATTATCACACAATTGATCGGATTTGTTCTCCGTGTCCAGTCACGTGAGTAAATAATTGCTCCTTGGGAAGTCTATCAAGGAAATCAATTATTAGAATCAAATCGAAAGTGAAATCAGTGAAAAATCAACCGCAATATTTGCGGGCCGATATCACACAGGGAACAGCAGTGAATAACAGAGATAACGACCACTGATATTGGTAACTTTGTATATGTTGATGGGAGAGATGTGAATGGAACTTAAAATACGAAATCTACAGAAATTTATTTTCCATTAAATAAATTTCCGGAACCATGACTGTTTAGATCAAGGGCAGGCTGCCTCCCCTGATCATTATTCACTACTCTGCAAAAGTCTTTGGCAAACGTATATATAGTTAGGCAGCCGCAGCGTTTTAGACAATAGAGTATTGTCATGTAGAGCGGAGAAACAGATTGCATATCTGGCATGAGAAAACGATGTTGGGAATTATTGTCAATCACAGAAAGTCACCCCGGTGCTTCCCGCTCCCTCCCCTCCACCTCTCCCTCTCACTTTTCCCAACAACGATTTTCTCACTCTAACCCCTTCCCACTCTGAGTGGACAACCGAGACCCATATCAGAATCATGTTTAACATCACCATCTTAAGTCAAGAACACAGTTCCTTCTTCTGTGGCAGTAGTGAAGCGGAATACATATAATTACTACGGTTCTGTGGAGGGACCGCGGGCATCCTCGCTCGACATAAAATACTGTCACTGATCGTCCTGTCAAATGTGAAGTGGAATACATATAATTATTACGGTACTGTGGAGGGACGGCGGGCATCCTTGCTAGATATAAAATACTGTCACTGATCGTCCTGTCTGCAGCAGCTCCGGTGAATTCGCTCAATGTGCGAGTTATTCCGAGCAGCGGAGTCTATCCAAGTTTCGCATAACCCATTAACCGCTTTGAAGCTGCTGACCCGAAGCTCGGAGAAGCCGGTCCACTCTCTGACACGTTCAGCGGGAGACCGGATTTTGCTGCAGCCGATGTTATGTTCAGAAGCCGAAAGTTAACTGGGAAAATGATATTCCTTTGGAATTTTTTCCTCCACGGTTCTTCATCCACTTCAGATACTCCTGCCCTGAGTAAAGAGATTTTTCCTCCATTCCTTTGCATTTTATTTCATTCGAGGTAAAACTTTACTTCCCCGCAATAATGACCCTCTTTTATCCCCAAATGCAAACCCATCACTGTCAGAATTTCATGGCCTGTTTGTAATATTTCAGTCTGCATATTTTTTATCGCTTCAGTTCAGCGACCGAGTTAACAGTCAAATATAAACGCTGACGATAATAAAATAATTAGCTGAGTAAGTTTTTGAATTGCAATCGGAGAAAGGAATCAGCTTTGCACCAGGACTACTTCGCATCACTGAGATCACAGTCAACTTTCGCGGGTCAAAAGTTCAGCAGTAAAACACACGCAGAAAGGACAGTGACATTTTATAATCGTTGAGTTCCAATCAGAGAATCAAATCTGATACAGACATCGTTTGTAGGAGGATAGTCAGAGGAGAGCGAATGATTGTGAGAATATTTTAGCAATAATATAGTAAATATTGAGATCTCTTTCCTTATTTTTTGAATTAAATGCCAATAGAATTCAAGGAAAAATTCTAAACTTCGAACGGTCTTGCAGGATTCAGTCCATACCGTCAATTTCATTTTCTGCTACACTTTGTTATTCAGATGAATATTGTTTGAAATGACCAGAGAATAAGTGTGTCGGGAATACTCACCGTAATGTAACTCCTCACAGGAGAAGACAGGTAACAGCCGTCTCTCATCATCATTATTATAACCCAACTCTGCGAAAGCCTCAGAAACATTTAACCTTAACTTTTGTCATTCAAAAGTGACATTTGAAAAGCGAATGAAGGATTGTTTTTAATAACGTGAATTACCACAGGAAAGGGAAGAGCTGAAACAATTCAGACATTTGCTCACGAATTCCGCTTTTGCGGAGATGGAGCCGCAGCGGGACGAATGCCAACAGTGAACCGTGATGAAAGGACCACGGATTCCCTGGACAGCCCGAGACTATTAGAATAGACAGTTGGTTCCGGGAGAAGTGGGAAAGCGGAATGTGCTGTCCGATGACGTGGCAGGCACGTACAAAGCTTGCAGTGCTTGGTCTGCAGTGACGTTGGCGGGTCGTTGACAGAGCGGTTGTCTGCGAGAATAACACGCACTTGGAAGTCAGATTAAATTCCGCTGCAAACGCAAGGATTTGGAACTTGATTGAAAAGCCGATATTTTCGAGGGGAAGATGTAGAAACTGAAAGGCGGCAACGCTCCCGGAAACAAAATATGAAAGCTTCGGTCATGAAATGATGTGAGCAACGATTGAACGGAGTTTACCGATTGGATCATTGGTCATCACACCCGCACAATTACAAGACCCACAGTGAACAGCATCGTTGCAGAATTCGAAGCTTTGGAGATTTCTAAGGTGGAGAGAGCAACAGTAGCAATAATTTCAAACTGGTGATAAACATTAGCGAACAGTTAAATACTGTTGTATAGTTTAATTTGGACAGACACTCACCGGGAACAGCAACGATAGCGAGGACGGGGTAGTAAATCACTTGAATGACTTTTAATGCGTGTGAGATTCGAAGATCCAAGTTCAACCACTCATACTTCGCAAAGGCAAACTGAGCAGCCCAGAAGACATTCTTCGGAATTTCTGTCACTCTCCACGCTGCTGTTCCCGGACTCTGATCCATTCTGGAACCAGCAAACCTTCTTTCTGCAGCGTGCTCTCTCTGTCCCGCTGTGTGGATCGGCGAATCACTGTGAGTGCCGGAGCGGCTGTTCAGTGAGAGCTCAGTGATTCAGATGCTTATTAATAGGAGAGGGAAACTCCCTTGAGACGCTGAAACCCTCCGTGGAAATAACGATATCGGCATTTAATGAAATGACACATGCAGTTAACCCTTTTTGCATAGTACCTGAGCAGCAGGTGCGGGGAGGTGACAAATAATTTCCAACATTTCAGTTTGACTTGTTTAGAATTTGCGTCGAAACACTTCAGTAGATTTAGCCAAAAATGATTCGAGATAAAGATAAAATGTGCAGATTCTCGTTTAAAGGGAAATGGAATTTGTTTCAAAAGCTTTATTTTGAATATTGTCTGAGATTTTAAGTATTACAGAAAGAGAGAGAGAGACACACAGACACAGAGAACATTATTATCCTTTACACTTGGTCTTTCTGTCGCGTTTCAAGTGTTTAATGGCCAGTTTACATAACATCATAATAAAATGGTTTTCTACATGAAACGTGTTCGCAGTGTTTTTTTAAGGTACAAAAGCCGTTGCATTGGGAAACTTCCACGTTCTTGCCCTTAGAAGTCCGTAACACGGGTTCGTGTAGGAACAAGCGTCATAAAGTGATCTCTTTTTTGGTTCCAGTGAAGAACCATGAGTTAATCTGCGCCTTGAGACCGCGTTCGCTCTCTCCGGAGCCTTGCAGTACCGGACACAAACAGACACTTTCAGAATCAAAATCAGGTTTATTATCAGCAGCATGCGTCGTGAAATTTGTTAACTTTGCAGCAGCATTTTAAAGCAATACATAATATAGAAAAAAGTAATTGAAGCTATATTTATGTTGAATAGATTAACAGATCGTGCAAAACCAAAATAATATGTTAAAAAAGTGAGGTAGTGTTTATGGGTTCCATGTCCATTTAGGAATCAAATGGTAGAGGGGAAGATGCAGTTCCTGAATCGTTGAGTGTGTGGCCCTTAAGCTTCTGTACCTCCCAGCAGATGGTAACAGTGAGAAAAGTGCATACCCTGGGTGCTGGGGTTCCTTAATAATGGACGCTGCCTTTCTGAGACACCACGCCTCGAAGATATCCTGTGTACTCTGCAGGCTCGGGCCCCAAGATGGATGCAGCTTCCTTCAGTCCTGGGCAGTGATGCAGTCTGTCAGAATGCTCTCCACGATGAATCTAGAAAAAAGTTTGTGTGTTTTTGTTGACATACTAAATCTGTTAAAATGAAGTGCAGTCTCTAACTTGCCTACTTCATCGCTGCATCGATACGTTTGGACCAGATCAGGTCCTCAGAGATCTTGACTCTTGGGGGGGGGGGGGAGATGCCTCATGTATGGAATCTTGTCAAGTTCAATTCAAGTCACTTCTATTGTCATTTCGACCATAACTGCTGGTACAGTACATAGTAAAGATGAGACGTTTTTCAGGACCATGGTGTTACATGGAATAGTACAAAAAAAACTAGACTGAACTACGTTAGAAAAAAAAACAGAGAGAGAGAGAAAAAACGATACTAGACTACAGACATTCCCAGGACTGCATAAAGTGCACAAAAGAGTGCATGCATTACAATAAATAATAAATAGGACAATAAGGCAGTAAGGTGTCAGTCCAGGCTCTGGGTATTGAGGAGTCTGATAGCTTGGGGGAAGAAACTCTTATATAATCTGGTCATAAGAGCCCGAATCCTTCGGTGCCTTTTCCCAGACGGCAGGAGGGAGAATAATTTGTGTGAGGGGTGCATGGGGTCCTTCATAATGCCGTTTGCTTTGTAGATGCAGAATGTAATGTAAATGTCCGTGATGGCGGGAAGAGAGACCCCGATGATATTCTCAGCTGACCTCATTATCCGTTGCAGGGTTTTGCGATCCAAGATGTTGCAATTTCTGAACCAGGCAGTGATGCAGCTGCTCAGGATGCTCTCAATACAACCCCTGTAGAATGTGATGAGGATGGTGGGTGGGTGATGGACTTTTCTCAACCTTCGCAGAAAGTAGAGACTCTGCTTGGCTTTCCTTGCTATGGAGCTCGTGTTGAGGGAACAGGTGGGACTCTCTGCCTGGTGAACACCAATAAATTTGGTGCTCTTAACGATCTCTACCGAGGAGCCGTCGATGTTCAATGGGGAGTAGCTGCTACGTGCCCTCCTGAAGTCAACAACCGTCTTTTGTTTTGTGCACATCCTAAGACAGGTTGTTGGCCGCTGCATCTCCTCTCTGTAAGCTGACTCGTCGCTCTTGCTTATGAGACCCACCTCGGTGGTGTCATCGGCGAACTTGATGATGTGGTTCAAGCTGTGTGTTTCAGCACAGTCATGGGTCAGCAGAGTGAACAGCAGTGTACTGAGCACACATCCCTGTGGGGCCCCTCAGTGTGATGGTGTTGGAGATGCTGCTCCCGATCCAGACTGACTGAGGTCTCCCAGTCAGGAAGTCTAGGATCCAGTTGCAGAGCGGTGTTCAGGCCCAGTAGGCTCAGCTTTCCAGTCAGTTTCTGTGGGATGGTGGTGTTGAATGCTGAACTGAAGTCTATGAACAGCATCCGAACGTTTGTGTCTTTTTTGTCCAGGTGGGTTAGAGCCAGGTAGAGGTGATGGCCATGGTGTCATCTGTTGAGCAGATGAGACGGTACGCAAACTGCAGGTTGTCTAGTGAGGGCGGCAGCGGGGTATTGATTTGCCTCATGATGAGCCGCTCCAAACACTTCATTATGATGGACGTGAGAGCAACTTGACGCTGATCATTGAGGCCGGACACTGAAGACTTCGCCGGCACGGGGTGATGGTGTCCGCTGGAACGGTGGCGCTGCTCAGGGAGATGGTGAAGCTCTCAGTGAGAATATCCTTCCGTCTGAAAATTCGAGTACACAGCTTCGATCGATTTTCCTTTGCCTCTCCTGCTTGTTATGTCTTCAGATAATTCCAACAGATTTATCAGGTGAGACTGTCCTTTGAGGAAACCATGCTGACTGCGGCTTATCTTATCATGTGCCTGCAAGCAGAACCATAGAACACGACAGTACATCCCTTCAGCCTTCCAGGTTGTGTCGACCCATATAATCCTTTAAAAAAAAGGTGCTAAACCCAGACTACCCCATAACCCTCTATTTTTTCTTTCATCCATGTGCCTGTCCAAGAGACTCTTAAATACCCCTAAAATTTTAGCCTCCACCACCATCCCTGTCAAGTCATTTCAAGCACTGACAACCCTCGGTGTAAAAGAAAATCTTACCCTGATGTCTCCCCTAAATTTCCCTCCCTTAACTTTGTACATATGCCCTCTGGTGTTTTCTATTGGTGCCCTGGGAAACAGGGACTGACTATCCACCCTACCTATGCCTCTCATAATCTTATAGACCGTTATCAATTTCCCTCTCGTTCGTTTACGCTCCAAAGGGAAATGTCCCAGTTCTGCTGACCTTGAATCATATGACTTATTCTCTTGCAACATCCTGGTAAATCTCCTCTGCACCCTCTCCATAGCTTCCACATCCTTTCTATAATGAGGTGACCACAACTGAACACAATACTGTAAGTGAAGTCTCACCAGAGATTTGTAGAGTTGCAATATGACCTCTCTACTCTTGAACTCAATCCCCCTGTTAATGAAGCCTAGCATCCCATAGGCCTTCTTAAGTACCCTATCAACCAGTGCAGCGACCTTGAGGGATGTTTGGATTTGAAGACCAAGGCCTCTTTGTTCATCCACACTCTTAAGTAACTGACCATTAATCCTGTACTCAGTCTTCTGGTTTGTCCTTTCAAAATGCGTCACCTTTCACTTATCCGGATTGAACTCCATCTGCCATTTTATTCTGCCCAACTCTGCAGACTTTCCGTATCTTCTTGTAACCTTCCACAACCTGCAGCTCATTCCATAAGTCCTCCAATCTTCGTGTCATCTGCAAACGTACTCACACATCCTTCCGCCTCTACATTCATGTCATTTACATAAATCACAAATAGCAGGGGTGCCAGGACAGATCCCTGTGGCACTCCACTAGTCACCGACCTCCAGGCAGAATACTTTCCTTCAACAACGTCCCTCTGTTTTCTTTTCCTTTCAGACAGTTTTTTTTTTAATGCAAACAGCTGAGGTTCCACTTACCCATGCCTCATGACTTTCTGGATGAGTTTCTCGTGCGGGACCTTGTCAAATGCTTTGCTAAAGTCCATGTAGACCACATCCATCGCCCTACCCTCAATTTATTTTGTTACCTCTTCAAAAAACTCGATCAGGCACGTAAGGCACAATCTTCTGAAGTACCCTCAGTTACTGAATTATAGACTCGAACGCCTTTCCAACCCGAATTCGGCCTAACTGGCCTACAATTTCCTTTCTTCTCTCTCATCTTAAATAACGGAGTGACATATGCAAAATTACAGTCTTTCGTATCCTATCCAGAAACCAGTGCTTCTTGAATGATCATCACTAATGCTTCCACAATCTCTGCAGGCACCTCTTTCAGAATCCTGGGATCTCACCATCTGGTCCAGTTGACTTATCTTCCTTCAGGCCTTTTAGTCCCCTAACAACGTTCTCTCTAATGATGGTAATTTCATACATTTCATGACCCATGACACCGGGAAATCCCACCATATTGCTCGTGTCGTCCACAGTGAAGACTGATACAAATTACTCTTTCAGTTCGTCCGCCATTTCTTTTCCCCCATTACTATCTCTCCAGCATTTTTTCCTAGCGTCCGATATCTAGTTATGCATTTTGTTTTCGACTGTATGTTTCGAAAGAAACTTTCGATATACTCTTGGAATGTGGCATATTCCAAAGGGCCAAATGATTTAACATGGGAAAGAGTGATGGGCTGATCCAAACTGGGAACCATGGAGGGATGAGTCAAGAACTTCAGTAAAAATTGTTGTCAGAATGTCATCTGGGAGGGAAAGATGCACTCACTGAAAATGTTCACCTATGTTAACATGCCCGAATTGACAATCAGAGAAGGTGTGACCCGTGGATTGGAAATGGCCACCCGTGATGAAATGATGCACTGATCTCTTCGGGCTGTAGAGCGGGGAAGGTGTCTTCAATGGATTTCTGTGCAACATGGATGCGAGGTTTGAAGGTGCGAGTTGGTTAGTGTCGATCATGACCATTTTCTGCAGGGGACATGGAGGGCGGGAGAGTGGATGGGAAGTGATTGGGAAGGGAGTGAGGAAAGGGAAGTGGAGAAAAGGAGGAAAGATGAATAAAACCATCATCACCGCTATGTCCATCTCCCCTCACCCTGCATATTTCTGTCCCTCTCTCCACCCCTGTGCTTCCACTCACTCTGCACTCTCACCCGCTCGCTCTCCGCCCACAGTCTCGCCTCTAGTTCTGCAACCCTTTCAGCACCCCTCTCACCACCACTACACTCCCCTCTGCACATACTTTGTCCGTCATTCCTCTCTCCCCGGTCTATCCCTCTCTCTCCCGATCCCTCCGATCCATCAACCCTACCTATAAGCCTCAGAATTTGTATGATCTCCATCAATGTTCCGGAAACCTTCGTTCCAAAGAAAAAAATCCTTACCTCTTCAATCTTCCCTTATAACTTAGGTCTTCTCGCCACGGCATCATCATTGTAAATTTTCAATGTATTCCTGCAAATCTATTTTCATATTTCATGGAGCTAAGTGACCAAAACTGCAGACAGTACTCTACATTAGGTCTCACCAACTTCAACATAACATCCCCTCTCCTGTACCCAGTACATATATTCATGAAGTCCAATGTGCCAAAACCTTTTTACGATCCTATCCACATATGACGCCATTTCCACCGTATTATGACCTTGTATTCTCCGATCCCAATGTTGTACCAAACTCATCAGTGTCCGACCTTTACTCTGTAAACCCTAGCCTCCTGTTTCCTACTGAAGTTCCATTTGCTATTTATCTAGCTGATCCAAATCCCTCTGCAAGGTATGATAATCTCCTTCGCTCTCCAATATACCGCAACTCTGGGAGTCATCCGCACATTCAGTGATCTAGTTGACCACATTATCATCCAGATCATTGATACAGATGACGAGAAACAACAGACTCAGCAGCGATCCCTGCGGCACTACACCAGCCACAGGCCTCCATTCCCTGAGGCAAACATCTGCTACCACAGTCTGGGATCTCCCACAAAGCCAATGGTTAATCTAACGTACTACTTCATTTGAAAGCCCAGCGACTGAACCTTCCTGGGCAGCCTTCCACGCGGAACCTTGTCAAATGCCTTGCTAAAGTCTATGCCGACAACATCCACTAACTTGCCTTCTCACTACTATGTCAGGTACAGTGGCTTAAGTTTCCTTGCTTATTTTTTGAACCTTTCTGAAAGAGCGGGACGACCTCTGCCATCTTCCAATCATTCAGTACCTTACCTGCCACTAAGCATAACTTAAATTTATCTGAATCCCTCAAGGTCGGAGGAAACATTTTGTAAGTCGCTGGGGACTTACCACCCTAACTTAAATAATCGTTGCAAACGTCCTCTTCTACAATCTGCACGAAGTCTTTGAACTCACTCTGCTTTGCCTAATTGACTCCATTTAAGATCCTCCCCAGTTTTCTGGTTCCACACATAGATTACCCTTCGGTAATCCAGATCAATTTCGTGCCTTGCAATTCCCTTTCTCTTACAATTTATGTATAATCCCTTGGGATTCTACTTCACCTTTTCTATTGGGGCAAACTTGTGACTTTTCTTAACCCTCCGGGCGTCTTTCTTAAGTGCTGTCTTGCAATTTCTTATATTCCACAGATTCCTGGCTCCCTACACGTGCTATGATCCTCCATCTATATTCTTTACCACGGCTTCAATTTCTCTTGAAACCAAGGTTCCCAAAAACCGGTTATACTTACAGTACCATCTATTCCGACATGCGCACACAGAGCTTTGAACACTCAATTTCACCTTTGATAGTCTCCCACGTATCAAGTACACCTTTGACAGAAAACAACCTATTCCAATCACACTTAACAGAATCTTCCGGATATCTTAAAAATAGTTTGTTTTCCAATTTAGGGTCTCAACCCATGAGGCAGAGCTATCCTTGGCCTAAAGGCGTAGGTGCAAAGACTTTCCCCACACTAACGTCTGTCATGTGCAGAGTCTCAACCCCTCACAATCCGACGCTCCCGCACTCTCTCATTGGGACTTCAAAGTAATGATTTAGAAATCATTCGTCAACACATTTGACAAACTCCAACACATTTAATCATTTCACAGTTCATTGGAGGGGGTTCAGAGAAGATGCACTAGAATGTTTCCGGGAATGAGGATAACATATGAGGAACGCTTGACCGCTCTTGGACTGTACTCCTTGGAATTTAGAAGAATGAGGGGGGACATCAGAAACATTTCGAATGTTGAAGGGCATGGACAGCGTGGATGTGGAAAAGTTGTTTCCCCATGGTGGGTGAGTCTAGAACGAGAGGGCATGACTGAAGGATTGAAGGGCGACAATTCAGAACAGAGATGCGAAGAATTTTTTTTAGCCAGAGGGTGTTGAATCTGTGGAATTTGTTGCCACGGGCGGCAGTGTAGGGCAAGTCATAGTGTTTTTAAGGCAGAGATTGATAGGTATCTGTCTGGCCCGGGCATCAACGGTTATCGTGATAGAGCGCCGAAGTGGGACTTAATAGAAGAATGAATCAGCTCATGATAAAATGGCGGAGTAGACTCCATGGGCCGAATGGCCGACTTCTGCTCCTTTCTCTTACGGTATTCCAGCCCATCGTGGGAGCTGGCGCGTGGCCAAATGGTTAAGGCATTCATCTATTGATCTGAAGGTCGCTAGTTCGGGCCTTGGCTGAGGCCGTGTGTGTTTCCTTGAGCAAGGCACTTAACCACACGTTGCACTGTGACGACAGTGGTGCCATGGTGACGACACTGACACTGTATGGGTTCTAATGCCCTTCCCTTGGGCAATATCAGTGGTGTGGATAGAGGAGACTACTTGCAGCTTGGAAGAAACTGCCGGTCTTCCATAAAGAAAAAAATCCTGCCCAGGATTGCGCCCTGGAAACTTTCCAAGGGGCAAATCCATGGTCTGTCGAGACTAACAGAGCCCTGCCACACCTGGAAAGTTAAAACTCCTCCCGTAACAAATTATGTTTCTTGCAACATGGTGCGGTTTCTCTAAAAACTGCTCCATTTAACCCCGCAGATAAAGCCTCACTGGACGAGTTCCCCAGTCAGTACTGACAAAGCAGTGGCGTGACATATTCCCAATACTTAGCGCCACAACTGCCCCTTTAATTGCCCTCGTTCTGTCGTTTCTAAAAGGAGGGAACCCCGGAATACCGAGCTGCCAATCCTGTCCTTCTTGGAGCTAAGTCTCACTAATGGCTACCATATCGTAATTCCTTGTGTTAATCCAAGACCTGAACCCATCTCCCTTTCCTTCATTACCTCTTGGCATTGAAATATACGCAGTTCACGGTAGTCGCAACATTACCAACATTTTTTTTTATTCCTGACTTTGCCAGAAGTCTTCATTTCTGTTTGAGAAACTTGGTTAAGTACATGGATGGGAGGGGATGATCTGACGGATTTACAGTTCGACACAGAGACCGGGAGCAGTGCGTGGAAATCGTAATACCCCAAACCCCCGCCTCAACCCACAACTTCCCTACCCCACCCTAGCATCGGATTGCAGGACCGGGACCACGTGCGGTAAAAGTTTCCCTGTGGGATTCCGAGATGAGGGCCACAATCTCAATCATGACTAACATTGGCCTCTGTGGATAAATAACTAGTTAGTCTAATCATTCTGACCAGAAGCACCGCCTCTCACTCATCCATGTCTCCTCACTGCCGCTCCCCATCACAATCGACTCTTCTTCCAGCCTCTCGCTCTTCCCTTCCAAATCGCTCCACTCTGCTCGCCACCCGAAACACTGAACCCTCCTTTCCACGAACCCGGTCAGTTTACCACACCCTCCGCATTGCACTCATTTACTCATTTTGCTGTAAACTCGTCTCCCCTTCCCCTTGACGCCATTTCCACTCACCTCTCCTTCCTCGCCGCCCCTATCGCTCACCCACACCACCTCGGTACCCTGCACACCCATCCCCCTCACACCTTTCTGTCGCCCAACACTCCTCCTCCCAATTCCGCCTTTCCCTCCAAACCTCCGCAAAAAACCCACCCCACTCCCTTTCTCTTACCCCTCTATTCTGTTTTCTCTCCCTCGCTCTCCTCTCTCAAGATCGCTCCCCTTGCTCCCACCATCTAAAGAACCCTCTCTATATCCCCCGTGACTGTTCACTCTCAACATCATACATTGACAGGTATGATGTGGCCATCACTGAATCGCAGTTGAAGGATAATTGCAGTTGGGAGCTGAATGCCCAAGGTTACATGTTATATCAGAGGGATAGGGATGTAGGCGGAGTGGGTAGTATGGCTCTACTGGTAAAGAATAGCATCAGATCAGTAGGAAGGTGTTACATAGGATTGGAAGATGTTGAATCTTTGTGGGTTGAGTTAAGAAACAGCAAGTGTAAAAAGACACTGTCGGCGGTTATATAGAGGCCTCTAACAGTGGCTGGGAGGTGGACCACAGGTTACAACAGGAAATAGAAAAGGCAAGTCAAAAGGGCAATGTTACGGTAGTCATGGGACATTTTATCATTCACGTCAATTGGGAAAATCAGGTTGGGAATGAATCTCAAGGAAGTGAGTTTGTTGATGCCCGAGGGATAACCTTTCAGAGCAGCTTGTCGTTGAGCCAACCAGGGGATCAGCTATACCGGATTGGGTGCTATATAATGAACTTGAGACGGTTTGGGAGCTCAAGGTCGAAGAACCGTTAGAAAATGTGATCGCAACATGAGTGCGAGCAACTAAAATCATTAGAAGGGAAAAGATGAAATATGATAGCAAGCTAGCAAATAACATCAAAGTGGAATATAAAAGTTTTTCTTTCAAGTATTTTAAAAATAAAAGAGAATTTGAAGTGGAAAATGAGGCAGGAGAAATAATAAAGGGGGAACAATGAGATGGCTGATGAAACTAAATCAGTATTTTGCATCATTCTTCTCTGTGGAAGACACTAACTGCACGCCTGATGTTGTCGTGTGTGAAGGAAGATAAGTAGTTGCAGTTTCTATTACAAGAGAGACGGTGCTCAAAATGCTGAAAGGCCTGAAGGTACACAAGTCAGCGGGACCAGATGAACTGCACCCTGGGGTGCTGGAAGAAGTAGCGTTAGAGATTTTGTTGGCATTAGAAATTACCTTTCAAAATTCATTGGACTCCGGCATGGTGTCAGACGACTGGAAAATTGCAGATGCCACTCCACTCTTTCATGAGGAAGGCAGCAGAAAGGCAATGACAGACCAGTTGTTGGGAAGATATTAGAATCAATTGTTAAGGATGAGGTGATGCAGTACCTGGTGACACAGGACAAGAGAAGACAAAATCAGCGTGGTTTCCTTCAGGGATAATCCTGCCTGACGACTCTTTTGGAATTTTTGAAGGAGATTACAAGTAGATTAGATAACGTTGATGAATTGGATGTTGTACGTTTGGAACTTCAGAAGTCCTTTGATCAGGTGCACACACATGAACTGCTTACCAAGTTAAGAGTCCGTGGTATTACAGGAAAGTCACTAAAATGGTTAGAGTATTGGCTGATTGGTAGGTCGCAGGGAGTTAAAATAAAAAGGATCCTTTTCTGATTGGTTGCCAGTCACTGGTTACGTCAGGGTCAGTAATGGGACCGCTTCTTTTTATGCTTGATACAAATGATTTAGATAATGAAATGGATGGATTTGTTGCCAAGTTTTCGGATGATGCGAAGGTTGGGGGAGGGGCAGCAGTGCTGAGGAAACAGGTAGGATGAAGAAGGACTTAGATGAGTAGAATGGACAAGGATGTGGCAAATGAAATACAATTTTGGGAAAATGCATGGACATGCAATCTGGTAGCAGAAATAAACGTGCGGACAATTTTCTAAACGGGGAGGAATTCCAGGAAACTAAGATGCGGGGGAGATTGGGGTCCTTGTGCAGAACACCGTGAAGGTGATCTTGCAGGCTCAATCGGTGGTGAGAAAGGCAAATGTCATGTTAACATTCATTTCAAGAGGTCTAGAATACAAGAGCAAGGATGTGGTGCTGAGGCCTTAAGGCACTGGTGAGGCCTCACCTTGAGGTATCTGAACAGCTTTGACCCCGTCATCTGAGAAAAGAAATGCTGCCATTGGAGAGAGTCCAGCGGAGGTTCACAAGGATGATTCCAGCAATGAAAGGGTTATCACACGAGAAGCGTTAGATGGCTCTGGGTCTGTCATCGCTGGAATTCAGAAGGATGAGGGGAATATCATTGAAACCTTTCGAATTTTGTAAGGCCTGGACAGAGTGGGTGTGGAAAGGATGTTTCCATCGTGGGTCAGCCTAGGTCAAGAGAGCACAGCCTTGGGATAGAGGGGCGTCCTTTCAGAACAGATCGGGGAAAATTTCCCGAGCCAAAGTATGGTGAGTGTGTGGAATTCGTTGCCCCATGCAGCGGTGGTGGCCAGATCGTTGGGTATATTTAAGGCAGAGATTGACAAGTTCTTGATTAGACATGACGATGAACATTACGGGGAGAAGAGCGGGAACTGGGATTGAGGGGAAGGGAGAAAGGTTTAGCCATGATTAAATAGCGGAGAGACTCGATAGGCCAGATGGCCTCGTTCTGCTCCTATGTCTGATGGTCTCTCTTTCTCCTCCTCTCTTTTCCCCACCATCTCCACAACTCACTTTCATCGATAGCTACCCGCTCTCCACTTTCCACACACAACTTTGTCAACACCTCACACTCCACTTCACTCTCCTCCCATTCCTCTGTCTCAACCGCTACCTTTATAAAACACACTTAATGTCAGTAGCTCTGTAACCGCGAACGCTGGAGATTCCAGAGTCTCGGTAATGTTCGTTATATTGAAGAAATCACAGTTAGGATCGACTCGGGCTCGTTTATGTTGCAAGGGGTGGGGGGTGGGACGCTCTGGTAGTGGATCCAAATGCAAGACACAGACACTGAAGTATTGGGAGCAGCACTATCTTTACCCAGAATGCAAGGGAAGTCAGGAGGAAAGGACGCTGGACATGGATACAGGCCCTGGACGAGACAAGCACACCGAGCCTGGTCTAGGACTCAGACTGTGAAAGCTGTACCTGGATGAGGAACTTGGAACTAGGTGTCTGGACTGGGACTCCGAGGCAGAGACTTGGACAATGAACCGGAACATGGGTCTTGACTCGGGCTCAGAATCCGGATGCAGTCGAGGACTCTGGACTAGGAACAGACCAGACACAAGATACCATTGGGAACACAGGGATGTGGCTTGGACTAGACTAGGATCTTGGACGTGGCTAGGGCTGGATGAGGAATCTCCAGCACCAGGCTGGGCGAGGTACTCCTGGACTCAGTGAGACACCAGAACTGGATGAGATCACGAAGCTCAGACTTGGACGGGGCTAGAACACGGCGCCCTGACTTGATCTTGGAACCGAGCCTTGGTCACAGGGACACAGAGCTGGGACCCCTCCTTGGAAACAGGACTGAGAGGCGGGGTTCTACACAGAACACAGAACCGGAAGCCCTCCTTGGGAACAGGACTTCGGGCCGGGGATCTATATAGAGTCAGGACCCTTCCTAAGGCCGGGACTCTTTCCTTGACGGACCCGAAACACAGGGACACAAAGGGACAGATCCAAACTCAGTAATAGATACCTCCATATCTCGGCATGGCGAGGCTCCAGTCTCACTCCGGCGGTTGACGGCGATACAGGCAAGGACGCAGGCGAGGTTACAGGCAAGGTAACAGGCGCAGGAAACTGACGAAGGTTAGTGCCAAAATAACTGTTGAGATAAGCTGCCGAACTAACTGCCAGGGATTCAGAAGTACGAGAACAGTCCAGCACACTGAAGCTGAATCCCGAAGCTATTTATGGAGCCAGCCCAAAACGAGAATCAGGTGCCTCAATTAAGGCAGCTTCTGGACCCAAGGTAAACAGGAAATCCAGGAATGAGGATCGATGAACCGGACCGTGAACCGGAATGCGAATTTCATGGAGCGGACCATGCCACTCAGTTCAGTAACATCGCATGTTTACTGTGATACTTTTTCTCAGTTAATCTGACAGGGGGTAAGTTCAAAGAAGATGTGTGAGGCTAGTTCTTGCACACAGAGATTGCTGGGTGTCTGGAATGCCTGGGTTGGTGGTAGAGGCAGATACATTAGAGACTTTTAACAGACGC
This sequence comes from Hypanus sabinus, assembly GCF_030144855.1. Lineage (NCBI taxonomy): Eukaryota > Metazoa > Chordata > Chondrichthyes > Myliobatiformes > Dasyatidae > Hypanus > Hypanus sabinus. The sequence goes on from NW_026779281.1 coordinate 377,428, forward strand.
TGAGACAGGCACATAAATGTGAGGAACATGGAGGGAGATGGACATTGTGCAGACACAAGGAATCAGTTTAGTGGCCATTTGGTTGCTAATTTAATTGGTTGAGCTAAACATGATGGGCCGAACTTTGTTGACGTTCTTTGTTACGTCAGCAATATTTCAATGTTATTTTCAGTTCGGTGCATTGTTTTACCATACCGAGCTGCAGAAATTCTTTCAGCATTTTGTCCAACTTTGCCAACACATTCCTGATTCCCACATCACTCTCTGGGACTGGGAGCCTTGCCCCATCACCAGGTCTGAGGAAGAGCGGGGAATCCTCTGTTGCGGTTTCCTTCTCTGTAAGTTCTGTGATTTCCTGTTAACATGGAACATGTTGAGTGACGGACTGAGTGAAAGAGAATGGAGAAGACATTATCTGCTCAGTGATGAAACGTCCCAATGACTTTGATCACAAGAACAGTCACTGGATAGCCCCTTCTCCCATTCTGTAAATCACTGGGTTCGGTAATTAGCAGCAAAGCACATGAATGTGGAAATTACAAATCAGAATTTTATTAGAGTCACAGAGCCCAGCAGCACTGAAACAGGCATTTCGGCCCTCCTAGTCAATACGGACCCGTTTTTGTTTTTACTGCCAACTACCTGCATACACTTCCCATCCATGTCCTCACCCAAATTTCTCTTCAGTGTCTAACTCGAACCCACATCCACCACTTTCACTGGCAGTTCATTGCACACTCTCCCCAACCTCTGAGTGAAGAACTCCCCTTCGGATTCCCCAACAATATTTCACCTTTCACCCTGAAATATCAAGTGTGACAGTGGGAGAGTGGATATGGAACCAGAGGAAATAGCAGAGGTACTTAATGAATTCTTTACTTCAGTATTCACTATGGAAAAGGATCTTAGTGATTGTAGTGATGACTTGCAGCAGACCGAAAAGCTTGAACATGTAGATATTAAGAAAGAGGATGTGCTGCAGCTTTTGGAAAGCATCAGGTTGGATAAGTCGCCGGGACTGGATGAGGTATACCCCGGACCACTGTGGGAGGCGAAGGGGAGATTGCCGAGAGTCTGACAATCATCTCTGCATCATCAATGGGGACCAGAGAGTTTCCGGAGGATTGGCTGGTTGCGGATGTTGTTCCTTTATTCAGAAAGGGAGTAGATATAGCCCAGGAAATTATAGAAAAGTGATTCCTACCTCAGTGGTTGGTAAGTTGATGGAAAAGTTCCTGAGAGGCAGAATTTATGAACACTTGGAGAGGTATAATATGACTAGTAATAGTCAGCATGACTTTGACAAGGACAGGTCGTGCCTTACGAGCCCGATTGAATTTTTTGAGGATGTGACTGAACACATTGATGAAGGAAGAACAGTCGATGTCGTGTATATGGATTTCAGCAAGGCATTTGATAAGGTACTCCATGAAAGGCTTATTGAGAAAGTAAGGAGGCATGGGATCCAAGGGAACATTGCTTTGTGGATCCAGAACTGGCTTGCCCACTGAAGGCAAAGACTGGTTGTAGACGAGTCATATCCTACATGGAGGCCGGTGACCAGTGGTGTGCCTCAGGGATCTGTTCTTTGACCCTTACCTCTTTGTGATTTTTATAAATGACCTGGATGAGGAAGTTGAGGGATGGGTCAGTAAGTTTGCTGATGACACAAAAGTTGGATGTTTCCTGGATTGTGTGAAGGTCTGTCAGAGTTTACAGTGGGACATTGACAGGATGCAGAACTGGGCTGCGAAGTGGCAGGTGCAGTTCAGGCCAGATAAGTGTGAAGTGGTTGATTTTGGTCGGTCAAATATGAAGGCAGTGAAATTGCCGGGACTGAAATGACGGGAAAAGACTCTACTCCGATCATGTCGGGAAATCCCCACCACAGAGGGCAGTGAAGACTCCGTAATCGTCCTCAAATAAAACAGAGGCCGGCAGATCTGTGGAGACCAAAGGGATTGAGGAAATGAGGATCGAGCAGAAACATGTGGCGGAGATGGGAGCGCAGGCTCCATCTTGCTGATGGTTAGACGGGCTGAATGGCCTCACTCTGTTGTTTCTCACTTGATAGTTCAGTGTTCCTGTCCAGTGAGGCCAGAGGAATGTGAATAGAAATGAGTGTTTATAAACGTTAACTGATTTAAATGAAACCTGCACATTTCCTGTGTGAGTCTGAATTGTGTGGGGACGGGATGGGAATCGAAACTATAACTCTGAAAGCTCTGTGACCTGAGGGCGGAGGGAAAGGGATCGGTGAAGATATGGAGGGAAAAACTAAATACGTATCTGATGTAAGTATTGAAATGATATAGGGAAATGATGAAATAATGTGGGAAATGCGGCGGTGGGTACGGCAGTATATGAAGGGGGAGGACCAGTCACCGGGTCACGTGGGAGGCCCTCCACCGTCACTTGATCCCGTTTACCACAGATCGGCTGCAGCATCTGCGGGTTTGAATCCGAGGCCCCGCCCACCGCCTGATGACACAATTAGCACATTGCGCATGCTCACAGCCCCAGGATAGGCAGCGTTGTTTTTTCGTTCTGTGTGGAATCGGTTCGGGATCTGGATCGGGAGAGTGTCCTCGCCCCCTTGGACGGGGACCCGGAGACGGATTATTCTCTGCGGGGCAACACCAACAATTTACGTTCGGTGAGTATTGAAGCTGGTCCCGAGCGGGGAGGTCTTTCGTTGAGTAGTGAGTTAACTTTCCCTAACTCAAACAAGAGAAAATCTGCAGATGCTGGAAATGCGAGCTACGCGCACAAAATGCTGGAGGAACTCAGCAAGCCGGGCAGCATCTAGGGCAGGCATGGGCAAACTACGGCCCGGGGGCCATATGTGGCCCGTTAAGCTTTTTAATCCGGCCGGCAGAACTTGATGAAATTATATTAATAAACCGTGTTAACGTCTTTTCCCCGCAATTCTGGCGTTTTCCCAATAGATGACGCACTCTATACACATTGACCCTTGTTGAGGTGCAGCGTATTACTCCACATTTGCGCTTTACTCTTTGATCGGCTCGACCTATTTGTGTGAACAGGCGTTCAGCATCATGAACATCAACAAAGCCAGCCACAGATCCAAGTTAACTGACCAACACCTCAGATCCATCCTGCGAATCGCCACAAGAAAACTAAATCCAGACTTTGATGCGCTGGCTAAAAAGGGAGACCAACAACACTGGTCCCACTGAAATTAAAAATAAGTTTCTTCGTTGTGTTATGTAAAAAATGCATTTGAAAATATTTTTTCAATAAGCCTTAGATGTTACCTGTCATTTCTGTTAAGTGATGGTCATGAGTAGTACGCAGGTGCACGTACGTTCTCAAAATAAAAAATGCCTCCAGATCAATAACGCGCTCCGCATACTGGCGCGCTGTCACTGTTCTGTCCTTGTGCTGGTCTTTGTTGAGTTTTAGCACAGGGGACAATTGAATAAGAAGGAGCAGGACAAGTAGACCTGCATCTCCTACCGTTTTTGAAATAAAGACAGTCAGAAGGAGAGTGATGATGATAATATCTTGAAGGATAACAGAATTTTCAGTGTTTTAAAATAATAACTGTTACTATTAAAATTTATTCATTTAATTTTCAGTGTTTTAAAAGTCATTTCAATAAATAGCTAAATACCATGGGACTTCAAAGACAGATATTTTGTTGTAATGCATTTGTTCATTTTCAATTGAAATTAAAGCACGTGTTTTCTACATATCCCATGATATTTTATTTTCTCTTATGAGGTGTATTACCAAAACACTCCATCCATCTGCTCCTGGTCGGGCCCCCCTGTCACAATTTAGAACCTTTTGTGGCCCACACGTCAAAAAGTTTGCCCACCCTGATCTAGGGGAAGAATACAGTCGACATTAGCGGCCGAAACCCTTCAGCAGGACTGGAGAATAAAAGGTGGGGGTGGGGACGGAGAGAGAAACACAAGGTGATCGGTGAAACCTGAAGGGGGAGGGGATGAACTTCCCGAACTGGCGGCCTCGCCTCGCTTCCTTCACAGAATCTGCCGGGGTCGGTCCGGGTTGTGAGACATTCACACCGAACCGTCTGAGATGAGCCGCCGCTCAGCCCCTGTTGTTCTGGTCCTGTTAGCAGGATGACGTAAACATATTTTTGTATTGTTTCTGACAGAGAATTGTACAATTAGTGTTCCGTGCGTTATCTGAATGTACTTGCCTGTGATACTGCTATAAGTCAGTGTTTCTCGGTATCTGTACCTTCCCGGACTTGTGCACTTGGCAATAACTTCAACAGGTCGTGAGAAATCTCAGTGAGATTTGATTAGTGATGATCATCTTGGCAGCGCGGTCGGTCGAATGTGGAGTGACAGTACACTGATAAAAGCAAGATCCTGAACAGTGTTGATGGTCAGAGGGATCCTGAACTCTAAGTTCATCGCTCCCTGAAAGATTGATCGGGTGGTTAAGAAGGCAAATGACATGATTGTCTTTATCAGTTGATGCATTGAGTTCAAAAGTCGGGAAGTTGTGTTGCAGCTTTATAAAACTAGTTAGACCTATTTGGAGTTTTTCATACAGTTCTGGTCACTCCCATTCTCGGAATGGTGTCACGGCTTTGGAGAGGTCGCAGAAGAGTTTCATCAGGACATAGCCTGGATTAGAGGGCATGAGCTACAACGAGAGGCTGGACAATCTTGTGTTTTCTCTGGAGACGTGCCGGCTGGTGTGAGACTGAATAGACGTTACGTTTATAAGATTACCAGAGGATTAGCAGTGTCTCAGAAAGGCAGAGTCCATTATTAAGGACCTCCAGCACCCAGGGCATGATGTTTTCTCAATGTTACCAACAGGAAGGATGTGCAGAAGCCTAAATGTACACACTCAGTGATTCAGGAACATTTTCTACTCCTCTGCAATCCGATTGCTAAATGGACATTGAACCCCTGAAAACGACCTCACTTTTTAAATATATAATATTTCTGTTTTTTGCATGATTTTTAATCTATGCATAGTAACATAGAAAACCTACAGCGCAATACAGGCCCATCGGCCCAAAGAGTTCTGCTGGCATGTCCATAACTTAGAAATTACTGAGGTTACCCATTGCCCTCTATTTTTCTACCAGTTTTACTCTGTTTTTCTCTGGTGTCACCATGTACCTATCCAAAAGTCTCTTAAAAGACCCTGTCATATCCGCCTCCACAACCGTTGCCAGCAGCCCATTCCACGCACTCACCACTCACTGCGTAAAGGACTTACCCCTGACATCTCCTCTGTACCTACTCCCCAGCGCCTTAAAACTTTGTTGTCTTGTGGTAACCATTTCAGCCCCTGGAAAAAGCCTCTGACTATCCACACGATCAATGCCTCTCATCATCTTATACACGTCTATAAGATCACCTCTCCTCATCAGTCGCTCCAAGGAGAAAAGGCCAAGTTCACTCAACCTATTCTCATAAGGCATGCTCCCCAATCCAGGCAACATCCTTGTAAATCTCCTCTGCACCCTTTCTAAGGTTTCCACATTCTACCTGTAGTGAGGCATGTTAGGGGTAACCATACTTTGTAAAGGGGTCCAGAATATACCCTATGAACTGTGCTGCTATTAATAGAGAGGGAGAGAGGCATCCAGAGCAATGAGAGAGACAGAAACTGCTCGAAAGATGGTGTTATGGTTTCTCTACCAGTTTTTTTTTACCTTCCACAAGGTTACTTGCCTGCAGAAAGAGGGGGAGCAGAGCAGGTTGATGGACAGCTGATGTCCAACATGTGGAGATAAAAACCAGGATCCACGGTTACACAGACAGAAACACACCACGAGATATGCAGTTTTGGTCACTGAACGAGCTTTGGTGCACCCACATGGTGGAGGGTTTCTGAAATATAGATTTAGGGAAATCGATCAGTGGCTCACAGTGTAATAAGGAGCGACAGGTGGGGAATGATTTGTGTGTCCATCCTTTCCTGGGTAATAATTTCACCACTGAAGAATGGTCCTATGTTGTTATAGTCACAGTCGGTGACCTCTACAGGATTTCAGAGAACAACTGGATTTCAGAAGACGATGGGAAGATCAGCGGCAACGGCTCACCTCTCACCTCTCTCTCTCTCCCCAATGTTACTCAACGTAATATCATGAACTGAACTGATCTCTCTCTACATCATCATAAGACTGTACCCATTTACCCCAGTTTGAAAGAGCCTAGTTTTGTTCCTATTTACACACACACACACATATCATTGCTCACCTGTTCAATATATTTGCATTTATATTACTGTATTGCTTAGTTACTAATAAACACTATAAATTTATAGCAATACCAGACCCCATTTTTTTTTCTACTTAACCCAGTATGTGTCCAAAATTGGGGACTACGTCCAGATTTGAACGAAGTAAGTGGGGGCTTGTGTGAATTAATTGGGGAAAATCCCTTCTTTGATTTGGTTGTGTGGAAATACAGCAAAAATAGACCTTGAGGTTAATACGTTTGTGGCCGAACCAACCCCTGAGGTGTTGGATGATGCTAAGAGTGATGTGCTGTTGGGAATTGTTCGTAAATTAAAGATGGAAGTGACCACTCACCTGAAGAAGGCTCAGGTACAGCTGTTAACAGCACAGCATTACGTTGCCAAGGAGAAATTTGAAGAGGAAGTGTTGAGATGTTTTGTGAAGGTAATGTACTTACTGAGGCTGAGATGTGGCTTCAGGCAGATAACATAAAGTATGAGCCTGAATTTGAAACAGGGACTGGTATTGAAAGCCTAGAAGAGGCAGCTGTCCTGTTTACCTGTGTTCAGGTTGTTGAGGTACCTGTGGATTCACAGGGTAATGAATCTTGTGTTGAAACTCAGTTAAGGTCTGAGTTGTTTGACTCGGTTAAAAAGGAATGCAGATTTTTTGTGTCAGATGGGCTTGATTCAGTGAATAAAAGTTAACCTTGGTGCCAGTGGAAATTGTGGATTCTCAGTCATTTGTGTTAGGCAGTGTTTTTAAAAGTTGGTGATGAGTTGAAAGCTGGTGATGTGAATTTTATGAACAATAGTGAGAACGGGGGCTATGTCCGGATTTTTAAAGAAAGAACTTGTGAAGTTTGGACTAGTTTTGCGACCTTTGACCCTGCTTGTCAGCTCGTTACACTCTATTTTAGAAGTTGGAAGTAAACCACTCCAAGGTCATAGAGCTGTTGGTCAAGATTACAATGCAGAGAGAAAAAATTGTTTTGGCTTTGAGAGGCCACCTGTCTGCGTTACTATGGAGAGGAATCGAAGTAAAAGTCAAAGGAATAGAGTAGATAGTTGGGAACATTCAGAATGTAAACAAGGTTTTCGTAAGCTTAATAATGGTGTTGAGTTTGGTAAACATTAATTTGGCACCCATCCAGGGTGAAGTTAATTCAGCAGTACAGCTAACAATCAAGCGTGGCTGACGTCACACGCACAGATACTAACACAGTTAGCAAAGACGGAGGTTTAATTTATGGGAATTTATCAGAGATTTTTCTACTTTTCAGGTTACATCAGGATTTGGGTAGTAAGGTGGATGAGAGGGACGTCATTATCGAGGAGGGAATTCATGGAGGAACAGAATAAAGATTTAGATATTGTGGCTTTAAATGAGACAGCTCTCTCTGAAGAGGAAATTCAGAATAAGGCAGCAGAATATTACCTAAAAGATGGGGTGTTAATGAGGAGGTGGACACCACCTACTGTGCTTGTAAGTGAGGATTGGGATATTGAACATCAAGTTGTGGTCCTGATTTTAAATGTGGCTCATAGTATGTCTTTAGATGGACACATTGAAGTGAAAATGACAGCAAATAGAATTGTGAAGGAATTCTACTGGCCTAATTTAGGGAAGGATGTTGTGAACTTTTACAGGACTTGCCATACCTGTCAGGGTGCAGCACCACTTAGGCCGATACCTGGTTTTGGTGAACCATTTTCCAGGGTCATAGTGGATTGTGTGGGCCGATTTTCAAAGGCTGCAGCTGGCTATGAGTATCTGTTAATCATCATGTGTGCTGTGTCTAGGTTCCTCTGGAACATGAAGGCCAAGACTGTGGTAAAAACACTTATCAAATTCTCCACACTGGTAGGTCTACCTAAAGAAATCCAATCTGATCAGGGTAGTAACTTTACTTTGAGAACATTCCAGGGGATGGTAAAAGAGTTGAGAGCTAAACATATTGTGTCACCTTTGACCTTACTCAGAGAGCAATGGTCGGATCAGAATGTAAATATTCTCAAGTGCTATCGTGACTCCGACCCTGCACCAGTGAGTACTGTTCTGACAACGGAGGAGATTGTAGTGTCTGGAACTGAACTGCCAGATCATTTTACTGAATGGCCTGTAGTTTTTAAAAGGCTCAGAAAGTCTGATGTTCTGAAAAACATTGATGGAAAAATTCAACATTTGCAGTCAAAGAAGCAACAACAATTGAAGAGTTTAACTAATAATTATAAAGGATAATTCCCTGATATTCTAAAACTGTGCACAATTCCAGTACATGATGTCATTGTAACTTCAGCCCAGCCTATTAAGCAGTATCCGTACAGAATGGACTTGGAGAAAAGCAAGCCAGTGGGAAAATAAATTGAATACATGCTAACAGCCGGTACCATTAGGCCAAGCACTTCAGACTGGGCGTCACCACGCGTGATCATCCCTACATTGGATGGGAGTATGAGATTCTGTACTGACTACAGGAAGATCATTGCCATCACAAAGATAGATGCTTATCCCATCCGAGGAGAAGTTGATTGTATTGATAAGGTGGGGGAGGCTAAGTAACTCACAAAAATTGACTTGCTGAAAGGATATTGGTGTGTTCCTTTGACTGAAAGGGCTAGAGAAATCTCAGCATTTGTCACATCTTCAAGGCTGTATGAATATGACGTGTTAACTTTCCGAATGAAAAATGCTCCTGGAACATTTCAAAGAATGATTGATTTGGTAAATAGAGGTTTAGAAAACACAGGGGCTTACAATCGATGATTTAGCATGCTGGGGCTGTTGAAAAATTGTTGGAACGGCTGTCTGTGGCCAGTCTTACAGTGAATCTCACTGAAGGAGAATTTGACCACGCCAGTGTCACGTATCTGGGGTATGTTGTAGGTCAGGGGCAACTCGCCCCTGTAAAAGCCAAGGTACAGGCTATTGCTGAGGTTACTGTTCCAACTAGCAAGCAGGCTTTGAGAAGGTTTTTGGGAATGATAGGGTATAAATGGAACTTCTGCAAAAACTTTGCAGATATCATTCTTCTCCTTACAAAACTCCTGGGGAACAGTGAGAGATTTGTATGGACTGAACTTTGCCAGGAGGCAGTTGAACGACTGAAAACTATATTGTGTTATCATCCCATGCTCAAAGCACCTGAGTTTTCAAAACCACTCTATAGCAATAGACGCTAGTGATGAGGCTGATGAGGCACAAAAGGGTGTGGAAGACATTGAACACCCAGTGGATTATTTCTCCAAGAAGATTAATGTGCATCAGAAAAATTATTCCACTGTGGAAAAACAGTTACTGTCACTTATTCTGGCTTTACAACATTTCAAAGTTTATGTTTGTCCTGCCCAGAAGCCACTGGTAGTTTACACAGATCATAATCCATTAGTATTTATGACTAATATGAAAAATAAGAACAGAAAGTTGTTGAGCTGGAGTCTGATATTGCAAGAATATGACGTAGAGATTAGATATGTCAAAGGTACTGACAACATTATAGCCGATTGTTTATCTAGATGGTAAGATCAAAATTGTACTCAAGTTACTTTGTTATCTGATGGTTACCTGTATATTGTTTCAAACACTGTAATATAAAGTTAACCTAAACTTATTCCTTCACAAAAAGTTCTTAAAAGGAAGGGGGGGGTGGTTATGGGTACCCCTACTTTGCAAAGGGGTCCAGAATATTCCCTATGAACTGTGCTGCTAATCAGAGAGTGAGGCATCTGGGGAGGAGGGAGGAGGAGAGAGGGGAGAGGGAGAAGGAGGTAATTATATAGGCGGTGTTTCCCTTTCCTCATTGTGGTGAAGTGGATGGTCTGCGGGATCGGGAAGGGGTCCTCGCCTCCTGGATGGGGCAGTCTGTGTGGGACAGGATCATTGTCTGTGGGCCGAAGATATCAGTTTCCCATCTGTGAGTATTGAGACCGATCCCGAGCGGGGAGATCCGATGTTGGCCGTGAGCCCTGCAGTGAGGGCCAATTACCCATTTGTTATCCAGTTATCTGGGCTCATCAAAAATGTGTCGATTTCATTGAATTATCCAAACTAAGAGCCCAGGCTGTCTATTTTGGCGGAATTGAAATGGAAGTCCTGCCAACAGGTCACGAGAGGGTGTTTACCGCAGATCTGCTCCACCCTCAGCTTTGTGATGAAAGATCACGTGGTGTGTGGTACAGTCCCCGAATGGGTGGTGATGTGTTCGGGAAATCTGATGTTGGCCACTGAGTCGTGTTAACTTCCCCTGAACTCGCCGCGCTTCCTGAGGCTCCTCACATTTGTCCTGGAGCTTTATGGCTGTTGTGTCTTCTCCCGGACTGGGGTGGGTGAGGAAGGAGAATGTCCCAGGTTGTGGGGATCTTTGATTTCACTGCTTGCTTTACCAAGCGACTGGGAAGTCTAGGGTGAGAATGGATTCTGTGATGTGCTGATCTGGATCCAAAGGTCTCTGCTGTTCCTCACAGTCACGGGCGGGGCAGTTACCATGCAAAGCGTGAAGTGTCCGGATGGGAAACTTCCTATGGTGCGTTGATAAAAAATTTGGTGAGGGTCAAAGTGGAAATGCCAAAGATCTTTCTGTTTGTTCTAACTTTGTCATTTTAAGATCCTTTATACAGTAGTGTGTACTATTAATTCAGTATGGGTGTGTTGATGGAGAACTATCATTAATTGTCCTTGATCTCCTGTCCACCTGGTTCTATCTGCTCATTCCCTGCCCATCTTGTTCAACCTTGTCCAGTCTCCCTCCCCTCAGGTTCAGTGATATGCTTCAACTATCTGGGTCAAACTTCGTCCACCCCGTATCTCACCTCTCCGATGATATATATCAGCAATCCTTCTTCTAACCCTTGTCTTCATTGAGAAGTATTTTTTTTCCACCTTTGGCCTCGCTGAGTTATTTCCAATATCAGTTTTTGTCAGATGGAATGCCGGAGGGTCATCAGGTCCCAGTTCTGTTGTGCATTGGTTTGGAGGTGCTAGTTTATGAACAGTGATGGGCTGACACACTGCTGCGTTTTACTGGCAGCAAAGAGTACTGGGAGAGTTGGTGCTTGGACTTCAATCCTGTGATTGTTATTCCAGGCAAATGGAAATGCTGATGTTTTGGCTTTGACTTTGGTTAGTGCCTCCACAGATGGGGCTGGATGGTTGTCCTTCTTCAATGAAGCAGAAATTTCGAGCAGCTGGACATTAGTTGTGGGGAAATCCTAGATTGCACTACCCAATGTGAGATTCAGGGACAATCTGTGAGGCTGTCAGGGATGTTGAGTGGCAGATTCAGCTGTGTGACTCTGTGAGGATGGGTCTTGGTATATCACAGGTTTTGATCCAGGTAAAACTGACCCGGGGAGCGAGCTGCTTGGGCTTGTGAGGTGTTGATCGAGTATTTCTGGTCAGGGATCAGATGTTTGTTTCTGGAGTTCCTTTGGAAGCAATGACTGCCAAAGGAGAGGCTATGAGTAAATCGGCAGTTCCATGTTTACAACAGTAGAAATAGACCCATGTGTTTGGTGTTCAAACTGTGTTTGGAAATCACACACCCCCACACTTTCACCTGTCTGTCACTCAGTGGAAGTCAAGCAGAGTCTCGAGTTGCTGGAGATCTGCACTAAAAACTGAAAATGTTTGAAGTCATTCTGATGAAACGTTATTAAGCTGAATTGTATAGTTTGTTCCTGTCCCCACAGCTGTTCCTTACCCGCTGAGCATTTCTGGAAATTCCAGTTTCTTTTTATTGAATTCACCCAGGAATGGTTTATATTTCCTGACGTTAACCTGGAAATGGAAATGGCTCATTCTGTGTTAGTAGAACAATAAAGAAACCACAACTTTTCCCTGTAAATTATCCTGGTTTCAATTTATCTCTTATTCCTGGAAACGTGTTCAGTAGAGTTGTTGCTAATGAGGTTCACATGAATAATCTCAGGAATGATCGGCTTTACGTATGAGGAGCATTTGATGGTACTGGACCTGTGCTCAATGGAGTTCAGAGGGATGGTGGGGGTGGTGGAGGGATGTATGGTGAAGTAAACCTCCCGAATGCTGAAAAGCCTGGATACAGTGGACATGGAGAGGATGTTTCCATTAGACAGAGAGTCTGTGATCTGACAGCACTGTCTCCGAATGAAGATGCTTCCCTTTAAAACTGAGATGAGAAATATTTTTGGCCAAAATATGTCTGATCTGTGGAATTTGTTGCTGCAGTAGTTGGTTGAGGCAGCCATTTGGGTATATTTATGACAGAGATGAATATATTCATGATTGCTGACTAACTCAGGGTTACAGGAGGAAGGCAGGAATATGCTGTTGGACTGAAAATCAGCGGTGGTTAAATGGTGGGGCAAATCAGATGGATCAAAACACCTCATTCTGTTCCTGACTGAATGATGGCTCCTTCTTATCCCACATCATTCTGTGATGAGTGAATGACAATAAAAGATTGTTTACTGAGATCATTATATCTGCCTTCAACGTTTAAATTTAAGTGAGTTTTGTTCCTAGCAATACTAAGCAGAAATGTTTGGTTCTCCTTTTCATTGTTAATGTGTTTTTGTTATCTCTGTGATTAAAGTTAGACCTGTGGTGAGAGGTTTATTTGATGAAAAACCTCATCTGGAAGCAAACCACGACTGAAGACGAGGGAACAGCAACAAATGAACCAGCCGCGGATTGAGAGCACCGACTGGAGAGAACAACTCTGAATCAACTGACTTGGAGTTCCCAGTGATTCCGTCAGGAGAAAGTTTGTTGAGTCTCGTTGACCCAAACACTGGTCCTTTAGACATTACATACCTGTACAGGGGAAGGTAGGAAATAGATGGAGTGAGTCTGAATGTGCCCAGAGCAACCATTTATGCCTCTATCAGACTGAGTTGCAATCACTCCAGGTCTGGTTATGTGCTTCCAGCAGTGCAGCCCTTTAAAACCACTTCCATTCTGTGGAAGTCGAATATGGATAAAGTCACTCAGAGTCCGTATAAGTACAAGCTCTTGACTCCAAGCACCCGATGCTTACTCAGTTAGTTGTTCAAACAGGAACAGTCTGTGAATGTTCCCGCCCAATGCACTGATTGACTAACAATTCCCCTTACACCACAGATATATCTGTACAGATACTCCCCACACAAGACAGGCTGGAGCCAAAGTTATTTACTATGACAGCCCCTAAAGACAAGTTTCAAAATAGTCATAATGGCTCACACACACAGAACAGACTGAAGCTGTCCTATCTCTTCGCATGAGCGACCAAGGAGATATTCATCCTGAAGCCCTAGCTAGCTACCCTGAAGAAGAAATATGGCTCAGCATGGCTTAGTACATCTGTTGATCATCAGCAGTTTCTTTCAGAAAAACTGGCTGCTATTGTTTAACGGTGTTAACCCTTTTACATACTTTATCATTCCCTCCTTTAGATTATTACATGATCAACAAAGCAGTAACTTTTTACAGAGAAAGCAACCAAGTAAAGCATTGACTTTTCAGTGGGTAAAAACGGCATACAACAGTAATTTTAACAATGATATGTACAACTATTAGGACATAATGCAATATGATGCCCCACATATTACGAAATAGGCCTTCGAAGATCACCATTTCGACCTTTCGGTGAACCTGTGTAAATCCTGCCCTACTCTCCTGATGCGGTCAGTCTCCTTGGGAGTGTGCTCGGAGAGGGAAGTAGCGTTAGTAGACTCATCAGGGATATAGGTGCAGCATTCTGTGTAAATAACAGCACAGGTTCCCCCTTTCTCAGCTGGGATAAAATCTAAAGCTGTACGATTCTGTACAACTGTTTGCTGGATTGCAATCATTTCAGTGGATATTTCTGTAACTTGGGCCTGTGTTTCTGTCAGGTCCCCTGCATTATTGTGGCCAGCTCCTCAAGTGCTTGTAGCCAAATTGATTATCTCTCGTGAATTCCTGGCTACTCCAAAGGAGAGAAAAGCGATCATTCAAAATTGCTCAGTCTCAGTTATTTCTCTCGGCTGCTGGGCACATGCAGTTATGGCCAGGAAGCGTGTTCCCCAGTAAAGGAAATTCCAGTTGGTGGGGGCTTGAGATACCATCCCTCAAAACACCCGTAGCCACAGTCATCTCTGAGTGGACCACAGTTCCTCACTCTCTTCCCCAGGTGTTATTTGAAAAAGCCCAGGCTGAGAGTTCCTCACTCTGGTTGATGGTGATTACTGACATTTGAATCATTGTTTTACCATACTGAGGAATTTCGGCACAAGTCCAGCAGTCCCCTGGTTCTACCTGTTTGGCATAGGTGTGACAGAGAGACAGAAAGGTGTTAACCTGGGGGCCCCTGGATGCTGGGGTGAGCCTTCTTAAAGACATAAAAGCGAACACCATTGTTACGCACGAATAACGGTTTAAATGAACCAGCAGCAATAGACCACACCTGGAGTCCGGTTTTGATGTTAAAACCACTGTCTTTATTCGTATCTGCTTACAATATAGCAAATTAAGCAAAATACCAAAAATTAAAAGTGTTATGAGTACACATATGTGTAAATATAACTCCCAAACCATTGAGCTCAGGGAATACCAAGCTCAAAGTCTTGAGATGGTAAAGTATGAAAGTTCAGTTCATCCACGGAATCAATGATGAAAGACACATCACAAGCTTGTTTACACAAGCAAGCAAGTGTAAACAAGCTGCACAGTCAAATAGTTCTGCCCCTCTCTCTCTTAGTAAGAGTCAAACAGGAGCTGAGAAAGCCGGCGTCTGACGTCGCTCAAGCACCCTCTCTCAAAATGACAGTCCATGGCAAGAGACCTAGAGGTTCATCACTCTACGATCAACATTTTCCTTTAGTCTGAGAGAGTCCTTCTACTCAGCTCCTTCAGTAACACGTTTGCAGTCTGTTCAATGCATTGCCCCTTCAGTTTCACAGCCATCGGAGTGGTCAATAACACTTGATATGGTCCTCTCCACCGAGGTCGAGTTTCCCTCGATCCCAGTTCTTGATCAGGACAAAATTCCCAGGTTCTATGGTGGGATAGTCACTCTTCTCTGTGGAGTAGTTCTCTTCCTTGTAAGCCCACCGTACCTGTCAATGTAATGCTTGGAAAATTTTGGTTAGCTGACATATGTATTTCCCCAGCTCTTCCCCTAGGGTATGAATTTCCAATTCTGCTGGTAGATTTTCTGGGAGAAATGATACAAAAGGTCTTGGTCCCCAGGGTGTCCTCATGGGTCATCCGTAAATGATTTCCCATGGGGGCTAACCCTGTTGGAATAGGTCTAACAGTAGTACCTTCAACCAAGTGAGTCCAGTCTCTGCTGTTAGTTTGGCCAATTTACTCTTCAGTCTGCCATTTGCTCTCTCCACTGTGCCAGTGGCCCGTGGGTGGTGTACACAATGGTATTGTTGCTGGATAGCTAGTTTGTTATGTACTTCTTTGTTTACTTTCTCCACAGAGTGTGTGCCATTGTCAGAGCTCAGCATCTCTGGCAGGCCATACTGGGGAATTATTTACCATAATAATACCTTCATAACAGTATTATTGGTAGTTGGAATAGCTTCAATCCATCTACTAAACACATCTATAATATCTAAGCAGTATCTATAGCAATGTACTGTAGGCAATTCAATCAAATCAACTTGTAGACACGAGAAAGGTCCGCCTGGCAAGGGACTCGTACCCGATGTGCAGGGTACAGGTTACCAACCATTCCCTCCTTTCCCAGGTGTGAATAATTATGTATATTATCAACCAAAATTGGTAAAAACTGTATAGGAAAACAAAGCTGTCCCGCTGGGGTAATCCAAAAACCTAGATCGGGGTCTTTCTGGAACCCCATCTGGGACCACAGTTTGCGCTCCTCCTCAGAGTCGTCCCCCTGAAAAGTACGCACCTCCCTCATGTCTGGCAAACCCGTTCTGCTTTAGTCACGGAGGGTTGTTTGATGGGAACCTGAGGGGACTACAACTACTGACGATTGTGCTGCACTTTTCGCTGTCTCATCCACTAAAGCATTGCCTTTAGTGACCCGGTCGGACATGCAGGTGCCGGCTGCTCACTTAATAACAACCAAAACAAGAGGTAGCTGTCGAGCGGTGAGTAAGCTCTTTACAATGGTGGCATTACTAATGGGGTGGCCAGAGGAAGTCAGGAATCCCCCTGTTCCCAGAGAGCCCTGTAGTCATGTACAATCCCAAATGCATAACGGGAGTCTGTGTAAACGTTCCCACTTTAGTCTGTTGCTGGGATACAGGCACGAGTCAGAGCAAACAGCTCAGCCTTCTGGGCGGAGACAGCTGCTTCAAAAGAGGCCTGTTCAGTTACTTCACTGTCCGTCACTATCGCATCGTTTCCCTGCTGGATCCACAAAAGAGCTTCCATCCTCATAAAACAGTGTCTCAGGCTTGAGGGGGTATTGCAGAATGGATGGGAGAGTCTGTCCTTCTTTCACTGTGATCCGGACGGGCTAGAGGGGGTATTGCAGAATGGATGGGAGAGTCTGTCCTTCTTTCACAGTGATCCGGACGGGCTAGAGGGGGTATTGCAGAATGGATGGGAGAGTCTGTCCTTCTTTCACTGTGATCCGGACGGGCTAGAGGGGGTATTGCAGAATGGATGGGAGAGTCTGTCCTTCTTTCACAGTGATCCGGACGGGCTAGAGGGGGTATTGCAGAATGGATGGGAGAGTCTGTCCTTCTTTCACTGTGATCCGGACGGGCTAGAGGGGGTAATGCAGAATGGATGGGAGAGTCTGTCCTTCTTTGATGGTGAGCCGGACAGGGGGCAGTTGGTGCGGCCGACTTCATGGTCTGAAATTGCCCAGAGATGGGGGGACAACGTCTTGGGTTTGGTCAATATTAAAAGAATGACTTACCAGATGTCCTGTCTTCACCTCAGACTCCTTCCAGTATCGGAGTAGGCGCGCGGCCAAGTCTTGCCAGTCTCCCTCAGTGCTGGAGGCCTGTTTCCTCAGGGTGTAGGCAAGGAACCATAGGCAATTTGGCATGAACCCAGGGCAAACCCTAACGGTGGTTTGGGGAACCACCAGTCCTGACTTTCGCCAAATGATATCTGGAACTTCAGCCAGTAATGCTCTGCCCGCTCTTCCTTCATCCTCTCCAATCACTGTGACTGGGAACTTCTGTCCCTCATGGGTGCATAATATTAGCTTTCCTCAGTGACGCACCCTGTAGGGTCATAACACAGAGTCACATGAGAGTCGGCTGCTGGTGGAAGTTCCACAACAGATTTACCAAATCCTCACCTGTTGTTCACCTCTCGCTCTCTCTGGGATGAGGTCCAAATAGTCACCACTCTGTAGGCGAATAGGTTTCCCTTGAATTTCCTGCAGACTGAAGAAGTCGAGCTTCTCTGTCATAGAATTATGGAGACGGTCAGTACGGAAACAGGCCGTTTGGCCCATCTAGTCAATCCCCCCAAAAATTTAAGCTGTCTATTGCAACTACCTCCACCGGGACCATCACCCTCCATACCCCTACCATCCAGGCTCCCATCCAAACTTCTTTTAAATGGTGAAACTGAGCTCATTTTCACCACTTGTGCTGGCATCTCATTCCACACTCTCACGATCATTTCAGTAAAGAGCTTTTCCAAATGTTCTCGTTAAATTTTCACCATCCCCACTTACCCATGACCTCTGGTTGTCATCCCACCCAACCTCAGTGCAAAACGCTGCTTGCATTTATCCTATCTATACTCTCATAATCTTGTATACTTCTAACAATTTCCCAAAGCTATGTACAATTTCCTTGTTTATGTTTAGAGCCTATTGTTAGGTGTATGAGATGATCGTGTGGTCGCCAGAGGTTTTTTTTCCCCCCAGAGCTGAAATGGCTAACGTGAGGGGTCATAGTTTTAAGCTGTTTGGAAACAGATACCGAGAGGATGTCAGGGGTACGTGGTGGGTGCGTAGAATGCACTGCAGGCTATTTGTTTGAGAGTATTTCAGTTATTCTGGGGCCAGGAGCCCTTGCAGCTCAGTGGGAACAGGGAATCATACCAATGCAGAGAGTCAAACTGAGCCAGGTCACAGATTGGAGATGGCAGAAATGTCCCATTCTTATAGAGACAGGAAGAGCATCAGAGTTTGATGGTCATTCCAGATCCCAGCACTTTGCCCAGTTTGAAGATGATTTCTCCATCCAAATTGTGTTGAACCTCAATGTAAGAGTGTGATGTCAGATCACACCTTGACAACTCAAGTGATCTCACATGAAATGTTGCTCGACTCCCATTGATGGATTTTGTAAATCTCTTTACAGGCTAAAAATAACAAATAATTTATCTACGGGAATATTGAACACAACACGCCAATTTTGCTGTCTCTGTCCAGATACATAATAAGTGGAGCAAGGGATCCACTCGATCATCCTTCCTACTCAGACTGTGGGGAGGGTTTCAGTTGGTCATCTGACCGACTGGCACACCAGTCATTTTACACAGGGGAGAGGCCGTTCACCTGCTCAGACTGTGAGAGTGGATTCACTTCGTCATCTCAACTGAAGGTACATCAGCGAGTTCACACTGGACATGGCCATTCACCTGTTCTGTGTGTGAGAAGGGATTCAATTGGTCTTCCCACCTGTGGACTCACCAGTCAGTTCACACTGGGCAGAGGCTGTTCATCTGCTGAAGTTGTGAGGCAGGATTCACTCGGTCATCTGACTTCATGGCTCACCAGCAAGTTCACACTGGGGAGAGGCCATTCATCTGCTCGGAATGTGGGAAGGGATTCATTTCGTCATCTCAACTGAAGTTACATCAGCGAGTTCACACTGGGGAGAGGCCGTTCATCTGCTCGGAATGTGGGAAGGGATTCATTTCGTCATCTCAACTGAAGTTATATCAGCGAGTTCACACTGGGGAGAGGCCGTTTTCTTGCTCAGACTGTGGGAAGGGATTCACGCAGTTAGCTAGCCCACAAGCACACCATTTAGTTCACACTGGGGAGAGGCCATTTACCTGCTCGGACTGTGGGAAGGGTTTCACTCGGTCATCTTAACTGAAGGTACATCAGCGAGTTCACACTGGAGAGAGGCCATTCACCTGCTCGGACTGTGGGAAGGGATTCACTCGGTCATCTCAACTGAAGGTACATCAGCGAGTTCACACTGGGGAGAGGCCATTAAGCTGTTCGGACTGTGGGAAGGGATTCAAGCAGTTAGCTAGCTTACAGGCACACCATTTAGATCACACTGGGGAGCGGCCGTTCACCTGCTCAGACTGTGGGAAGGGTTTCACAGAGTTATCTAGCCTGCAAGCACACAAGTCAGTTCACACTGGAGAGTGGCCGTTCACCTACTCAGACTGTGGGAAGGGATTCACTCTGTCATCTTGCCTACTGACACACCAGTCAGTTCACTCTGGAGAGGGGCCATTCACCTGCTCAGACTGTGGGAAGGGTTTCACTCGGTCATCTTAACTGAAGGTACATCAGCGAGTTCACACTGGGGAGAGGCCATTCAGCTGTTCGGACTGTGGGAAGGGATTCAGGCAGTTAGCTGGCTTACAGGCACACCATTTAGATCACACTGGGGAGAGGCCGTTCACTTGCTCGGCCTGTGGAAAGGGATTCACTCGGTCATCTGAACTGAAGGTACATCAGCGAGCTCACACTGGGGAGAGGCCATTCACCTGCTCAGACTATAGGAAGGGATTTACACAGTTAGCTGGCTTACTGAGACACCAGTCTGTTCACACTGGGGAGAGACCGTTCACCTGCACAGACTGTGGGAAGGGATTCACTCAATCATCTCATCTGAAGGTACATGAGCGTGTTCACACTGGAGAGTGGCTATTCACCTGCTCAGACTGTGGGAAGGGATTCACTCAGTTTTCTCGCCTACTGACACACCAGTCAGTTCACACTGGAGAGAGGCCGTTAACCTCCTGTTAATGTGGGAATGTATTCACTCAGTCATTTAATCTTATGTAACTCTCACTCCGGCTAACAGCTTAATATAGGTGTTGATAGCCCCCTAGCTCGACCAAATTTGGGTGTATGCTGCGCCATGTCCCCTGTTACAAATCAGTACCCCGAAATAACAAACAGTACACAATATGTGGTTAATAATTCTTACTCTGACTATAGGGTTGTAAAGTAAAAAAAAACAGGGTCCACTCTGTCCATTTCTGGCTTCTCATCTCTTCCCCAGCAAAAGCCCATGAAATTTTCTCATCCAGACTCACAAGAAAGAACATTTCTGTCATTGGATAGCCCACCACTCCGAAACCCTGTTATCTCTACTTGTAAACTAGACATTGCTGCTACAGAGAAACCATTACATCAGCAGTGAAACCTTACAGCATGTTACACTTGTGACACACTACCGGGTTCACACTGGGGAGAAAGTTTCAATAAGCTGCCTGCTGGATATTTGCCCATCACTCTTGCTGAATGCAATTTTGAGAGCGATTGTATGTGTTGAACTCTGCAGTAATTGCTGCTGCTCCCCAGGCACGGGGGGGAGCATATTCACCTTTAATGGGACTAGATGTGTGACAAACAAATCAGTTCTATCTTAAACACTGTCTCCGGTACTTAGTGAATTTATAACACACCTAGAGTACAGTAGAGAGTCACCTCAGGCTGGCTGAACACTGCCAGTGATTCTCTTCCACAACTGATCTTTCAAATCCTCACCTGTTGTTCTCCTCTCGCTCTCCCTGTGAATGAGATCCAAATAGTCACCACTCTGTAGGCGAAGAGGTTTCCCTTGAATTTCCTGCAGACTGAAGAAGTCGAGCTGACTGCACATCTGTCTGAGATGTTCTTCGCCCCTCTAGTCTCTGGGCTGAGGAAGAATGACATTGGTAGTTAAACTCTTTAATCACGACTCATGTCCACATAATGGGTCACTTTCCCCGCTTCTAAAGTGCTGTTAGAGAACCCACTGTCCTCTAAAGACTGAAAGCAGAGTGGGAAACCATCAACTGTATTTTATTTATTTTGTAATTTTTTTTGATTGAAGTTTGTTATGAGTGATGAACAGTCCTGCTGGTCAATGGGGTGCAGGGCTAAGCATTCCCAAACCCCCCTGCTGAGAACTACGAACTATTAATGTTGCGATGCTGCTCATGAGAGAGAGAGATAAAGCCCAGGCAACGACATCTGTTACAGATAAGAGGGGGAGAGAGACTGTTGATTTACTGTATTTTGACTCTTCCTGGATTATTTACCTTCCACTACAAGGACTTCACTTTGCTCGTTAACATTCCTCAGGAGATAACAGGAGGGGCCTGATTTGGTGGACATGGTCATTCAGAGTAGATGGATAGCTGAGAACCTGTGAGTGGGGATAAAAGACAGGTCTGGAGAGACACCCTTCAGACACACCTGTGGACACTGACTGAGTGTTGTGAACCCACAGAAAGGTGGGGGCTTCGGAGACCGAACCAGGAGATCGGTCAGTAAAGCTCACAGTGTTACAGCAGGGCCGGTGGGACTTGTGTGTGTGTGTGTGTGTGTGTGTGTGTGTGTGTGTGTCCACTCATGCCAGAGTGACGAGTCCACCACAGAAGAATGGAGAGGTCAGAATGACCACACCGATATAACGGATTAAGAAAGCAAAGAAAGGTTTGCCTGACTGTAGCTGTTACATCTCGCTCGCTCTCTCTCTCTCTCTCTCCAACCATTACAATACAACAACTATAACTACATCAGCACTCATGAACTGAACTTTATCCTTTTCTATGACAATTTATTTACCCCTAGATATCAATAGACCTTGTTTATTATTGATTATTATTATTATTCCTACACTTTTAGGTTTATTACTGCTAACTTGTTTTATATGTATATTTGCATTTTTGATATTGTATTGTGTAGTTTACTAATAAACACCTTTAGTTTCGTACCACCAGACTCCAACGGATTCTTCTTTCTCTGCTGATCAGATGCCCAGTTACGGGATATGTAACAAGTTCATCAAACAAACAGCTCCATAAGATGTATTTCAGACATTGTACACCTATAATCATATATATCACAAAATCTCCATAAAGTATTTATCTGGGATATACACTTATAGAAAACAGTGGAAAGAAACAAACAAGCAAAAGGAAAGAACAATTTACAAGTAGGGAGTGATTTTTTTTTAAAGATTCATTGATTTGTGAGATTAAAATCAGGCCTATGAGGCATTATGTAGTTAAACCATTTTGCCCAGTATGAATCAAATTGTCCCAGCTTATGGTTAACAGATGCTGTTATCTTCTCCATTTTTCAAATGTCCATTGTAATTTCCATCCATGTATTTAAAGTTGGGCTCTCCTGTGATAACCATTTCCAAGTAAGAGTCTTTTTACCAGCCACCAATAGTATATTCATTAAATATTTAACTCTTTTCACCCATTCTTAAGGTATATATCCAAAATATATGGTCTTACTCTCCAAGGGTATTTCACATTTAAAGATGTTTACTTCGGGCATTATGTATCCCCCTCCAATAGTTTTTGATAACAGGGCAGTCCCAAAAAATATGATAATGATTTGCATTTTGATTTCCACAATTTCTCCAGCAAATAGGGAGGTTACCATCATAATGGGATTTCTGAGAAGGTGTAATGAAATATCTTTTTAAGTGTTTCCATCCGAACTCCCTCGATTTCTGTGAATTGGTGCACTTCCATTGATACCTCCATATTGCTGTCCGTTCTTCCTCAGATATAATTACTCTCCTTCCTTCTCCCATTTTGATTTAATGTATGAAGTCGAATGTGTTTTAGATTTGACACTCCCTTATACATGCTTGAAATGATTCTACTACCATTATCTGAATTATATGCTTTTCTAAAGAGCTCTATCAAGCATGTAATTGCCTTGGTTACATTTTTAAGCATCTTATTAACATATTGTCGCATCTGTAAATACCGAAAAAAATCTTGTTTTTCTAATAAGTGTTTCTCTTTAAGCATTTCAAAACTGAACAGTGTTCCTTCTTTCATTATGTAGCAAATAACATTTATTCCTTTAGCTGTCCAGTCCTTAAATCTAGCATCCAATTTATTTGGTGTAAAATCAGTCATATGCACTCCATCTAAGAATTGCAATATATCCCTCTAGATTATATTTTTTATAGTAGTTTTCCATATTTTAAGAGTCAATTTCACCCATGGTTATCAATAGTATTTATGTAACTTTGCAGGTTATCATCAGCCAAAATTGCTTGTATGGGGATGGGAAGTACCCGCTCCTCAATGTTTTTTCCATTGAGCGTCAGATGATGGGTTGCACCAACGTACCACAGCTCTCAACTGTGCTGCAAAATAATAATCTCTAAGAGAAGGCAAGCCCCATCCCCCCTTTTCCTTTACTAATTGCGACGTTTTTAGACGAACTCTAGGCCTTTTACCCTGCCGAATATACCTTGATAGCATCTTGTTCCATTGATTGAATTGATTTTGATTCATCTCTGTTGGTAAGGTCTGAAAGAGATATAACAGTCTGGGCCTAATATTAATTTTAATGGACTCAATCCTTGCACTGAGACTGGAAAAAGTAATCAGACTCCATCATGTCACACCTTGCTTAATTTGTTTATATAACGGCTGATAACTACATTGTGATAATTTTGCCAAATCTTTTGGCATAATGATGCCCAAATATTTGAAAGACTGTGTACCACGCCCAGGAGTATCGACTTCCAATTTCTCTTGGTGGGCTATAGTAATATGAAAGTAATTGGGTTTTATCTATGTTGATCTTGTATCCTGATAATGGACCATATTGTTCAAAGAATTGCATCAATTCAGGTAAAGAGTGTGTTGGTTGCCCTAGATAGACCAAAATGTCATCCACATAACAAGCCAATTTATGCTCTGTCCCTTTAATGGTAATTCCCCTGATATCTTCATTTTGTCTGATGTATTGAGCTAATGGTTCCAGATAGTGCGAAGAGTGGTGGTGGCCATGCACATCGCTGTCTCGTACCCCTTTCTAGGGTAAGACTATTTAATAAACATCCATTGACTTTAATCTGAGCAGTAGGATTGTCATATAGTTCTAATAATTGTCTTGGAAATCAAATCTATGTAAAGCTCTGCAGAGAAAATTGCAATTAAACGAATCAAATGCCTTTTCAGCGTCCATGCTTACCACTATTGCTTCGATTTTTTTTTGTATATGATCCATAATGTGAAGTATTTTTGTATACTGTCTTGTATCTGGCGTTGTCGTATAAAACCAGTCTGATCATTACCTATCAGTATGGGTAGAAACTCCTCTAATCATTTGGCCACGATGGAGGTAAATAACCTATAATCTACATTAAGAACGGATATTGTCCTAAATGACCCGCATTTCATTTTATCCTTGCTTTCTTTCGGTATGGCTGAGATTATCGCTTCCTTCCAACTGGGTGGCATTTGTGCCTTTTTTAGAGCCCAGTTTAGTGTGGTGAGTAAAACAGGAATTAGCTCATTTTTAAGTTCTTTGTACCACTTTGCCGTATACACATCTGATCCTGGTGACTTGCTTAATATAAGCCGACTAAATGAAGCATTTTAATCAACTTCAGTTATGTCATCAGTCATCCTTCTATTTTGTTCTTCGCTTAAAGTGGATAATTCTAGGGAATTCAAGAAGGTGTCAATTTGGGTGATGCTTCCCCCTAAAGCTTTGGAATATAGTGTTTTGTAAAACACTTCAAAAGCTTCTTGAATATAACTTAGCTTATTTTTTTTATCATTTTCGTTCTTGGGTCCCTAATTCTATGAATTGTATGTTCTGTTTTTTTTTTCAGTTTCTACGCTATTATTTTCATAGATTTCGATCCACTTTCATAATGTCTCTGTTTCAGAAACTTTTAGTTTTTCCTGATTTCTTTCGTTGCCAAATTATTTATTTTATTCCTAATTCTTGTAATTTCCCCTAATGTATCCTGTACTAAATTCAATTTGTGTTTTTTCTCTAGTTCCTTCAGCTTATTTTGTAAATCCCCTTATGTTTTATTCCTTATTTTTTTTTTCTTCTTATTTGAAGATATCGCTATAATGTTCCCTCTTAAGACCGCTTCAGAGTATCCCATAAAATGGGAGGTGAAAACTCTCCATTATCATTAAATTCTAAGTAGAGACCAATTTCTTTTTTAATTTGTTCCTGAAAGTACGGATCATTTAGTAGACTTGAATTTAGTTTCCATATAGTATTCTTTGTTTGTAGGTCAAAATCAACATTATCACTTAAATGAGTTTCCAGTAAAAATACCACATGTGCTTGTCCATTTTTTTCATTTTGGATAAAATTCTCTTAAGTCTGATTGGATTTAATAGCCCATTTGCATTAAAAGAAATTAATTTTACCTTGTCCTTATCCATCTGTATTTATCTGTCAATGTATCATTGAAATTACAATAAAACTTAGTCGATCTACTCCCTGAACAAATAAGAACCAACAAACGCAAATAATAACAAAAATGGCAACAAACGTGTGACTCCAAGGCTGAGGTCTCCAGTAGACGACCCTGCGTTGAGCTAGAGGAAATGTCTAGCTGTGGGGATAACCCCTCCTACTTGTGAGTTGAGGGCCCCCATTGCAGTATTCTTAAATGTCAGTGAACAAATCCATTACACAGAAAAGATTTCCCTGTGTACTCCTATCTATCTATATATAGATAGATAGATAGACATGAACACACACACACACACACACACACACACACACACACACACATATATATATATATATATTCATTTTGCTGGGGAAAAAAGGAGTAAGTGAGCAAATAGAGAATAACAACTAAGTAATATAAACAACAATACACACAAAATGCTGGTAGAACACAGCAGGCCAGGCAGCATCTGTCGGGAGAAGCGCTATCGACGTTTCTGGCCTGCTGTGTTCCACTAGCATTTTGTATGTGTTGTTGTTTGAATTTCCGACATCTGTAGATTTCCTCGTGTTAGCTAAGTAATATAAAATCCACATTATAATGTATTTCTCGAGATAGGTATATAACCGTGTACTTTTGCTTCTGTTTAGCTTCTCAACATTTTTAAAGTTAGCCAAATCTTATGGCTCTTCTGAAGGGGGTGAGGACTGTCTTTGGGAAACTCCCGGTCTCTTCCTGATATGTTTCCCTCGGCTTCCTCCCGCCTCCTGCCTTCTCGTTTCTCGCACTATATCCCAAGCCGAGCGGGACAATTCCTCAACCAGGCTTTCTTTCGTTTTGGTCATGCTGCCGGGCAACCCACTGGCCTTCATGTCTGTAGTCGCCTCTTCCACTGTCTGGTACAACTGCATCCCATTGTCATAAAACACTCGAAGTTTACCAGCGTACGGAGTTTGAAATCTAATCTTATTTTTTTTTAATGCTCGTTTTACTTCGGAGTATTCTTTGCGTTTCTGGAGGACCGCGGGGTGTGTAATCTTGGTCGAAATATATTAATTTATACTCTAAAAACAATATCAATACCCGGAGACTTCTAGCATTGCCGTTACATCCGAAGGGCTATAAGGAGGAGCTGGGGAACTGAGCCTCATATTATTGGTGAGAGATGCAGAGAAGGGATTCTGAAGAGCCGGATTGGGCGATAATGTTTCGCGAATTGAACTGAGTTTATGAGCATGTCAACAAAAGTTAAAAGAATGCGCAGTGCTAGGCACTCACTACCGGAGCATTGATATTGACATCGTGATAGGGGGCACAATGTGCTAGAGGTATGGGGGATGTCCTTATTTAGGAGTACAGGACTGGGACCAGTGATGCGTCGCAGCGATCAATGTTGGGTATTTGATAAATCACTATACAGGTCCTTAATTAAAGGTCCGGCATCAACATCAGGGAAGCATGACTTGCATAAGATTCCAGGGTCATGAAACAAAATCTAAAATACTGTCTGCGGCTTTTCTGGCGGCTTAAACGTATGAAGCTGTTTCATATCATAACAGAGGAGGCTTAACTGCGAACTGCTCGAGTTTTGGAATTTGTGAATTGTATTGTCACGCTGGACGCAGGAAGATTCAACAAAACTAGAAATTTTATTAATCAAACTGAAAAAAGCACCAAAAGCAGTAGAAATTACACATTCTTGTACAATTTGAAATAACTCGGCCGTAATTTCATTGCGCAAGGACCAGGCCGACAGAGCCCCGAGGGTTTAGCCCTTCCACTTTAAATACACTCCAGGGTACGAAGGAATCCTTGTCCAGCTAATCAAACCACCGATTCGTGAGCAGCTTACAGGTAACCATTGTGATAAGTGCCGAAAGTCCACGGGTACTTAATTGGACACCGGCAAAGTCTCAAGGAAAGTTAATTGGAACTATCCAGGGGCAATGGCTGCTCACATGGGAATGAGAGACGTCTCAACTGTAACACATCAACACCAGAAACACAACAATACATTACAACTAACATTACTAAATCTCAGGGAACACGCACACACACCAAAAACAGTAAGGAAGGCTGAGAACTCCAGAATACTCCATCGGCGACCCGGGTTTGTGACAGAACCCGCCTTCCTATGACCGGCACCTGACGGCCCACAGCGATCTTGAGCGTACAATGGAATTCTGAAGTAAACCCAAGATCCGAAATATTCCCGATTCCTCCGGACCCTATCCGTCACAAACTACAAAGTATTGTAGGTGTCCCTTTAATTTCGTGAGTTAAACAGTCTATGGATTGTGTAAACTGTCTCACCGTCTGAACTCCCAGGTGGAGTGTGTGGCTTGGGATTCCGGGTCAAATTAATTGCTTCAATTTCGATGCAAGAAAGGTGGGATGAAATCTCATAGAACGGGGAAGCTGTAATCCGTATGCTAACGGGTTAATTTTCCTAACGTATTTAAGGAGACTGATAAAGCGAGTTGTTAGTTTACGTGATTCTCGTTTGAGTGGAAGATAATTATCTCAAAGCCAGTTCCGCTGAGCAGAGCTGGGAGGTGAATCGAGCACCTCTGTCCGATACACTATCAGTGGGAAACCGTGTGTACGGAAACCCTGGCGCATGAGATGTTCTGCGGTTTGTCCTGCTGATGGGAGATTGTTTAGAGCAATGAATCAGCAAGCCTTGGAAAGCCTATGGAGCACAAGTGAAATAGTGGAAATGGAAGTGACGGAGTCAGACTAGTAATAAAATCTTCAGAAAGGTTAGACCGGAGTCATGAAGGACAGGGTAGAGGAATGGGGACTGCTCCGCGCGACATTCCTGCGACCAGCAATATCAACCGACGTTGACTGGATGAGGGATAGCCCGGGTTACCAAGGGGATAAGAGTGATGATCATTTAATTCAGAGTGAGAACAAAGGTGAGCAAGGAAAAGGGTCAGTTTTTGAGGGTGACAATCCCTGTCCGTCACGGAATTAACCCAGTGAACTGGACACAAGGATGTCATCCGCTCCATATTCTTTTCGCGGCGAATTATAGGATTCATCTCGAAAACTCGGCTCCCTGTCTCTGCATTGCCTTTAAAGTCTCCTGGTGAACCAAGCCTTGCGGTACCCCACTAGTCACTGCCTGCCATTCTGAAAAGGACCCTTTAATCCCTACTCTTTGTTTCCTGTCTGCCAACCAATCAATTCCATGTGCTCTACTTTTGCCCACTAATCTCCTATGTGGGACCTTGTCAAATGTTTTCTGAAAGTCCAGGTACACTACATCCACTGGCTCTCGCTTATTCATTTTCATAGTTACATCCTCAAAAAATTCCAGAAGATTAGTCAAGCATGATTTCCCCTTCGTACATCCATGCTGACTCGCACTGATCCTGCTACTGCTATCCAGAACAGCAGGAAAGTGGATGAAGGCAAGGCAATGTATATTGTTTACATGGGTTTTACTAAGGCATTTGGAAAGGTCGCGCATGGGAGACTGATCCAGTAGGGTGAATTACTCGCATTCAGGATGAGGTATTAAATTGGATTAGACATTGGCTTTGTGGGAGAAGCCAGAGAGTGGTAGTAGAGGGTTGCCTCACTGACTGGAGGCCTGTAACTAGTAAACATAAAGTACACTTCAGATGCTGTGGTCAAATCAACACGTACAAACAAGCTGGAAGAACTCAACAGGTCGGGCAGCATCCATTGAAATGAACATTCAACGTTTGGGCCAAGACCCTTCGTCAGGACTGAAGAAGGAGGTGGCAGGGGCCCCATAAAGAAAGTTGGGGGAGAGAGGTGATCGGAGGAGGGAGGAACCTCTCCCACTGGTATGAACATCGAATTCTCCTACTTCCGGTAATTCCCTCCCTCTCCCTTCCACCAACTTTCACTCTATCTCCTCTTCTAGCTGCCTATCACCTCTCTCATGACTCTGCCTTCTGCTACTACCCATAGTGCTTTCAAGCTTACATTCCTTCTTCATCTCTCCTGCCTATACCCTCCTGTTTCCCCTCCCCCAACCCCTTGATCTTTCCTCTGATTGGTTTTCCACCCTGTCCCCACCTTCTTTATGGGGCCCCTGCCCCTTCCTTCTTCAGTCCTGACGAAGGGTCTCGGCCCAAAACGTTGACTGTTCATTTCAACGGACGCTGCCCGACCTGCTGAGTTCATCCTGCTTGTTTGTACGTGTTGGCCTGTAACTAGTAGTGGGCCACAGAGATCGATCTGGGTCTTTTGTTGTTTTCCATGTATCTCGGTGGTTTGGATGATAATGTGGTTAACTGGATCATCAAATCCGTGATTGTAACCAGGTTTGTGGTGCAGTGGACAGTGAAGAAGGCTTGCAGACGGATCTGCTTCTGCTGCAAAAAAAAAGCTTAAAAATGGCCAATGGAATTCAATGCAGAAAATGCGCGGCTTTGCAATGTTGTTCTTCCACAGTGAACGGCAGGGCACTAAGGAATATCGCACCATAATGGGATATGGGAGCAGCAATGCTCCATAATTACTACTTTAAAGATTTACTAGAATGTTACCTGGGTTTCAGCACCTAAGTTACAGGGAAATGTTGAACAAGTTAGGTCTTTATTCTTTGGAGCGTAGAAGGTTGAGGGTGGACTTGATAGAGGTATTTAAAATTATGAGGTGATAGTTCAAGTTGACGTTGATAGGCATTTTCCATTTAGGGTAGGCGAGATTCAAACAAGAGGACATGATTTGACAGTTAGGGGGCAAAAGTTTAAGGGTAACATGAG
This sequence comes from Hypanus sabinus, assembly GCF_030144855.1. Lineage (NCBI taxonomy): Eukaryota > Metazoa > Chordata > Chondrichthyes > Myliobatiformes > Dasyatidae > Hypanus > Hypanus sabinus. Next base: position 407,703 of record NW_026779281.1, read on the forward strand.
GGGGAATTTCTTTATTCAGAGAGTGGTACCTGTGTGGAACGAGCATCCAGTAGAAGTGGTAGAGGCATGTTCGGTATTGTCATTTAAAGTAAAATTGGATAGGTATCTGGACAAGAAATGAATGGTGGGCAGGTTATGTGCTGAGTGCGGACCAGTGGGACTAGGTGAGAGTAAGCGTTCGGCACGGACCAGAAGTGCCGAGATGGCATACCTCCGTGCTGTAATTGTTATATGGTTTTATATGGTTAATTCCTGTGAAGTGGCGGCAGAAGCAGATAGGATCGCACAGAAAGCTTTAGTCCTATTGGCCTTCTTAAATCAATTTACTAAGTACAGTGGACGGATGTTATGCTGAAGTTGTAAGACATTGGTAAGGCCTGATATTATCTGCAGTTTTTTGTTCACCTACCTTCAAGATAGATGCAAATGAGGCTTAAAGTGTACAGGGGAAATGGACAAGTACGTTGCAGGGGCTGGATGAACAAGTGAGGACTACATTCTTCAGAACATAGAAGAATGAGGGGAGATTGATCGAGGTAAACAAAATTATGAGCTCAAACAAGTCATTGACTCTGGTACGTTTTCTCTCTCACTGTACCTAGTGTAGTAAATGCCGGTTCTGTGTTCTTCATGCTGGTTGTTGGAGTCCTGGGATCCAGCTGCAGCTCCTTGAAGACTGTGTGAGGGATCTGGAGCAGCACCTTGATGATCTTCAGCGTATCCGGGAGAATTGAAATGAATTGGCTTTATTACTTAGATCCTTCGTGGATATGAGGACTAAAAATCTTTACGTTACGTTTCCGTCGAAATGAGCAATCTGCAATTTAATTTAAAATAAATAGTACATTCAACACGATAGTCAACACAACATAAAAATACATTTGAGTCAGCATAAATTAAGCAGTCTGATGGCCTCGTGGAAGAAGCTGTTCCGGAGCCTTTTCGTCCCGGATTTTATGCTGCTGTACCATTTCAGGATGGTAGCAGATGGAAAAGTTTGTGGTCATGGTGACCCGGGTCCCCAATGATTCTTGGGGCCCTTTTTAACACACCTGTCTTTGTAAATGTCCTAAACTGTGGGAAGTTCACAACTACAGATATACTAGGCTGTCCGCGCCACTCTCTGCAGAGTCCTGCGAATTGAGGGAGGTACGGTTCTCATACCAGGCAGTGATGCATCCAGTCAGGATGCTCTCAATTGTGGCCCTGTAGAAAATCCTTAGAATATAGGTCCCCATTTCAATCTTTTCAATGGTCTGAGCTGGAAGAGCCACTGTGGTTCTTTTGTCACCACACAGCCAGTATGTACAGACCATTTGAGATACTCAGTGATGTTTATACCGAGGTACATGAGGCTCTTACCCTCTCAACCCCAGATCCAATGATATCAATAGGAGTTAGCATGTATCCATTTCTCCTGTAATCCACAACCAGCTCTTTTGTTTTTGTGAAATTGAGGGAGAGGTTGTTTTCTTGCACCACTGTTTCAGGGTGATAACCTCTTCCCTGTAGGCCACTTCGTTACTGTTTGAGATTAGGCCTATCAATGTAGTGTCGTCAGCAAATTTAATTAGCAGATTGGAGCTGTGGGCGGCAACACAGTCATGGGTGTACACGGGTTAATGGAGGAGGATTAGAACACAGCCCTGAGGAGCACCGGTGTTGAGGGGAGCCCACTGTTACCACCTGCCGGCGATCTGACAGGAAGACCAGGATCCAGCTACGCAAGGCAGGGTGAAGACCGAGGTCTCTGAGCTTCCTGTCGAGCCTGGAGGGAATTATGTTGTTAAATGCTGCAGTGCAAGAACAGTCGGTTGTGTCGGAAGGAAAATGGTTGAGGAGTCCAGTGTGGGTTGTAGCATGCTGCGGATGTAGTCATGACCAAGCTCTCAAAGCATTGGCTTATCATTGAGGTGAGTGCGACAGGAGGCCAGTCGTTCAGACATGTTACCTTGGATAATGTTTTGAAGCAGGATGCCACTCTACACTGGGAGCAATAGAGTTGAAAAATGAACACACCTGCCAATGGATTCAGTGATGAAACCCAGGCTTAATGCTGTTGTCCCACTGAAATCTTAAGAAACATCAATCGAGCTTTTTTTAAATGCGAGCGCACCCCACATGTGACGTCACACATGGGTTCCCCACACGGGGATCTGCCCTCATGTACGCGGTGCCTTACGTCACCCACGCACTACTGTGCTCAAGCTTGGTCGGTTTAACGGCTGAGCTACTATTCACGTGAACCACAACAGTCAATAGAGGGTTTATGAGCTGCACTAATACCATTGGTGCACAACGATATCGATCACAGGTTGCACCACCCAGTATTGGAGGCGGAACCACCAGGACTCCGATACTCCTGGTCGCGCACCGAACACCCGTCAAAGTGGAACAAATCAGAAAGTGAATATCCCGGTTTTTGGTTTATTTCCATTTCCCTCCGAGAGAAAAACTAAATCTGCAGCTAGTGTAACTGTGAAATAACGGCTGTTCACAATTTTCCGCAGACCTGCAAGCCACTGCTCCACGTGAACGTGTAGCTTCACCTTTCGGCCTTCCAGACAGGCAGTGAGATCCAGATCTGTCTCGTCCTCTCGTTGTGGATGGACAATATGTTTTTTTTCAGCAATATGGCAGTATGTTTCATTCCACTGTTTTGACCTCCCAAAGTGCAGCCAATATTGCGTAGGTAGATTACTTATTTATGTAAGGATTTAGATTTTCCCATTTATCTGAGCTTCTCATGTAAGTTTTCTCAGTTAAGTTTTCCTTCAGAATTTCCAAATCAACAACCCAGTTAGTCGAATTTCCATCTGAAGTTCCAAAGCAGAGGCTCAGTCGTGTCCAATAATTCCAGACAATTTAAATGGGGAATTTGTTTATAATTATCACGAACTGAGCTACAGTTAAAATATTGGCAAACATCACACTGTCTGTAAAAAAGCTGAAGATGAAAAGAGGATGGCTTCTACAACAGGATAATGATTCTAAGCACACCTCAGAAGCCACAATAGTCTACCTCAAGAGGCATAAGCTGAAAGTTTTGCCATGGCCCTCAAAATCCCCCGACCTAAACATCATCGGAAATCTGTGTAGAGAGCTCAATAGAACAGTACATGACAGACGGCTCAAGAATCTAACAGAACTAGAAGCCTTTTGCAAGGAAGAATGGACGGAAATCCCCCAACAAGAATTGAAAGACTCTTAACTGGCTAAAAAAAGCGTTTACAGGCTATGATACTGGATAATGGGGTGTTACTATGTGCTGCCATGCAGGGTGCCCAAACTGTTGCTTCGGGCCCTATTCCTTTTTTATTATTCTGAAACTGTAAAAGATTGAAATAAAAGAGTAATCCTGCTTAAAATATTAAAGAAATGTGTCACCTTTAACTTCGTGCCTTTTGGAAATCAGGTAATCTTGCACTGGCTTAGCTATTCACAGTAAGAGAAATTTTGACCAGGTGTACCCACACGTTTTCATGCTACTGTAGACATCACGAACTGAGCTGCAGTTAAAACTTGTCTAACATACCACAGGTCAATACATTACAACAGTACATTGAGCTGATTTATGACAAAACAATAAGTGTAACAAAGCATTATGGCCGCAGAATAGGTACAGTGCAGATAGACACATGACGCAGGGTCACGTCGAGTTACATTGTGAGGTAGAGTCCATTTTATCATTCATTTGGCTTATAATCGCAGTCATGGAGCTCGGTTGTGCGCGCTTTAAGGCCTTTGTATCTCTTCCCTAATGGGCGCTGGATTTGCAGCGAGAATGTCCAGCTTGTGAGGATCTTTGAGTACATGGCCTGCATTTCCGACGCTGGGAGATGTGTAGCAGGAATCCATGCAGGGAACGCTTGTTTCTCTGATATTCTCAGCGTAGGCCGAAGTTCTCTGCAGTTCCTTGCAGTCATGGGCAGAGTAGTAGCCAGACGAAGGCGTGAAGTATCGACAAGATGCTCAGAGACCTCGGCCTTCACCCTGCCTTGTGTAGCTGGATCCTGGACTTCCTGTTGATCGCCGACAAGTAGTACGTGTGGGCTTCCTCACCTCTGCCCCTCTGACCCACAGGTGTCCCTCAGTGTTGCCTCTTTAGCCGCCTCCTTTACTCTCTGTGCACCCATAACTTGTGTCACCACCCACAGCTCCAATCTGCTAATTAAATTTGGGGATGATACTACACTGATCGACCGAATCCCAAACAATAACGAGGCAGCGTATAGAGAAGAAGTCATCACCCCGACACGGTGGTGTCAAGAAAATAACCTCCCACCTCATTGTCACCAAAACAAAGGAGCTGGTTGTGGACGACACGAGGAATGGAGACAGGCTAACCCCCATTGACATCAATGGATCTGGGGTTGAGAGGGTGAACAGCTTCAAGTTCCTCGGCAGAAATATCACCGATGATCTCACATTGTCTGTACGTACTGACTGTGTTGTGAAAAGAGCACAGCAGCGCCTCTTTCACCTCAGATGGTTGAAGAAATTGGTAGGGCACCCCAAATTCTCAGGAATATCTACAGTTGCACAATTGACAGCATCCTGACTGGCTGCATCACTGGTATGAGAACAGTAATTTCCTCTATTCCAGGACTCTGCAGAAAGTGGTGCGGACAGCCCAGCGCATCACTACATATAAACATCCCACTATTTGGACTTCTGCGGAGACTGATGTGTAAAAATGGCCGAGTCACAACAACCACAAACTGTTCCAGCTGCTGCCATCTGGGAAATGGTATCACAGCATAAAAGCCAGGCCAACAGGCTCCGGGATAGCTTCTTGCACCAGGCAATCAGACTGATTAATTCAAGCTGATACAATTATATTTCTATTTTATGTTGACTGACCTGTTGTAAATAGTATAAATTGGTTATAGTAAATCGTATAAACAATTTATTATAAATTACTATAAATTGCACGTTGCACATTTAGACGGAGACGAAACGTAAATATTTTTACTCCGCATGTATAAAGTCAATTCAATTCAATGCAGTCTCCTGCCCATCTGGGTCAACTTCTGCCCAGCCTGTATCTCACGACCTTAAAGATTTATATCAACCATCTTGATCAATCTTAGTTCACAGTGTCTGCCGCCACCTCAATGATATGTATCAACGATCTTGTTCAAACTCTGTCCAGTCTGTATCCCACCACCTCAATGATATATATCAACCATCTTGTTCAACCTCTGTCCAGTCTGCATCCCACCACCTCAATGATATATATCAACCATCTTCTCAACCTCTGTCCAGTCTGTATCCCACCACCCCAATGATATATATCAACCATCTTGTTCAACCTCTGTCCAGACTGTATCCCACCACCTCAATGACATATATCAACCATCTTGTTCAACCTCTGTCCAACCTGTATCCCACCACCTCAATGATATATATCAACCATCTTGTTCAACCTCTGTCCAGTCTGTATCCCACCACCCCAATGATATATATCAACCATCTTGTTCAACCTCTGTCCAGTCTGTATCCCACCACCTCAATGACATATATCAACCATCTTGTTCAACCTCTGTCCAACCTCTATCCCACCAACTCAAAGATATATATCAACCATCCTGTTCAACCTTCGTCCATTCTGTACCCCGCCGCCTCAAAGATATATAACAACCATCTTGTTCAATCTCTGTCCAGTCTGTATCTCACCAATGATGATATATATCAACCATCTTGTTCAACCTCTGTCCAGTCTGTATCCCACCACCTCAATGACATATATCAACCATCTTGTTCAACCTCTGTCCAACCTCTATCCCACCAACTCAAAGATATATATCAACCATCTTGTTCAACCTTCGTCCATTCTGTACCCCGCCGCCTCAAAGATATATAACAACCATCTTGTTCAATCTCTGTCCAGTCTGTATCTCACCAATGATGATATATCAACAATCTTTCTGCTACATTGTTTTCATTGTGAAGTATTTTGTCTCACTGGGTTATTCCTGAAATCGCTTTTTTGTTATCTGAACTACCAGAGGATTTATTTAATGTAGCATGAGCGGGAGAAAAGACACCATTACAATTTTATTTTCAACTTTCAACATTTGCCATGAGGAAACTTGCTGCATCTTTATCAGTCATTTTTGAAGAGTCACATTCTCCGTTGTCAGGGTAACAGCCCTTATGACCTGCAGGGATTGGCGTACATCTTTATCGCTCTGGTCAATATCCCTCAGGCAGAGTCAGTGGCCTCGGGATCAGATGTAACAGATTGATAGTGGGGTGGGATGGATGCTGTGAGTATTGAATGTGTCGACTGTACTAACCCTGTGTTGGAATGAAAAGAAAACTAATGAATGTGGGACTTACATTTGTGTACATTTGTTCAGGCCGTCACAAACATCTTGTAATCAGTCAATAGTTGTGCATCATTTAAAGTAAAAAAGAGAAAATGCTGGAACCGTTCAGTTGATCAGGTCTGATACTGGGTTTTCAACAGTTTCTCTTTACACACATCCAATCTGATGTTCCGAGTTTCCAGCACTTTACTTTCAATTTTATATTAAACGTGTTTTATTCCTGTTAGCCTGCAGGAAATGTGATGTCCAATTTTGCTGGGCAAGATCTCATTTAACCATATAACAATCACAGCACGGAAACAGGACATCTCGGCCCTCCTAGTCCGTGCCGATCTCTTAATCTCACCTAGTCCCACCTACCCGCTTTCAGCCCATAACCCTCCACTCCTTTCCTGTCCATATACCTATCCAATTTTACCTTAAATGGCATAACTGAACTGGCCTCTACTACTTCTACAGGAAGCTCATTCCACACAGCTATCACTCTCTGAGTAAATAAATACCGTCTCGTGTTTCCCTTAAACTTTTACCCCCTAACTCGCAAATTATGTCCTCTCGTTTGAATCTCCCCTCCTCTCAATCGAAACAGACAATTCACGTCAACTCTATCTATCCCTCTCAAAATTTTAAATACCTCGATCAAATCCCCCCTCAACCTTCTACGCTCCAAAGAATAGAGACCTATAGGATAATGTTCTCTATAGGACCTATAGAGAACAATAGGATAATGATAAAATGTGTTCAGTTTAGCTGGTGGAGACAATGTGAAAGATTATACCCGCCTGCTGGTGCCCCGCGCCCAGGTTTTCCAGCCCGCTCTCTGGCCCAGTCAGAGGTTCATCAGGTTCCCGTTCAGACACAGGTTGATGTCGGAGTGTTGGTGTTTGAACTCTGAATGGCCGAGACACTGCAGCACATTACTGGCGACAAGGACTCCTGGGCGAGCTGCTGAGTGAGCTGTGACCTGGGAAACACTGGGCCTATGTAGCTATCAGTATCTCTGACCCAGTCAGGTTCCCGTTCTGCCACAGGTTGATGTCGGAGTGTTGGTGTTTGAACTCTGAATGGCCGAGACACTGCAGCACATTACTGGCGACAAGGACTCCTGGGCGAGCTGCTGAGTGAGCCGTTACCTGGGAAACACTGGGCCTATGTAGCTATCAGTATCTCTGACCCAGTCAGGTTCCCGTTCTGCCACAGGTTGATGTCGGAGTGTTGCTGTTTGAACTCTGAATGACCGAGACACTGCAGCACATTACTGGCGACAAGGAGTCCTGGGCGAGCTGCTGAGTGAGCCGTTACCTGGGAAACACTGGGCATTTATACCTGTCAGTATCGGGGATTTGGCCCAGGTCAGTACTTCCACAGGTGAGGGATGGATGATCCTCCTTTCACAGTGAATCAGAAGGCTCGGGGCGTTGGGCATTGGTTGTGGGGAAATTTCTGATTACACCACTCGCTGTGAGATGTGCTGACCATGTGTGAGGATTCGGGGGTCGGTGAGTGGCAGATTCAGCTGGGTGACCCTGAGATATCACAGTTTTAGATCCAAGTCTGGGGTCTGAGAGGACAGCCTCGGAATAAACAAGCTTCCCTTTAAAACTGAGAGAAACTTCTTCAGCCAAAGAGTGATCGATCTGTGGAGTCTGTTGCAACAAATGGTGATTGGGGCTGTCACTGGGTATATTCACGGCAGAGGTTAATATATTATTGATCGCTAACTATTGTCATGTTTTGTTAGCCAGAACTATGAGTATTATTGTAAACAGCACGTTAAAAGCCGACTTTACAATTTTAGATTCTTCGATTCAAAATGGCTGCAGTGTTAAACTTTATCATAATTAAACTCACAGCATACGATGTTAAGTTTGTTATTTTCCTTTTCGGTTATTTTCGGTAAGCCACTTCCTCTGTTTCCAGGGTAACGGCCCACTAGAGCTGCAAGAAGAGTTGCACATTTTTTTTATCGCTCTGTGGTCACCGCCTCTCAGTGCAGAGACAGTGGCCTCAGGAGCAAATGCAACAGTATGATAGTGGGAGGAAAGGATTCTGTGAGCATTGACTGTATAGAATAAACTGAGAAGATAGAAGTAGAGAAACATAGAGAACCCACAGCATAATACACTGGCCCTTCGCCCAGCAGTGCTCCCAAACATGAACCTACTTTAGAAATTTCCTAAGGTTACCCATCAGCCCTCTTCTTTTTATCTCCATGTACTTATCCAAAAGTCTCTTAAAAGGCCCTGTTGTATCCACCTCCACCACCGTCACCGGCAGCCCATTCCACGCACTCAGCACTCTCTGAGTAAAAAACTTACCCCTTACATTGCCTCTGTACCTTCTCGCAAGCATCTTAAAACTGTGCCCTCTCGTGTAAACCATTTCAGCCCTGAGAAAAAGCCTCTGACTATCCACACGATCTATACCAGTCATCATTCTATGCACCTCTATTAGGTCACCTCTCATCCTCCGTCGCTCCAAGAAGAAAAGGCCGAGTTCACTCACCCTATTCCCATAAGACATGCTCCACAATCCAGAGAAATCCTTGTAAATATCCTCTGCACCCTTTCTATGGCTTCCACATCCTTCCCGCAGTGAGGCGACCAGAACTGCACTCCAAGCACAGTACTCCAAGTGGGGTCTGACCAGGGTCCTATATAACAGTAAGATTACCTCTTGGCACTTGAACTCAATCACAAGGTTGATGAAGGCCAATACACCGTATGCCTTCTGAACCACACAGTCAGGCTGCGCAGCATTTTTGAGTGTCCTATGGACTCAGACCCCAAGATCCCCCTGATCCTCCTCACTGCTAAGAGTCTTACCATTCATACTATATTCTGCCATCATATTTACCTTCTAAAGTGAACCACCTCACACTTATCTGGGTCGAACTCCATCTTCCACTTCTCAGCCTAGTTTCGCTTCCAGTCGGGGTCCCGCTATAACCTCGACAGCCCTCCAAACGATCCATAATACCCCTAACCTTTGTGTCATCAGTAAATGTACTAAACTATCCCTCCACTTCCTCATCCAGGTCCTTTATAAAACTTACGAAGAGAAGTGGTGCCAGAACGTATCCCTGAGGAACAGCACTAGTCAGCGACGTGCAGGCAGAATATGAACCATCTACAAACAATTTTGCGTTCTGTGAGCAATACATTTCTGAATCTACAAAGCAATGTCCGATTGGATCCCATGCCTCCTTAATTTTTCAATAAGCCTTGCATGGGTTCCTCATCAAGTGCCTTGCTGAAATCCGTATACACTACATCTACTGCTCTACCTCCGTAAATGTGTTTAGTCACATCCTCAGAAAATTCAATCAGGCCGGTAAGGCACAACCTGCCTTTGACAAAGCCAAGCTGTCTATTCGTAATAATTCCTTGCCTCTCCAAATGTTCATAAATTCATGAAAAAGAGCATGTGAAGTTGAATTCCTTATTTCCTATTTTCAGTTAGTTCTGCTGAGCCAGTTCCTCCATCACCAGGGTGAAAGCCCACCAAAGCTATAGAGTGTTGAACATATTTATCGCTCTCTGGTCACCGCCCCTCAGTGACCTCAGGAACCGGTGTGGGTGCCCGGATGCTTTGAACATTCACTGTATGGAATATATAACGTTTCTGTTGCAGTAAATGGATAACTAATGAATTTAGGGATTGCATTCATGCAAATCTGTTTAGGACGTCACAAACAGGGTTCAACAGGGATCACTCCCTCCACAATTCCCTTGTTCATTCATCTCCCCTCACTAATCTTCTTCCAGATACTTATCCCTGCATAAGCCTAAGTGCTACACCTGCCGTACCCCTCTTCCCTCACCTCCATTCAGAGACACAAAGCAGTCCTTCCGGGTGAGGCAACACTTCATCTCGAATCTATTGCTGGGGACATTTATTGTGTCCCGTGCTCCCGATGCGGCGTCCTTTACATTGGTGAGACCCACCATCAATTGGGAGACCGTTTCGTCGAGCATCTCTGTATCATCTGCCACAAGGGGGACTTTGCAGTGGCCGGACATTTTAATTCTGATTCCCATTCCGACGTTTCGATCAACTGCCTCCTCTTGTGTCAAGATGAGACCGCCCTTAGGGTGGAGGAGCAACACCTTAGTGATCGTCTTCACATAAAACAAACACAAAGGCCGGCAGATGTGTGGAGACGGAAGGGATCGAGGCAATGTGGATCGGACAGAAACATGTGGCTGAGATGGGAGAGCAGCCGCCATCTTGTTCTTGGTTTGAGGGGCTGGATGGCCTCCTCCTGCTGTTTTTCACTTGGTGTTTCAGTGTTCCTGTCCAGTGAGGCTCCGGAAGAATGTGAATAGAAAAAAGTGTTTATAAACATAGAACTGATTTCAAAGAAGCCTGCACAATTCCTTTTCAGGTGGGAATTGTACGTCAAACCGGAATGGGAATCGAACCCTTACCTCTGAGAACCGGGAGATGGGGCCATGGGGACGGGGAAGGTTCTTAGGGAAAATAAAAATGTAGTTGGTGTAAATATGGAATAATGTGGGGAATGCGGCAGGTCGGTCGGGCAGCGTGTGAGGGGCGAGGAGCAGAGTCACCAGTTTCTCGCTCCCATTTCAAACGCAGATCTGCAGCATCCGATGTTTTCGCTTCCGAGGCCCCGCCCCCGCTCTTCACAGTCTCCGGATGGGCGGGGGTTTTCTTTCCGTTCTCAGTTGAAGCTGATCGTCTGTGGGGAGCCGGTGGACGGATCTCGCTGCTCTCCGGACAAATTGATGATGTTCTCATCGGTCAGTATTGAGGCCGGTCACTGGGGTTGAACGCAACCGACAATTTCCCATCGGTGAGTACTGAAGCCGATCCCGGGGGCGGGGAACCTCACGTTGGGCAGAGAGTCCCGTTAACTTCCCCGAACTGGCGGCCCCGTCCCGCTTCCTGGACAGAATGTGTCGTGGTCGGTCCGGGTTATGGGACCTTCACACCGAACCGCCTGAGATGAGCCGCCGCTCAGCCCCCGGTGTTCTGGTCCCAGGAGCGGGATGAGGTGGTGATGCCGACACTGAACCCATCCATTCAGATGTACCTGGTGAACTTTACCTCCATCACCCGGCCCGGTATCGGATCCAAACTTCACCTGGATCGACGACTGGGATCGATAATTGTTTTAAATATTTCCTGCAAACTGAAAGCGGCCGTTCGGCCCATTGTATTCTTGCAGACTCGAGGGTTAAACAGAGTAATCGAACTCTCGGGAGACTCCTCCACGTGTATGAGTAGTTCCATCTTTCCCCGTTCAGACAGGACAGTGAGATCCAGATCTCTCACGTCCTCTCGGGGTATTGGGAAGTTTATTTCCATCTTCTTTCCATTGCTCCGACTTGCCGAAATGCTGACCGTATTTCCCGATATCTGGCCCCATTAATGCGAGAATTAAGTCTTGTCCATTTATCTGGGTTTCCCGGAAATGTGTACACTCCCTCCAGAATTTCCAAAGGAGAAACCCAGGCTGTCTGATATTTCCACACGATTGAAATAGGGAATCTTTATTTTGTACAGAGGTAGAGTGAAAATCGTGTCTCCGGTATTCTCCACACAGATCAATACATTGCAGCAGTACACTGAGGTAAAACAAATCATTCTGGTTACAGAGTAAGTGCAGTGCAGGTAGATATGTGGTGCAAGGTCACATCGATTTAGACTGTGAGGTCAGGAGTCCACTCATCAAGCTGTTCGCTTCTAACAGCAGATTGGACACCGTCCTTGAGCCCGGTGGCATGTTTCTGTTTTATTTTATCTTCGGCCCGATGGGAGGGTGAGAAGTGAGAATGTTCAGGGTTGTGGGGATCTTTCAATATGTTGGCTGCTTTACTGAGGCAGTGGGAAGTGTAGACAGAGTCCATGGAGTGGAGGTTGGTTTCTATGATGTACTCAGCTGTGTCCACAGTTCTCCGCTATTTCATTCAGTTAAAGGAAGAGCAGTATCCGTATGAAGATGTGAAGAATCGGGATGGGATACTTCCTGCGGTGCATTGATAAAGTGTGCAGAGTAGAAAAGGGCATATACCAAAGTTGTTTTTGTTTGTTCTGGTTTTGTTATATTGGAATCTATTATCTACCAGTGCGTACTATTATTTCAGGATCTGTGCATTGCGAGGGACCATCAGAGACCGCCCTTGATCCCCTTCTCCCATCAGGCTCCTTCTGCTCATCCCCTGCCGATCTGGTTCAACCTCTGTCCAGCCTCTGTCCCACCAACTCAGTGATATATATCAACCATCTTGTTCAACCTCTGTCCAGTCTGTTTCCCACCACCTCAATGATATATATCAACCATCTTGTTCAACATCTGTCCAGTCTGTATCCCACCACCTCAATGATAGATATCAACCACCTTGTTCAACCTCTGTCTCCCATCACCTCAATGATATATATCAACCATCTTGTACAACCTCTGTCCAGCCTGTATCCCACCACCTCAATGATAGATATCAACCACCTTGTACAACCTCAGCCCAGCCTGTATCCCATTGCTGCAATGATATATTTCAACAATATCTTTCAAACTTTGTCTTCATTGTGAAGTATTGTTTTTCATCTTTTCCAGAATTGGTTTTTCGCTAGCTAGGACTACCAGAGGTTTAATTGAACACAACATGTGGCAGGGTAAAAGCAGCCATTTCAATTTTAGTTTCACCGTTACAAAATGGCTGCAGTGTTAATCTTTGTCATAATTGAACTCACAGCATCTGATGTTGAGTTTGTTATTTCCCTTTTCGGTTATTTTTGGTGAGCCACTTCCTCTGTTTCCAGGGTAACGGCCCACTATAGCTGCAAGAAGAGTTGCACATTTTTCATCGCGCTGTGGTCACCGCCTCTCAGCGTAGAGTCAGTGGCCTCGGGAGCAAATGTAACAGAATGATAGTGGGAGGAAGGGATGCTGTGAGTATTGGCTGATGGGATGTACTACACCAGGGTAGGAATGAATTCAGAACTAACATATTAGTTGGGGTGTGATGTTATTTACAGTTTAGGGTGGCAATCAGTTTACTATCTGTGCATTAAAATGAAGAGGGAGAAAATACCCCAGTTGCAGGAAATTTAAAGTGAAGCGCAGAAAATACTGGAAACGCTCAGCAGATCGGCAGCATCTTGGACAGTCTCAGTTCTGGAACTGGGTCTTCCACCATTTCTCTTTTCAGAGATGTAGTCTGATGTACTGAGTTCCCATCATTTTCTACTTTATAACTTTACATTTTGTTCCTGCTACAAGATCCCACACAGCGATGACACAGAGATCAAATGTGCTCGGTTTATCTGCTGGGTTCCGGCTGAAGTGTATCCGCATCCTCTATACAGACCGGGGAACCAGCCTGAGCACCAGCCCCGGCAGAGGGTCATTAGGTTCCAATTTCATCGTACTTTGTCAATCGGAAATGGCAGGAACACCATGGTAAATCACCGGCACCAAAGCATCTTTGTATGGGTGATGATATTGGGCTGGTGACTCTGAGGATATGGAACTGGCAGTATACGGTCTTCAGTCCAGGTTGGTAATTCTGCAGCTGGGATCGGAATTTTCTGAGTCTGTAGTGAAGCTGAAATCCCGGGCGGTTGGACGTTGGTTATGGGGAAGTCACCATCTACACTGCCCAATAGGAGAACATATCTGACAAGTATTTTGGAGATTATTTAAGAGTTAACTAGGGAGTTGGGTGAAGTTGGTCAGTGATGTTGCATCTGAACTTTGGTAAAGTCTGTAACAAGATCCCGCATGTCAGCTGATCGGGAAGGTTCGGTCACGTGGGAGTCACGGGGAGCTGGCGAGGTTTATTCACACCGGGCTCGATGACAAGAAGCAGAGGGAGATGACTGAAGATGAATTTAGCGAATGGAGGCCTGTGACAAGTGGGGCGTGCGTGTCAGTGTCGAGACCTCGTTAATGTGTTATTCGTGCCATTGATTTGTATATGAATATATATATGTATATGGCACGATATCAAGTTTGATACTAAATTCGGGAGTCTGGTTGATATTGCAACAGGTTACAATAAATTTCAAAGATTGAGAATAAGAGGTCAGTTATTTAAAACAGAGTTGAGTTAGAGTTTCTTCTCCCAGAGAGTTGTGGAGGTGTGGAATGCACTGCCTCGGAAGACGGTGGAGGCCAATTCTCTGGATGCTTTCAAGAAGGAGCTAGATAGATATCTGATGGATAGGGATATGGGGACAAGGCAGGGACTGGGTATTGATAGTGACTGATCAGCCATGATCTCAGAATGGCGGTGCAGACTCGAGGGGCCGAATGGTCTACTTCTGAACCTATTGTCTATTGTCTATTATCTTGGTTAGTTATGGAGATGGTCTGAGAAATGGCGAATGGTTTTCAACTCGAACAAGAGAGGGTTGGAGCATTTGGACAGTCAGTCCAGGGTGAGCCTGGTATAGTGAATGGGAGGGCACGGAGTTTTGTGGAACAGATTGAGTAACAAAAAAAAAAATCATTAATATGCAACACAGACTACAGTGCAGATAGAGAACAATACCTGACTCCTACACAGAACTCAGCTCTGATACAGGGTCCTCCACCTGAAATAATTCCATCATTTTTGTTTTATTATGTTAAAGATGTTTTGTCAACTTGCTGTTTTGTATGTATGGCGTGTCTACATTGTGTTTAACAAAGGTGCGATGTTACAAGCTGCTAATAGCCGGGTAAACACTCAAGTACACCTACAAACAGGCCGGATGAACTCAGCGGGTCGGGTAGCGTACGTTGAAAGGAACAGTCAACGTTTCGGGCCGAGAGCCCTCGTCAGGACAGGGACAGGGGCACCATAAAGAAGGTGGGGGGAGGGTGAGAAGGAGAAGGCTGATAGGTGCCAGGTGAAAAACTAATCAGAGGAAAGATCAAGGGGTGGGGGAGGGGAAGCAGGGAGGGGATAGGCAGGAAAGGTGAAGAAGGAATGTAAGGGGAATGCACTATGGGTAGTAAAAGGCAGAATCATGAGAGAGGTATATGAGGTGTATGAGATCCTGTTGAAGGTGGCGGAAGTCGCTGAGGATAATATGCTGGATCCGGAGGCTGACGGGGTGGTAGGTGAGGACAAGGGAAACACGGTCCCTGTTGTGGCGACGAGAAGATGGGGTGAGGGCCGAAGTGCGGGAAATGGAGGACATGCGTGTGAGGGAATCACCCCACCACTAAGGACATTTTTCCCTCTCTACCCTTCTCTGCTTTTCGCAGGGATCATTCCCTCCGTGACTGCCTTGTCCACACGTCCCTCCCCACAGATCTCTCACCGGGTACTAATCCCTGCAAGCGTAAGTGCTACACCTGTCCCTACACCTCCTCTCTTACCACCATTCTGGGCCCCAAGCAGTTCTTCCAGGTGAGGCAACACTTCACCTGTGAGCCTGTTGGGGTAATCTATTGCGGCCTCCTGTACATCAGCGAGACCCGACGCAGATTGGGGGACGCTTCGTCAAGCACCTCAGCTCGGTCCGCCACAACAGACAGGATCTCCCGGTTGCCACCCACTTCAACTCTGCTTCACATTCCCATTCGGATATGTCCATACATGGCCTCCTCTACTGCCATGATGAGGCCAAACTCGGGTTGGAGGAGCAACACCTCAGCCCCTTGGTATGAACATCGGATTCACCTCTCTCATGATTCTGCCTCCTTCTACTACCTATAGCAGTAGTAAAGGGTACCCACACCCTTTACATTCCTTCTTCACGTCCTGCCTATCCCCTCCCCCAGCCCTTGATCTTTCCTCTGATTGTTTTTTCACTTGCACCTTCAAACTCACCCCCAGCTTCATTATAGGACCCCTGCCCCCTCCTTCCTCAGTCCTGACGAAGGGTCTCGGGCCGAAACGTTGACTGCTCATTTCAACGGATGCTGCTTGACCTGCTGAGTACATCCAGCCTGTTCATACGTGTTGATTTGACCACAGCATCTGCAGTGTATTTGTCTTTAAATACTCAATAACATGTTGACCAGAGTTTAGGAGATAATAATGATCTTAAAATCCTTCCGGAGAAAATGTAGTGTTTCTGGACAAGATGTCACAATGTTATGTGTGACATTGCATTCTTCAGGATGTCAGAGTGATTCTATATAGACTCAAAACATATATTGCCATAGATGTCCATGCAAGGGGATATCAAAATGAAAGAAAGGGTGAGAATCAGTTGTGACTGAGAAACCTGTATAATCCAGTGACGAAAGAAATATAAGTCTCATCGTCAGCAGAAATGTTTCAGCCCACACTGCTGTAAGATTTGTCCATTACTCACCACAGCGCCACCAGTGGTAGGAGGACCAAAGCAGTGGGAGCTGTCTGCTCAACCTGGCTTGCCATTCCGGAGACTCATCACTCCCGGTCCAGGACACAAGATTGGTTCCTAAAAGGGAATTGCCTGCAATGCAGAGAGTAGATACCCTGGAGAATCCTGGCCCAGTGTACAATGCATGGAGAGATCGGAAATGGACATTGTGTGACTGTGGGTGGATGGGTGCAGGTGGATCCGGCCATGACAAAGCTTCAGTGGATCGGCCCAAGATGTTTGGAAGTGTTTGTCTCCGTTTAGAAACAAAACAGTATTCTCCTTTAATTAATGTCTGTCCCTCCTGTTGTTTTGTTTTGTTATAGAACAGTAAAAACTGATCACACCTCTCACCAAAATGGGTCAAGGTTCGAGCAGTGGAAGAGCTCCAGTGACGTCAACATCGAGAAAGGACACGGGTATGTTGGCGAATTATTTTAAATTTATAAACACACTGCTGATTCTATGTCTGGGTTTAATTCAACATTGGCAATTCACAAAATATTCGTGAAAACTGAGCAGAGAGATGAGAGAGAGCGTTAACATCTCTGGGGAAACACAATCACACGTGGAAGGAGTACATTTACCGTCTGCTCCTGCTCCTCGGACAGATTGTGATGCACACTAAAATGGCGAGTTACTCCGGAAGACAAGACATTCTCCGAAAGATGACAGTTTTGGGCAACACAAAGACACAAAATATTGGCTGAACTCAGCAGGTCAGGCAGCATCCATGGAGAAGAATAAACGTATGATATTTTGGATCAGGACCACGGAGAACAGAAAGTAATGTAACAATATCTAGAATTTATGTTGCCTCATTTCCAGCCCGATGAAGGGCCTTGGCCTGAAACGTTGATTGTTTATTCTCCTCCATCGATGCTGCCTGACCTGCTGAGTACCTCCAGCATCTTGTGAGATATTCCAGAGATTTGCATCGCAAGGGGATTACCAGGCAGGCAGACAGTAGCGCAGAGCAAAGCGCAGGTGATGGGCAGTACCAGGAGAGTGTTGTTGATGGTTACTATATTCCCAGGAATTGGCAGAGTCTTTTGCAAGCAGAGAGGTATATTCCCGGGGACTAGAAAGAGCAGCCTTCAACAGACGGTTGAGCTTTACCGACTAAGGTAACAATTCCCTGAATCACCCACCCCACCCCACAGTCTACAGAGGAGTTACACTCTTCCCATTGGTGCAATGCGATGTCAGTCACTAGTTACACCCAATAACAGAGATGGACCATCCAAGAAGGCATTACCCTCGTTGAGGGCATCTCATACTCCCGCCACGAACAAATTTGTCAAAGCGGAACAAATCCCAAAGTAAATGCCCCATTTTTGAATTATTTCAATATCCCTCCGAGGGAAGCTGGGGTTTTTTAAGAAGCTTCGGTCAGTGTCTGATGTATCGTTGAGAGGTATGAGGAGACCACTCGGCCCACTGGATTGCTGCCATCTCCCTGGGGAGGGAGGGAACCCAGCAGGAAGAGGAGGGAGGGTGAATTAACTGAGAGGATAAATATGGTGTGAGGAGTTGAGTAGGATGGAGTCTGAGAGGTTGTTTTCCCTGTTGGGGGATCAAGGAGCAGGATGCGGGACGGAGCCCATTGACAGTGGGAAAAAGAAATGAGGGGCTCGTCTATGGAAAAGTCTGAGCCCACAGTGGTGGCGAGCAGAGATATTCACCTCTTCGGTGGGCAAACAGTGGGCGACTGTATGCTCATATTGTTAGTGACACAGAATCGTATAATTGCTGTTCTGTGTGTTATCTGAATGTACTTGCCTGTGATGCTGCCACAAGTCAGTGCTTCTCTGTACCTGTACCTTCCCGTACTTGTGCACTTGGCAATAAATTCAACAGGACCTGAGAAATCTCAGTGAGATTTGATTACTGATGATCATCTTGGCAGCTCGGTAGGTCGAATGTATGAGACAGTACACTGTTAAATGCAAAACCCTGAACAGTGTTGATGATCAGAGGGATCTTAGACTCCAAGTGCATCGCTCCCTGAAAGAGACTGCACAGATTGATCGGGTGGTTACGAAGGCAAATGAGATAGTTCTCTTTATTAGCTGAAGCATTGAGTTCAAAAGTCGGGAAGATTATCAAACTAGTTAGACCACATCATACAGTTCTGGTCGCCCCCATTCTCGGAAGGATGTCGAGGCTTTGGAGAGGGCGCAGAAGAGGTTTACCAGGATATAGCCTGGATTAGAGGGCATGAGCTGTAACAAAAGTTTGGACAAACTTCTGTTGTTTTCTCTGGAGCTGTGCAGGCTGGGGTGAGACTGGATGGACGTTTATAAGATTATGAGAGACATTGATAGAGTACACAGACAGTATCTTTTTCCCAGGGTTGAAATGTCTAAGATAAGAGGCCATGCATTTAAAGTGAGAGGGGGTAGGTTAAATGAGATGTGAGGGGCGAGTTTATTTTCCCTACGGAGTCTGCTGGCTTGGTCACTGGAATTTGCTCCTGGGGAGACCCTCCACTCTGTTATGCAATAATCACTCTGCACATGACACATCCCCCAGATGGGCGGTGATTTTTTTTATCCCATTTGTTGTTGAAGCGGATCATCTGCGGGATCGGGAGAAGGAGAGGGTCCTCTGGGGTAAAGATAAGATTCCCATCAGTGAGTACTGACACCACTGTGGAGTCGGGTGGTCTGATGTTGGGCAGTGAGTCTCGTTAACTTCCCCGAACTGTTGGCCATTTATTCATTTATCTTCCAAATATCTGGGCTCTTTAAAGATGTAAAAACTTCACTTAACCCTCCTTGTAGAAGATCCGAATCAGCAACCCGGGCAGTCAATTTCTACACAATTAAAATAGTGAATCCACCTCAGGATAAATATTTAAAACAAATGTTGAGGATTTTCTTTAGCCAGAGTGTGGTGAACTTGTGAAATTCGCAGAGGCAGCTGTGGAGGCCAGGTTGGGGGTATTTAAGACAGAGAGTAGATGGGAAATTGAGAAGATAGCTGAGGGGTGGGTACGGGGCAAGAGCTGGGGAGTGAGAAGTGGATCCTGGTGAGGGGGGAGGTTGGAAGGTGGAAGTAGTGACAGGGGTAGGAGGTGAGTGTTTGGGGCAGCATGGGGCTGCAGTCATGTAAATTAATTCCACAGAGTATTAACAAAGAGTTTAGACAGCATTTGTTATAGAGAGTGCAATGAAGATTCCCCAGACTGATCCCTGGAGTGGTGGGGTCATCATATGTAGAAAGATCAAATGCGATAACCCTTTCATTTAGAGAACCGAGGACTGAGAGGTGAACATTGAAATGCACAATATCATGACTGGCTGAACCAGGGATCCCAGAGTCTGAAAAAGGGGGTGGACTGTCTGGGACTGAGATGAGGGGAAATGCCTCCACTCCGAGGGTGGTGAATGTTTGTAAATCCCCACCAAAGAGGGCAGTGAAGACTCAGTGATTGTCCTCACATAAAACAGAGATTGGCAGATGTGTGCAGACCAAAGGGATCGAGGAAATGAGGATCGGGCAGAACCCTGTGGCTGAGATGGGAGAGCAGGCTCCTTCTTGTAGATGGTTAGAGGGACTGAATGGCCATAGATAGAAAAGAGCAGAGAGATTAAATGGACGTGAGAGGCAATCACAATACACAGAGCTGTTCAGTGTTTGCATAGTTGATTATCTACCTTGGGTTCATTATTCGGTGTTTGGAAATTCCCACTTACTCGTCTGTTGGTGAGCAGCTGGAAATTAAAGAAACTCTCAAGATGCTGGAGACCTGACATCAAACCAGAAATTGTTTGAAGCCATTCTGAAACAGACTTTTGGAGCTGAAGCATTAACTTTGTTCCTCTTCACAGATACTCTTTATCTGTTGAGTGTTTCTTGTACTTGCAGTTTTTTTAAACATTTCATTGGAATGATTTAAGTCTCCTGGGAAATGGACTTGTCTAGGACACAATGTAAGTCATTCTCTTACAGCACAGAAACAGGCCTTTTTACCCATCTAGTTTGTGCCATTTTCTGCCTGGAGCCACCCACGTGCATACAGACTCTTGATGTCAGTACCTCCCTCATCCATGTACCCATACAAACTTCTCTTCAATGCTGCAATTGAACCCGCATCCACATTCGCATCATCTTCTGAGTGAAGTAGATCCTCCTCAGATTCCCGAAATCTACAACCTCACCCAACCTGAGGGGGAAAAGCCGACACATATTCACCCAATGGATACCATCATTGTTTTGTATGCCTCAAGCAGGGATTCCCAAGCTGGGGTCCGCAAGTGCCACGGTTAATGGTAAGGGGTTGTTACGTACCCTGTAACTGGGTGTCAGACCAGCAGAGAGAGAAGAATCCGTCGGAGTCTGGTGGTACTATATTCAATGGTGTTTATTAGTAAAATACACAATACAGTATCAAAAATGCAAATATACATATAAAACAAGTTAGCATTAATAAACCCAAAAGTGTAGGGATAATAATGAGCAATAATAAACAAGCTCTATCAATGTCTGGGGGTAAATGAATTGCCATAGAAGAGTATAAAGTTCAGTTCAGTTCATGCGTGCTGAGCTAGTTATGGTTGTTGTATTGTACTCATTAGAGAGAGAGAGAGAGACATTAGGTAGTTGCAGCAGGCAAACCTTCTGTTGCTTTCTTAATCTGTCGTGTCATTGTAGTCATTCAGCTATGACCAATCCTTCAGCCAGACCATTCTTCTGAGGTGGACTCCTCACTCTGGCATGAGTGGACACACACACACACAAATCCCCACCGGCCCTGCTGTCACACTGTGAGCTTTATTGACCAATCTCATGATTCGGTCTCTGAAGCCCCCACCTTTCTTGTGGGTTCACAACACTCAGTCCGTGTCCACTGATGTGTCTGAGGGATCTGTCCCCAGATCTGTCTTTTATCCCCACTGAATTTTATCCGTCTTAGCCATCCATCAATTCTAAGTGTCTATCAAATCAGGCCACTCCTGCTGTCTCCTGAGGAATGTTAACGAGCAAAATAATGTCCTTGCAGCGAAAGGTAAATAATCCAGGAAGAGCCAAAATATAATAAATCAACAGTCCCTCTCTCCCACTTATCTGTAGCAGATGTTCCTGCCTCTGTGCTTCATCTCTCTCTCCCATTAGCAGCAGCAATAGTTCATAGTTCTCAGGGGGGATGAGGGAAATGGTTAACTCTGCACCCCATTTTCCTTCAGGTCTGTTCATCACTCAAAACACCCCCATCCTTCTGGCAATTTTCACCAGGGTGAAAATTAACTAATAAAGCCCATTACTGATTTACAGAGTTTAACAAAATACAGAAGTGGTCTTAACTACAAGACTAACACAGATACACTTTCAAATTAACATCTGGATAAACAATCAGCAATTACGTTGTCACTCCCCTTTACATGTTATATTTTAATATCAAATTCTTGTAATAGCAGACCCCAACTTGATAACTGCCTATTTTTATTCTTCATATTAGCCAAAAATACTAAGGGGTTGTGCTCTGTATAAACAATCAATGGTCTCCGTGCTGAACAAATGTAGACCTCAAAATGCTGTATCGCCAGGATAAGAGCCAACAATTCTTTTTCCACAGTGGAGTAATTTCTCTGATGCACATTGAACTTTCGAGAGAAATATGCCACTGGGTGTTCCACTCCATCCACTGCTTTCTGCAATAGGACTGCCCCGGCAGCCTCGTCACTTGCATCAGTCGCCAGTGAGAAAGGTTTCGAGAGATCAGGTGCTATCAACACAGGTTGGTGGCACAGTATGGTTTTCAATTTCTCAAAAGCTTTCTGGCAAGAATTTCTCCACACAAACTTTTCATCCTTCTGTAGGAGCTTTGTAAGCGGGAGGACAATATCCGCAAAGTTCTTACAAAATTTTCGATAAGTACCCCACCACGCCCAAAAACATTCTCAATGCCCTCTTATTTGTTGGGACAGGAACCTCAGAAATAGCCTGCACAGGAGCCAACTGCCCCTGTCCTACCATCTATCCCAGGTACGTGATTGTGGCATGGCCAGACTCACTCTTTGCGAGGTTCACTGTGAGATGGGCTGCAGACATTCATTTAAACAGCTTTTCCACAGCCTCAAGGAGTTCATCCCATGTATGACTCCAGACCACTACATCGTCAATGTAAGATTTTGTGTTTGTTAACCCTTTTATCACTGCATCAATCATTCTCTGAAATGTCCCTGGAGCGTTTTTCATCCCAAATGGCAAAACATTGTATTCATAGAACCCTGATGGTGTGACAAATGCTTAAATTTCTCGAGCCCTGTCAGTTAAAGGAACACACCAGTATCCTTTTATCAGGTCAATCTTGGTGATGTATCTGGCTTTACCCACTTTATCAATACAATCATCCACCCTAGGGATAGGGTAAGCATCTGTCTGTGTGACAGCATTCACCTTTCTGTAATCTGTACAGAATCTTATACTACCATCCGGTTTCAGTACGACCATACATGGAGATGCCCATGCAGAGGAAGATTCACGAATAATACCAGCAGCTAGCATATGCTCAATTTCTCTTTCCACTAGCTTGCTCTTTTCCAGATTAATCCGATAAGGGGATTGTTTAATAGGCTGGGCTGAAGTAACAATAACATCATGCTCTGTTGTTTTGCACCTCCTGGGAACATCTGGGCATAAATCTGCATGCCGGTTAATTAGCTGTGTCAGCTGCTCTCTTTTTTCAGGCTCCAAATGACTGATTTTATCAGCAAAGTTGGCCAAAATAGCAGAGTTCTCTAGTCTGGTGGGTACTATACTTATCTTTTCAAAACCCTTGGGCCCTCCTTATCAATCCTTTCTGCCTCATCGGTTTTCGTGACAGCACCGACCACTGTGGGGGTCGCATCACGATAACCCTTTAGCATGTTAACGTGAACCAACTGGCTCGGCTTTCGTCTATCAGGAGTTTCGATCACATAATTTAGAGAGTCTATTTTCTTGATCACTTTGTACGGTCCTTGAAATCTCGCCTGCAGGGGGTTGGTAACTACAGGAAACAGGACCAAAACCTTATCGCCCACTTGAAATACTTGCTCTCGGGCTCGTTTAACATACCATGGTTTCATTTTAGTCTGGGAATCTTTAAGATTTTGCTTTGCTAGATCGCATACCTTGTGAAGCCTTTCAAGGAACCTCAAAACATAGTCAATCACATTGACTTGCACGTTCAGACTAGACCATTTCTCTAAGAGTAAGGTTAAAGGTCCTCTGGGCTTGTGACCAAAAACGAGCTCAAATGGGTGAACCCCAGAGATTTCTGAACCGCGTCCCTCACTGCAAATAACAGAAGTGGTAATGCATCATCCCAGTCTCGAGTGTTTTCCTGACAGTAAGTTTTAATCATGGTCTTTAAAGTCGTGTGGAATCTCTCCAACGCCACTTGAGATTCCAGGTGTTATGCAGAGGCTAGAATTTGTTTAAATCCCATCTGAGTCAACATTTGCTGAAATGCACGGGACATAAAGGTACTCTCCTTATCTGATTGTATCTCTCTAGGTAACCCTACCGTGGTGAAGAATTAATGTGTGCCTTTACCACCATGAGAGTCTTAATGTTCCCCAGGGGCACAGCCTTCGGGAATCGAGTAGCAGCACACATTAAGGTCATGTCGTACTGCCGCCCACTCGCAGTTCTAGGCAAGGGACCCACAAAATCCACGATGATTCGGGAAAAAGGCTCCTCAAAGGCGGGTATCGGTCTGAGAGGTGCCTTAGGTATAAACTGATTTGGCTTTCCTACCACCTGACAAGTGTGGCACCTTTTAGAATAGTCAACAATATCCTTCCTCATATTTGGCCAGTTAAAATCTTTCATAACCCTATCTCCCAAATGTACAGCTAGGGGTACCTTATGAGCCAGGTTCAAAATTTCATCCTAATAAACCTTCAGAAGCACCAGCTGGTGTACCACTGCCCAGTCCTCATCTACTGGCACCGTGGTCAGCCACTTTCTCATTAATACACCCTCCTTCAGGTAGTAGCCCTCTGGTTCCTATCAATTTCTATGTCAGAAAGAGCTGACTGTCTCAGCGCCACAAGCTCCTCATCACGTCTCTGCTCCTTTATATATTCCCTCCCTGCTAATGGTAGATCCACCTCCTCTCCTTTACTCTCCTTCACCGCACTATCCTTTTCTTTCTCATCCAGTAACCCCTTTTTATACAAGGTCGGAAAAAACATCTCCGCTAAATCGACACTGGACTCATTTAAACTGGCTCCTGTCTCAGCCGCCTTTCTCGACATGCTGCGAGTTATTGTGCACGTGGGATAAATCTTGGAATCTATGGGCGGGTCCGCAGCACTTACAGGCTTACTTGTCAGCTTCACCGCTGAATACACGTCACCACCTGCCAGATTACTACCAAGTAGGACGTCCACGCTGTCCATCGGTAGTTTTGACCACACCCCTATTTCGACTGGTCCAGGTACCAGGTCACATTTCAGAAATATCCTATGCAAAGGTCCGGCCTCAGTCCCTTTTCCGATACCTCTTAACACAACCTCCCCAGTCTCAGTCTCAGGACCGAAGTCTAACACCTTCCTTAGAATCAATGACTGACCAGCCCCAGTATCTCTCCAGATCCGCACTGCAACTGGGGTTTCATCCTCCTTCTCAGACACCGTCCCTTCCGAGATAAACTTCTCACACCCCTCTTGGGCTCTATCTAATTTTGCCTTCCTCATCAATCTGTTGACTGGCTCAATGCAACCAGTCGGGATTGCTGTTTTCCCTTTTCCTGTCTCCTTCTTCGGAGCCATGCACTCAGATGCGATATGACCAGCTTTCCCACAGTTATAACACGTAAAGCTAGGAACCTTCCTGCTAGCCTGCTTTTCCTCATCCCTGCCTTTTCCACTAGTTCCCTGCTTATTCTCTGCCTTAGCCGGTGGGCTCTCTCTACCATCCCTATTACCTCTCTGGTAACTCTTATTTGGGGGAAACTTTATCTTATGGGTTAAGGCGTATTCATCTGCTAGCTTGGCAGATTCTGATATAGACTTATTCTTCTTCTCATTCAGGTATGTCCGGATAGCATCCGAAACACAACCTTTAAATTCTTCGATCAGAATCAACTCTCTTATGCGGTAGAAACCCTCCTCCACCCCTTCTGCAGTGCACCAGCGGTCAAAGTACACACCCTTCTCGTATGCAAACTCAGTGAACGTCTGATTCCCCTGCTTCGTTAAGTCCCTGAACTTTTGTCTATATGCTTCGGGTACCAACTCATAGGCCCTAAGGATAGCCAGTTTTGCTTCCTCATAATCCTCTGCCACCTCTACAGACAATACAGCATATGCACGTTGAGCCTTTCCTTTAAGTACACATTGTAACAGCACCACCCACTTATCTCTGGGCCACCACTGGTTCGCGGCCACTTTTTCAAAATGCAACAAGTACCGATCAATGTCTGTTTCCACGAACGGAGGTACCGATCTAATCTCCTTGCTAACATTAAACTTTTCCCCATGGTCCACCCCGCTATTCACACGTTACCATCTCTCCCTCTCAAACTGTCGCTGTTTTTCTGCCTCCTCCCACTACAGCTTCCTTATCTGGAGCTCATGCTCCCTTTTCTTCTCCTCCTCCGCCAACCTTAATTTTTCTATCTGTAACTGAATCTCACCCTCGGCTGGTATCCTCTCAGGGAACAGGTCCAATATATCCAACGGGAACTCACCCTCGGATACATAATGCTATTGCTCTCTGTATATCCAACTTTCACTGCCGAGAGATTCAATCATTTCGCAACACTCACCAATTCCACCTTCCTGGCATCCTCTAATGCCCCCAAAGTCGGGTCTTTTAAAAATTTGTCAATCTCCATCTCTGCTGGTTTCCCATCTGGTTATCCACACAACCAGATCAAGTAAGGGACTTCTATCCCGATTCACTGCCCCCCCCCAATTTGCAAATCAAATACCAAGACGAGGCCCCAATTTGTTTCGTACCCTGTAACTGGGTGTCAGACCAGCAGAGAGAGAAGAATCCGTTGGAGTTTGGTACTATATTCAATGGTGTTTATTAGTAAAATACACAATACAGTATCAAAAATGCAAATATACATATAAAACAAGTTAGCAGTAATAAACCTAAAAGTGTAGGAATAATAATAAGCAATAATAAACAAGCTCTATCGATATCTAGGGGTAAATGAATTGTCAGAAGAGTAGAAAGTTCAGTTCAGTTCATGCGTGCTGAGGTAGTTATGGTTGTTATATTGTACTCATTGGAGAGAGAGAGAACGAAAGATTAGGCAACTGCAGCAGGCAAACCTTCTGTTGCTTTCTTACTCTGTCATGTCGTTGTGGTCATTCAGCTATGACCCCTCCGTCCTTCAGACAGACCGTTCTCTTGTGGTGGACTCATCACTCTGGCATGAGTGGACACACACACAAGTCCCCAGCAGCCCTGCCGTCACACTGTGAGCTTTATTGACCGATCTCCTGATTCGGTCTATGATGTCCCCGCCTTCCAGTGGGTTCCACAACCCGCAGTCAGTGTGCACTGGTGTGTCTGAGGGGTCTGTCCCCAGATCTGTCTTTTATCCCCACTGTCTTAGCCATCCATCAATTCTAAATGGCTGTGTCCATCAAATCAGGCCACTCCAGCTGTCTCCTGAGGAATGTTAACGAGCAAAGTAATGTCCTTGCAGCGAAAGGTAAATAATCCAGGAAGAGCCAAAATATAATAAATCAACAGTCTCCCTCTCTCCCTCTTATCTGTAGCAGATGTTCCTGCCTCTGTGCTTCATCTCTCTCTCCCATTAGCAGCATAGCAACAGCAATATTTTGTAGTTCTCAGGGGGGATGGGGGAAATGGTTAACTCTGCACCCCATTTCCATCAGGTCTGTTCATCACTCGTAACAGGGTCCATGACATAAAGAATTTTGGGAACCCTTCCCAGCATCTCTCGTCATTCTCCTGTGCTTCAGGGAATCAGTTTCTAGCTTGTTCAACCTACCCCTGTAACTCAGTTCCTTAAATACCTGCAACATGTTTGCAAAGTAAAAATAATTTCCATATAACCATATAACAATTGCTGTACAGAAACAGGCCATCTCGGCTCTTCTAGTCCGTGCCAAACGCTTACTCTCATCTAGTCCCATCGACCTGCACTCAACCCATAACCCTTCATTCCTTTCCTGTCCGTATGCCTATCATTTTTTTTACATGACAATATCGAACCTGCCTCTACCACTTCTATTGAAAGCTTGTTCCACACAGCTACAACTCTCTGAGTAAAGAAGTTCCCCCTCATGTTATCCCTAAACTTTTGCCCCCAACACTCAGCTCATGTCCTCTTGTTTGAATCTCCCGTGCTCTCAATGGAAAAAGACTATCCAAATCAACTCTATCTATCCCCTTCATAATTTTAAATACCTCTATCGTCCCCCCTCAACCTTCTACGTTCCAAAGAATAAAGACCTAACTTGTTCAACCTTTCTCTGTAACTTAGGTGCTGAAACCCAGGAAACTTTCTAGTAAATCTCCTTTGTACTCTCTCTATTTTGTTGACATCTTTCCTATAATTCGTCACCAGAACTGTACACAATACTCCAAATTTGGCCTCACCAATGATTTGTACAATTTTAACATTACATCCCAACTCCTATACTCAGTGCTCTTATTTAGAAAGGCCAGCATACCAAAAGCTTTCTTCACCACCCTATCCACATGAGATTCCACCTTCAGGGAACTATGCACCATTATTCCTAGATCACTCTGTTCTACTGCATTCTTCAATGCCCTACCATTTACCATGTATGTCCTGTTTTGATTAGTCCTACCAAAATGTAGCACCTCACACTTATCAGCATTAAACTCCATCTGCCATATTTCATCCCACTCTTCAAACTGGCCTAAATCTCTTTGCAAGGTTTGAAAACCTACATCATTATCCACAATGCCACCTATCTTAGTATCATCTGCATACTTACTAATCCAATTTACCACCCCATCATCCAGATCATTAATGTATAAGACAAACAACATTGGACCCAGTACAGATCCCTGAGGCAAACCACTAGTCACCAGCCTCCAACCTGACAAACAGTTACCCACCACTACTCTCTGGCATCTCCCATCCAGCCACTGTTGAATCCATTTTACTACTTCAATATTAACACCCAACGATTGAACCTTCCTAACGAACCTTCCATGTGGAGCCTTGTCAAAGGCCTTACTGAAGTCCATATAGACAACATCCACTGCTTTACGCTCGTCAACTTTCCTAGTAACCTGTTCAAAAAATTCAATAAGATTTGTCAAACATGACCTTCCATGCACAAATCCATGTTGACTGTTCCTAAGCAGACCCTGTCTATCCAGATAATTATATATACCTTCTCTAAGAATACCTTCCATTAATTTACCCACCACTGATGTCAAACGAACAGGCCAATAATTGCTAGGTTTAGTCACAGAACCCTTTATAAACAATGGAATCACATGAAAAATATACCAATCCTCCGGCATCATCCCCGTTTCTAATGACATTTGAAATATTTCAGTCAGAGCCCTTGCTATTTCTACACTAACTTCCCTCAAGGTCCTAGGGAATATCCTGTCAGGATCCAGAGACCTATCCACTTTTATATTCTTTAGAAGTGCCAGTACTTCCTCTTCTTTAATCATCATAGTTTCCATAACTTTCCTACTTGTTTCCCTTACCTTGCACAATTCAATATCCTTCTCCTTAGTAAATACCGAAGAAAACAAATTGTTCAAAATCTCCCCCACCTCTTTTGGCTCCACACATTGCTGTCCACTCTGATTCTCTAAGGGACCAATTTTATCCCTTACTATCCTTTTGCTACTAATATAACTGTAGAAACACTTCGGATTTATTTTCACCTTATTTGCCAAAGCATCCTCATCTTCTTGTAGCTTTTCTAATTTCTTTCTTAAGATTCTTTTTACATTCTCATTTCATTTTCAATCTTCTTTTTATTGATTTTCCAGCAAAGAAAAAATTACAAAGCAGAGGAGAAGTTTTAACAAACACATAATACAAAAGATGTATAAACAACAAAAAGGTGTATACTGTCAAAGTCAATTAAATATAATGTTACGCTGTTGTATATAATATATAAACAACAAACCACGACTTCTCTTGATAAGTCATAAAACAGAAGATTGGAAATTTTATTGTAGGAAAAAAAGCCTGCTAAACTAGCCTAAAACAAAAAAAAGAGAAAGATTGGTGATCTATTTGAGGATAGAATTAGAAAAAAAAACGAAGAAAGAAAACATCCTTCGAGTCACCTCCGAACTTTCACGGAAAAGGAAAATTTTTCTTTAAAATAATTTAAAAAATTTAAATCATATGAAAATATTGAATAAATGGTTGCCAGACTTGCTCAAAGATGTGTCAAACGTTTGGCTTCTAATTTTCTCCAAACTTAATCAGGATATAATGGAGGAAAGCCAATTAAAAACAGTAGGTGGATTAGACTCTTTCCAGTATACCAAGATAGCTCTCCTAGCCAGTAAAGTTGAAAAGGCTATCACATGTTGTGCGGAAGCAGGAACTCTACTTGTTTCCTCTGGAATTATCCCAAAAATTGCCGTGAGTGAATTGAGTTGTAAATCCACACCTACAACTTTTGATAATATTTTAAACACATCCCTCCAAAATTATTTAACTTTACACAGGACCAAAACACATGAGTTAGCGTAGCCACCTCTGCATTGCATCGGTCACAAATAGGGCTTGTATTACAAAAGATTTGCACTAATTTATCTTTTGACATGTGGGCCCTGTGTACTATCTTAAACTGAATTAAGGAATGATGTGTACACATAGATGAATTATTAATTAGATGATAAATTTTACTCCATTGATCATCTCAAAGTGAATGTTGAAGTTCTATTTCCAAAGTACATTTAACTTTATCATTAGATGACATATGTGCATTCATTATCTGTTTATAAATAATAGCTGTTTATCATTTTTGAAATGGTTTAAGCTAAAAAATAGCATAAACCAAATTTGATAACCAAGGGATAATTCGGTAAAAAATCACATAAAAAATTCCTGTCTTGTAAATATCTTAAAAAAAATGTGTACTAGCTATATCATATTTATTCATTAACTGTGAAAAAGACATTAAAGAATCCTCTGAAAACAAATCTAAAAAAGTTTTTATTCTCTTAGTTTTAAATATTTAGGAAAAGCCTTATCCAGAGTTGATGGTTTAATGAAAACGTTAAAATAGATATTATTAGAGAGAACAAAGTTACTTAATTCAAAATATCTATGAAACTGGTACCAAATTTTTAAAGTATATTTAACAATAGGATTGAGACCTTGTCTACCTATTCTGGAGAATGAACAAGGAAGGGGAGCACTTCATAAAGAAGCTAAAGAAAACCCTGTTACCAAATTCTCCTCCAAATGTGACCATGAACGGCAATCCTGGTTTTCTATACCATGAATCTATACCATAATTGCCCAATAATAAAATCTAATGTTTGGTGGCACCAGTCCTCCATCTTTTTTTTGATTTTTGCAATAAAAGATTCACTCGCCTGCAGAGGCGTATCTATTTTTATTAACCCCAAAATCCCTTTTGTACATTTTAATACTATTACTGCTTCGATTAGAAGATAGTTAATTGTTAGTGGTTTATTATGCGAGCAAAAGGCAGCTCTGGTGTGTGTATATGCACCTAATGTAGATAGTTCTGAATTTTTTAAGAAGCTTTTTTCTGAGCTATTGAATTTGGATGAATGTAAGTTGATCATGGGCAGTGACTTTAATTGTTGTCTGAATCTGGTGATTGACAGGTCCTCAACCAATCCGTCACTTCCTAATAAAGTGGCTGTGTGTATTAATTCTTTTTTACTAGATTATAACCTGGTCAATATCTGAAGATATAAACACACTAACGATAAAGATTTCTCTTTTTTTTCACATGTCCATCATAAATATTCTAGAATTGATTACTTTTTTTTCTTGACACACGTTTGCTACACTTCATTGTTGAGTATGCGTATGACATCAATGTGTTGTTGGATCACGCGCCTTTGAAGTTAACCATGAAGTTTTTGGATAGCTTTTTGAAAATGTCACAGTGGAGTTTGAATCCCGTATAGTAACAGGATCCAGCTTTTGTTAGTTTCATTAAGGAGCAAATTTCTACATTTTTTGAATTTAATACAACTGAAGGAATGTCAAACTTGGTTATATGAGACATGATGAAATCTTAGGGGACAGATAATTTCATACTCAGCAGCTTTAAAGTGGAACTGCCAGTGCTTACTAATAAAATTATAGAGATAGATAAAGCGCATTCAGTAAAACCTACTGAAGACCTATATAAAGAAAGGGTCGAAATTCAATCATAATATGATTTGCTGTTGACTTCTCCCATCAAACAGCAAATTCTTAAATCTAGCAGTTTATTTTACATACATGGAAATCAGTCTGTTAAACTTTTAGCTGTTCAGTTAAAGGCTGGTATGGTTAGAAGACAGATTTTAAAAATCCGCAGACTAGATAGAATTGAAAGCTTAGATCCTTATGAAATTAATATTTATGGATTTATATTCTAATCATAAATCTGAATTCTCTGATAATACTATTATTATGAACAGATTTTTGCAGAAGTTAAATATACCCAAAATTTTGACTCAAGATGTTGATGCACCTGTTGGTAGCTAAAGCTATATCCTCTATGCAGTTAGGGAAAGCTCCGGGACCAGATGGTTATATGGTGGAATTTTACAAGACTTTCCATGAAATGCTTATACCACATCTTCATCAAACTTTTACTGATTCTATACTCTCTGGGAATCTTCCAAAGACTTTTTATGAGGCATTAATTTCATTGATTCGTAAAAAAGGAATAGCTTTACTGGATGTGGATTTTAAAATTCTCTCTAAGCTTCTAGCTAATAGACTTGAGAATATTTTGCCTACTGTTATCTCAAGTGATCAAACAGGATTTATTAAAAACAGGTACTCCCATTTTAATATTTAAAGACTTAAATATTATTTATTCCCCCTCAGTTAAAGAATCTGAATGTATTCTGTCTCTGGATGCAGAGAAAGGTTTTGATAGGGTGGAATGGCCTTATCTGTTTCAGGTTTTGAAGAGGTTTAATTTTGGTCTGGGATTTATTTCCTGGAACAAACTGATTTATCAAGCCCTGGTGGCTGCGATTATAACTAATAACCAAAAGTCTCCTTATTTTAGATTAGATAGAGGAACCCGCCAGGGCTGTCCTCTCAGTCCTTTATGATTTTAATTTGGTTTTAGAACTACTTGCTATTGCTCGTAGGGTTTCTAGTTCTGTGCAGGGTATTAAGAGAGGAGATAAATTACATAAGGTTTCATTATATGTGGATGATTTATTAGTTTACATTTCAGACCCTAGGATATCTATTCCTTTTATTTTATCTATATTTACAGAACTTAGTAGTTTTTTTCTGGATATAAACTTAACTTACATAAAAATGAGCTATTTCCTATTAATAATTATCCTGGTTATTATGATCAAATACCTTTTAATATTGCTAAAATCTATTTCACTTACCTTTGTATTAAAATTACTAATAATTTTAAAGACCTATATAAGTATAATTTTATAAGTATATAAGTATAACTATTTAAGTATAATTATAAGTATATAAGTAGAAGTATAATTTTTTGAATATACTCAACAAGCGCTTTCTAAATGGTCACATATGTCAATGTTAATTGGTTGAATAAATGCTATAAAAATGGTTATTTTACCGAAATTTTATTAACTATTTCAAGTGGTTCCATCTTTTCTTCTGAAAATATTTTTTGATAAAATAGATTCTATGATCTTGTCTTACATTTGGAACAATAAACACTCTGATTCTCTAAGGGACCAATTTTATCCCTCACTATCCTTTTGCTATTAATATAACTGTAGAAACCCTTTGGATTTATTTTTACCTTACTTGCCAAAGAAACATCATATCTTCTTTTAGCTTTTCTAATTTCTTTCTTAAGAATCTTCTTACCTTCTTTATATTCCACGAGCACCTCATTTACTCCATGCTGCCTATATTTACTGTAGATATCTCACTTTTTCTTAACCAAGTTTCCAATATCCATTGAAATCCACGGCTCTTCAAACTTTTAACCTTTCCTTTCAACCTAACAGGAACATAACGATTCTGTACCCTCAAAATTTCACCTTTAAATAATCTCCATTTCTCTATTACATCTTTCCCATAAAACAAATTGTCCCAATCCACTCCATCTAAATCCTTTTGCATCTCCTCAAATTTGGCCTTTCTCCAATCAAAAATCTCAACCTATCCTTTTCCATAATTATATTGAAACTAATGGCATTGTGATCACTGGACCCGAAGTGCTCCCCAACAAATACCTCCGTCACTTGACCTATCTCATTCCGTAACAGGAGATCCAACACTGGCCCTTCTCTAGTCGGTACCTCTATGTGTTGCTGCAAAAAACTATCCTGCACTATTTTACAAACTCCAAGCCATCCAACCATTTTACAGAATGGGCTTCCCAGTCTATCTGTGGAAAATTAAAATCCGCCCCCCCCCAATCACAACCTTGTGGTGAGGGACAAAGTATATATGGAAAACTTCTTGATGTTCATTCTAACTTTATCATTTTAGAATCTTTTATACATTAGTATATACTATTAACTCAGTATCTGTGTAATTCTCGAGGACCATCAGTGATTGTCCTTGATCGCTTCTCCTACCTGCTTCCATCTGCTCATCCCTGCCCATTTTGTTCAACCTCTGTCCAGTCTCCGCACAACCCCCCAACCCCGCTTCAGTGATGTACATCAACCAACTGGGTCAACTTCTGTCCACCCTGTATCCCACCTCCTCATTGTTATATATCAGCAATCTTTCCTCCAACCCTTGTCTTCATTCTGAAGTGTTCTTTTGAACCTTTGGCCTCGCTGAGTCATTTCCAGAATCGGTTTTTGTTAGTTGGAGTGCTGGAGGGTCATCACGTCTCAGTTCTGTTGTGCATTGGTGTGGAGGTTCTAGTTTATGAACTGTGACTGTCTGACACACTGCAGCATTTTCCTGGCAGAAAATAGTACTGGGAGAGTTGGTGCTTGGGCTCTAATCCTCTGATCGGCATTCCAGGCAGATGGAACTGTTGATGGTTTGGCTTTGACTTTGATTAGTGCTTCTACAGAAGGGGTTGGATGGTCATCCTTCTGCAATGAAGCAGAAATTTTGAGCAGCTGGACATTGGTTGTGGGTAAATCCCGGATTGCTCTACCCAGTGTAAGATGTGGAGACAATGTGTGAGACTGTCAGGGTTGGTGAGTCACCGATTCAGCTGTGTGACTCTGTGCGGTTGGGTCCTGGGATTTCACAGTTTTTCATCCAGGTAAAATCAGTGGAAGTCAAGCAGAATCTCAAGTTGCTGGTGATCTGCAAGAAAATCTGAAAATGTTTGAAGTCATTCTGATGAAATGTTATTAACCTGAATCATTGAGTTTGTTCCTCTCCCCGCAGCTGTTCCTTACCTGCTGAGCGTTTCTGGTAATTCCAGTTTCTTTTTATTACATTCACCCTGGACTGGTTTATATTTCCTGCAATGTACCTGATTTAACCTGCGAATGGAAATGCCTTGTTCTGTGCTGGCAGAACAGTAAAGAAAGCACAACTTTCCCTGTAAATTATCCGGGTACCAATTTGTCTCTTATTCCTGAAAATGAGTTCAATACAGTTGTTGCTGAGGAGGTTCACATGAATAATCTCAGGAATGATCGGTGTTATGTATGAGGAGCATTTGGTGGTTCTGGACCTGTGCTCAATGGAGTTCAGAGAGACGTTGGGGGTGGTGGGGTGATGCATGGTTAAGTAAACCTTCTGAATGCTGAAAAGCCTGGATACAGTGAACATGGAGAGGTTGTTTTCATTCTACAGAGAGTCTGTGATCTGACAGCACAATCCCAGAATAAAGATGCTTTCCTTTAAAACTGAGGTGAGAAAATGTTTTTTGGCCAAAAGATGGCTGATCTGTGGAATTTTTTGCCACAGTGGTTGGTTGAGGCTACAATTTGGGTATATTTGTGAAAGAGATTAATACATTCATGATTGCTAAGTAGCTCCAAGAGGAAGACAGGAATATGGTGTTGGAAGGAAACTCAGCCATGGTTGAGTGGTGGGGCAAACTAGATGGATCAAATCACCTAATTGTGTTCCTGTGTCTTACGTCTTACATGACTGAATGATGGCTCCTTCTTAATCCATATCATTTTGTGATGTGTGAAGGACAATAAAGGATTGTTCACCGAGATCATTAAATCTGCCTTCAGTGTTTAAATTTCGGTGAGTTTTGTTCTTAGTAACACTAAGCAGAAATGTTTGGTTCTCCTTTTCATTGTTAATGTGCTTTATTGTCTCTCTGGTTAAAGTTAGACCTGCAGTGCGAGGTTTATTGGAAGAAAAACTCCAACTGGAAGCAAACCACGACTGAAGACAAGGGAACAGCAACAAGTGAACCAGCCCGAGGATTGAGAGCACCGACTGGAGAGAAACACATCTGACTCGGAGATTCCACTGATTCAGTCAGGAGAAAGTTTGGTGAGTCTCATTTACTCAAACACTGGTCCTTTAGACATTACATACCTGTACAAAGGAAGGTAGGAAATAGTTGGAGTGAGACTGTATGTGCCCTGAAGAACCAGTTAAGCCTCTGTCAGACCCAGTTGCAATCACTCCAGGTCTGGTAATGTGCTTCCAGCAGCCCAGCCCTTTGAAACCACTCCCATTCCCTCACAGTGGTCACTCAGTTCAAGATCTTGCATCGTCTGATGTAGCTTTTGGTCAGTTCTGAGTGAGGAGAGGGAAAGAGAGGGGAGTGTTTATACTGACTGTCTTTCAAAAAGAGTAATTGTCTGAACTTGCTGCAAACTCTCTACCCATACCCTATACTTTCTCAAGTAAGTTATTGACACAGATGACAAGTAGCAATGGGCGTAACCTCAGAGAACGTCACTAAGCACGGGACTCGAGTCCAAGAAACAGCCTCTCACCATCACCCTCTGCCTCCTACCAATCATCTGTTTGCAGACCCTGGGGCTCTGTAACAAACTCAATGTTAACAGGAAGATTAGTCAGTGATTAAGATGATGAGATAATTGTGGCTGCCTGAAAGTACACGCGAGCTGAGCTGTCTGTTTTGATTAACATCTCTCTATCATCTGCTATAAGGGAGGCTTCCCAGTTGCCAAATATTTTAATTTCTGATTCCCATTCTGACGTTTTGATTAATAGCCTCCTCTTGTGCCAGGGTGGGGTGCAACACCTCATGTTGAATCTCGGTACCCTCCAACCTGATTCTATGAATACTGAATTCTCCTTCCAGTAAATAGATCCCATCCCTCCAACCCACTTCTCTATTCCCCACTCTGAACTTCAATTTTTGCTCACCATCCCTTTCTCCTATTGACAACTCTCCAATTCTTTATTCTCCAGCCCTTGGCCTGCCCTGCACTTGACATCACCTATAACCTCCAAGTTCGCCTCTTTATCCTGCCCCAAATTTATTCAGATATCTTCCCCCCTCCCTCCTCTTTGCCCAAAATGTCGACTGTTTACCCTTCTTCATAGACACTGCCTGGCCTGCTGAGTTCCTCCAGCATTCTGTGTGTGTTGCTTTGGATTTCCAGCATTTGCTGGCTTTCTCGTGTTTGAGGTAATTATTGTAATAATTGCTTGGACCTGCTGAGATTGCATCTAGAATATGGTGTAAAATCCCGCTCCCCATACTAACACGGGTTATACAGACCAAAGAACAAACTGCCGGAGGAACTCAGTGGGTCGGGCAGCTTCTGTGAAGGGAACTGGACCGTTAACATTTCGGGCCGAGACCCTCCCTCTGGACTGAGAGTGGACGGGAAATAGTTCAGAGACAGACAGACAGACATACTTTATTGATCCCGAGGGAAATTAGATTTTGTTACAGCCACACCAACCAAGAATAGTGAAGAAATATAGCAATATAAAACCATAAATAATTAAATAATAATAAGTTAATCATGCCAAGTGGAAATAAGTCCAGGACCAGCCTATTGGCTCAGGGTGTCTGACACTCCGAGGGAGGAGTTGTAATGTTTGATGGCCCCAGGTAGGAATGACTTCCTATGACGCTCAGTGTTACATCTCGGTGGAATGAGTCTCTGGCTGAATGTACTCCCATGCCTAACCAGTACATTATGGAGTGGATGGGAGACATTGGCCAATATGGCATGCAACTTGGACAGCATCCTCTTTTCAGACACCACCGTCAGAGAGTCCAGTTCCACCCCCACATCACTGGCCTTGTAAATGAGTTTGTTGATTCTGTTGGTGTCTGCTACCCTCAGCCTGCTGCCCCAGCACACAACACCAAACATGATAGCACTAGTCAACACAGCCTTGTAGAACATCCTCAGCATCATCTGGCAGATGTTAAAGGACCTCAGTCTCCTCAGGAAATAAAGACGGCTCTGTCCGTGGATACCGCCTCAGTGTTCTTCAACCAGTCCAATTTAAAAGAAAAGAAGTGAGGAGTGGGGATGGGGCAAGAGCTGGGGAGTGAAAGGTGGATCCAGTTGAGGAGGGAGGTGGGAAGGTGGAAATAGTGACGGGTGGGAGGTGAGTGTTCGGGGCAATACGGGGCTGGAGAAGATGGAAATTAATTCCATGGAGGATTATCAAGGAGGTTAAAGAGTATTTGTTTTAGAGATTCATCAGACTGATTCGTGGAGGACGATGAGGATCGGAGATCGTCTTCATATAAAGCAGAGGTCAGCAGATGTATGGAGACTGAAGGAAATGATGATTAGGCAGGAACCTGTGGCTGAGATGGGAGAGCAGCCGCCATCTTGTTGATGGTTTGAAGGGCTGAATGGCCACCTCTTGCTGTTTCTCACTTGATGTTTTAGTGTTCCTGAACAGTGAGGCCAGAGGAATGTGAATAGAAATTAGAAACATAAAGGCCCTCACATGCATCTCCTCCATTTCCCGCACTTTGGCCCTCACCCCATCCTCCCGTCAGCTCAACAGGGACCAAGTTACCCTTGTTCTCACCTACCACACTACCAGCATAATATCCTCTGCAACTTCCGCCACCTTCAACAGGACCCCACCACTGAGCACATCTTTCCCTCTCCACCCCTCTCCGCCTTCTGCAGGGATTGTTCCCTCCACGATTCCCTGGTTCACACATCCCTCCCTTCAGATTTCCCACCTGGTACTTATCCCTGCAAGCCTAATTACTACACCTGTCCTTACACCTCCTCTCTTACCACCATTCAGGGTCCCAAACAGTTCTTCCAGGTGAGGCAACACTCCACTTGTGAGTCTGTTGGGGTAATCTATTGCATCCGGTGCGGCCTCCTCTACATTGGCAAGACCGGCGCAGATTGGGGGACCACTTCATCGAGCACCTACACCACCTTCGTCCGCCACAACAGACAGGATCTCCCGGTTGCCACCCACTTCAACTCTGCTTCACATTCCCATTCGGGTATGTCCATACATGGCCTCCTCTACTGCCATACTCAGGTTGGAGGAGCAACATCTTGTATACTGTCTGGGTAGTCTCCAGCCCCTTGGCATGAACATTGAATTCTCCAACTTCCGGTAGTTCCCTCCCCCTCACTTCCCCCATCCCAGTTTCACTTTGCCTCCTCCTCCAGCTGCCTATCACCTCTCTCATGATTCTGCCTTCTTCTGCTACCCATAGTGCTTTCCCCTTACATTCCTTCACCTTTCCTGCCTATCCCCTCCCGCACCCCTTGATCTTTCCTCTGATTGGTTTTTCACCTGGCACATTCCACCCTCCCCCCACCTTCTTTATAACCATATAACAATAACAATCACAGCACGGAAACAGGCCATCTCGGCACTCCTAGTCCGTGCCGAACTCTTAATCTCACCTAGTCCCACCTACCCGAACTCAGCCCATAACCCTCCACTCCTTTCCTGTCCATATACCTATCCAATTTTACCTTAAGTGACACAACTGAACTGGCCTCTGCTACTTCTACAGGAAGCTCATTCCACACAGCTATCACTCTCTGAGTAAAGAAATACCCCCTCGTGTTTCCCTTAATCTTCTGCCCCCTGACTCTCAAATCATATCCTCTCGTTTGAATCTCCCCTACTCTCAATGGAAACAGCCTATTCACGTCAACTCTATCCATCCCTCTCAAAATTTTAAATACTTCGATCAAATCCCCCCTCAACCTTCTGTGCTCCAATGAATAGAGACCTAACTTGTTCAACCTTTCTCTGTAACTTAAGTGCTAAAACCCAGGTAACATCCTGGTAAATCGTCTCTGCACTCTCACTAACTTATTGATATCTTTCCTATAATTCGGTGACCAGAACTGTACACAATATTCCAAATTTGGCCTTACCAATGCCTTGCACAATTTTAACATTACATCCCAATTTCTGTACTCAATGCTTTGATTTATAAAGGCCAGCATTCCAAAAGCCTTCTTCACCACCCTATCTACATGAGACTCCACCTTCAGGGAACTATGCACTGTTATTCCCAGATCTCTCTGTTCCACTGCATTCCTCAATGCCCTACCATTTACCCTGTATGTTCTATTTGGATTATTCCTGCCAAAATATAGAACCTCACACTTCTCAGCATTAAACTCCATCTGCCAACGTTCAGCCCATTCTGCTAACCGGCATTAATCTCCCTGCAAGCTTTGAAAACCCACCTCATTATCCACAACACCTCCTACCTTAGTATCATTGCAATACTTACTAATCCAATTTGCCACCCCATCATCCAGATCATTTATGTATATTACAAACAACATTGGGCCCAAAACAGATCCCTGAGGCACCCCGCTAGTCACCGGCCTCCATCCCGATAAACAATTATCCACCACCACTCTCTGCCATCTCCCATCTAGCCACTGTTGAATCCAGTTTATTACTCCAGCATTAATACCTAATGACTGAACCTTCTTAATTAACTTCCATGTGGAACTTTGTCAAAGGCCTTGCTGAAGTCCATATAGACTACATCCACTGCCTTACCCTCGTCAACATTCCTCGTAACTTCTTCAAAAAATTTAGTAAGGTTTGTCAAACATGACCTTCCACGCACATATCCATGCTGGCTACTCCTAATCAGATCCTGTCTATCCAGATAATTATAAATACTATCTCTAAGAATACTTTCCATTAATTTACCCACCACTGATGTCAAACTGACAGGTCTATAATTGCTAGGCTTACTTCTGGAACCCTTTTTAAACAATGGAACCACATGAGCAATACGCCAATCCTCTGGCACAATCCCTGTTTCTAATGACATCTTAAAGATCTCCATCAGAGCTCCTGCTATTTCTACACAAACTTCCCTCAAGTTCCTGGGGAATATCCTGTTAGGACCTGGAGATTTATTGACTTTTAAATTTCTTAAAAGCGCCAGTACTTCCTCCTCTTTAATTGTCATAGGTTCCATAACTTCCTTACTTGTTTCCCACACCTTACACAATTCAATAACAGAAATGTTTCACCCCACACTGCTGTAACGGTTCTCCATCACTTACCATATAGGGCGTCTGCCCCCTCCCTCTTCAGTCCTGACGAAGGGTCTCAGCCCGAAACATTGACTGCCCATTTCCATGGATGCTGCCCAACCTGCTGAGTTCCTCCAGCGTGTTCTATGTGTTGCTTTGACCCCAGTATCTGTAGTGTACTTTGTGTTAAGAACAGATACATGTCTCCTATACAAAGGCTCAGCTCTGATACAGGGTCTTCCACCTGAAATATTAACATCCTCTCTGTCTCGTAGAATAATTCCAGCAGTTTTGTTTTATTTAAGTTAGATGTTTTGCCAACTTGCTGTTTTTTATGTATGGCGTCACGACATTGTGGTTAACAAAGTGCGATGTAACAATCTGGTAATAGCCAGGTAAATGTCCAAAGAAACCTTGACTGGAAATTAGGAGATAATAATGATCTTAACATCCTGCCAGAGAAAATGTGCTGGTTCTGGACAAGATGTCACGATGCTATGGGTGAGATTGCATTGTTCAGGATGTCAGAGTGATTCTATACAGACTCAAACCACATATTGCCATTGGCATCAATACCAGGCGATGTTAAACTGAAAGGGGACAATGAGAAGCAGGTGTGACTGAGAAATCTGTTTTATTCAGTAACAAGAGGAATAGATTTCCCATTGGTTCACAGAAATGTTTCACCCCACACTGCTGCAACAGTTCTCCATCACTCACCATAGCGCCACCAGTGATAGGAGGACCAAAACAGTGGGCGCAGTCTGCTCAACCTGCCCTGCCATTCCATTGACACTTCACTCCCGGTCCAAGACAAAAATTTGGTTCCTAAAAGGGAACTGCCTGCAATATAGCGAGATGATACCCCGGAGAGTCATGTGTAGATATCCTGGAGAATCTTGGCATGGTGGACAATACCTGGTGAGAGCGTGCAAGTCAATACTTAAGTGGACGGGCCCAAGCTGTTTGGAAGTGTTCGCCTTTGAACCCCAATTAATGCTTGACCCTCCTGTTATTTTGATTGTTACAGAACAGCAAACACTGATCACAGCTGTCCTCAAAATGGATCAAGGATTGGGCAGTGGAAGAGTTCCAGTGACATCAACATCAGGAAAGGACACGGGTATGTTGGTGAATTATTTTAATTTATAAATATTGCCTAGACTTTGTGTCTGGTTTTATTTCAATATCAGCAATTCACAAAATACTTGTGAAAGTACTGAGCGCGAGATGAGAGAGAGAGTTAACATCTCTAGGGGAAACACAGACACAAGTGAAAGGGATACATTTACTGTCTCCTCCTGCTCCTCAAGCAGATTGTGATTAAAATAGCGAGTTACTCCAGAAGGCAAGACATTTTGCAGATGCTGAATGTTTTCGGCAACACAAAGACACACAAAATATTGGCAGAACTCAGCAGGTCAGGCAGCATCCATGGAAAGGAATAAACATTTGTGTTTCAGATCAAAACCACAAGGAATAAAGTAATGTGACAGCATCTATAATATCTGACCCCTTCATTTCCAGTCCAACGAAGGGCCTTGGCCCAAAACGTTGATTATTTATTCTCCTCCATAGATGTTGCCTGACCTGCTGAGTACCTCCAGCATTTTGTGAGATATCCAGAGATTTGCTGAAGAAGTGATTGGGCAGGCAGACAGTAACCCAGAGCAAAACGGTGGTGATGGGCAGGACCAGGAGAGTGATGGTGATGGGTTACTATATTCTCAGGAATAAAAAAAAAGTCCTTTCCAGACAGAGTGGTATATTCCTGGAGATAAGAAACAGCCTTCAACAGATGAAGCTGTATGTGTCCCCACCGTCCTGTGCCCATTTCACCCCCAGCACCAGCCCCTCCCAGGCCTGCACCCGTCCACAACCCCTCATAAATTTCGGACTGTGTTCGGTGAAGTGGCGCACCATCTTTCGGTTCTGGAGAGAAAGTTACTGCCCAGTATGGGATCGGAAATTTCTTTAATTTTCCCCATTTTTGTTCCCAGGTCCCAGCTCAGTGATCACCGAGCTCCTGTCAAGCTGGAACGATTTCCAGCTGCTGCAGTTGACGGACTTCTACCGGGACAGGCTGGAGCAGGCGATGGAAGGAGGGGTGCACGGAGTGAGCCTGGCGTTAACGGCCGAGAATCAGTTCAGCGGAGAGGAACATCGGGTGAGTGGGAGAGAGAATGGGTTTGAATTTTCACACATCACAGGACCGATGGGTGTCGGAACTCTGACTAGTTGGATATTAAATTAGATCAAAGAACAACTGGGAAATAAATACTGTACATGAAATCCCGAACATATGAACTCTGAACCAGTGACAGAAAGAAGTGAAAAGACCCTGCGGACTGGTGGGTGGCTGCTCAGTGTTCAGAGTGAGTTGAGCTGGTAACGGTTGTGTGGGCTTACAGCATTAAGTTAAAATATGACAGGAGGTTTGGGTTTGGGAAGACCATGCAGTATGACGACAGGATGTCTGTGAGAACTGCGGCATTATCAGTAGGTGCCACAGGAGCTCGAGTGTGTTCTGTTCTGAGTGGAGATGAT
This sequence comes from Hypanus sabinus, assembly GCF_030144855.1. Lineage (NCBI taxonomy): Eukaryota > Metazoa > Chordata > Chondrichthyes > Myliobatiformes > Dasyatidae > Hypanus > Hypanus sabinus. Next base: position 451,424 of record NW_026779281.1, read on the forward strand.
TCCGTTACAATCTGTAACTCTAAACAGTGTGGATCAGGAAATACTGCCATCTTGTCATGTGGAATTACTGAATAAACCTCCACTGGAAAAGGCAAAGGAAAGGGACCAGGTGTCAGCCGGTAATCCGCTGTCATGTTGGACACTGGCGAACTGAGGAGATGAATCACATCTTCTTTTCTGCAACTTCTCTGAGACTGTTCACGCTGTTACAGAAAAAACCTTCCTGACTTCTTTCTTCATTTGTGAGTGTTATTTTCTGATTTATGTTCTACACCATCAAACCTGGAGAGGAATTATTTATGGATTTGGAGTCATGTCAATGAAGTGGTCACAGACCAGCCAGGATTTCAGTGACTGGTGGACCAGGTTCACGGTGAATGTCCCTCCGTGTGCTCTGCACTCAGAATGTACAGTCCATGTCCAGACAGGATCAGCACCCGTCCGGGTGACTGCTCAGTGTGATCCCGTTACAGAGCACATCATTTACTTCTCATTCTCTATGTGAATCTGTCAGTCCCCAATATGTTCACCGTTACTCTTCACAGAAAATCTCTGATCTCGCTGATAAAGGAGAGCGGGCGGACAGTTCTAAACTCCTCCTGAGCCTGGTGATGGAGAAAGGCTCCCACGCCTGGAGGGTGATGTGGGAAACCTTTGTGAAAATGCGGATTGGTGTCCCAAAGTTTGACAAAATATTAAAAGAAGTTCAGGAACATGGTGAGTTAATATTAATTTAAGTTTTGATTCAAACATTGCATACTTATAATTTGAGGAACTGAAACGTGTCAAATTGTTTAAATTTGATCAGGTTGTGTTCCGGTCCATCGACCCGTACCGGAGATTCCCAATGATCTGAAAGGTAAGTGAAGAAACCACTGTTACCATCAATGATGGATGTTGTGTAGGACCATATTGTTGTTGAGCCATGGAGATTTGACCAGGTAAATATTGGCAATGAAGCGCAGTGAGACACATGGAAACTCTTTGCCGGATGGAGAGTTTTCACAGGACATTTTGAGGAACAGCTCAGTGTTGGGGAGTATGATAAAATGGATCATCTGTCTGGTTACTGAGTGGAGAAGATGGCAATCTGGAGGTGCGAAAATCAGAGATTTCTTCACTGCGAAAAGTGAAATCTTTTCCCTACAAACTCCCTCAGATCCTACAGGTCATCATTTTTAGAATTGGGGGCCCATTGAAGTTTTCGTCACAGAATAACAACAACAGGATCTATTTAATGAGAAAAGCTGGTAACAACCCAATCAATCTATTCAACCTCCAAGCAGCACATGAACCCCATTCTGTTCACATGTGCACCCCCTTAGTGCCAACACTGCTGAAGTTGTCCAGTTTAATTTACCACTCAATTATCCTGGGAATTCCATCAAGAAACAGTGTTAGTTAGGTTGAGATCAGAGACAAAATCCTCAGTTCAGTCCACAGAAGCTGAAATTGATGTGATGTGTGATGGACACTGTGGAAGGGTGAGAGATGGGAATTAGGACAGAGAAACCAAGGGTTGTGGGATTGTGGCAAGAAAGGTGGAAAGGACTGAAAGTATCTATAAATAATATTGCAATTAATTAATTTGCCATCATCTGGATAAGAAACTCACAACATCTGAAAGCACATCGTGTCAATGAAAATGGAGCCCAGGGCAGCGGATGAGTTCAAGAGATTGTAAGGCTTCATCATCACAGACTGAGTTGTATCACACAAATTCACATTTTACAGAGGGGAGGCAAAGGAAATACAGATAAAATCAAAATTATTCATCTTAAAGCAGCCCATTTTTATCTGATTCGTAGAAGCTCTTCCATGGATATGCAAGGATTATTGGCCAGAACCGTGGCTCAACTGCTCTCATTTCCAGGAAAAAAATTCCAAAAATATTAATTTTCATATGGACCTGAGATAGACGAATCAGGTAGTTTACAAACTGCTCACATTTCTGTCACCCCTGGAGTTGTTTTTTCTCATTCACATTCAGGTAATAAAGCCCCTCAGTTCCTCTGCACCACGATTTTGGTAAATCTCTACAAATTCGTGGCAAAATTGGTCGTCACTATTCTTCATGTTATTTGCCAAGGGAAGAAATGCAGTAAAATTCCAATACCTATTTATGAATACGAAATAGATTCTCTCCCTCATTATTGAAGAACATAATTTCTACCACTGTCACATTCCCTAAAGTAACTATTTCAACAATCAAAGTTTTCCATCACTCCAAATCTCTCCCGAATATGTTGAATAGAGAACCTGCACACTCACATCAGGGTCCTGACACAGTGGGACCCCGCACACACCTCTGGGTCGTGACACATTGTGAGGTCACACGTACCACTGGCTCCTTATTTTAGAAAGGATATGCTGACATAGTAGAGGGTTCGGAGAAGATTCACGAGAATTATTCCAGGAATGAAAGGATTACCGTATGAGGAACGGCTGGCACCTCTTGGGCTGTATTCTCTGGAGTTCAGGAGAATAATGGGGATCTCACTGAAACATTCCAAATGTTAAAAGGCCTGAACAGATCAGATATGTCAAAGTTATTTCCCTTGGTAGGGGAGTTTAGGACAAGAGGTAACGACTTCAGGATTAAAGTACGTCCATTTAGAACTGAGACGTGGAGAAATTACTTTAGTCAGAGAGTGGTAAATCTGTGGTATTTATTGCCACAAGCAACTGTGGAGGCCAAGTCATTGGGTGTATTTAAGGCCATAAGATATAGGAGCAGAGTAGGCCATTTGACCCATTCAGTCATGGCCTGATCCAATTCTTCCAGTCATCCCCACTCCTCTGCACTGGATAATCAAGAACCTATAAGGCAGAGATTGATAGGCTTTTTATGAATTAACACATTGTGAGACCCCCCACATTCCTGCCCAGATCCTGATGCACTGCGAGATGCCACACCACCCTGGCAGGGTACTGAGACAAAGTGTTTGTATGGCCTTCTTTACCACAGACTCAACAAGTAAATTACCCTTCCAGGAGACTTCCATGAGTCCCTCTGCTCCTCTGATGTTTGAACCTTTTCCCCATTTCAATAATTGTCTGCACTATTGTTCATTTTTTTAACCAAAAATGCATTCTCATAAATTTCTAAAAGCTGTATTCCATCTGCCACTTTTTTGCTCATTCTTCTAATTTAATCTTGTTAAGCAGCCTCATGTGTAGCACCTTATCAAACGCCTTCTGAAAATGCAAGTAAATGACTTCCACTGTCTTTCTTTTATCCACTGTACTTGTTACTTCCTCTATGAAACCATGTTGACTTTGACTTATTATATCATTAGTCTCCAAGTACCTTGAAACCTCATCCTTGATAATGTATTCGAACACTCTCCCAACCACTGAGGTTAGGCTATACACAAAGTACGCTGCAGATGCTATGGTCAAAGCAACATGTAAAACTTGCTGGAGGAACTCAGCAGGTCAGGCAGCATCTTTGGAAATGAACAGTGTGGGTTTTCCGGTGATGTCATCGTCGAGAATGGCAGCTTAAGTCACCAGCTACTTCGGAAAAATGCGTATTAAGCCCCATTAACCCGTCAAATATAAGATTTTTCGAAAAATATTTGAACTGAAAAGAGGGGAATGGAGAAAAGGAATGGAAAAAAAAATCAACACTGCAGAGCCTGCGGCCCAGAGGAGTGCAGCGAGTGGCTCTCCTACCCAACCATGTGCTTGCAAGGCGGCTGCTGGGCCTCGTTCAGGCGAAGCGGCGAATATCTTCAAAATCCTGAAAGAAATAATGGAGGTCCAGTAAGGTATAAAGCAGCAGCTCCGTGATATTAAAGCAGAGCTCACCAGCATTAATCAAAACATAGCGGTGGCAGAGACTCAAACTGAGAAGGTGGAAGATCACGTTCAAAATGTGAAACGGATACTGAGCAAGACAATAAAAATAATACATCACCAAGAAGGTAAACTGCTTGACCTGGAGGGAAGATCACAGCGGAAAAATATCAGAATCTACAATGCTGCCGAACGAGCGGAGGGCTCGTCTATGATGGAGTTTGTCGGAACGTTACTGTTGGATGCGCTGGATCTTACCCCGGCTATGGAGCTGGAAATCGAAATAGCCCACCGCGCGTTAGTCCCAAAACCTACCCAGGATAGAAAGCCATGCTCAATAATAATTAAATTCCTTTGGTACAGCACCAAGGCAGAGATTCTACGAAGGGCCTGGGGTAAGATGAGAGTGTATTTCGAGGATAAATTAATATATTTTGACCAAGATTACACCCCTGCGGTCCTCCAGAAACGCAAAGAATACTCCGAAGTAAAGCAAGTACTAAAGTAAAATAAGATCAAATTTCAAACTCCGCACCCTGCTAAACTTCGAGTGTTTTATGACAATGGTACCAGACTATGGAAGAGGCATCTACAGACATGAAGACCAGAAGGTTGCCCATCAGCATGACCAAAATGAGGGAAAGCCTGACTAAGGTATTATCCCGCTCCGCTTGGGAAATAATGCGAGAATCGAGAAGGCAGGAGGCAGAGAGAAATATATCAGGAAGAGACTAGGAGTTTCCCGAAGACAGTCCTCACACCTTTCAGAAGAGCCATAAGGTTTGGCTAACTTTAAAAATGTTGAGAAGCTAAACAGAAGCAAAAGTACATGGAGATATACCTATCTCGAGAAATACTTATTATAATGTGGATTTTATATTACTTAGTTGTTATTCTTTATTCGGTCACTTACTCCTTTCCCCCCACCAAAGTGAGAATATATATGTGCGTGTGTGTATATATGTGTGTGTATATATATGTATATATGTGTGTATATGTATGTATGTGTGTGTGTGTGTGTGTGTGTGTGTGTGTGTGTGTGTGTGTATATATATATATATATATGTGTGTGTGTGTGCACGCATATATATGTGTGTGTATATAGGAGGAGTACACAGGGAAATCTTTTCTGTATAATGGATTTGTTCACTGACTTTTATGAATACTGCAATAGGGGCCCTCAATTCACAAGTAGGAGGGATTATCCCCCACAGCTAGACATTTCCTCTTGCTCAATGCAGGGTCATTTACAAGAGACCTCAGCCTTGGAATCACAGGTTCATTGCCATGTTTGTTATTATTGTTTCTTGGTTCTTAATTGTTCAGGGAGTAGATCGATTAAGTTTTATTCTAATTTCAATGATACATTGACAGATAAATACAGATGGCTAAGGACAAGGTAAAATTCATTTGTTTTAATGTAAATGGACTATTAAATTCAATCAAACATAAGAGGATTTTATCCAAAATGAAAAAAAGAACAAGCCCATGTAGTATATTTACAGGAAACTCATTTAAGTGATAACGAGCATAAAAAAACTAAAGAGAATGGGCTTCACTAATCTGTTTTTCTCCTCATATAAATCAGGACATAGGAGAGGAGTTGCTATTCTTGTCTCAAGTAAGCTGAATTTTGAAAGTGTATTCGAAATGTGAGATAAAGAGTGCAGATATATTCTGGTAAGGGGGAATATAGACTGCAATTCAGTTACTCTATTGAATATATATGTACCCCCAGGAAGTGATATTGGTTTCTTTCAGAAAATTACTGATATTCTGGTAACAGAAAAAGAAGGCCTCCTGATATGTGGGGGAGACTTAAATTTACAATGACAACCAAACTTAGACTCTTCCAATAGAAAAACCTATGAAACAAAATCTTTACATAAGCAAGTTAATACACTTTTTGAGGATGTTGGTTTAATTGATATATGGAGGGACCTTTTCCTTGACAGAAGGGATTAGACTCTTTATTCTGCTCCACGTTCTGTATATACAAAAATAGACTATTTCATAACATGTGGAAAAGACAAATACAAATAAACACCTGTGGAATTGGGACAATAGATGTAAGTGACCATGCACCTATATACTTATCTGTTGATTTTGACTGACAACCAAAGAATACTATTTGGAAACTAAATTCAAGTCTACTCAATGATCCTTACTTTAAGGAACATATTAAAAAATAAATAAATTGGTTTCTACTTAGAATTTAATGATAATGGACAGGTTTCACCTCTCATTTTATGGGATACTCTGAAGGAGGTCTTAAGAGGGAAAATTATAGCAATATCTGCATATAAGAAAAAAATAAGGAATAAAACATTAGAGGAATTACAAAATAGGCTGAAGGAACTAGAGAAAAAACAGATTTATTTTGGCACAGGATACATTAGGGGAAATTAAAAGAATTAGGAATGAAATAAATAATTTGGCTATGCAAGAAATCAGGAAAAACTTAATGTTTCTGAAACAGAGACATTATGAAAGTGGATGGAACTCTATGAAAATACTAGCATGGAAACTGAAAAAAAAAGTTAGCAGAAAATACAATTAATAGAATTAGGGACCCAAGAACGAAAATGATAAAAAAAAATAAGCTAGGTGAAATTCAAGAAGGTTTAGAAGTGTTTTACAAAACTCTATACTCTAAGGTTCCAGGAGGAAGCATAACCCAAATTGACACCTTCATGAATTCTCTAGAGTTACCCACTTTAAGCGAAGAACAAAATAGAATGATGACTGCTGACATAACTGAAGTTGAATTAAAAGCTGCAATTAGTAGGCTTAAATTAAGCAAGTCACCAGGATCAGACAGATATACGGCAGAGTGGTACAAAGAATTTAAAAATGAGTTAATTCCTGTTTTACTCCCCACACTGAACTGGGCTCCAAAAAAGGCACAAATGCCACCCAGTTGGAAGGAAGTGATAATTTCAGCTATACTGAAAGAAGGCAAGGATAAATTGGAATGTGGGTCATTTAGACCAATATCCATTCTTAATGTAGATTAAAGGTTATTTACCTCCATCATGGCCAAACGATTAGAGTTCTACGCATATTGAAACGTAATGATCAGGCAGGTTTTATACGACAACACCAGACTCAAGACAATATACGAAGGACATTTCACATTATGGATCATATAGAAAAAAATAAAATCAAAGCAATAGTGCTAAGCGTGGATGCTGAAAAAGCATTTGATTCGGTTAATTGCAATTTTATTTACGGAGTTTTACATAGATTTGGTTTCCAAGACACAATTATTAAAACTATACAGACACTATATGACAATCCTACTGCTGGGATTAAAATCAATGGATATTTAGCAGATAGTCTTAACCTAGAAAGGGGCACGAGACAGGATTGTACATGGTCACCACTACTCTTCGTGTTATATCTGGAACCATTAGCTCAATACATCAGACAAAATGAAGATATCAGGGGAATTACTATTAAAGGGACAGAGCATAAATTGGCTAATGTGGATGACAATTTGATCTATCTAGGGCAACCAACATACTCTTTACCTAAATTGATGCAATCCTTTGAACAATATGGTCAATTATCAGGATACAAGATCAACATAGATAAAACCCAATTACTTTCAAATTACTATAACCCACCAAGAGAAATTGAAAGTTGATACCCCTGGGCATGGCACACAGAGTCTTTCAAATATTTGAGCATCATTATGCCAAAAGATTTGACAAAATTATCAGAATGTTATTATCAGCCTTTATATAAAAAATTAAGGAAGATGTGGCAAGATGGAACCTGATTCCTTTTTTCAGTCTCAGTTCGAGTCTATTAAAATGAATATACTGCCCAGACTGTTATATCTCTTTCAGTCCCTACCAATAGAGATTAATCAAAGTAAATTTAAAGAATGGAACAAGATGGTATCAAGGTATATTTGGCAGGGTAACAGGCCTAGAGTTCGTCTCAAAACTTTGCAATTAGCAAAGGAAAAGGGGGGATGGGGCTTGCCTTCTCTTGGAGATTATTTTGCAGCACAGTTGAGAGCTGTGGTATGTTGGTGCAACCCATCAGATGACGCTCAATGAAAAAACATTGAGGAGCGGGTACTTCCCATCCCCATACAAGCAATTTTGGCTGATAACAACCTGCAAAGGTACATAAATACTATTGATAACACATGGGTGAAATTGACTCTTAAAATATGGAAAACTATTGTAAAAATATAATCTAGAGATGAGATATTGCAATTCTTAAATGGTGTGCATATGACTCGGGTTTTACAACAAATAAATTGGATTCTAGATTTAAGGACTGGACAGCTAAAGGAATAACAGTTTTTTACAACATAATGAAAGAAGGAACACTGTTCAGTTTTGAAATGCTTAAAGAGAAACACTTATTAAAGAAACAAGATTTTTATCGGTATTTACAGATGTGACAATATGTTAATAAGACGCTTAAAAATGTAACCAAGGCAAACACATGCTTGATGGAGCTCTTTAGGAAAGCATATAATTCAGATAATGGTAGTAGAATCATTTCAAGCATGTATAAGGGGTTGTCAAATCTTAAAGCACATTCGACTTCACACATTAAAACAAAATGGGAGAAGGAAGGAAGGATAATGATATCTAAGGAAGAATGGACAACAATATGGAGCTATCAATGGAAGTGTACCTGTTTACAGAAATGGAGGGAGTTTGGATGGAAAAACTTAATAGGATATTTTATTACACACTCTCAGAAATCCCATTATGATAGTAACCTCCCTGTTCGCTGGAGAAATTGTAGAAATCAAAATGCAAACCATTATCGTATTTTTTGGGACTGCCCTGTTATCAAAAACTATTGGAGGAGGATACACAATGCCCTACAAGATATCTTTAAATGTGAAATACCCTTAGAGTGTAAGACCATATATTTTGGATATATACCTCAAGAATGGTTGAAAAGAGATAAATATTTAATGAGTATACTGCTGGTGGCTGGTCAAAAGACTCTTACTAGGAAATGGTTATCACAGGAGAGCCCAACTTTAAATGTATGGATGGAAATTACATTGGACATATACAAAATGGAGAAGATAACAGCATCTGTTAACCATAAGCTGGAACAATTTGATTCATACAGGGAAAAATTGTTTAACTACATAATGCCTCATAGGCCTGATTTTATTCTCACAAATCAATGAATCTGTTGTAGAAAAAAATCACTCCCTACTTGTAAATAGTTCTTTTGCTTGTTTTTTTTCTTTCCACTCTTTTCTATAAGTGTATACTTCAGATAAATACTTTGTGGAGATTTGTGATGTGTATGATTATATGATATATATGTACAATGTCTGAAATACATCTTATGGAAATATTTGATGATGAATTTCAATAAAAAATAAATTACAATTAAAAGGAAATGAACAGTCAACATTTCGGGCCAAGAAGCGTCCTGATGAAGGGTCTCGGACCGAAACATTGACTGTTCATTTCCATGGATGCTGCCCAACCTGCTGAGTTTCTCCAGTGTGTTGTACGTCTTACTGAGGTTAGGCTAACTGGCCTATAATTTCCTTTTGTTTGCCTTCCTCCCTTTTTAAAGTTTTTTTAGAAGCCTTTTGTTAGATTTTAAAACCATCTCCGTCATCCAAATTCCCACTCACCTTTGCTGTCTTATATGACCATTCTTTGGCTCTCATGCAGTCCTTAAATTTCTTTGTCAGCCACAATTCCCTACCCCTTCCATTTGAGAATGTATTCCTGTGTGTGACATATCTATCTGGCGTCTTGTGAGCTATTCCCAGAAACTCCAGCCATCTCTGCTCTGCCGCCATCTGCATCAGTATCCTCCAATCCTCTGCTGCAAACTCCTCTCTCATGCTTCTGTAATTATTTTTATTTCATTGCAATACAGATACATGTGAGTTATGCTTCTCCCTCTCAGATTGCAGAATGAGTTCAATCAAATTGTGTTCACTGTCTCCTAAGGGTTCCTTTAACTTAATAATATCTGAGTTAGTACACAATATGCATTCTAAGATTGGCTCAAGCACAAGTTTCTCTTAAAGAAAAACATTTCATAGGCATTCAACAAATTCCCTGTCCTGTGATCCGACACCAACCTGATTTTCCCAAGGCCTCTTGCATATTGAAGCCCCCATAACAATTGTGTTACTTCCCCTAAAATATGCATTTTTCTAGCTCCCTTTGCAGTCTCAATCCCACATTGGCTACTATTTGAAGGCCTATATAAGATTCCCATGATGCAATTTAACCACTGCTATTTCTTAACTCCACCAACAAAAATTCAACACTCTCCTCTTTCTAAAGATATAATTCTATCTCTTACCAACAGAAGCACATTGCCACATTTGCCTTCCTGTTTGCCCTTTTGATACAAAGTTATCTTTTGAGGTTAAGTTCACAGCAATGGTCTTTTTTCAGCCACGATTCAGTGATGCCCACAATCTTTTATTGATGTTCTCTCTAATTCATCCACCTTATTCAGAGTGCTACCCTCATTTAAATACAGTACTTTCAGTCCTGCATTCTTTGCCCTTTTTAATTTTGCCTGTGTGGTACAATTTAACTCTCCGTTCTGACTGCATTTGTACCTGATCATGCGCTTGTCCTTCCTTACATTTTATGTTATACTGATCATCTATTTGTAAATCTGCTGGCACATCCTCAACTCTATCATATTGGTTCCCATCCTCCTGCCACTCCCAACAGCTCTAGAAACATCTGCCTACAAGTATGTTGGCACCTTTTGGAATATAGTGCAGCCTATCCTTTTATAAGTGTCCCACCTGCCCCAGGAGATCCTAATTATCCAGCAATACGAATAACTGCACCAGCTCCAAATATTCAGTCACACATTTATCCACCACCTCATTGTATTCCTGTCCTGACTGATGCAGCAATCACGAGATTATTACTGTTGAGGTCCTGCCTCTCAGTTTCCTTCCTTCTTTCCTTCCTAACTTCTTGTATTCCTTTTTCCAACTCGTATCACACTGGAGAAACAGCACATGTAATAACCCTGCAAACGTTGAGATCCCACACATCCCTGACAGGTTCCTGACACACTGTGAGACACTGCAGACTGCTGCGAGGCAAGTGACAAGCTGTGAGATCCCTCAGACCGCTGATAGGTTCTTTATCCTCCACATACTTGGCAGGATCCTAACATACTATGAGATCCAAACCCCTTTTAAAAGTCTGTCTTCACATGCAGTGTAGCTGCAAGTAACTTCCCACACTGCATCCAGACCCTGTCTTAGATTGACATCTGCTTTCTTCAAACTCAGGATCTCAATACTCGGGGCATAGCCATCCCTTTCCTTAACTGAGACAGATGGTTTCTATGTCCAGAATGCTCTCCCACTGACACTCCAAACACTTGCCCAGATACATTATCTCCTGTTTAGTCAGGTCAAGGGAAGATGCAGATGAAGCTAATAAACCTCATTATAAGTCCGGCAGGGCCGGGTGAATGGACATGATGAGATGGTTGGGTCTGAAGTGGTTAGTTCAGTGGAGAGAGTGTTGTGGGTCAGGCAGTTGGACCTTGAGAGTAGATCAGCACGTGGAAGTCTGATGTTGTGGCCTTCTTAAAGACTTGCTTGAGAGACACAGAATTGGCTACTCAATATTCCAGAGTTACAATATTTCATATTTGAGAGGGGAGTTAATATAGTTAGAGAGATTTATTTACCGATCTGGGGAAATTCACAGCTGTACTGAGACAGGGCATACAGGGGAGTTCAAGCACTGAGGCAATATGGGGAGAGGTCAACAGTAAGACAGAGACAATCACTGATGGATTTTTACTAAAATGGGGGAATGATGTACAGTGTATATTCTTTTGCACAGACTGGCGGGTGGCTGCAATATACTTCCAGGGGCAGTGATGCAGTCAGGTAAAAGCGATTTCAATGGGCACATTAAAATTTGGGGAATGGGGGGAATTCCCATTCTCAGCATGGTTTTCAAACTTGCATTTAAAGTCACAGACCAGTAGCATCTCCCCTTTCTGCCCTTTCCACAGACGTTGTCTGACCTGTATTCACATCTACACTTCCGTCCTTCTACAGCTGTGCTGCAGAGGGCAGGCCAACATGTGAAGAAGAGAGCAGAGAGCGAGGAATTTCGGTAACAGGTGGTTCAGGATTTCAGCTGTGACAGGACCTACATAGATCACAGAACAGCACAGGAATTGGCCCTTTGGCCCACAACATTAGTTCAGTTGGCCACAGTTATGCAACATGGTTTTCAAACTTGTATTTAAAGTCACAGACCAGTAGCATCTCCCCTTTATGCCCTTTCCACAGACATTGTCTGACCTGTACTCACATCCACACTCCCGTCCTTCTGCAGCTCTGCTGCAGAGGACAGGCCAACATGTTGCATAACTGTGGCCGACTGGACGGGTAGTCAAAACTGCCCAACGCATCACTGGCACTCCCAGCCTACCCCCATCAGGGACGTAAAAACAGAAAGGATCCAGAAAATGGCCAGAAGCATCAGGAAGGATCTCAGCTATCCTGCCTATGGGCTGTTTGCCCCTCTCCCATGATGGACGAAGCTACGTAGCATCCACAGCAGGACCACCAGACTCAAAATCAGTTACTTTCCTCAAGCAGTAAGACAGATCAACACCTCCAATGACTAACCCTCCCCTCTACAACTAACAACCCCCACCCCACCACCAGCACGGTTTGAAAATTTTCCGTCAGAACCACCTGAGTTCAGAGTGACTTCTGTATCTAATGTACTTATATTTATTGTGTTTTTCATTGCATACTTTATCTGAGTTTTTGTGCTACATCAGATCTGGAATAACAATTATTTCCTTCTGCTTTACCCTTGTATATCTTGAAACTTGAATCTGTTGAGTATTTGCAACACACACTCATTAAGAGACACAAGACTGCAGATCTGCCGTCTCCAACCATTTTTTTGGTGGAGCTCAATGATGGAAGGCAGGAAGTTGTCTGTTCTGTCTCAACATTCTGTCTGTCTCAGTCTGCTTACAGAGATACTAACATTTTCTCCCCTAACTGGACAACCTCCCCACCCCACAGTGCACATGCTGATCAACAAAGCTGCTCCTCTTTATTTTGAATCAGTGAGAGCAGGCTTTGATTCCCTGATGTGGTCCTTTGACATAATACCCACTATCCTTCTACAAGTCATATCAAAACTATTCTTTCAAAGTTTTTTTTCCACATGAATAGTGATAGCTCTGACAGTGATGATAGGGTGTCCAGTACGGGACAGTCGGGGTTCAGTAAACTACCAGAGAAATACCTTCACAGTACGATAAATATAAAAATGTGTTGATCTGGTGCTTATCTAGACTGCGCCTGTCTGTCTAGTTTGGGGTCTGTTAATCAAATTTACTTTACTGTACAAATATCCATTGAGGAATCCAATCAATGCAACAGCTCTGAGCTAACTCCTGTGTGCTTAAATTCCGAGTTCTGAGTTGAGGCATCTAACAGTTTGTCCACTCTCTGTTCCCCTGGAAGATGTTCAACAGAAACACAAAGAGACTCTGCGGGCACAAACTGAAACACTGAGAGTGAACACGATCCTGATGAGGGAGAAGGTGAAGGTTTTCCAGCTGGTTGATCGATACGCTGAGCTCACGGTCATTTCTACTGTTCGAGATCGGAGACTGGTGGAACATGAGTTGCTGGCAAGAGGCAGAGACCACGAGAAGTGGAGAGAGAAACATCTCCGCGGAGAGCTGGAAAAAATCCGGACTGATCAGTTATTCCGGAGCAGCTTTTCCCGGAGTAAATCCAAAGCTGGGAGTTCAGCAGAAGTGGCTGGAGTCCCGGGGATCGGGAAAACAACAATGGTACAAAAGATTGTTTATGACTGGGCCATGGGAAAAATATACCAGCAATTTCAGTTTGTCTTCAGTTTCAAATTCCGGGATTTAAATGCCATCAACTGCAGAATAAACCTGAGAGAACTGATTCTGGATCAGTATCCTTACTTTGGCAATTTTCTGAGGGAGGTCTGGAAGAACCCAGAGGGACTGCTGTTTATATTCGATGGTTTGGATGAATTCAAACACAGAATTGATTTCACTGACAGTCAGAGAGATACAGAACCCAAGCACCAGTGCCCAGATCCCGAGTGGTGGTGTGAAGTGTCGGACATTGTATACAATTTAATCCAGGGCAAGCTGCTCCCAGGGAGTTCAGTGCTGGTGACCACCCGTCCCACTGCGTTGCATTTTTTGGAAAATGCGAAGATACTTGTCAGGGCTGAAATCCTGGGATTTGTTGGTGAGGAACGGAAGGAATATTTCATCAGGCATTTTGAAGATCAGACAGTGGCAGCAGCTGTTTTCAAACACGTGAAGGAGAACGAGATCCTGTACACCATGAGCTACAACCCCTCCTACTGCTGGATCCTCGCTCTGGCACTGGGCCCCTTCTTCACACAAAGAGTCAGGGACCCACAGCGAGTTCCCAAGACCATCACCCAACTGTACTCCTACTATATTTACAACATCCTGAAAAACCACGGCCGTGAGATTGAGAACCCCCGTGATGTGTTACTCAGGGTTGGTCAGATGGCCTTCAGAGGAGTGTTCGATAAGAAGATTGTGTTTACAGATGGAGATTTGATCAACTACGATCTGCAGCCTTCCCAGTTCCTGTCCGGGTTCTTGATGGAGCTTTTGGAAAGGGAGGATTCTGCCCGGTGTGTGGTGTACACATTCCCACACCTCACCATCCAAGAGTTTGTAGCTGCACTCGTAAAATTCCTGACTATACGTCCCAGGGCAATCAAGCATTTCCTCACTGCAGCCCACAGCATGACCGATGGGCGATTTGAGATCTTTTTCCGTTTTGTTGCTGGTCTGTCCTCCCCAATGACAGCTCGGGGCCTGGAGGAGTTTCTGGGTCCATTTCCTCATGAAACAACCTGCCGGGTAATTGATTGGGTGAAGGACGAATTTAAACGCCAGAGTGTAAACACAGAGAGTGAAGTTGGTAAAAGGAGCCTCCTGAATACATTGCACTACCTGTTTGAGTCTCAGAATCGTGGACTGGCTCAGGCCGCACTGGAATCTGTGGAAACACTTTCATTCAATGGAATGACACTGACCCCGATTGACTGTGCAGTCCTGTCTCATGCTGTTGGACTCTGTGATACAATAAAACGTCTCGAACTGGTTCGCTGCCACATTCCTTGTGAAGGAATCCAGCGGCTGGGACCCGGGCTGTACAAGTGCCAGGAGTTGAGGTAACTTGATTTATCTCTCACTCTGAACTGTGAAACTGTTCCATTATGTTGTTTCAATGTAAAGGAATTTGCGTAAAATTCCAGTAAATCAGTTTGTGAAGGTGCCTTGGATTGTGAATGAACAGGGCATCAGTTAGAAATTCCCAGATGTGTTGTGGTGGGTTGGCAATCTGTGGATTCTTGTGAAGGGATGTTGGAGACTTCATCAGATCAGTGAACAACGACCATTGGTTTAATGGTAGTAAATCACAGGAATGGCCGTGTTTCTCGCTATCTGTGACACGTCCATTGACAATGTTCCTTCTCACTGTTACTGACACCCAGACCGACACTGACTGCAGCAGGTGGGTCAGAGATTCACACCCCCTTCCCAGTGAGGGACAAGAGACTGTCTGTGGACTGTCCCAGTGAGAAGGAAAGGAATACCATTGTGAGATTGTCCTCCCCTGCCCT
Source organism: Hypanus sabinus (assembly GCF_030144855.1). Lineage (NCBI taxonomy): Eukaryota > Metazoa > Chordata > Chondrichthyes > Myliobatiformes > Dasyatidae > Hypanus > Hypanus sabinus. The sequence goes on from NW_026779281.1 coordinate 466,924, forward strand.
TCCCCGTGTGTGACAATCACCATCAGTCCTCCTGTGTGACTGTGTTCACTACCAGATACCCAGACCCCATGGGCACAACTCCTCTCCCGATTGTAGACCTCAGTTCAGAGCATCCCCTATGTCTGCATCCTCTTGTCTTCTGTGGTTACTGTATCTTTTCCTATTGGTATCTTCCTATGGGACCTCACATCCCCACCCCCCTTCCTCCCTTCGGGATCTCTCTTTCCCAACTCCATTCCTCCTGGTTGATCCTTCCGCCTGTCAGATCTCTCTACCCACCTTCCTGCCAGTCTCTGCTCCCCATGCATTCCTCCCTTCGGATGTTTCTTCTCCATCCCATTTCCTTCTGTGGATTCTCTTTCCCATCCCCCTTTCTCTGTGGGATCTCCCTTCCCCATTCCTCATCCTCCTGTGGGATCTCTCTTTTCTGTTCCTCTTCCTGCTGCATGTTCTGTCATATCCTCAGGCGGGCTCTCTTCCATCATCTCCCATGCAGATTTTCCCATTCATAAATCTTCCTCACTTTGGGATTTTCTCCCATCATTCAACCCTGTCCCTTCCTACACTCTCCCATCGGCAGTATTTATCTTCGTGTTGGGGAATGATGCAGAATATGTGCAATTTACAGGGTCACACCGACAGACTAAATTACTGACATTCGGTGAATACCCTGGGGCTGGACAGTGAGGGACATTGACAGTGATGGGAACTCCAATCAGTGGTTTACTGAAGGGTTTCATGTTTCCTGAAATATCAAAGTGAGAGAAATTCCCGCAGACACAGAATCACTTTATTCGTCAATTTGTCTGTTTGTGTTTAGACTTGTTGGTAATAACCTGGTGGATTCAGGAGTGAAACTGGTGTCTGCGGCTCTGAGGAACCCGGAGTGTAAAATACAGAAACTCTGGTAAGTACCAGACTGTGGGAGATTGTGTTTACAGTCACCAGGTATCTGACACTGAGCATTAAAATGATCAGTAATTGTGTTACTGATAAACACTGGGGATTTGTACCGTCTCCTGTCTCTCTGTGTCCTTCACCCTCACTCTCTCTCATCTCCAGGTTGTGTGCTGTCGGTCTCACAGATTCTGGTGCCGAGGATCTTGTCTCCGCTCTCAGTACAAACCCATCACTGATGGAGCTGAAGCTGGAATTAAACTCGCTCACAGACCGATCTGTCCCCGCTCTCCGCCACCTCATTCTGACCCTCTCGAGTCTGGAGCTGATCGAGTGAGTGTATTAATGTTCAATGTGATAAAACATCAGTGGATCTGCAGGTTTTCTGGTGATATTTGTCTGCGAGTGTTGTTGAAACATTAACCTCGGTCCCCTGTTACTGACACTGTTGTGTAATCTGTTTATTTCACCTTTATTCTCCCATCTGTTTCAGGCTGGAGTTAAATCAGTTCAGTGAGACCGGGAAGAAGGAACTAAGATCTCTGCAGGAACCCAGACCCGGACTGAGAGTGACCGTGTGAACATCCCCGCCTGCAGGATGGGGACATTTTGCAGGTTCTCTTCCCTCCCATGTAATGGAAGTACTCCCACTTCATGGCCACACTCCAGGATTAATTCCCACTGGTTCCAATGGACCCCACCTCCAACCAAGTGCTCTGTGATGTCAAAGGCGGTCTTGCTGTTATGTAATTCAGCCTGCTGCCCAGCATCATAGCTTCCCCCTAACGTCCGGGTTCGAGACCCCCCTACGTGAGACCCTGGGAATTTACACAGACAGGAAGATCCCAGTGGTCTGTGTCTCAGTCTGGCACAACAGTGACCTGGTGTGGGATTATCCGGGTAGAGAATCCTTTTGCTCAATTTGTTGAGGATGGTGCATTCCACAGTCTGGCCGATATAATGATGTTAAATTGACAGCCAGCTTGGTAGTGAACCTCGATCTGCAGCGACCTTGGACATTGCCCTGAAGAGTGATTTTATAATCATCGTTTCCCAGATGCAGGATGAGGATGAGAAACAGGACTGAATATTCAATCTGTTACTTGTTGTAACCTGTCAGTTAATTGTGTGTGACTGTGAGTGAATCAGGTGCAGATTATTTATTCCCGCATGTTTGCAGCTCACACATTGATTTCATCATGACGTATGTAAATTAAACAATAAACGACTGTAACTTCCTGTCTTGGTATCAGACTTGAGTTTTATTAGAGAGAAACAGTGTCCTGGGGTTACTGATGCCCCCTTGCATCCGGTAAGCTGCAGCAACAGGTCTGAGCTCCTCACTGGTACAAAAGTGCCTCATGTCCTGGCTGAAGAAGGTTGGTCTTGCAATTTCTGTTGCACAGGATCGTTTCGCTACACCTCTTCCCCCCCCCCACCACCCCCCATCCAGGCTGACCCAGGTCTTCCTCGTACCCCAGATACTCTTCTGGCCCCTATGTCCCTGCTCTCTATGCTCCCTCAGTCAAAAATGAGAAAAGAGATTTGAAGCTCTGATACTGTATAAAACAGGTTGCGAATGGTGATTCTCCCTCCGCACCGATTTAACACACACTCCCATGGTCAGACAGAAAGTGTAATGCTACATCACTCTGCAATGTAGCATTACACGATTTCCCTAGTCGGACACATGAAGCTCCCTGTGCACTGTCATAGCACACAATCCTGGGGTCAGCCATAGAGGAAACGTACCTTCACACCCTCCATTCACACATCCCCAAGGTTAGAGACAGTGTGAACCTCACACCCTACTGTCCCATCAACACTCCCAGGATCAGACATTGAGAGAATCTCCCTCCACACCATCCCACCACACAGTTCTGAGGTCAGACACAAAGTGAAGCTCCCTCTGCATTGTCCCAGCAACAATCCCGGGGTCAGACTGGGTGAACATCCCGCCACATCGTCCCATCTCATACTGCCAAGGTCAGACACTGGAAGTCCGTCCACACAATTGCGGGACAGACACAGAGCGAAGCTCATATTTCCCCTGACTGGTTTTTCACCCGGCACCTACAAGCCTTCTCCTTCCCACCTTATTTATAGGGTCCCTGCCCCCGCTCTCTTCACTCCTGATGAAGGGTCTCGGCCCGAAACATTGACTGTTTGTTTCCACGGATGCTGCCCGATCTGCTGAGTTCCTCCAGCATGCTGTGCATGTTCCAGAGGGGTAAGTCCCTTTGCTTAGATGGTTTGCATGTATATCAGTTATATCAGGGTTCCTGCGATGTCCCGGGGATTTATTACAGCCTTGTCCTGGGAGAGAGGCTCGCCAGCGGGAAAATGCCCCTCACATGGCGGAGAGCTGTTGTGGTCCTACTGCTCAAGAAGGGAGACCTCTGCCTGCTAAAGAACTGGTGCCCAGACTCCCTCTTGTGCGCAGACTACAAGATCTTTGCCGATGCAATGGTGAACCGTCTTGGCACGGTATTGAGACAGGTGATCCATCCTGACCAATCTTACACATTCCTGGGCTGCTCCATTCAGGATGAAGTCCATCTAGTAGATCTTCACCTGTAACAGGAGACTGGGTCCCGGGCAGTGTTTCTTTCTCTTGACCAGGAGAAGGCGTTTGACCGGGTAGACCACAGTTTCCTGGTGGGCACTCTGCAGGCCTTTGGACTCGGACCACACTTTGTGGCCCGAGTTCGGCTCATATACTCTGCTGCAGAGTGCCTTGTTAAGGTCAATGGATCACTGGCAGCGCCCATTCCCTTCAGGAGGGGAGTACGTCAGGGGTGTCCATGTTTGGTCAATTGTACGCGATCTGTGTCGAGCCATTCCTGAGCCCCCTACGGCGAAGGCTGACAGGTCTGGTTCTGCGTGAACCGGACATGGAGGTCGTTCTCTCGGCCTACGCTGATGATGTACTCCTCATGATGACAGATCCCAATGACCTGCAGAGGATGCGCGAGTGCCAAGAAGTTTTCTCGGCGGCATCCTCCGCTAGGATCAGCTGGGCAAAATGTTCCGGACTCTTAGTGGGTCAGTGGCAGGAGGACTCCCTGCCGGAGGAGGTGAGAGCTTTTGAGTGGAGCACTAGACGCCTCCTCTATCTGGGAGTCTACCTGAGTCCTTCTGGGGAGAACTGGCTGGCGAACTGGCAGGACTTGGAGACGAAAGTCATGGCCCGGCTGGGGTGCTGGTCAGGCCTTCTCAGGGAGCTTTCCTATCGAGGCAGGGTGGTGGTCATCAACCAGCTGGTGGCCTCCATGTTGTGGTATCGGATGGTCACCTTGGTCCCTCGTGCCCCGTTTGTTGCGAGAATGCAGAGGAAGTTAGTGGACTTCTTCTGGGGCAAGAGGAAACACTAGATCTCTGCAGCGGCTTTGAGTCTCCCAGTGGGAGAGGACGGACAGTCGCTGGTGGGCGTCGAAGATTCCTGTAAGCCGAGCACCCTCACAGGTGGCACGTGTTGGTGACTTTCTTCCTCCGGAGGGGCTGCTGTCTTCACGACGACATGCGGCTACCACCGGCGGGCGTCAGCCGTCCTGTTTTGCGGAGCCTGGCCGGCTTCTATCAGGACCTACTGAGAGTCTGGAATATGGTAGCCTCAGGCCGGGAATCCCGTCCTACCTCAGTGGATGTCGGTGCGGCTCAGGTGTGTGAACCGTCTCGGGCCGAGCTGCTTGTCGGGCCCAGGCCCCGCAATCTTGTCCGGGAGCCGTGTCCACACAGGTTGAGCCATCTCTCATCGACACACACAATCCCATTCAGGGATGCAAGTAGGAGGCAGATGTATGGGCCGCTGCTCCACACCCTCCAATTCTTTGCCCTTGTCCACCGTCCCGACACGCCATGGCGGTCGGTCTTTCCACCCGGAGGTGAGGAGGATCCCCACTGGAAGTCCCTTTATGAGGGGGGTCTTCCCATGCACCTGGGGGATCTCGGGTGGAGGGTGCTGCATAGCGCAGTGCCATGCAATGAGTTCTTCAGTTTGCACATGGATCTCCCACACGCATGCCACTTCTGCGGTCTGGAGGAGACCGTGTGCCGCATGTACATGGAGTGTGCGAGGCTGCAGCCCCTTTTTGTATATTTGCGCAGGCTGCTTCTCGCCTTCTGGTTGCATCTTAGCCCCACCCTATTTATATATGGTCATCCGGTAAGGAAGGGGGCATGGAGGGATGAGGATGTCCTAGACAACTTGTTCCTGGAGCTGGCGAAATGCGCCATCCGTGGGTCTTGGAAACGGGTGGCGGGAGGATCTCCCTGGGGAGGCTGCCTGGCAATGTTTAGGGGGTATGTTCGTGCTCGGGTGAAAATTGAAAAGGAACACGCGCAGTCCATGGCGACCATAGAGGAGTTTCGAGACTGAAACTGTATAAAACGCGGGGTGTAAGTGCCATCGTGGATAGAGATGGTAACATTCTGGTGTAATGTCTATTGTCTATTTGTAGTGCAGTAATTGTGTTTGCCACTGTTTTGTATATATTGTATAGCACCGATATTTGTAATACAGGATTTTGTAAAAAAAAAAAAAGGGGGTGAAACACTTTGAATCACACTCCACACTATCCCATCACAGACTTCTGGGGTCAGATACAGTATGAAGTTACCTCCACATCGTCCCATTACACACACTCGTTTTAAGACTCAGAGAGAGGTTCCCACTACTTCTCCCATAACACACTTACAGGGTCAGACTCAGATTGAATCTCCCTCCACACTATCCCTTCACACACATCTGCGGACAGACACAGAGTGAATCTCCCTCTACATCATCACAACACACACTCCCGTGGTGAGACACCAAGTGAATCTCCCTCTGCATCGTCCCATCACACACACCCGGGATCAGACTCAGAGAGAAGTTTACTCCAAACTGTCCAATCACACCCTCCAGGGTACAGACACAGAGGGAATCTCGATCCACACCATTCCATCACACTCCCTCCGAGTCAGACACAAATATAATCTCCCTCCATACTGTCCCATCAAACACTTCTGGGGTCAGATACAGAGAGAAGTTCCCTCCACTTCTCCCATTAGACACTCCCGGGGTCACACACAGATTGAATCTTCCTAAATACTGTCCCATTACACACTCTTGAGGTCAGACACAAAGTGAAGCTCCCTCCATATCATCACAAAACACACTCCCATGGTGAGAAACAAAGTGAATTTCCCTCTGCATCGTCCCATCACAGACTCTAGGGGTTAGAATCAGAGAGAACTTCCTTCCACTTATCCCATAACACACTCATAGGGTCACACACAGAATGAATCTCCCTCCACACTATCCCTTCACACACACACCTGGTGTCAGACACAGAGTGAATCTCCCTCGAAACCATCCCATCAGACACTCATGGGTTGAGAAACAGAGTGAAACTCTCACCACACCTTCCCATCACAGAAACCCAGTGTGACACACAGTGAATCTCCCTCTGCATTGTACCATCACACATTTCTGGTGTCAGACACAGTGAAGATCCGTCGAAACCATCCCATCAGACAATCCCGGGGCCAGGCACAGAGAAAAACTCCCTCTACACCGTCACAACACACAGTCCCGTGGTGAGACACCAAGTGAATCTCCCTCTGAATCGTCCCATCAGACACTCCCGGGGTCAGACTCAGAGAGAAATTCCCGTCACTTCTCCCATCACACACTCCCGGGGTCACACACAGAGTGAATCTCCCTCCACTCTATCACAAAACACACTCCCGGGATGAAACACAGAGTGAAGATCTCACCACACCGTCCCATCACACACACCAGGGGTGAGACACAGAATCAATCTCCCTCTGCATCGTACCATCACACACTCCTGTTGTTTGACACAGAATGAAGCTCCCTCCACACCGTCAATCAGACACACCCTGGGGTCAGACACAGTGTGAAAGCACCTCCCATCGTCCCATCACACTCACTCCGGGACCAACACAGAGTGAATCTCCCTCCTCAATGTCTCATCACACACTCCTGGGATCAGAGACAGTATAAAGCTACCTCCACGTCGATCCATTGCACACACGCGTGGTAAGGTTCAGAGAGAAGTTCCCTCCACTTCTCCCATTACACATTCCTGGGGTCACACAGATTGAATCTCCCTCCACACCGACCAATCACACATTCTCGGGGTCAGAAAAAGTGTAGAACCCCCTCCAAACCGTACATTCACACTCACTGCGGGTCAGACACAGAGTGAATCTGCCTCCCACAGTCCCATCACACATCCCGGAGTGGGACATGTAGTTAATCTCCCCGCTGAACATCCGATCACACACTCCCGGGGTCAGAGAAAGTATGAATCGACCTCCATTACACACATGTGTGGTAATACTCAGAGAGAAGTTCCTTCCTCTTCTCCCATCACACACTCCTGGAGTCACACACAGATTGAATTTCCCTCCACACCGTCCCATCACACACATCTTGGGTGAGATACAGAATGAATCTCCCTCGAAACCATCCCATCAGAAACTCCCGAGGCAGACACTGATTGGAGCTGTTCTGATTGCGCTGGGAGAAATCGAGGAAAAACTGCTGTATTAAGATCGTGAGTTACTTTGGAATTGGTTTGAAACGTCTCTTGAACATCTAAGTGAGCGGCTGGTTTAGTGTGGAAGCTTCAGTTGGAGTTCTTCTGCCAGTTTGGACGGGGGCCGTTGACGGCTGCCAACTGCGTAACTCCCTGCTGTGCCCGCTGGCAACTCGTCAGGAAGCCGGGTCGCTCCAAAAACCGGAGACAAACGCCGTTGTTCCCCCACTGACATCGGGACAACCTCCTTCCATCTCGATCGTCGGGATTCTCGTTCGGTGTCGAAGCCGAAACATCATTTGAGACCTCTCGACCTCTCACGGTCTGGAAGTTCTGCAGGACTAACGGAGCCTTTCCTGGCGTTGGAATTTCTGGCGCCGAGCCAGCAAGGTACTGTCGAGTACAAACTTTTCCGGCCAGTTGCTCAACTCGCTCCAGGACTTTATAAGCAGAACCACCACCGTATCATTCTCGATTCAGACACACCAGCAACATGACGGACCGGTCTACAGGGAGTGGCAGGCCTTCAGGGAGTTATGCCAAGGCGGCTGCCTCTCCAGCCTCGGACAACGCCCTGTTTCGGTCGGTGAAAGTGGAACGCGGGGTGCAATGTATATTGCGAACTGGAACTACCCTGGAAAAGAGCGCGGAGGCTATGGAGGTCTTGTTGGGGAGAGATGGTGTTCTGGCCGCTGAGAAAGAGTTCGGGAAGGCAGTGTTTTACCTGAGGAATGATGAGTTGGTGCATCGGGCCCTCAGTAGAAGGATCACGGTGGAGAACATCTTTTTACCGATGGAGCTAGTGACAGCTCCCACACAACGCATCGTCCTCGGTCACGTATAGCCTTTCATCCCCAACGAGGACCTGCCTCCCGCACTATCACCCCTGGGGCAAGTAAGGTCAGAAATAACTGCCATCAGGCACAAATTCAGGAGACTCACCCTCCGTACCGTAATCTCTTTCCGGAGACAGGTATTCTTGCAGCTGGAAAGGGAGGACGAAGTTGAGGGCCGGTTTACTGTCCGGCACGAGGGGGTAGATTATCAGGGGTATTGGAGCTCTGAGCGCCCACTCAGCCATGCGTGCAGGGAGGTGAGGAACTTTCCTAGCAAGCGAACACCCAGGGAGTCCACTTCAGGAACTAGTGCCCCAGCTACCTCTGCCCCGATCCCATTCCTGCTCCTACACCTGTGCCGGCCCATGCTCCTGCCCCTGACCCTGTCTCTACCCCTGTCCCTGTTCCTACGTCTGTTCCAATCTCTGCTCCTGTTCCTGCCCCTGTCTCTACCCCTGTCCCTATTCCTAAGTCTGTTCCAATCTCTGCTCCTGTTCCTGCCCCTGTCTCTACCCCTGTCCCTATTCCTAAGTCTGTTCCCTTCTCTGCTCCTGCCCCTGACACTGTCTCTACCCCTGTCCCTATTCCTACGTCTATTCCAGTCTCTGCTCCTGTCCCTGACCCTGTCTCTACCCCTGTCCCTGTTCCTACCTCTGTTCCAGTCCCTGCTCCTGCCCCTGACTCACTCTACCCCTGCCCCCTGTGCCTATGTCTGTTCCAGTCTCTGCTCCTGCCCCTGACCCTGTCTCTACCCCTGTCCCTACCTCTGTTCCAGTCTCTACTCCTACCCCGACACGATCTCTACCCCTGTCCCTGTTCCTACGTCTGTTCCAGTCTCTGCTCCTGCCCTTGACCCTGTCTCTGCCCCTGTCCCTATTCCTACGTCTGTTCCAGTCTCTGCTCCTACCCCTGACCCTGTCTCTACCCCTGTCCCTGTTCCTACATCTGGTCCAGTCTCTGCTCCTGCCCCTGACCCTGTCTCTACCCCTGTCCCTGTTCCTACGTCTGTTCCAGTCTCTGCTCCTGCCCCTGACCCTGTCTCTACCCCTGTCCCTATTCCTACGTCTGTTCCAGTCTCTGCTCCTACCCCTGACCCTGTCTCTACCCCTGGCTCTGTTCCTACGTCTGTTCCAGTCTCTGCTCCTGCCCCTGACCCTGTCTCTACCCCTGTCCCTATTCCTACGTCTGTTCCAGTCTCTGCTCCTGCCCCTGACCCTGTCTCTAACCCTGTCCCTATTCCTACGTCTGTTCTAGTCTCTGCTCCTGCCCCTGACCCTGTCTGTAACCCTGTCCCTGTTCCTACGTCTGTTCCAGTCTCTGCTGCTGCCCCAGACCCTGTCTCTACCCCTGTCCCTATTCCTACGTCTGTTCCAGTCTCTGCTGCTGCCCCAGACCCTGTCTCTACCCCTGTCCCTATTCCTACGTCTGTTCTAGTCTCTGCTCCTGCCCCTGACCCTGTCTGTAACCCTGTCCCTATTCCTACGTCTGTTCTAGTCTCTGCTCCTGCCCCTGACCCTGTCTGTAACCCTGTCCCTGTTCCTACGTCTGTTCCAGTCTCTGCTGCTGCCCCAGACCGTGTCCCTATTCCTACGTCTGTTCCAGTCTCTGCTCCTGCCCCTGACCCTGTCTCTAACCCTGTCCCTATTCCTACGTCTGTTCTAGTCTCTGCTCCTGCCCCTGACCCTGTCTGTAACCCTGTCCCTGTTCCTACGTCTGTTCCAGTCTCTGCTGCTGCCCCAGACCCTGTCCCTATTCCTACGTCTGTTCCAGTCTCTGCTCCTGTTCTTGCCCCTGTCTCTACCCCTGCCCCTATTCCTACGTCTGCTCCTGCCCCTGTGGTTCAGGCGGGTGATCCTGAGGCTACGTGTAGGGAGGTTCAGGACGGCCGAACCCTCTCCGTTGTCCAAACATCCTTCCAGGTGAGGCGACACTTCACCTGTGAATCTTCCGGGGTCGCCTGTTGTGTCCGATGCTCCCGATGCGGCCGCCTCCACACTGGCGACACCGGCTCCTCCGCAGTTGTGCGGGGTAGGAGTGTTTTTTAATCGGGGGTCGATATTATTGTTCTCTTTTTGCGGAGGGGTGTGTTTTGGGGTTTGATGACTGGGATCCCGTTCTTCTTGATCCGGGGGGTGGGGTGGGAGTTTGATTTTTTTTCTCTGAACGACTATCATGCTCTTTCTTTGTTTCTTGGTTCTCTGGAGAAGAAAAGACTCAGCGTTATTTATAGATAACTGTTTTGATAATAAACTAACCTTTGAACCATCCGCTCCAAGCGGGACTTCCCAGTGTCGAAACATTTTCATTCCGATTTCCATTCCCGTTGCTACCCGGCCTGCTGCGTTCGGCCAGCATTTTTTTGTGTTGCTTTGGATTTCCAGGATCTGCAGACTTTGTCGTGTTTGTGATTTACCTCTCCGTTGTCCTTCCGGCTTCCGACCACTAGTGGCGCTGTGCGGATCTCCGGCCAGCAGTGGCGCTGTACGAATCTCCGGCCGTCGCGACGATGTGCAGACCTCCGGCCACCGGTGGCGCTGCGGAGAACAGCCTGCTGAACGCATGCGCGGTGCCGATTGCCGTTGTTGGCGGTTCACCGATTCGAGCGGGGGTGAGTAGGGAATGATCCCGGTGTTGTGTAACTCGGGGGCCGGTTGCATTGGGAAAGGGCCGGGCCCGAGCTCTGCCGGACGGCTGGAGCAGGGCTGCAGTGGTAATTTTTTAGCTGCCGGAGCTGTACGGGGGAGAGGGAGGGGTTGGGGTGTTGGGCTGGTAAGATTGAGAAGCTCGTGGCCTAAGGTAGAAGGCCTGAAGTTATACGGCTGTATATCTGCACGTGTAGTTCAACTCTTTGAGTGATTATGGAGATAGTTTGAAGTTAATAACTTTTGTGGTATTTCTGTTTCAGATAATTGGAAATTGCTGTTTTGTAAAATTGGCGCCTTCCACCTTAGGCCATGAACTTATCAATCACCTCCAGTTTGTGATACCCAATTTGTGTACATGCTCATTTCATGTTCTGGGCAACTGCCTTGCCCCATTCGTGTAATGAGCAGGTACGCAAATTGGATGTGACATATATAGGGCTTCCTATAATGTCAAGCAGTAAACCAAGGTGAAAGAGCTCCACAGAAATATAGTGATAGCTAAGACATTAACAGGATTACAGCCTATCATTACATTTCAGTGTATAACTGGTAAAATTAAACATATAATACCTAATTTAATAATATGACAAAGTATTGCACGGTTGCACTTAACCGATTATCATAAAATATAATTATCAAGCAAGAAAAATAACGTTGTTTGCTTAGAAGCCAACAAATACAGAGGGAATTTGTTAGTGAGAAAAAGTTACTTTAGGATTAGCGAGTAATCCACGGACCACCATAGATTTAGCCTTACTAATACGACTGATTCGGAGCAGACGGCAGGGCCCGCAGTGTTCCTCAGAATTGTAAAAATAACAGAAATAAAGCAATTCATTTTTTTACACTTTTAGCCACCTAAATTGGAACCAAGTAATCAAGTATGAAAAAAGAAACTGATGAACTCTTGCTAAAGCCAGAAATATTGCTGAAAATTAGTCTGAAAAGTGGTAGGTTGGCAACTCTGTCTCTTACCGTTTCTCTCACAGAAATGGTTGGACGGGAAGTGTACCTGTGAGTGTCGATACAATATCCTCACACATCGGGTGATACATAGTTAGACTTTTACAGATCCTGTTTAGTCTTTAAATATATAAAAAGTTAAAGAAGTTTGAATCTTTACATAAATTATTATCGCATCTATACGAATAGAAAATATCGTAGTTTGGAAGTGACAAATGTTAACAGGGGAGGACAGCATCCATTTGGGAGTTTTGGAAATGCATTTCATCTCATTCATTGCCTCACTAAATTACTCTTTTTCCTATCAACACAAAGAGAAAAAAAGCCTCTTTCCCATCAGCTACAGTTGGTGGAGCGAGGCCAAGGGGTTGATCTGCTATTAATGATAGTTGAAATGACGTAAAACTACCTTATAGCCCAGAAATGATTTTTTTCCATTCAGCCTGTAAAACAAAACCAAATTTATCCAGGTGTAGAAGAGGATTTTGGATGATTAGCTTGTGTATTTGATCAAAATCAGGAAGAAGATGAGCGAGCAGTGAATTTTTCTTTCATTGTTTTCAAATTTTAAACTTGGGTGTCTATGTTCGTTCCTTGCTTAATATATCTCCTTCCTGCAATCCAATGGTACCCATTGGAAAGAGCGGAAAAATCCTCGCACTTCTGTGCAGGTATTCCCCAGCTTCCTAGGACAACGGGTCGAGCGAGAAGGAATTTCACAAATACCTAAATAAAAAACAGTCACAGCTCCAGGATTTCACCAAAAATGATCAAATATCCTAATGTTGTTAGTGGTACATTTCCCCACAAGCCAACACCCCCACTTCCCAACCCCAGCTTCCATAGAATTCCCTCTATTTAATATGTGGCTGCTGTTAAATTCCGCGCTTGTTTATTTTGACTTTTTTACAGAGGTGTCGGAGCGGTGGTCCAGTGAGCTCTGGTAGCACTGCACCCCTGAATGTATGATCCCTTCTCCCACCTGGTTCCCTCTGCTCATCTCTGCTCATCTTGTTCAACCTCTGTGCAGTCTCCTAAACTCATCTTCCTGCTTCAGTTATTTACATCTCCCGTCTGGGTCATCTTCGGTCCACCCTGTATCCCACCAGCTCAATGTTATACATCAGCAATCTTTCTTCCAACCTCTGCCTTCATTGTGAAGTGTTCTTTTGAACCTTTGGCCTCGCTGAGTCATTTCCAGAATCGGTTATTGTTAGCTGGAGTGCCGGAGGGTCATCGGGTCCCTGGTCTGTTGTGCATTGGTGTGCTGCTCGTTTATGAACAGCGATGGGCAGACACACTGCAGCATTTTACTGGCAGCAAAGAGTACTGGGAGAGTTGGTGCTTGGGCTCTAATCCTGTGATCGGCTTTCCAGGCAAATGGAACTGCTGGTGTTTTAGCTTTGACTTTGGTTTGAGCTTCTGCAGATGGGGCCGGATACTCGTCCTGCAATGAAGCAGAAATTTCGAGCAGCTGGCCATTGGTTGTGGGGAAATCCCAGATTGCACTATCCAGTGTGAGATGTGGGGATGATGTGTGAGACTCTCAGGGTCAGTGAGTGGCAAATTAAGCTGTGTGAGTCTTTGAGGTTGGGTCCTGGGATATCGTAGTTTTTGATCCAGCTAAAGTGGACCCAGGGATCGAGCTGTTTGGGCTTGTGAGCTGTTGATCGAGTATTTCTGGTCTGGGATCAGATGTTTGTTTCGGGAGTTCCTTTGGAAGCAATGACTGCCAGTCTGAGGAGAGGATGAGTTCCCATTCCATCCTCACAGGGAGAGGGTGTGAGTAAATGGGCTGTTCCGTGTTTACAACAGTAGAAATAGACCCTGAGTTTGGTGTTCAAACTGTGTGTAGAAATTCCCCCCGTCCCCCCCCCCCCTCACTGTCACACAGTGGAAATCAGGCAGCTGTGCTGGAGATCTGCACTAATAACTGAAAATGTTTTAACTCAATCTGATGAAATGTTATTAATTGAATTGTATTGTAAGCTGTTCCTTCCCTGCAGAGTGTTTCTGGTAATTCCAGTTTCTTTTTATTTCTTGGTTTATATTTCATGAAATGGACCTGTTTTAACCTGGAAATGAAAATGGCTGTGATAGTTTGTAGGCCTCCGTTAGAGTCTCTGCAGGTCTCCCCTCTCCACGCCAGCGATGTTGTCCAAGGGAAGGGCATTAGGACCCACACAGCTTGGCACCGGTGTCGTCGCTCAAGGACACACACTCTGCCAAGGCTCAAACTAGCAACCTTCAGATCACTAGACCAACGCCTTAACCACTTGGCCACGTGCCTGCACTTGTGATAGTGTTATGAATCCCGTAACTGGAGAACTTACCAGCAAAGATAGAGAGGTCCGTTGAAGTCTGATGTCACTATTTTCAAACGTTTTATTTATAAAGGGACACAAAAGTAGGGTTAGTACAAACATTCAGATTGTGTACATCGTCAATACTCAATCTAAAGCGCGGGTATAGTAATAATCATCATTAAGAAGTGAGCTCTGCTGGTGTCTAGGGGTTAATAGATTGTCCGTTGGAAATATAAAACTCACTCAAAAAGTCTGCAGGCCGCAGCCCTTTGAAAATCGCTGGGATTCACGTGGGGCAACCGAGAGAGAGAGATTGGGGGAGAAGAGAAAGAACTTGCCGAGTCTTGATGAATCTTCCGTGAAATCGGGGGAGCGTTGGTTTCCTCTCCCCGATGTTAGTTAAAAGTGGTTTTCTGTGATTCCAGCCATAAATTCCAATCCCGGAATCTAACGCATGTGGCTTCCTTCAGAATGGCTTCCTGCTGCTGCGGGATCACTCTCTCATGTCTTCTGGGTGTGTCTGAGGGGCTGTCCCCCTGAGACTCTCCTTTATACTTCCTCACGGGGTCGTAGGTGTCAATCAGGTTGTGATGATGCAATCTCTCTCTCAACCAGCCCACCTTGCCCGAGGGCTTTTCACATGGTCTCCATGAGACAATAGTCGCTGTCGTCTTATTCTGTATCCCGGGTGGGACGTGCAATTTGGCATGTTTCTCTCCCTCTCTCACTTCCTGGGTCTACTGACCTCCCCCTCAACGGGTGCTCTTGCGATTCTCACAAAGGAGGGGGCTGGGATCATAACAATAGTAGAACAGTAAAGAAAGCACAACCTTTCCCTTTAAATTATCCTGCTACCAATTTGTCTGTTATTCCTGGAAATGTGTTCAGTACAGTTGTTGCTAACAAGGTTTACATGAATAATCTCAGGAATGATCGGCTTTATGTATGAGGAGCATTTGATGGATCTGGACCTGTGCTCAATGGGGTTCAGAGGGACGGTGTGGATGGTGGAGGGATGTATGGTTAAGTAAACCTACCGAATGCTGAAAGGCCTGGATACAGTGGACATGGAGAGGATGTTTCCATTGGATAGAGAGTCTGTGATCTGACAGCACAGTCTCAGAATAAAGATGCTTCCTGTTAAAATTCAGTTCAGAATTTTTTTTTTTGCCAAAAGATGTCTGATCTATGGAGTTTGTTGCCACAGAGTCTGATTGAGGCTGCCATTTGGGTATATTTATGACAGAGATTAATATATTCATGATTGCTAAGTAGATTCAGGGTTACAGGAGGAAGACAGGAATATGGTGTTGGTGTAAACATCAGCCATGGTTGAGTGGTGGGCAGACCAGATGGATCGTATCACCTAATTCTGTTCCTGTGTCGTATGTCTTACCATGACTGAATGATGGCTCCTTCTTATCCCATATTATCTGTGTCATGTGAGGGACAATGAAAGATTGTTCAGTGAGATCATTATATTTGCCTTCAACGTTTACATTTCACTGAGTTTTCTTCCTAGGAACATTAAGCAGAAATGTTTCATCCTTCTTTGTATTGTTAATGTGCTTCATTATCTTTCATGTTAAAGTTGGACCTGCAGTGAGAGATTTATTGGAAGAAAAACCACGACTGAAGACGAGGGAACAGCAACAAGTGAACCAGCCCGAGGACTGAGAGCACCGACTGGAGAGAACCCATCTGACTTGGAGATTCCAGTGATTCAGTCAGGAGAAAGTTTGGTGAGTCTCATTTACTCAAACACTGGTCCTTTAGACATTACATACCTGCACAAAGGAAGGTAGGAAATAGTTGGGAGTGAGACAGAATGTGCCCAGAAGAACCAGTTATGCCTCTGTCAGACCCAGTTGTGAAGAAGCACGCCCCCCCAATATTCCCTTTAAACTTTTTGCCCTTCACCCTTAACACTTGTCCTCTGGTTTTTCCTCCCCTCGTCTCAGTGGATAAACCCTGCTTGCATTCACTCTATCTAGACCCATCATAATTTTATATACCTCTATGAAGTCTCCGCTCATTCTTCTACACTCCAAGGAATGAAGTCCTAAACTATTCAACCTTACTCTGTAACTCAGTTTCTCAAGTCCCGGCAACATCCTTGTAAACCTTCTCTGCACTCTTTTAACCTTATTAATATCCTTCCTGTAATTCGGTGACCAGATCTGCACACGATACTCCAAATTCGGCCTCACCAACGCCTTATGCAACCTCACCATAACATTCCAATTCTTATACTCAATACTTTGATTCATAAAGGCCAATGTACCAAAAGCTCTCTTTACTACCCTATCTACACGTGACGCCACTTTTAGGGAATTTTGTATCAGTATTCCTAGATCCCTCTGTTCTACTGCACTCCTCAGTGCCCCAACATTTACCTTATCTGTCCTACATTGGTTTTTCCTTTTAAAGTGCAATACCTCACAGTTGTCTGTATTAAACTCCATTTGCCATTTTTCAGCCCATTTTTCTAGCTGGTTCAGATCCCTTTGCAAGCTTTGAAAACCTTCCTCACTGTCCACTGCACCTCCAATCTTTGTATCATCAGCAAATTTGCTGATCCAATTTACCAAATTATCATCCAGATCATTGTTATAGTTGACAAATAACAATGGACCCAGCACTGGTCCCTGTGGCACACCACTAGTCACAGGCCTCCACTCAGAGAAACAATCCTCCACTATCACTCTCTGGCTTCTTCCATTGAGCCAATGACTAATCCAATTTACTACCTAACCTCCCATGCGGGACCTTGTCAAAGGCCTTACTGAGGTCCATGTAGACAACATCCACTGCCTTCCCTTCATCCCCTTTCCTTATAACCTCCTCGAAACACTCTAATAGATTTGTTAAACATGACCTACCACACAAAAAGCTGTGTTGACTCTCCCTAATAAGACCCTGTCTATCTAAATAATTGTCGATCCTATCTCTTAGTACTCCTCCAATATTTTACCCACTACCGACATCAAACTGACCAGCCTATAATTTCGAGAATTACTTTTAGCCTTTTTTAAGCAACAGAACAACTTGAGCTATCCTCCAATCCTCTGGCACCTCACCCGTAGATAATGACATTTAAATATATCTGCCAGGGCCCCTGAAATTTCAGCACTAGTCTCCTTTAAGATCTGAGGAAATACCCTGTCAGATCCTGGATATTTATCTATTTGCCTCAAGATAGCAAGCACCTCCTCCTCTTCTACCTGTATTGGTTCCATGACCTCAATACTTGTTTGCGTTATTTCCATTGACTCCATGCCAGTTTCGTCAGTAAATAAAGATGCAAAAAAAAACATTTAAGGTCTCCCCCATTTCTTTCGGTTCCATACATAGCCGACCACTCTGATCTTCAAGAGGACCAATTTTATCCCTTACTATCCTTTTGCTCTTAACATACCTGATGTAGCTCTTTGGATTATCCTTCACCCTGACTGCCAAAGCAACCTCATGTCTTCTTTTAGCCCGCCTGATTTCTTTCTTAAGTATTTTCTTACTCTTTTTATACTCCTCTAGTACCTTATTTGTTCCCTGTTTCTTATACATGTCATACATCTCTCTTTTTCTTTATCAGAGTTCCCTCGAGAACCAAGGATCCTTATTCTTATTAATTTAGCCTTTAATCCTGAGACTTTGTTCCCAGGGTGTCCTCATGGGCCGTCCAGAAATGATTTCAGCTGGTGACAACCCTGTTTTCCCCTGTGGGGTAACCCTCATGTGGAATCGGGCTAATGGTCGGACCTTCAACCAAGTGAGTCCAGTCTCCGCTGTTAGTCTGGCCAGTTTACTCTTCAGAGTGCCATTGGCTCTTTCCACTCTGCCAGCGGCCCATGGGTGGTGTACACAGTGGAATTGTTGCTGGATAGCTAGTTTGTTACATACCCCTTCGTTTGCTTTCACCACAAAGTGTGGGCCATTTTCAGAGCTCAGCATCTCTGGCAGGCCGTACCTGGGAATTATTTCCCATAATAATACCTTCACAACAGTCAGCAGTATTAATGGTAGTTGGAAAAGCTTCAACCCATCTACTAAACACGTATATAATAACTAAGCAGTATCTATAGCAATGTACTCTAGGCAATTCAATGAAATCAACTTGTAGACACGAAAAAGTTTCACCTGTCAAGTTTGCGCTCATCCTCAGAGGCATCCCCCGAAAAGTATGTACCTCCCGCATGTCTGGCAAACCTGTTCTGCTTGAGTCACGGAGGATTGCTTGACGTGAACCCGAGCGGACTACAACTACTGAGGATTGTGCCGCACTTTTTGCTGTCTCATCCGCTAAATCATTGCCTGTAGTGACCAGGTTAGACATGCGGACGTGGGCTGCACATTTAATAATAGCCAAAACTCGAGGTAGCTGCAGAGCGGTGAGTAAGTTCTTTACAAAGGTAGCATTACTAATGGGGTGGTCAGAGGAAGTCAGGAATCCCCATGTTCCCAGAGAGCCCCGTAGTCATGTACAATCCCAAATGCATAACGGGAATCTGTGTAAACGTTCCCTCTGTTGTCTGTTCCTGGGATACAGGCACGAGTCAGAGCAAACAGCTCAGCCTTCTGGGCGGAGACAGCTGCTTCAAAAGAGGCTTGTTCAGTTACTTCACTGTCCGTCACTATCGCATCCTTTCCCTGCTGGATCCACAAAAGAGCTTCCATCCTAATAAAACGTTTCCTCAGGCTAGAGGGGGTATTGCAGAATGGATGGGAGAGTCTGTCCTTCTTTCACAGTGACCCAGACGGGGGGCAGTTGGTGCGGCCGACTTCATGGCCTGAAATTGCCCAGAGATGTCAGGAGTAACTTTTTTTACACAGAGAGTGCTGGGTGCATGGAATGCACTGCTGGCTTTTTTGTGTGAGAGTGTTTCAGTTACTGTGGCATCAGGAACCCATGCAGCTCAGTGGGAACAGGGAATAATACCAATGGAGAGAGTCAAACTGAGCCAGGTCACAGATTGGAGATGACAGAAGGAATATAGACACAGGAAGAGGAAGCGCTTCAGAGAATTTGATGGTCATTCCAGATACCAGCACTGTGCCTAGTTAGAAGATGATTTCTCTCTCCAACTTGGGTTGAACTTCACTGTAAGAGTGTGTTGCCAGATCACACCGTGACAACTCAAGTGATCTCATATAAAGTTGACCCACACACATTGATGGATTTTGTAAATCTTTTTACAGGTTAAAAAATGACAAGGAATTTGTCTACAGGAATCTCAAACAGAACATACCAGTTTTGCTGTCTCTATCCAGATATTTAAGAAGTGGAGCAAGGAATTCACTCGATCATCCTTCCTGCTCAGACTATGGGGAGGGATTCCCTCGATCATCCTTCCTGCTCAGACAGTCGGGAGGGATTCACTCGATCATCCTTCCTGCTCAGACTGTGGGGAGGATTCACTCGATCATCCTTCCTGCTCAGACTGTGCAGAGGGATTCACTCGATCATCCTTCCTGCTCAGACTGTGGAGAGGGATTCACTCGATCATCCTTCCTGCTCAGACTGTGGGGAGGGATTCACTCACCATCCTTCCTGCTCAGACTGTGGGGAGGGATTCACTCGATCATCCTTCCTGCTCAGACTGTGGGAAGGGATTCACTCGATCATCTGACTGTCTGCCATGCCTGTCATTTTAAATGGGGGTGGGGGGGGAACCTGTTCATCTGCTCAGATGCTGGGAATGGATTCAGTTGGACATTTCAACTGAAGGGACATCAATAAGTTCACACTGGGACAAGGCCATTCACCTGTTCTGAGTGTGAGAAGGGGTTCAGTCGGTCTTCCCACCTGTGGACACACCAGTCAGTTCACACTGGGTAGAGGCTGGTCAACTGCTGAATTTCTGGGAAAGGATTCACTCGGTCATCTGACCTAATGGCTCACCAGCGAGTTCACACCGGGGAGAAGCCATTCACCTGCTCAGACTGTGGGAAGAGATTCACTTGTTCATCCCAACTGAAGGTACATCAGCGAGTTCACACTGGGGAGTGGCCATTCACCTGCCCAGACTGTGGAAAGGGATTCACTTGCTCATCTGAACTGAAAGTACATCAGCGAGTTCACACTGGAGAGAGGTCGTTCACCTGCTCAGACTGTGGGAAGGCATTCACTTGTTCATCCCAACTGAAGGTACATCAGCAAATTCACACTGGGGAGAGCCCCCCGACTGATGGTGACTGTAAATGAAACCTCACACTGGTTCCCCGGGAATTTCACCTGCAGTGGCTGGTTATGTGAACACGTACATCCTATGCCTTCAAAGCCAGACAGAGTGATTGTAGCGTCTGACCGCTGGAATCCCTTTTCCGATACTGTTTCCTGATCGAGAGTGGTTGTGGTTGCCCCCATATCAATCATAAACGGAATTGGAATTCCAGCAACTTGCAATATTACATTGGGCTCTTCCTGAGGGGTGGAAATCACAGTAAGAAGCATCTTTGCTTGTCCATTTCTAAGCGGGTTGTTTGCCCCACCTGTCCCGTGGTAGCTTTCTGTTCTTCTGATCCCCAGATATAGCCCACTCGCATCCTTCTTTCCACTGAACACCTTTAATATTAGTTCCCTTCAGGGTTGATCAGGATTCGAAAGTCCGGTCGCAATGATATGTCAAAGCACAACGTATTCCATTTCGGTCATTTTCAGGCCAATCCATATTATTTTTAATCGTTTTGGCTATCTATATTGGTAAGCAATAGAACAGTAGGGCATTAAACTGGGGGGACAGATTCCCATTATTAAAGGCTTGGTCTCCTGCGAAAGTGCCATAGCAGGCCACAAATCACTCCCAATAGTCTGGTCCCGATTCCCCAGGGTTAGGTTTCCATTCAACTACTTTACTAATGTTTACAGGTTGCTGGAGAGCCCTTTCCAAGGCTTGAATAATCTGCTCTGTCTGTTCATTCTGATTATGGTTTCCCGCCTGTAACTCCTGATAGGTTTGGTATCTCAAACCTGCATTCCTTTTCCTCCCCTCAGCAGCGGAGAGAATCATGCAGCAGAGACTGAATAAATCTTGTGGAGTCGCATTAGACATTTGTGTAGTACTGTGGACATACTGAGCAAACTGTAAATAAATAAATAGATAGATAGATAGATAGATAAATCAATCAATCAATCAATCTTCTGCCGTTGCATTAGACATTTGTGTAGTACTGCGGACACACTGAGCAAACTGTAAATAAATAAATAAATAAATAGATAAATAAATAAATCTTGTGCAGTTGCATTAAACATTTGTGTAGTACTCTGGACACACTGAGCAAACTGTGCTGGTTTTTCTTTTCTCTCTGGGGCCTGATTCATGATCGTTATCATTTCTTGAGGCTTCCAGGGTGCATACACAGGAATCACTGAGGGCTGCCCCTCCTCCTGCTCGTGGATTGGGCAACATTCAGGTGGGAATTGTCTTTGTGGAGCCATTAACGTTGGGGTTTTATTGTATTCTTCTCTCCCTGTCTCGGAATAAACCTCTGTATTCCCTTTCAGGATCACATGGTAAAGTGGCAGCCCCCCCCCCCCCCCCCGACTTCCCTGTCCTGCTGTTTTACCCGAGCGGCTATCATTGGGGTTTGGGGGCACTGGGTGCACTTGGCCCCTGGTAAGGTGGGAGAGGTACGGGGGGGGGGGGGGTCCCACTCCTCATCATGGTCACTGTCCTCAAACAGGGTCGGTATGACAGACATGGGTTTGGGATTCCCTGATTCCCTATCAGTATGTAACAAAACCCAATTTCCCTCGGGGTCAATAAAGTACGTTTGTCTGTCTGTCTGTCTGTCTGACGTTCCTGCCCTTCTCTCCTATCTGGGCCGGCATTGGTTTGCTTACGTTGTTTTTCCTGCTCTCGTTTTCGGCGCACATCCACCCATTCACACTTCACTTTTAGCGTCTCCCAACCTTTGCAGTACATACCTCTATCCCTTTGTCACATTCATTATTCCTCAAATTTGCTAATAATATACTGTTCCACTTCATATCTGCTTTTCCTTTCACTCCCTTTCAACAATTTCCACTTCTTTCCACAGTTCTTTTTCCATATCGAATTGACTGTTTGTTCTCATGAGGTAATATCCCAGTTTCCCTCCCCCCCCCCCCCCCCCCACTGGCCATATTTTGTTCCCCAATTTCTTATTCAGCGCTGCACTCAACATTAGAAAATCTTTTTCCTTGTCTGGAAAACTCTCAGACATATTGTGTAGGGCTGCTCCTGGCCCACTCGCATCAATCGACTGCAATTGACCCCTGTCCTCTAAGTAATTTTCCCGGCACAAAGCCTCCTGCTCAATTATCGATCAGGTAACTTTACCCCGCTGGCACCTCCTGCACAATTAATGAAATTACCTGGCATGTAAGCCTCCTGCCCATTTAGTAACATTTACCAGGTACCGCCTCATGCCCACTTAGCAAAATTTTGCCTTCCTTATACGAGTCTCTCGACAGATTCTTTCCCAATCCCGTCAAGCTAAGCAATCAGCCTTGGGTGAGGGACCGTACCTCCAAATGAAGTAACGGAGAGTGACAAAAGGTAAAATACCTATTGGGCACCTGGTCAGTCTCCGCAGTCCCCAGAGTGGTCCAGCCGCTTACTCAGCCCGTCTGCTTGGCACTCCCTGTATTGGGATCCTGTTCGTGATGACAAATCTTAAAAGTTGAGTCCAATTAAAACTCGGGAGTCCAGTTTCTTATCATCATCACAGTTTATTGTGCATTCTCCTGCAGGAGATTGAGACCCAGTTGTCAAAGGGAAGGCACGTAAGCACTGGCACTATCTAACAAGTGGACTGACTTAGTCAGGTTACAGCCTGTACATAGTACATAGTAAGCCCATACATTACTATTGCAATATGTTGTTTGAACTGATACACCCAAGTCTGTTGGTGCAAAACTTAATTACTTAGAATTGAGAGTTTATTAAATCAAGGTTTTAATTACAGATGGATGTACAGTCTCGTCCTTGTCAGTTATTCCCTTTGCAAGGCCCTGATTTAATAACAAACAAGTTCATTCCTGTCCTTATCAGGGAGTCCTCCTCCACTTAATCAAACATGAGTACAATGTATAATGCTATCAGCTCTCAATGTGTCTCTCTGCAAGCCTCAGAGAACTGGAATGAGCCTGTCTTAGCTAAATGCTGAAAACTGAGTTCACTTCAGTTCAAAATTCCTATTCAGTCCCAATTATTCTTTTGGCCAGAGGTTTCATAGGTTCAAAATGATTTTGTTTATATATCCTCAATTCCTCAAGAGGGATCAGGGGAAATATTTATGTCCAATATAGAAACTGGTGTTACCTGTGTGTATTGTGGTGATGCAAAAGTTGCTGGAGAATTTGCAAGTGGGAAGAAGTGGAGTGATGTTTGCAAATCTGACTTTTTAAAGCATAGTTTAGCAAGAAAACCACATATGGACAATGTACAAAAGCTCTGGTGAGAAAATCCTTCATTACCCATTACAGGCCTGCTACATAGGTTGTGTGAGAGTGCAGATGAACTCGATCACGTATAATGTGTAAAATGTCCTTTTTTTTGGTTAAGAGCTTTTTTAGGTGTATAAGATGATGAGGGGCATTGATCGTGTGCATAGCCAGAGGTTATTTTCCCAGGGCTGAAATGGCTAACACAAGAGAGCAGAGTTTTAAAGTGCTTGAAAATTGATACCGAGGGGATGTCAGGAGTAACTTTTTTTTTTACACAGAGAGTGGTGGGTGCATGGAATGCACTGCTGGCTTTTTGTGTGAGAGTGTTTCAGTTACTGTGGGAACAGGAAACCATGCAGCTCAGTGGGAACAGGGAATAATACCATTGGAGAGAGTCAAACTGAGCCAGGTCACAGATTGGAGATGGCAGAAGTGCCCCATTCTGATAGACACAGGAAGAGCATCAGAGAATTGATGGTCATTCCAGATACCAGCACTGTGCCCAGTCAGAAGATGATTTCTCTTTGCAACTTGGGTTGAACTTCATTGTAAGAGTGTGTTGCCAGATCACACTGTGACAACTCAAGTGATCTCATCTGAAATGTTGTCCTACACCCATTGATTGATTCTGTAAATCTTTTTACAGGTTAAAAATGACAAGGAATTTGTCTACGGGAATCTCGAACACTACATGCCAGTTTTGCTGTTTCTGTCCAGATATTTAAGAAGTGGAGCAAGGGATTCACTCGATCATCCTTCCTGCTCAGACTGTGGGGAGGGATTCCCTCGATCATCCTTCCTGCTCAGACAGTGGGGAGGGATTCACTCGGTCATACATCCTGCTCAGACTGTGGAGAGGGATTCACTTGGTCATCCTTCCCACTCAGACTGTGGGGAGGGATTCACTCGGTCATCCTTCCTGCTCAGACTGTGGGGAGGGATTCACTCGATCATCCTTCCTGCTCAGACTGTGGGGAGGGATTCACTCGGTCATCCTTCCTGCTCAGACTGTGGGGAGGGATTCACTCGATCATCCTTCCTGCTCAGACTGTGGGGAGGGATTCACTCGGTCATCCTTCCTGCTCAGACTGTGGGGAGGGATTCACTCTATCATCAGACTGACTGCCATGCCTGCCATTTTAAACGGGGGTGGTGGGGGGGTACCTGTTCATCTGCTCAGACAGTGGGAATGGATTCAGTTGGACATTTCAACTGAAGGGACATCAGCAAGTTTATACTGGGGCAAGGCCATTCACCTGTTCTGTGTGTGAGAAGGGGTTCAGTCGGTCTTCCCACCAATTAGTTCACACCGGGCAGAGTCTGGTCAACTGCTGAATTTCTGGGAAAGGATTCACTCGGTCATCTGACCTAATGGCTCACCAGCGAGTTCACACCGGGGAGAGTCCGTTCACCTGCTCAGACTGTGGGAAAGGATTCACTTGGTCATCTAACCTAAAGAAACATCAGCGAGTTCACACTGGAGAGAGGCCATACACCTGCTCAGACTGTGGGAAAGGATTCACTTCCTCAGATAAACTGAAGATACATCAGCGGGTTCACACTGGGGAGAGGCCGTTCATCTGCTCAATCTGTGGGAAGGGATTCACTCAGTCATCTAAACTGAAGGAACATCAGCGAGTTCACACTGGTGAGAAACTGTTCATCTGCTCAGACTGTGGGAAGGGATTCACTCGGTCATCCAACCTGCTGGCACACAAGTCAGTTCACACTGGGGAGAGGCCTTTCACCTGTTCAAACTGTGGGAAGGGATTCTCTTTGTCATCCCAACTGAAGGGACATCACCGAGCTCACACTGGAGTTTGGCCATTCATCTGCTCAGACTGTGGGAAAGGATTCACTAAGTTATCAAAACTGGAGGTACATCAGCGAGTTCACACTGGAGAGAGGCCATTCACCTGCTCAGACTGTGGGAGGGGATTCACTCAGTCATCTATTCTGAAGTTACATCAGCGAGTTCACACTGGGGAGCGGCCGTTCACCTGCTCAGACTGTGGGAGGGGATTCACTTGCTTATCTAATCTGAAAGGACATCAGAGAGTTCACACTGGTGAGAGGCCATTCACATGCTCAGACTGTGGGAAGGGATTCATTCTGTCACACGAACTACTGGTACACAAGTCAGTTCACACTGGGGAGTGGCCGTTCACTTGCTCAGACTGTGGTAAGGGATCCTCTCAGTCATCCCAACTGAAGGTACATCAGCAAGTTCACACTGGAGAGAGGCCATTCACCTGCTCAGACTGTGGTAAGGGATTCACTTGCTCATCTGAACTGAAGGTACATCAGCGAGTTCACACTGGGGAGCGGCCGTTCACCTGCTCAGACTGTGGGAAGGGATTCACTTGCTCATCTGAACTGAAGGTACATCAGCGAGTTCACACTGGGGAGAGGCCGTTCACCTGCTTAGACTGTGGGAAGGGATTCACTCAGTCATCGCATCTGAAGGTACATCAGCGAGTTCACACTGGAGAGAGGCCGTTCACCTGCTCAGACTGTGGGAAGGGATTCACTTGTTCATCCCAACTGAAGGTACATCAGCGAATTCACACTGGGGAGAGGCCGTTCACCTGCTTAGACTGTGGGAAGGGATTCACTCGGTCATCTCAACTACAGAGACAACAGCGAGTTCACACTGAGTAGAGGCCGATCAACTGGTCAGTCTTTGGGAAAAGTTTCTCTCAGCCAAATCAACCAAAATGTGCATCAGCGAGTTCACACTGCGGAGTGGCCGTTCACCTGCGGTGAATGTGGGAAGTGATTCACTAAGTAATCTAAGCTTATGTAACTCTCGCTTTAGCTAGCAGCTTGATATAGCTTAATTTGCCCCGGGCCCCAGCCCGGCCAAACTTAAGAAATCTCATTTGGGTGGATGCTGCATGATGTGTCACCTGTTACAAATCAGTACTGTACCCCGAAATAACAAACCGTACACAATATGTGATTAAACAATTGAGATTTATAATTCTTACTTTGACTATAGGGTTAGTTAAGAAAACAAAAAAAAAGAAACAGAGCCCACTCTCTCCATTCGCATCGTCTCATCTCTCCCCAGCAAAAGACCATGAAAATCTCTTCCAGACTCACAAGAAGGAACATTTCTCTCATTGGATAGACCCACACTCCAAATCCCTGTTTTCTATAGTCGTAACCTAAACATTGTTATACTTGTGACAGACTACCGGGTTCACACTGGGGAGAAAGTTTCAATGAGCTGCATGCTGGATATTTGTCCATCACCGTTGCTGAATGCAATTTCGCGAGAATGACTGTTGGTGCTGAACTCTGCAATTATTGCTGCTGCTCACCACACCCAGTTCTGCACCCTGGTCACTGGGCATGGGAGGAGTTTCTTCTGCTGTACATTCACCTTTGATGGGACTGGAGTTTAATATTCTGCATCTGAGACAAATAAATCTGTTCTATTTTAAACTCTGTCTCCGGTACGTAATGAATTTATAACACACCTTGTGCACAGTAGAGGGTCAACTCATGCCGGCTGGACCCTGCCTGTGATTCTGTTCCAGGACAGTCCTTTTAAGTCCTCCCCTGTTGTTCACCTCTTGCTCTCCCTGTGGTGATGGGTTCCAATCAGTCACCATCCTGTGGGTGAAGAGGTTTCCCTGAATTTTCTGCAGACTGAAGAAATTGAGCTGACTGCAATTCTGTCTGAGATGTTCTTTACCCCTGAAATCTCTGAGCTGAGGAAGAATGAATTTGGGAGTTACCCTCCTTATTCATGGCTCATTTCCACATTATGCGTCATTTTCCCTGCTTCTGAAGTGTTGTTGAAAACACACTGTCCTCTAAAGACTGAAAGCAGAATGCGAAACCATTGTTTGGATGTTCAACGGAGCAGGATCAGAAACCAGAGGCGGGTCTGCACAGGGCAGAGTTTGGGGCTCTGGACGATGGTCGGGGTAAGAATGTATGATAAGGAGAAGGGAATCAGCAGCGGGGCGTGGCAACGAATGACAGAGTAGCAAGATTTGGAAGCTGATTGATAGAGAAAATCTTTCTGTTGTCTGACTGATGACACAAACAATGCCTGTGGTGAGGTACTCCACTGGTTGAGGAATGTATGTGTTTGGAATGGTTTTATCTATTGGGGGAGTTGTTCCTGTTTGTTAATCCTGTAATATTATATCCGAATGGTTATTATGGATTGTCCTATCTGAAATAATGTATTGATTATAAAACATAGAATAGTACAGCACATTACAGGCCCTTCGGCCCACAATGTTGTGGTGACCCTCAAACCCTGCCTCCCATACAGCCTCCCACCTTAAATTCCTCCATATACCTGTCTAGTAGTCTCTTAAATTTCACTAGTGTATCTGCCTCCACCACTGACTCGGGCAGTGCATTCCACGCACCAACCACTCTCTGAGTGAAAAACCTTCCTCTAATATCCCCCTTGAACTTCCCTCCCCTTACCATGTCTTCTTGTACTGAGCAGTGGTGCCCTGGGGTAGAGGCGCTGGCTGTCCACTCTGTCTATTCCTCTTAATATCTTGTACTTCTCTATCATGTCTCCTCTCATCCTCCTTCTCTCCAAAGAGTAAAGACCAAGCTCCCTTAATCTCTGATCATAATCCATACTCTCTAAACCAGGCACCAACCTGGTAAATCTCCTCTGTACCCATTCCAATGCTTCCACATCCTTCCTATAGTGAGGCGACCAGAACTGGACACGGTACTCGAAGTGTGGCCGAACTGGAGATTTATAGAGCTGCATCATTACCTCGCGACACTTCAACTCTATTCCTCCACTTTTGAAGGCTAATACCCCATAAGTATCATGAATTACCTACATATCTCTATGCACTTTGGGCTTAAGCGCAATTGAAACATACTAAAAAAAAACAAGACTACATTGAATAAAGTAAACTACGTTTTCCGTCATTGTCAGGCAGCAAAGATGGAATACATAGATGAGCTACCCGCAATATTAAAGAGGATACCAAATTTTTCTTCAGGTACATATATTGTAAGAGAGAGGCTGAAGTGGATATCGGACCACTGAAAAATGATGCTGGAGAGGTAGAAACGGGGTGGGGCTGCAAGGTGATGGCAGATGAACTGAATAAATCTTGTACATCACTCTTATCTCTCGAAGACACTGGCAGGAATATGGAAGTCCCAGATGTCAGTGGTCAGAATGTGTAAAGTTACGTTACACGGGAGAAGGTTCTTTGGGATACAGAGATGGTCTGAAGGTAAATAGGTCACCTGGACCAGATGGTGTACACCCCAGAGATCTGAAAGAGGTGGCTGAAGTGATGTGGAGGCATTAGCAATGATCTTTCGAGAATCGTTAAGGAAATAAAATCCAAAGAAGATTTTTCCTTCACTGCTCCCCGTCTCCCAGTGTCACCCATCACCTACCACGTCTTCCACCCCTTCACCCCCACACTGCTTCCTCTGATGTCTCATCTTCTTTGTTCCCAGTCCTGATGAAGGGTCTCGGCCCGAAACGTCGACTGTTTGCTATTTCCCATATATGCTGCCTGGCCTCCCAGGTTCCTCCAGCATTTTCTGTCTGTGTTGCTTGGATTCCCAGCATCCACAGATTTTCTCCTGTTTTTGATAAAAGCAAAAGCGGGGTCACATAATATGGCAAGAAAACAGTGGGAAGTGAGAGGATTGGAAATCTTTTACATACCCAACAGGAAACAACAAACACACACACACACACACACACACACAGGAGAGACATGATGAAAAATTACGGTAATTGAGCCAATAATATCAGGTATCAAAAGTTGTTTAGATATATAAAGGGTAAAAGAGAGGGAAGAGTTGATATTGTACCACTGGAAGATGATGATGGCGTGTTAGTAATAGGGCAAAGAAATCGCGGCCGAATGTAATAAGTATTTTGTGTCAATCTTCACTGTGTAAGACACTTGCAGTATAATACTATAAGACATAGGAGCAGAATTAGGCCATTCAGCCCTATCGAGTCTGCTCCGCCGTTCTATCATGGCTGATCCCGGTTCTCACTCAACCCCATGCACCTGTCTCCTCGGCATATCCTGTAATGCCTCGACTGATCCATAAACTATTAGCTTTTGCCTGAAATGTACACACAGAGTTGGCCCCCACCGCCATCTGTGTCAGAGAATTCCACAGATTCACTGCTGTCTGACTAAATAAAATCCTCCTTAACTGCTCTAAAAGGTTGCTCCTCCGCTTTCAGGCTGTGCCCTCTGTTGTGGCTACCCCCACCATAGGAAAAGGCCTCTCCTCATCCACCCTATCTGGACTTTTCCACATTCGGTGGGTTTCAGTGAGATTCAAGATTCAGGATGAGGTTTATTACAACAGGCATTTGGCTTGAAATTTGTTGACAGCAGCAGCAATTCAATGCAATTCATATTCTGGCATAGATAATAATAATAAATGAATTAAAACAATAATCAAACAGCAGTTCAATGCAATTCATATTCTGGCATAGATAATAATAAACTAATTAAAACAGTAATCAACAAGTAAATCAATTATGTGTGATGAATAGTTTATTAAAATGTGTAAAAACAGAAATACTGTATATTGAAGAGTGTCCAAAGCTTTCAAAGTCCATTCAGGAATCGGATGGCAGAGGGGAAGAAGCTTTTCCTGAATCACTGAGTGTGCGCCTTCAGGCTTCTGTATCTCCTACCTGATGGTAACAGTGAGGAAAGGGCATGTCCTGGGTGCTGAAGGTCCTTTATAATGGACGCTGCCTTTCTGTGATACCGCTTCCTGAAGATGTCCTGGATGCTTTGTAGTCTCGTACCCAAGATGGAGGTGACGAGATTTACAGCCTTCTGCAGCTTCTGAACACCCTCCACCCACATTTACTAAACATAAGTCAGTGCAGAAGTACAGGCCCAAAGCTGGCAAACGCTTCTCATACTTAACCCCTTCATTCCCGGAATCATCTTCTTGAAGATCCTCTGGACTCTCTCCAATGACAACGCACATTTTCTAAGATAGAAGTCCCACATACTCTAACTCCAACAGAATGTTACTCTTCATTGGTAGAGGGATTGAATTCAAGAGCAGGGAGGTAATGCTGCCACTATACAGGGTACCGGTGAGGCCGCACCTGGAGTACTGTGTGCAGTTCTGGTCTCCGTACACGAGGAAGGATAGACAGTACTGGCTTTGGAGGCAATGCAGAGAAGGTGAACCAGTTTGATTCCAGGGATGAGGGGGTTAACCTATGAGGAGAGATTGAGTCGCCTGGGACTTTTCTCTCTGGGGTTCAGAAGAATGAGAGGGAATCTTATAGAAATACCCAGAATTTTGAAGGGGATAGATAAGATAGAAGTAGGAAAGTTGTTTCCATTGGTAGATGAGACTAGAACTTGGGGACATTGCCTCAAGATTCAGGAGAGAAGAGTTAGGGCGGAGATGAGGAGAAACTGTTTTTCCCAGAGAGTGCTGAATCTGTGGAATTCTCTGTCCAGGGAAGCAGTTGAGGTTTCCTCACGAAGTATATTTAAGATACAGTTAGATAGGTTTTTGCAGAATAAGGTAATTAATGGTTATAGGGAAAAGGCTGGTAGATGGAGCTGAGTTCAGCCATGATTTTATTGAATGGCGGGGCAGGCTCAATGGGCCAATGGCCGACTCCTGCTCCTATTTCTTATGTTCTGACGTGTGGCCTGAGTAGTCTCTTATAAAGTAACAGCATTATCTCCTTGCTAGTATATTCTACTTCACTTTAAATAAAGCCAGCATTGCAGTTGCCTTCGTTACCATAGACTCAACCCGTAAACTAATCTTCTGGGAGTCTTGCCCAAGGTCCTGGTGGCGTAGTGACGTCAGCGCCGGACTCCGTAACGGAGGTCCCTGGGTTCGAATACAGTCGCTCCCTTGTACGCTTTCCATTCGTGCCGGATTGAGTGTTGAGCTCGCAATTCGACCTCATCAAATAAAGAAAGATACTGTGAAATGTCTGTGTGAGGAGTAGCGCCCCACACAACCTTCCGATCCGCGCCTTGTAAGGCACGAAAATGCCCGACGCTGCCCTGAGTCAGTCCTGAGTCGACGACGTCATCATCATCATCATCATCATCACATTTCCTTCTGTACATCTGTGGTTTGAACCTTCTCCCCAATCAGATGATAGTTCACCATTGTTCCTTTTGCCAAAATGCTTTGTTGTACATTTCCCAGTTTTGTATTCCATTTGCCCGTTCTTCAAACTTGTGTCCTGCTGCAATCGTATTGCACCCTCAGCACCACCATCGCCTCCACCTATCTTTGTATCATCCGCAAACCTTGTCACAAAGCCATCAGTTCCATTATCCAAGTCATTGACAAACAATGTGAAAAGTAGCGGTCCGAATACTGACCCCTGAAGACCACAAGTCACTGCTGGCCAACCAGAAAAGGCCGCTTTTATTCCCACTCGCTGCCTCTTGGCTGTCAGCCATTCCTCTATCCATGCCAGTATTACTTCTGACTTTTATCCTGTTAAGCAGTTTCATGTGTGACACCTTATCGGAAGCTTTCTGAAAATCCACAAGTAAATGATATCCACTGCCTCTCGTTTGTCCATCCTGCTTATGACTTCCTCGAAGATCTGTAACAGACTTGTCAGGCAAGATTTCCCTGTATAGAACTTATGCTGGCTTTGACATTATATCATTAGTCTCCTAGTACCCCAGAACCTCAACTGTTATCATGACTCCACACTTTCCCAGCCACTGAGGTTAGGCTAACTGGACTATAATTTGCTTTACTTTGCCTTCCTCCCTTCCCAAAGAGTGGATTGACATTTGCAATCTTCCTGTCCTCCGGGACCATGCCAGAATCAAGTGATTCTTGACGTGTCATGACCAATGCATCTGTTATCTCTCCAGCAACCTCTCTCAGGACTCTGGGATGTAGTCCATCTGGTCCAGGTGACTTATCCACTTCAAGAACCTGTGTTTGCCTCAAACGTTTTCCTTTGTAATAGCAATGGCACTCACTCCTGTTCCCTGACACTCATAGATCTCTGGCACACTGGTGGTGTCTTCCACGGACAAGACGGATGCAAAGTACCTATCAAGTTCGTCTACCATCTCTTCCCCATTTGTACCCCATGAGCATCATTTTCCAGTGGTCCAATATCAACTCTCGCTTCCCTTTCGTATATTTTATAACTGGTTTATATTATTGTATAGTTTGCTGTCATATTTCACCTTTCCCCTTACAGCTTTTATTTTTAACTTGCCTGTTGTTGGATGTTAAAAGCTACCCAGCTATCCAACCTACTACTCATTTTTGCTACCTTATATGCTTTTATACAGTTCTTAACTTCCTTTGTCAGCCACGATAGCCTAGCCCCGCTGTTTGAGAACTACGTCTGTGGAATATATCTATCCTGCACATTATGAACTATTCCCAGAAACGTCAGACATTTCTGCTCTGGCATCATCTCCACAACCATCCTTTTCCAATCCACCTGGGGAATCACCTTTCTCATGCCTCTGTAATTCCCTTTCATTCCATTGAGATATTACACAGGTGACCTGTGCTTCTCCCTCACAAATTGCAGTAGGACTTCAATCATATTATGATCACTGCCTTCTAATGGTTCCTTTACATTAACCTGCCTAATAAGATCTGGGTTATTACACAACACCCAATGTAAGATAGCAGTTCCCCGAGTAGGCTCAACCATCAGCTGCTCTAAAAAGCCATTTCGTTTGCATTCAATACATCCCCTCTTTTGCGATCTCACGCCAATCTGACTTTCCCGATCCTCCTGCAGATTGAAGTCACCCACTACAGTTGTGTCATTAAATTTATTACGTAAATGCCAAACATTCAGCAGTACCTGGGGCAGAAGTGAGGATACATGCTTTTACCAAGAAGAGGAGGTGTTTTTGA
Source organism: Hypanus sabinus (assembly GCF_030144855.1). Taxonomy (NCBI): domain Eukaryota; kingdom Metazoa; phylum Chordata; class Chondrichthyes; order Myliobatiformes; family Dasyatidae; genus Hypanus; species Hypanus sabinus. The sequence goes on from NW_026779281.1 coordinate 500,437, forward strand.
AGCAGGAAGGCCTGAAGGTAGATAAGACACCGCGGAGTTCAGAAAGAGGTAGCTGAAGAGATTGTGAAGGCATTAGAGTCATAAAACACTACAACACAGGAAAATGCCATTCGGCCAGTCTAGTCCGTGCTAAAGCATTAATCTTCCGAGTTCAAACAACTTCCACCTGGACCATCGCCCTCCATATGCTTCTCATCCAGTGACCTAAGCAAACTTCTCTTAAAGATTACAATCGTCCCTGCCACTTGCTCAGCAGCTCGGTGCACACTCTCCCCGCCTCTGAATGAAGAAGTTCCCCCTTAGTTTTCTCTTCAAGTGATGAGTAATCATCTATCAGAAATCACTAGATTTTGGAACGGTTCTGGTGGACCAGACATTTGCAAATGCCACTCCACTATTTAAGAGGAAAATTATTGGACAGTTAGTCTGACCTTAGTGGTCAGGAAGATGTTAGAGTGTACTAAGAGTGTGTTTCTTGGGTACTGTAGTTGGTGAAGCATGATGAAGTAGGCCAAAGTCAGCCGGATTTTTTCGAGGAAATCTTGACTGACAAATCTCTTGGAATACTTTGCGGAAATAACAGGAATGATAGATAAAGCAGAGGCAGTGTATGTTGTTTGCTTGGATTTTCAGATGATCTTCAACAAGGTACCCCATGCAAGGCTTATTGAGAAAGTAAGGAGGCATGGGATCCAAGGGCACATTGATTTGTGCATCCAGAGCTGCCTTGCTCACAGAAGAGAAAGAGTGGTTGTAGACTGGTCATATTCTGCATGGAGGTCGGTGACCAGTGGTCTGCCTCAGGGATCGGTTCTGGGACCCCTACCCTTCGTGACTTTAATAAATGATCTGGATGAGGAAGTGGAGGTACGGGTTAGTAAATTTGCTGATGACACAAAGGTTGGGATAGGTTGCAGGGGGATATTGATAGTCTGCAATCCTGGGCTGAGAAGCAGCAAATGGAGTTCAACCCAAAGAAGTGTGATGTGGTTCATTTGCTTCGGTCAAATATGATAGCATATAGTATTAATGGTAAACCTCTTGGCAGTGTGGAGGAACAGAGGGATCTTGGGGTCGGAGTCCACAGGGCACTCAAAGCTGCTATGTAGGTTGACTCTGTGGTTAAGAAGCCATACTGTGCGTTGGCCTTAATCATCCGCAGGCTTGAGTTTAAAAGCCGAGATGTAATGTTGCAGTTATATAGGACTTTGGTCAGACCCCACTTGGAGTACTGTGCTCAGTCCTGGTCGCCAAACTACAGGAAGGATGTGGAAGCCATAGAAAGGGTGCTGAGGAGATTTACGAGGATGTTGTTTGGATAGGGATAGGTTGAGTGAACTCAGTCTTTTCTCCTTGGAGTGGTGGAGGATGAGAGGTGTCCTGATAAAAGTGTTCATGAAAATGAGAGACATTGATCGTGTGGATCATTGGAGGCTTTTTCCCAGGGCTGAAAGTGCTAGCACGAGAGGGCATAGTTTGAAGATGCTTGGAAGTAGGTACAGAGGAGATGTCAGGGGTAAGTTTTTTACACAGAGAGTGGTAAGTGTTTGGAATGGGCTGCCGGCAATGGTGGTGGAGGCGGACATGATAGGGTCTTTTAAGAGACTCCTGGATAGGTACACGGAGATTAGAAATACAGAGAACTGTAGGTAACCCTTGGCATTTCTAGAGCAAGGACATGTTCGGCATCGCTTTGTGAGCCAAAGGGCCTGTAACGTGCTGCAGGTTTTCTATGTTTCTAAGGTGCTGCACGTGAGGCTGCTTAACAGGATCACAGCTCATGGAATTACAGGGAATAAACTTGTACTGACAAGGGAGAAAGAGTCAGAATAATGTGGGCAATTCTGTTTTGCTGTCGGTAACAAATGCTGTTGTGTAGGGGTCAGTATTGAGACCGCATCGTTTCATGTTAAATCTGAATGTTATGGATGACGGCATTGATACCTTGGCGACGAACATTGCTGTTGATACAAAGATAGGTATGGGACAGGTAGTTTAGAGCAAAGCGGGAGTCTGCAGAAGGACTTCGATAGGTCTGGAGAATGCCAGCAAAGTAGCAGTTGAAATACAGTGTATGCAAGTCATGTACATTTGGTAGAAGTAATTGGGCGTAGAAAAAAAATAAATGGGAGAAGCTTGAAAAAATTAGAGGTGCATAAGTGCTTGTAAGTCCTTGAGCAAGAGGCCCTAAAGATTTGCTTGTAGATTGAGTTGATTAAGGATGACAACTGGAATGTTAGCAATATAAGAGCAAGGATGCGATACTATAGCTTTATAACGCATTGGGCAGATCACTGTTGGTGTATTGTGAGCAGATTCCGACCTGTACTTACGATTTATTATCTGAGCAAAAGATGTGTTCGTATTGGAGTGGGTCTGGAGAAGTTTCAAAGAATGATTCCAGGAAGACCAAGAGTGGATGACCTGGATGAGGAAGTACGTGGGAAGGGATTCACTCAGTCATCCAACCTACAGAAATTTATCAATATCCACTGCTGCTGATTTCCACACACAAATAAATCAAAAGGGATATGCCCAATCAAATAGATAATTAATCGATCAATAGCCCCCAAACAACACGGCCTAGCCGGACACATAACAGGGAACTTTAACATCTCACAACACTGGATTCAGTAATGAAACCCGTGATTAATGTTCTTGTCCCTCTGAAATCATAAGAAACGCACATTGAGGTGCATTTTAATACGAGCGCTTCCCCACAGGTGATGTCATACAGACCCCCCTCGTGGCTGACGTCACGCATGGGCTTCACACACCGGGATCTGCCCTTACGTGCACAGTGTCTTACGTCATCCATGCGCTGCTGAGCTCGGGCTTTATCAGTTTAATAGCTGGGCTAATAGTCACGTGACCAGCCGTCCCCCACAGCTGTCAACAGAGGATTCAGGGGCTGCGCTATTCCCTCTGGTGCAAAGCGATGTCAATCACTTGTTACCACTAGTCGCAGAGGTGGACAAGTCCAGAGGGTGTTACCCCCGCTGAGTTAGCCTCCCCTCCGGCCTCAAACTCCACATCACACCGGAGTAAATGTCCGTTTTTTGATTTATTTCCATTTCCCTCCAAGAGAAGTTGGGGTGTTTGTGAAGCGTCTGCTGCGGCCGGAGTCTGATGTGTCGCCGAGAGGTAGGAGGAAACCACTCGGCCCATCGGTTTGATGCCAGTTCCCTGGTGAGGGAGAGGAGGGATTTTATTGAATGGAAAAAGATAGTGTGAGAGGGGGCAGGCAATATGTTTGTCCCGGTGGAAATCTCTGGAAATATCTGAGCCCACAGTGGTGGCGAACAGAGGGATTCACATTGGGGGGGGGGGGGAACACCAGCAGACGGTTGACCTGCAAGTGGGGCCAATGACGGGCGTAGGAGGTGAGTGTTTGGGGCAACACGGGGCTGCTGCAGATGAACATTTTTTGCACAGATGATTAACCAAGTGGTTAGAGAGTATTTGTTATAGAGTGTGCAATGAAGTTTCAACAGACTCATCCCTGAAATGGTTGGGTCATCATGTGAAGAAAGATCAAATGTGATAACCCTTTCATTTAGGGAATCGAGGACTGAGAAGTGAACACATTGAAATGCCCAACATCATTACCAGTAGAAAAAGGGATCCCAGTCTCTGAAAAAGGAGGTGGATGCCGATATTTTATAATAAAACCCCTATTGTTTTACCTTTACCTCCTCTCCCAATTTTATGGTTGCCTTGGTCCTTCACACCCCCTTACCTGTTTAAGATTCAGCCCATTAGCAGCAGTCAGCAATTCATTTTTTTCTGGCTTTTCGTAATGCCTCAGGGGTTGGCGCTTCCAGAAATTTATAAATGTCCATTGCTGCTGATTTCCACACACAAATAAATCAAAAGGGATTTCCCCAATCATTCATCGATCAATAGCCACCAAATTTGTTCATATCCCAGACGCAGGCCCCAAATTTGTTATGAACCATAATGCTTTAGAAACAAGCCAGCAGCAATAGACTACACCTGGAGTCTGGTTTTGATGTTAAATCTGTCTTTATTAGAATCTACTTGTAATATTGCAACTTAAACAAGATAAACAGAAGTTAACAGTGTTAAGTTTATAACTGTGTGTAAATGTAACTCCCAAACTATTGAACTCGGAGGAAACAAGGCTCGGAGTCTTGAGATGGTAAAGTATGAAAGTTCAGTTCAACTACAGAATAGGCGATAAGAGAGAGAGATTTGTAATCCAGGGTAAATGGCAAGAGAAGGCAAAAATGTCGATATTATGTAGATAATATGTAGATATATGTAGATATGTAAATATGTACATTCCTCAGGTTCCATGGTGGTAAAACGAAAGAACAGTCATTGTAGAATTTATCCGTCATCATTCCAAATCCACATACTGATTATCACCGAAAGTGACTTGTCACAAGGGGTATGTTTTCAAGTGAACTACCACACCACAGCCATTCAAGTGTTAACACATAAGTGGTCTCCACAGGATATCCCAAATCAGATCCACTCCTATGGATCAAACAATGTGACTTCCACACATTTGATGTACATGAATCGATAATTAACCCACCCTTGTGGGCATAGGAAACTTTTAAACAGTGACCCTTGGTCACTAGTTCCCTGGTTTCAATCCTTCCATTTTTCCTCCTTCGTCTCCATTTGACTCTGAGTGTCTGTGTCCTCGGTTAAAACTAAACAAGCGCGAGCGATGTAAACAGGCTGCAAGTCAGACTGATTCATCTTCTTAATCTCTCTCTCTTAAAATGAGAGTCCACAGCAAAGGAAACCCAGGGATTCATAACAACGGCCAGTCCCCACTGTGAACTGACTGGTGTGCCAGTAGTTGTGATGACTGAGTGAATCCTATCCCACAGTCTAAGCAGGTGAATGGCTTTTCCCCAGCGTGAACTCGCTGATGATTCTGTAGGTGGGAGGACTGAGTGAATCGCTTCCCGCATTCTGAGCAGATGAACGGCTTCTCCCCAGTGTGAACTGACAGGTGTGCCAGTAGTTAGGATGACCGAGTGAAACTCTACCCACAGTCTGAGCAGGTGAACAGCTTCTTCCCAGTGTGAACTCGCTGATTCTGTATGTGGGATGACTGAGTGAATCCCCTCCCACAGACTGAGCAGAAGAACGGCTTCTCTCCAGTGTGAACTCGCTGATGTCTCTGTAGGTGGGATGACCGAGTGAATCTCTTCCCACAGACTGAGCAGGTGAACGGCTTCTCTCCAGTGTGAACTCGCTGATGACTCTGTAGGCTGGATGAATGAGTGAATCCCTTCCCACAGTCTGAGCAGGTGAACGGCTTCTCCCCTGTGTGCACTCGCTGATGTACCAGTAAGGTCGATGACAGAGTGAATCCCTTCCCACAGACTGAGCAGGTGTATGGCTTCACGCCAGTATGAACTGACTGGTGTGCCAGTAGTTGGGATGACCGAGTGAAACTCTTCCCACAGTCTGAGCAGGTGAATGGCTTCTCTCCAGTGTGAACTCGCTGATGACTCTGTAGGTGGGATGAATCAGTGAATCTCTTCCCACAGACTGAGCAGGTGAACGGCTTCTCCCCAGTGTGAACTCTCTGATGTCTCTGTAGTGTGGATGACTCAGTGAATCCCTTCCCACAGACTGAGCAGATAAATGGCTTCTCCCCAGTGTGAAATTGTTGATGTCTCTGTAGGTAGGATGACAGTGTGAATCCCTTCCCACATTGTGAGCAGGTGAACAGCTTCTCCCCAGTGTGAACTTTCTGATGTCTCTGCAGGTCAGATGACTGAGTGAATCCCTTCCCACATTCTGAACAGGTGAACGGCTTCTCCCTTGTGTGAACTTGCTGATGATTCTGTACATGGGATGAATGAGTGAATCCCTTCCCACAGACTGAACAGATGAATGGCCTCTCCCCAGTGTGAACTCGCTGATGACTCTGTAGGGCGGATGAATCAGTGAATCCCTTCCTACAGACTGAGCAGGTGAATGGCCTCTCCCCGTTGTGAACTCGCTGATGTCTCAGTAGGTGGGATGACTGAGTGAATCCCTTCCCACAGACTGAGCAGGTGAATGGCTTCTCCCCAGTATGAACTGACTGGTGTGCCAGTAGTCGGGATGACCGAGTGAAACTCTTCCCACAGTCTGAGCAGGTGAACGGCTTCTCCCCAGTGTGAACTTGCTGATGACTCTGTAGGTTGGATGACTGAGTGAATCTCTTCCCACAGTCTGAGCAGGTGAATGGCTTCTCCCCAGTGTGAACTCGCTGATGTCTCTGTAGGTTGCATGATGCAGTGAAACCCTTCCCGCAGACTGTGCAGGTGAATGGCCGTGCCCTGGTGTGAACACGCTGGTGTGCCATTAGGTCAGATGACCGAGAGAATCACTTCCCTGAAATTCAGTAGATGACCAGACTCTGCTCAGTGTGATCTGACTGGTGTGTCCACAGGTGGGTTGCCAGACAGAATCCTTTCTCACACACAGAACAGGTGAATGGCCTTGCCCAGTGTGAACTTGCTGATATACCTTCAATTGTGATAACGGAGTGAATCCATTCCCACTGTCTGAGCAGGTGAAAGGCCTTTCTCCTCTGTAAAATGACGGGCTTGCTAGATGTTCAAATGACCAAGTGAATCCCTCTCCACAGTCTGAGCTGGAAGGACGGTTGATTGAATACCTTGCTCCACTTCTTAAATATCTGGACAGAGACAGCAAAACTGGCGTGTCGTGTTTGAGATTCCTGGAGACAAATTTCTTCTCATTTTTTATCCTGTAAAAGATTGACAACATCCATCAATGGGTTTAGGACAACATTTCCGATGAGATTACTTGAGTTGCCATGGTTTGATTTAGTATCACACTGTTACAGTGAGGTTAAACTCAAGTTGGAAGATAAATCATCTCCTGACTGGGCAGACTGCTGGTATCTGGAATGACCATCTATTCCCATATGCATTTCAAGTTCCAACTCCTTACAGTGCAGGGTTACAAACTGCAGCTGGATGCACATCTTGGAAGTGAGGGCATCAGGGACACTACAGGTCTTCCCATCTACCCTACAATACACCCTCTAACTTGTAATAACCAGTGTGTACATAAATCTTGCACTGTGTATTTTTTTTACCCAGTGATAAGATGTGCACAGTGAATTTTTATAGAGAGGTATTCATTTTAAGAGCTGGCAAATCACTGTCAATAGGAACATTGATCTCCTCTGGGTTCGATCAAGTTCATCTGCACTCTCACACAACCGATGCAGCTGGCCTGTAATGGGTAATGAAGGATTTTCTCACCAAAATTTTTTGCATATTGTCCATATGTGGTTTGCTTGCTAAGTTACACTTTAAAAAGTCAGATTTCCAAATATCACTCCACTTCTACCCATTTGCAAATTCTCCAGCAACTACTGCAACACCAGGATACACACAAGTATCCCCTGAAGCCTCCCCCAACGACTGACAGTGGTGAACTCAGTGATGGCAATGCCAATGAATACGAAGGGAAGGACAGGAGTCTGTCTCATTGGAGTCTGGCACATTTGGGATGTGAAAGATACTTGCTGCCCATGACAAAGGTGTTTGATATCATTACATACCCAGAGAGAATGGGACAAAACATGTTCTCATGGGTAGAAAAGTCCAGAACAAGAGGAGGTAGAACAAGCAACAGACACAAAATGCTGGAGGAACTCAGCAGGTCAAGCAGCATCTATAGAAAAGAGTACTAATGCTGAATTCCTCTAGCATTTTGTGAGTGTTGCTTGGATTTCCAGCATCTGCAGATTTTCTCTTGTTAGTGATTGGAGATAGAACAAAGGTGATTTTCTCAACTGGTGATGTAAAAGATTTTGTTCCCTTTCACTGAGTTGCTAATCCTTGCCTTTATTATAGCTGGAAGCTCAGCTCTGTCTGAGAGATCCATCTGTTCCCTTTCCCTCAGCAGCCGGAAGCTCCCCGGGGCCCATGTACGGATCGTGGTGCTGAGAGACAGGGACGAGAGCAGGACTGTCCCGGGATTGTTGGCCACGGTGTCCGGATTTCACAGGAATTGTCCTGAAGTCAGTGCTTAAGATAAAAACACAGAGAATTGCTCTTATCTGTACCCGACATTTTCAAGGCCTTCTGTGTACTGCGCGCATACGTAATACTCAGGGATGGCCTCAGCCTTATGCCTGCATATTTCATCGGCACTTTAGCGCCGGCAAAATTCTTAACGCATGGCCCTCTGAGACATCACGGTGCCATTAACCATTTCTGCAAGCACCGGTTCAATGTCCATACCTCATTTTTTTTATAGTGTGTGTAGAAAAAATCTGCAGCTGTTCTAATGCAGAAAGTGGCTCCCATAAACAATATACTCAATATCAACGTGTATCTAATGCCAAAGTACAATGCTGTTATAAAACACAGGAGATTCTGCAGTTGCTGGAAATACAGAGGCACACACATGCACAAAAAGCTGGAGGAACTCTGCAATTCAGAGAGCAACTAAGCAGCGGAGTACACAGTCTAGGCATGCTGAAGGGGCTCGGCGTAAACATTGTCTTTTTATTCCTCTCCACATTTGCTGCCCGAAATTAACCACCATTTTTTTTCGGTCAACCAGTTTCCAAATGTTTCTGACCTTTCTTTTGTAGTCACATCCTGCTGGTTCCTCCTGATTCCTCCTCCTCCTCCTCGTAAACACTGGACCCCATCTCTCTCTGGAGTAACTTTTGGTTTTTGACTCTGCACCATCGAAGATTCACTCGCTACTCTGCTGTCAGACTTTAGAGGTGCATTGTGTTTAGAGACCCCAGATTCACTTACAGTGAGTGTCGTTTTAAGTGCTTGACTGAGGTGGAGCTGTGATGTCAGTCACAAGGAGAGAGAGAGAGAGAGAGAACGTCAAAACTACAGTGAGCTTTTCGTCTTTTTCACCCTGGACAAAATCATGCAGGTGTATGAGATGATGAGAGGCATTGGTCGGGTGGATAGCCAGAGGCTTTTTCCCAGGGCAGAAATAGCTAACACGAGGGGGAATAGGTTTAAGCTGCTTGGAAGTAGGTACAGGGGAGGCGTCAGAGCCAAGTTTTTTAAGCAAAGAGAGGTGTGTGTGTGGAATGCACTGCCAGCGACGATGGTAGAGGTGGATACAATAGGGTCTTTTAAGATACTCTCAGATAGGTACATGGAGCTTAGGAAAATAGGTAGCTATGCGGCAGGGTAATACTAAGCAGCTTCTAGAGTAAGATACATGGTCGGCACAGCAATGTGGGACAAAGCATCTGTAATGAGTTGTGCATTTATATGTTTCCATGCAGTTCACGGGAAATCTCCTATCCCACGGAGTGGTGACTAGTTGCAACCTGTCATCTCAGGGAGAGTGAGAGGGGAACGGCAGGGAGAGATTTTGATATACGGATATGGAACAGAAACATGGGCAGGAACCAGATGGGCTGAGTGGCCTTTTTAGTGTACATTGTGAGTGTGGTAGAGACAGTAAGTACCTGAGACACGGGATTTGATACAGAACTGATTTATCTTTCACAGATCCACAATATTAAACACCAATCTAGATTAAGACTAACATCAGCAGAACGGAGTCCTCCAATGCTCAGTGACCAGGGTTCAGCCACAAGAACTTCAGAATCAGAACCATCCCTCATGATCCTGCAGCTGCCTTCAGTCACCGTAATGGCTAAACTTTTAACACAGAGATGACTTGAACATCCTCCCTGATGTAGGACTGCTCAGACCGATGATGTACGGGAGAAGGAAAAAAAAGAGATAATAAAGTTGTTTGCACCGTTAGGGATAAACAGAGAGGAAAAGGTGGAATGTTTCTTGAATGCATCTATTTTAATGCTGGGAACAATGTAAGAAAGGTGGATGAGCTTAGAGTATGGATTGATAACTGGAAATATGATGTTGTATCTATTAGTGAAACATGGTTGCAGGAGGGGTGTGATTGGCAACTAAATATTCCTGGATTTTGTTGTTTCAGAAGGGCAAGGGGGGAGGTATTGCAATGCTTGTCTGAGAAAATATTGTAGCAGTGCTTTGACAAGATAGATTACAGGGCTCATTTAGGGAGCCTATTTGGGTGGAATTGAGGAATGGGAAAGGTATAGTAACACTTATAGGGGTGTATTGTAAACCACCGAATTGGAGGAGCAAATTTGTAAGGAGATAGCAGATATTTGCAGTAAGCACAAGGTTGTGATTGTGGGAGATTTTAAATGTCCACACATAGAAACGTAGAACATAGGTGCAGGAGTAGGCCATTAGGCCCTTCAATCCTGCACCGCCATTCAGTATGATCATGGCTGATCATCCAACTCAGAACCCAGTACCTGCTTTCTCTCCAAACCCCTGATCCCTTTAGCCACAAGGGCCATTTCTAACTCCCTCTTAAATATAGCCAATGAACTGGCCTCAACTGTTTCCTGTGGCAGAGAATTCCACAGATTCACCACTCTGTGTGTGAAGAAGTTTTTCCTCATCTTTGTTCTAAAAGGCTTCCCCTTTATCCTTAAACTGTGACCCCTCGTTCTGGACTCCCCCAACATCGGAAACAATCTTCCTGCATCTAGCCTGTCCAATCCCTTTAGATTTTTATACGTTTCAATAAGATCCCCCCTCAATCTTCTAAATTCCAGCGAGTATAAGCCTAGTTGATCCAGTCTTTCTTCATATGAAAGTCCTGCCATCCCAGGAATCAATCTGGTGAACCTTCTTTATACTCCCTCTATGGCAAGAATTTCTTTCCTCAGATTAGGGAACCAAAACTGCACACAGTACGCCGGCTGTGGCCTCATCTGGGCCTTGTACAACTGCAGTAGAACCTCCCTGCTCCTGCACTCAAATCCTCTTGCTACGAATGCCAACAAACCATTTGCCTTTTTCACTGCCTGATGTACCTGCATGGCCACTTTCAATGACTGGTGTACAATGACACCCAGGTCTCATTGCACCTCCCCTTTTCCTAATCAGCCATTCAGATAATAATCTGTTTTCCTGTTCTTGCAACCAAAGTGAATAACCTTACATTTATCCACATTAAATTGCATCTGCCATGAATTTGCCTACTCACCTAACCTCACCAAGTCACCCTGCATCCTCTTAGCATCCACACAGCTAACACTGCCACGCAGCTTTGTGTTATCCGCAAAATTGGGAGACGCTGCATTTAATTCCATCGTATAAATCATTATTGTAAACAACTGGGGTCCCAGCACAGAGCCTTGCAGTACCCCACTGGTGACTGCCTGCCAATCGGAAAAGGTCCCATTTATTCCCACTCTTTGCTTCCTGTTTGCCAACCAATTCTCTATCCACTTCAATACCATACCCCCAGTACCGTGCGCTTTAAGACTGCACACTAATCTCCTGTGTGGGACCTTGTCAAAAGCCTTTTGACAATCCAAATATACCACATCCACTTGTTCTCCCCTATCCATTCTACCAGTTACATCATCAAAAAATTCTTTAAGATTCGCCAGACATGATTTTCCTTTCACAAATCCATGTTGTCCTATTATTTCACTTCTTTCCAAATGTGCTGTTATTACATCTTTCAAAACAAACTCTAACATTTTACCCACCTCCAATGTCAGGCTAACCAGTCTATAATTCCCCGGTTTCTCTCTCTCTCATTTTTTAAAAAAAGTGAGGTCACATTAGCCACCCTCCAATCCTCAGGAACTAATCCAGAATCTAAGGAGTTTTGAAAAATTATCACTAATGCATCCATTATTTCTTGGGCTACTTTCTGAAGCACTCTGAGATGCAGACCATCTTGCCCTGGGGATTTATCTGCCTTTAATCCCTTCAATTTATCTAACACCACTTCCCTACTAACATGTATTTCCCTCAGTTCCTCCATCTCACTAGACCCTTGGTTCTCTACTATTTCCAGAAGATTATTTATGTCCTCCTTAGCGAAGACAGAACTAAGATAGTTATTCAATTGGTCTGCCATGTCCTTGTTCCCTATGATCAATTCACCTGTTTCGAACTGAAAGGGACTTACATTTGTCTTAACCAATCTTTTTTCTGTTCACTTATCTATAAATCATTTACAGTCAGTTTTCCACTCTCGATCAGGAAATAGTATCGGAAAAGGGATTCCAGCTATCAGACGCTACAATCACTCTGTCAGGGTTCGAAGGCACGGAACTTACCTATTCACGTACCCAGCCACTGCAGGTGGAATTCCAGGGGAGCCAGTGTGAGGTTTCATTTACAGTCACCACCAGAGGGGGGGTGTAATTTCGCAGGGAGAGACTTGCTCTGTCCGTTGGAAGTCGAGATTCTTTGCACAGTCAATGCTGTCACCCTTGTCAGGTGAACAACCGACAGCTTCCCCAGTTTCTGACCCCCAGGAGGAGGGCAATTAAATTGGACTCCACTCCTTCTGCCAGCAGCCAACCCTCATGTGACTCTGTGCTTTGACCCTACGGGGTGCGCCACTGAGGAAAGCCAATATTATGCATCCCCCGAGGGACAGAAGTTCCCAGTCACGGTGATTAGAGAGGTTCAAGGAAGAGACAGTATTGCATTACTGGCCGAATTTCCGGATTTCCTTTGGCGACAGGCAGAACTGGTAGTTGCCCATACTGTGGCGACCCATTTCCTAGCGTATCCGAACCGACTCACAATTAGATAGCCTACGGGGGTTTGCGAGCACAGAGCTTTGGAGCCTCTGCGCCATGGGGGGGGGGCCGGTTGACAGAGGCTTAAAAGTGAGGCTGAAGTTTTCGAATAAAGTTTTTTCCTTCGACTGCAGTTACCGACTCCGTGTCATAATTTTAGCGCTGCGTGTAGCACACTGCTACAATACCACCATTAGGATTTGCACTGGGTTCAAGCCAAAGAGCCCAGGGTTCCTGCCCTACACCCTAACAAAACAAGCCTTCAGCACCGAGGGAGACTGTGGGTCGAGTCCAGGGGTGCGCAAACTTTTTGACTTGTGGGCCACAAAGGGCCACGGACGGAGTGTTTTGGTAATACACCTCATAAGAGAAAATAAAATATCATGGGATATGTAGACAACATGTGCTTTAATTTCAATTGAAAATGCATTACAACAAAATATCTGTCTTTGAAGTCCCATGGTATTTAGCTATTTATTGAAATGACTTTTAAAACACTGAAAATTAAATGAATAAAATACAGCTTTTTTAAATAGTAACAGTTACTATTTTAAAGCACTGAAAATTCTGTTATCCTTCAAGATATTATCATCATCACTCTCCTCCTGCCTGTCTTTATTTCAAAAACGGTAGGAGATGCAGGTCTACTTGTCCTGCTCCTTCTTATTCAATAGTCCCCTGTGCCAAAACTCAACAATGACCAGCACAAGTACAGAACAATGACAGCGCGCCAGTAGGCAGAGCACGTTATTTGATCTGGAGCGCATTTTTTATCTTGAGAACGTACGTGCACCTGCGCACTACTCATGTCCATCACTTAACAGCAATGACGTAACATGTAATGCTTATTGAAAAAAATATTTTCAAATGTATTTTTTACATAACACAACGAAGAAACTTATTTTTAATTTCAGTGGGAACAATGTTGTTGGTCTCCCTTTTTAGCCAGCGCATCAAAGTCTGGATTTAGTATTGTTGTGGTGATTCTCAGGATGGATCTGAGGTGTTGGTCAGTTAACTTGGATCTGTGGCTGGCTTTGTTGATGTTCATGACGCTGAACGCCTGTTCACACAAATAGGTTGAGCTGAACAAAGAGTAAAGTGCAAATGTGGAGTAATACGCTGCACCTCAACAAAGGTCAATATGTAGTGGTGTGCTACATGCAGCGCTAAAATTACGACACAGAGTCGGTAACTGCAGTCGACGGAAAAAAACTTTATTCGAAATCCCCAGCTTCACTTTTAAGCCTCCCTCAACCTGCCCCCCGTGGCGCAGAGGCTCCAAAACTCTGTGCTCACAAATCCCCGCAGGCTATCTCCCTTAGCCGGAACGCTGGCTAATTGTGAGCCGGTTCGGATGTGCCAGGAAATGGGTCGCCACAAATGTATATAGAGTGCGTCATCTACTGGGAAAATGCCAGAATTGCGGGGAAAAAAACGTTAACAAGGCTTATTAATATAATTTCATCAAGTTCTGCGGGCCGGATTAAAAAGCTTAACGGGCCGTAGTTTGCCCATGCCTGGTCTAGTCCAATATAGGAAGGAGTCTATGGTGAAGACGGGATATCTGGTAAGAAAACCTTTTAATGGTGGCCAATCCCATGCTGTACCCCATCTCTGTGCAATTTCAGGCCAAGAAGTCTGTTGCACCAACTGCCCCTCTGTCTGGATCACCATGAAAGAAGGACAGACTCTCCCATCCATTTCGCAATATCCCCTCAATCCCGAGGCAAATTTTTATGAGAATAGAAGCTCTTTTGTGGATCCAGCAGGATAACAATATTCTGACTATGCAATAGTGATGGGCAGTGAAGTAATTGAACAGGCCTCTTTTGAAGCAGCTGTCTCCGCCCAGAAGGCTGAGCTGTTTGCTCTGACTCGTGCCTGTATCCCAGCAACAGACTAAAGTGGGAACGTTTACACAAACTCCCGTTATGCATTTGGAATTGTACATGACTACTGGGCTCTCTGGGAACGTGGGGATCCCTGACTTTCTCTGCCCACCCCATTAGTAATGCCACATTTGTAAACAACTTACTCACCGCTCTACAGCTCCCTCGAGTTTTGTTTTTCTCAGGGGGACGCCTCTGAGGAGAAGCGAAAACTGTGGTCCCAGATGGGGTGCCAGAAAGACCCCGACCTAGGTATTTGGATCACCCCAGTGGGACAGGTTTGAGTTCCGACAGAGTTTTTACCAATATTGTTTGATTATATATGTAATTATTCACACCTGGGAAAGGAGGGGATGGTTGGTAACCTGTACCCTGCACACCAGGTACGAGTCCCTTGCCAGGTGGACCTTTCTCATGTCTACAAGTTGATTTTATTGAATTGCCTAGAGTACATTGCTATAGATACTGCTTAGATATTATAGATGTGTTTAGTAGATGGGTTGAAGCTATTCCAACTACCAACAATACTGTTATGACTGTTGTGAAGGTATTATTACAGGATATAATTCCCAGGTACGGCCTGCCAAAGATGCTGAGCTCTGACAATGGCCCACACTTCGTGATGAAAGTAAACAAAGGCGTAAGTAATGAACTAGCTATCCAGCAACAATTCAACTTTGTACACCACCCATGGGCTGCTGGCACAGTGGAGAGAGCCAATGGCACTCTGAAGAGTAAATTGGCCAAACTAACAGTGGAGAATGGAATCAGTTGAAAGTCCTACCAGTTCCATATGAGGGTTACTCAACAGGGGAAAACAGATTTGTCACCAGCTGAAATTATTTATGGATGGCCCATGAGGACACCCTGGGGACTAAGACCTTGTGTACCATTGCTCCCAGAAAGTCTACCAACAAAATTGGATATTCATACCCAAGGGGAAGACATGGGGAAATATATATGCCAACTATCCAAAATTTTCCAAGCATACATTCACAGGTACGACAGACTTACAAGGAAGAGAACTACTCTGCAGAGAGGAGTGACTATCCCACCATGGAACCTGGGATACTTTTTTCCTGACAAACAACTGGGATTGAGGGAACCTTGGACCTCGGTGGAGAGGACCATATTAGGTGTTGCTGACCACTTACATGGGTGTGAAACTGAAGGGGCAATCTCGGTGGATACAGCAATTAGGTGCCAAACATGTTACTGAAGGAACTGTGTAGAAGGTCTCTCTTAGACTAATGGAAAACGTATTGGTTGTTAGTGGTGTTCATGGTTATGTCTTTGAGAGGGCTCACCCCAGCATCCGGGGGCACCCATGTCAACATTTCCATCTTTCTGTCATACCTATGCCAAACAGGTAGAACTAGGTGTCTGCTGGGTTTGTGCTGAAATTCCACAGCATGGTAAAACTGTGGTTCCAATGTCAGTAATCCTGCTCAACCAGAGTGAGGAACTCTCAGCCCGGGCTTTCTCAAATAACTTCCGGGGAAGTGAGATGAGGACCTGTGGTCCAGTCAGAGATGACTGCGGCTGTCAGTGTTTTGAGGGATGGTGTCTCAGGCCCCCATCAAATGGAACTTCCAATACTGGGAAACATGCATCCTGGCCATACTTGCAGGTGCCCAGCAGCCGAGAGGAACAACTGAGTCTGCTTGATTTTGAATGATTACTTTTCTCTCCTATGGAGTAGCCAGGAATTCATTAGAGATAATCAATTTGGATACAGCACTTGAGGAGCTGGCCACAACACTGCAGGGGCCCTGACAGTAACAGAAGCCCAAGTAATGGAAATATCCACTGAAATGATTGCAATCTGGCAAACAGTCGTACAGAATCGTACGGCTTTAGAGTTTATCCCAGCTGAGAAAGACGGAACCTGTGCTGTTATTGACACAGAATGCTGCACGTATATCCCCTAATGAATCTACTAACATTACACCCCTCTCCGAGCACACTGAAAAGGAGATTGACAGCATCAAGAAAGTAGGGCAGGATTTACACGGGTTCACCGATTACACAGGTGATCTTTGAAGGCCTATTTGGTAATATGTGGGGAATAAGACTGCATTATGGCCTAATATTTGTATATATCTTTGTTACAATTACTGTTGTACACTGTCTTTACCCACTGATAAGTCAAAGCTGTCGTCAGTTGCTTTCTCTGTAAAAAGTTACTGCGTTGTTGATAATGTAATGATCAAAAGGAGGGAAGGATAAAGTGTGTAAAATGGTTAACGCTTTGTTAAACAATAGCAGCCTGTTTTTCTGAAAGAAACTGCTGATGATCAACAGATGTACTAAGCCATGCTGAGCCATATTTCTTCTTGAGGGTAGCTAGCTAGGGTTTCCGGATGATTATCTCCTTGCGCATTCACATGTAGAGATAGGACAGCTTCAGTCTGTTCTGTGTGGGTAAACCATTATGACTATTTTGTAGTTTGTCTTTAGGGGCTCCAGCCTGTCATGTAGTACATAGCCTGTCTTGTGTGGGGGTACCTGGATGGATATATCTGTGGTGTAAGGGGAATTGTTAGTCAGTTAGTGAATTGGGTGGGAACAGTCACAGACTGTTCCTGTTTGAGCAACTAACTAAGTAAGCCCCGGGTGCTTGGAATAAAGAGTTTGTACCGTACGGTCTCTGAGTGACTTTATGCGGATTCGACTTCCACAGAATGGGAAGGGTTTTAAAGGGCTGCGCTGCTGGAAGCTCATTACCAGACCTGGAGTGATTGCAACTGGGTCTGACAGAGGCATAACTGGTACTTCTGGGCACATTCAGTCTCCCTCCAACTATCTCCTACCTTCCTTTGTACAGGTATGTAATGTCTAAAGGACCAGTGTTTGAGTAAATGAGACTCACCAGACTTTCTCCTGACTGAATCAATGGAAACCCTGAGTCAGATGGGTCCTCTCCAGTCGGTGCTCTCAGTCCTCGGGCTGGTTCACTTGTTGCTGTTCCCTTGTCTTAGCCGTGGTTTGCTTCTAGTTGGAGTTTTTCTTCCAAGAAACCTCTCACCGCAGGTCTAACTTTAACCAGAGAGACAATGAAGCACAATAACAATAAAAAGGAGAACCAAACATTTCTGGTTAATGTTACTGAGAACAAAACGTAGAAAGCTGATATAATGATCTCAGTAAACATTTTTATATTGTCACTCACACATCACAAAACAATACGGGATAAGGAGGAGCCATCATTCAGTCAGGAACAGAATTATGTGATTTGGTCCAACTGGTCTGCCTCACCATTTAACCATGGCTGATTTTCATTCCAACACCACATTCCTGCCTTCCTCCTGTAACCCTGAGCTGCTCAGCAATCATCAATATGTTAATCTCTGTCATATGTATATCCAAATGGCAGCTTCAACCACCCTCTGTGGCAACAAATTCCACAGATCAGACATCTTCTGGCTGAATTTTTTCCTCCTCTCAGTTTTAAAGGAAAGCTTCTTTATTCTGAGACTGTGCCATCAGATCACAGTCTAATGGAAACATCCTCTCCATGTCCACTGTATCCAGGATTTTCAGTATTTGGTAGGTTTATTTAACCAAACATCCCTCCACCATCCCCACCGTCCCTTTGAACTCTGTTGAGCACAGGTCCAAAACAATCAAATGCTCCTCAAACATAATGCCGAACATTCCTGAGATTATTCTTGTAAACCTTGTTCACAACAACTGTACTGAACACATTTCTAGGAATAACAAACTAATTGGCACCAGGGTAATTTGCAGGGAAAAGTTGTGGTTACTTTATTGTTCAACTATCAAAGAGTGAGCTATTTCCACTTCCACATTAAAACTGATACATTTTAGGAAACATAAACCAATCCAGAGTGAATGTAATAAAAAGAAATTGGAATGACCAAACTGCTCAGCAGGTAAGGAACAGCTGTGGGGAGGGGGACAATCTTTACAATTCAGGTTAATAACATTTTGTCAGGATGACTTCAAACATTTTCAGTTTTTAGTGCAGATCTCCAGCAACTTAAGATTGTGCCCGATTTCCACCACTTCATCCAGATTTGACTTCCACAATATGTGAGTGATTTTAAAGGGTTGGGCTGCTGGAAGCACATTACCAGACCTGGTGTGATTGCAACTGTGTCTGACAGAGGCATAAATGTTTCTTCTGGGCACATTCAGTCTCAACAACTGTTTCCCATCTTCTATTGTACAGGTATGTAATGTATAAAGAACCAGTGTTTGAGTAAATGAGACTCACCAAACTTCCTCCTCACTGACTCACTGGGAACTCCAAGTCAGCTGATTCAGTGTTGTTCTCTCCAGTTGATGCTCTCAGTCCTTGGGCCAGTTCACTTGTTGCTATTCCCACATCTTTAGCCATGGTTTGCTTCCAGTTGGGGTTTTTCTTCCAATAAACCTCTCACCACAGGTCTAACAGTAACCAGAGAGATAATGAAGCACAGTAACAATGAAAAAGAGAACCAAACATTTCTGCTTAATATTACTAAGAACAAAACTCACTGAAATTTAAACATTGAAGCCAAATATAATAATCTCAGTGAACAATATTATATTGTCCCTCACACATCAAAAAACAATATAGGATAAGAAGGAGCCATCATTCTGTCATGGTAGTACAGGAACAGGATCAGGTGATTTAATCCATCTGGGCTATAAACATGTAGGAGCAATGTGTGGTTCAGTGCCATGCTCAAGGATACAACACACTGCCTGGCCTGAGGCTCAAACTCATGACCTTCAGATTGCTTAACCACTTGGCCACATGCACATCACAGAAACCACTCTCCCCCCTAGACTTCCCAGTCCCTCGGTAAAGCAGGCAGTGAAATCAAAGATCCCCAAAACCTGAGACGTTCTCCTTTCTCAGCCACCCCAGTCCAGGAGAAGACACAACAGTCAGAAAGCTCAAGGACAAATGTGAGCAGCCTCAGGAAACGAGGCGAGTTGGGGGAAGTTAACGGGACTCAGTGACCAACATCAGATTCCCCAACACAACATAGAGGAAGTACCCTGACCCATCTGGGGACTCTGAGCACACACCACGTCATCTTGCATTACAAAGTGAAGGGTAGGACAGATCGACAGTAAACAGACTCACGTGACCTGTCAGTGGGTCTCCCTTTTCAACTCTGTGGAAATAGACAGCCTGGGCTCCAGGTTTGGATCGTTCAATGCAGATTAAGTGAAGTCTACACATTTTTGCCCAGCCCAGATAATCGGAAAATAAATGAGTAATTGGTCCTCAGTTCGGGGCTCACGGCCAACATCGGATCTCCCCGCTCGGGATCGGTCTCAATACTCCCCGATGGGAATGCAATATCTTCAGCCCACAGACAGTGATTCCAACCCCTGGCTCCCCCACCCAGGAGGTGAGGAGCCTTCCCTCGATCCCACAGGTGATGCACTTCAGCACTGAGCGGAAAAGAAAACACCGCCCAGACGGAGACATTGAACATGCGCGAAGTGAGTGTCACATCATCCGGAGGGCGGGTCCTCGGAAACAGATGCACAGGTGCTGCCCATCTGCTGTTAAATGGGAGGGGCAACGGGATTACGTGACCAGTCGGGTCTCCCACCCCAGGCAGAGCTCTCCAGCTACCCACCACTCTGTGTAAAGAAACAAACTTGCTGCTTACATCTCCTCTCACCATAAATATATCAGACATTTCAACCCCCAGGAAAAATAGATTGTCTGTCCACTCAGAATCCGAATCAGGTTTATTATCACCGGTGTGTGTCATGAAATTTGAAAACCGTGCAGCAGCAATTCAATGCAATACATATTATAGAAGGAAAAAAAAACAATATAAAATAATAAAAAATAAACAACTAAATCATTTACAGTTCATCTGGGACCCTTACTCTTTGTGATTTTGATAAATGACCTGGATGAGGAAGTGGAGGGATGGGTTAGGAAGTTTGCTGATGACACAAAGGTTGGAGGAGTTGTGGATAATGTGGAGGGCTGTCCGAGGATTCAGTGGGACATTGATAGGATGAACAAATGGGCAAAAAAGTGGCAGATGGAGTTCAACCAGGATAAGTGTGAAGTGATTCATTTTGTTAGGTCAAACATAATGGTAGAATATAACATTAATGGTAAGACTCTTGGCAGTGTGGAGGATCAGAGGGATCCTGGGGTCCCAGTCCATAGGACACTCAAAGCTGCTACGCAGGTTGACTTTGTGGTTAAGAAGGCATATCAATCTTCAATCAATCTTCATCAATCGTGGGATTGAATTTAGGAGCCGAGAGGTAATGTTGCAGCTATATGTGATGCTGGTCACACCCCAATGTGCTCAATTCTGGTTGCCTCACTACAAGAAGCATGTGGAAACCATAGAAAGGGTGCAGAGGAGATTTACGCAGATGTTGCCTGGATTGGGGAGCATGCCTTATTAGAAAAGTTTGAGTGAACTCGGCCTTTTCTACTTGGAGCAACAGAAGATGAGAGGTGGCCTGATAGACGTGTATAAGATAATGACAGGCATTGATCATGTGGATGGTCAGAGACTTTTTCCCTGGTCTGAAATGGTTATGGCAAGACAGCACAATAGGTACCTGGAGACACTGGAGAAAAATAAAGAAATACTAGCTTAGAACAATAGAGGGCTACGGGTAACCATAGTAATTCCTAAGTTAGGGTCATGTTGGCACAACTTTGTGAGCTGAAGGGCTTGTATTGTGCTGTAGGTTTTCTATGTTTCTGTGAATAAATTAAAAATCGTGCAACAAACAGAAATACTATATATTTTAAATGTGAGGTAGTGTTCAAGGGTTCAAAATCCATTTATCAATCGGATGGCAGAGGGGAAGAAACTGTTCCTGAATCACTGAGTGTGAGCCTTCAGACTTCTGTACCTCCTACCTCATGGTAACAGTGAGAAAACGACATGCCCTGGGTGCTGGAGGTCCTTGATAATGGACGCTGCCTTTCTGAGACATGGCTTCTAATCGTCTGGTAATCTTCTAAACGTCTATCCAGTCTCACCCCAGCCGGCAAGGCTCCGGAGAAAACGACACAATTTTGTCCAACCTCCCGTTACAGCTCAGGCCCTCTAATCCAGGCAATATCCTGGTAAACCTTTTCTGCGCCCACTCCAAAGCCCCGATATCCTTCCGAGTATAGGAGAGACCAGAACTGTATGAAACACTCCAGATGTGGTCTAACTAGTTTTATAAAGCTGCAACGCAACTTCCCGACTTTTGAACTCAATGCTTCAACTAATAAAGACAACCATGCCATTTGTCTTCATAACCACCCGATCAATCTGTGCAGTCTCTCTCAGGGAGCGATGAACTTGGAGTCTAAGATCCCTCTGATCATCGACACTGTTCAGGGTTTTGCATTTAACAGTGCACTGTCGCATACATTCGACCTACCGAGCTGCCAAGATGATCATCACGAATCAAATCTCACTGAGATTTCTCAGGTCCTGTTGAATTTATTACCAAGTGCACAAGTACGGGAAGGTACAGGTACAGAGAAACACTGACTTGTGGCAGCATCACTGGCAAGTACATTCAGATAACACACAGAACAGCAATTATACAATTCTCTGTCAGTAACAAGATAGAAACATGTTTTACGTCATCCTGCTAATAGGACCAGAACAACAGGGGCTGAGCGGCGGCTCATCTCAGACGGTTCGGTGTGAAGGTCTCACAACGCGGACCGACCCCGGCAGATTCTGTGAAGGAAGCGAGGCGAGGCCGCCAGTTCGGGAAAGTTCATCCCCTCCCCCTTCAGGTTTCACCGACCACCCTGTGTTTCTCTCTCCCTTCCCCTCCCCCACCTTTTATTCTCCAGTCCTGCCGAAGGGCAGTAATGTCGGCAATGTCGACTGTATTCTTCCCCTAGATGCTGCCCGGCCTGCTGAGTTCTTCCGGCATTTTGTGCGCGTTGTTCGCATTTCCAGCATCTGCAGATTTTCTCTTGTTTAAGTTCGGGAAAGTTAACTCACTACCCAACGTCAGACCTCCCCGCTCGGGACCGGCTTCAATACTCACTGAATGGAAATTGTTGGTGTTGCCCCGCAGAGAATAATCCGTCTCCGGCTCCCCGTCCAAGGGGGCGAGGACCCCCTCCTGATCCCGATCCCGATCCCGATCCCGATCCCGATCCCGATCCCGGACCCGCCGTTGACCCACTTACACAAAGAAAAAAAATCACTGCCTGGCTCGGCACTGTGAGCATGCGCAATATGCTTCTTTTTTGCGTCACAGGCGGTGGGCGGAGCCACGGAAACAAACCTGCAAATGCTGCCGATCTGCGGTAAAACACGATCACGTTTCGCTGGAGGGTCTCCCATGTGACCGGTGACTGTTCCTCGCCCTTCACATACCGCCCTACCCACCGCCGCATTTCCCACATTATTTCCCTATATCATTTCCATACGTATTTAGATTTTCCCTCCATATCTTCCCCGATCCCTTTCCCTCCAGCCCCAGGTCACAGAGTTCTCAGAGTTATAGTCTCGATTCACTTCCCATCCCGACACACAGTTCAGACCCACACAGAAAATGAGCTGGTTTCTTTTAAATCAGTGAACAAACACAAAATGCTGGTGGGACGCAGCAGGTCAGGCAGCATCTACAGGGAGAAGCGCTGTCGACGCTTCGGGCCGAGACCCTTCGTCAGTCCTGAAACGTGGACAGCGCTTCTCCCTATAGATGCTGCCTGACCTGCTGCGTTCCACCAGCATTTTGTGTGTGTTGCTTGAATTTCCAGCATCTGCAAATTTCCTCGTGTTTGTCATTTAAATCAGTCTATGTTTATAAACACTCATTTCTATTCACATTCCTCTGGCCTCACTGGACAGGAACACTGAAACATTAAGTGAGAAACAACAAGAGGAGGCCGTTCGGCCCCTTTAACCATCAGCAAGATGGAGGCTACTCTCCCATCTCAGCAACATGCTTCTACCGATCTTGATTTTCTCGATCCCTTGGCTCTCCACAAATCTGCCAGCCTCTGTTTTATGTGAGGACGATCACCGAGTCTTCAACACCCTCTGTGGTGTGGATTTACAGACATTCACCACCCTCGGAGTGGAGACATTTCCCCTCATCTCAGTCCCGACATGTTAACTGCCATCATATTTGACCTACTAAAATGAACCACTTCACACTTACCAGGGCTGAACTCCATCTGCCACTTCTCAGCCCTGTTCTGCATCCTATCAATGTCCCGCTGTAAAGTCTGACAGCCATCCACACTATCCACAAAACATTCAATCTTTGTGTCATCAGCAAACTTACCAACCCATCCCTCCACTTCCTCATCCAGGTCATTTATAAAAAAACACAAAGAGTAAGGGTCCCACAACAGATCCCTGAGGCACTCCACTGGTCACCGACCTCCATGCAGAATATGACCCATCTGCAACCACTCTTTGTCTTCAGTGGGCAAGCCAGTTCTGGATCCACAAAACAATGTCCCCTTGGATCCCATGCCTCCTTACTTTCTCAATAAGCCTTCCATGGGTTACCTTATCAAATGCCTTGCTGAAATCCATATACACTGCATCTACTGCTCTTTCTTCATTGATGTGTTTAGTCACATCATCAAAAAATTCAATCGGGCTCGTAAGGCACGACCTGTCCGTCACAAAGTCATGCTGACTATTACTAATCATATTATACCTCTCCAAATGTTCATATCCATAGCGACTTATCCAACTTGATGCTTTCCAAAAGCTGCAGCACATTCTCTTTCTTAATATCTACATGCTCAAGCTTTTCAGTCTGCTGCAAGTCATCAGTACTATCACTAAGATCCTTTTCCATAGTGAATACTGAAGTAAAGTATTCATTAAGTACCTCTGCTATTTCCTCCGGTTCAATACACACTTTCCCACTGTCACACGATATTTCAGGGTGAAAGGTGAAATATTTTTGGGGAATCTGAAGGGGGATTCTTCACTCAGAGGTTGGTGAGAGTGTGGAATGAGCTGCCAGTGGAAGTGGTGGATGTGGGTTCAAGTTAGACACTAAAGAGAAATTTGGGTAAGGACATGGATGGGAAGTGTATGCAAGTTGTTATTTCCACAGTCATGTGCTTTGCTGCTAATTACCGAACCCAGTAATTTACAGAATGGGTGTAGAGGCTGCCCAGTGACTGTTCCTGTGATCAAAGTCACTGAGACGTCTCATCACTGAGCAGATAATGTCTTCTCCATTCCCTTTCACTCAATCCATCACTCAACACCTTCCATGTTTACAGGAAATCACAGAACTCACAGAGAAGGAAACCGTGACAGAGGATTCCCTGCTTTTCCTCAGACCTGCTGATGGGGAAAGGCTCCCAATCCCAGAGAGTGATGTGGGAATCAGGAATGATTTGGCAAAGTTGGACAAAATGCTGAAAAGATTTCTGCAGCTCGGTATGGTAAAACAATGCACCGAACTGAAAATAACATTGAAATATTGCTGACGTAACAAAGAACTTCAACAAACTAACCCTGCAATATGGTGTAAAATCCCGCTCCCCATACTAATACGGGTTATACACACCAAAGAACAAACTGCCGGAGGAACTCAATGGGTCGGACAGCATCTGTGGAGAGAAATGGACCGTCAACATTTCGGGCCGAGACCATCCCTCTGGAGTGAGAGTGGACGGGAAATAGTCAGAGAAAGGAGGTGAGGGGTGGGGATGGGGCAAGAGCTGTGGAGTGAGAGGTGGATCCAGGTGAGGGGGGAGGTGGAAGGTGGAAATAGTAACAAGGGTGGGACGTCAGTAGTTGGGGCAACACAGGGCTGCAGAAAGTTTAAATTAATTCCATAGAGGATGAACAAAAAGGTTAGAGAGTATTTGTTATAGAGAGTGCAATGAAGATACACCTAACTGATCCCTGGAGTGGTGGGGTCATAACTTGAAGAAAGATCAAATGTGATAACTCTAAGTGTCATTTAGACAATCGAGGACTGAGATCTGAACACATTGAAATGCACAGCATCATTACCGGTTGAACCAGGGATCCCAGTCTCTGAAAAAGGGGATGGGAATCGAGCCCGTGACTCTGTGACCTGGGGGTGGAGGGAAAGGGATCGGGGTAGATATGGTGTGGAAAAGTAGACAGGTATCTGGTGTAAATATGGAATAATGTGGGGAATGCGGCGTATGGGTCGGGCAGCGTGTGAGCGGCGAGGAGCAGAGTCACCGGTTCAGGAGGGAGTCCCTCCACCCGTCACCTGATCCAGTTTCCTGTTCACGTTTTTCTGCAGATCTGCAGCATCTGCGAGTCACAGCTCTACGTGTCCGTGCAGCTTCATCTTTCACCCATTCATACAAGTCAGTGAGATCCGGATCTGTCACATCCTCTCGTTGTGGGTGGACAGTGTTATTTTTTTTTCCCTGCAATATTTTCTGCATGTTTCATACACAGTTTCGACGTGCTGAAGTGCTGCCAACGTTTCTGGGTGTATGACCCATTTATGTGAGAATTTAGCCATTTGTATTTATCTGAGTTTCTCAGAAATGTGTAAAGTTTAATTCAGCTTCACTTCAGAATTTACAAAGCTACAACCCAGTCAGTCAAATAGTTCCACAGAATTAAAAGTTTATTAGATTTTTATTTTTTCTATTTTTGAACTATATATATATTCTTATTTTAAATCACAATTGTTAAAATCTTTTGTTAAGAATTAGGTTCTACTGCTACCACAGAGACAATAAATTTCATGGCACATTTCCCCTTTCATGAGTTATATTTCATGGGTTGAAATTCCCCTTGGGGATGAATAAAGTATCTATCTATCTATCTATCTATCTATCTATATGCCAGTGCTATTAAACCTGATTCTGATATTGATATGGGAGACCCACCACCGGTCACCCGATCCCTGTTACTGCAGATCGTAATGTGAGATTGAAGCATTTTCCATATATTTGCATTCCACAGAAATGACAACAGTTCAGTTTCTTTCTGAGGTTCCAGAGCAGAAGCTCAGTCTGTCTAATATTTCCACAGAATTAAAATGGGGAAATTTGTTTATCATCATCACGTACTGAGCTACAGTGAAAATCTTGCCTGATGTACCATCCACACAGATCGATACATTACGACGGTACATTGAGCTGATATACAACAAAAAAATAACTGTAACGAAGCATTATGGCTGCAGAGAAAGTGCAGTGCAGATAGACATATGGTGCAGGGTCACGCCGAGTTACATTGTGAGGTCGGGTCCATTTTATCATTCATTTGGCATAACTGCAGACAGGAAGCCACCTTTCAGCCTGGTGTTACGCACTTTAAGGCTTTTGAATCTCTCCACCAATGTGGGAGCGGGTTTACAGCAAAAATGTCCAGGTTGTGAGGGTCTTTGAGTACATGACCTGCTTTTTCGAGGGAGGGGAAGTGTAGGAAGAGTCCATGGAGGGGAGGCTTGTTTCTCTGATCTTCTCTGCTCTCCAAAGTTCTCTGCAGTTCCTTGCAGTCATGGGCAGAGCAGTAGCCATACGAAGGCGTGAAGTATCGACAAGGAGCTCAGAGACCTCGGCCTTCACCTTGCCTTGTGTCGCTGGATCCTGGACTTCCTGTCAGATCGCCGGCAGGTAGTAAGAGTGGGCTCCATCTCCTCTGTCTCTCTGACCCTCAGCACACATAACCCAGAGGTTTGTCTCTTTGGCCCCCTCCTTTACTCTCTGTGCACCCATGACTTGTGTTGCCACCCACAGCTCCAATCTGCTGATTAAATTTGCTGACAGCACTACATTGATTGGCCTAATCTCAAAAAATAACTTTCAATCGATCAAATACCTCCTGACAAGGCTCGGTCCAAACAAACTTTTCAACCTTCTTTAGGAGATTAGTCAGAGGAAGAGCGATAGCAGCAAAGTTCTTCCAGAACTTACGATAATATCCATCCATTCCCAGAAACCTTCTAACAGCCTTCTTAGCAGTCAGAATAGGAACTTGAGAAATTGCCTGGTCTTTTGCCTGAACAGGAGCCAACTTGCTTTGACCTACAACATAGCCAAGACAGGTCACAGTGGCATGGCCATATTCACTCTTAGCTAAGTTAACTGTAAGGCTGGCCTGGGAAAGCCTGTCAAACAGCTTTTCTACTGCAGATATATGCTCTTCCCAAGTGTCACTCCCTGTGACTAAGTCATCAATATAGGCATCTGTGTGTTCTAATCTCGAATTACAGAATCAATCATTCTCTGGAATGTTCCTGGAGCATTTTTCTTTCCAAAAGGTAAAACATTGTATTCATTCAACCCAGATGGTGCCACAAATGCAGAAATATCTCTACCTCTGTCCATCAATGGAACACACCAGTACCCTTTCAACAGATCAATCTTTGTAAGATATTACCTATTCCAACCTTATCGATGCAATCATCTATCCTAGGGATAGGATAGGCATCTGTTTTTGTTACTGCATTTGCCTTCCTATAATCAGTGCAAAATCTAACACTGCCATCAGGTTTGGGCACAATAAAGCAGGGTGAGCTCCAATCTGATGCTGAAGGACTAATAATACCATTTTTCTGCATATATTCAATTCCTTGCTCAGCCTATTTACACTTTTCATGTTCATGCAATATGGGTGTTGTTTAATCGGTTTAGCTTGACCATTATCTATGCCATGTACTGCGATTGTGGTTGTTTGGGAACATCGGGAAAAAAATCTTTCAACTTCAGAATTAATTCCGTCAGCTGTTGTTGTTGCTTTGGCTGCAGATCAGTCAACTTGTTATCAATGTTTTCTGGAACAACCAAGTTCATTAGTCTATCTGGGACCATGTTTGGCTTGTGAAAAGTCTCAGACGAGTCAATTGTTTCATTCTCAGGGTTACCAGATTCATATGTTTTGACAACAACACTCACAGATGATGCCTGCTTCTCAAAATAAGGTTTTATTATATTTATATGTACCACCTGTGTTAGTTTACGTTGATCAGGTGTTTTAATAACATAATTCACATCAATAAGTTGAGAGACTATTTGAAATGGTTCATTGAATTTCACCTGTAGTGGATTCATCAACATTGGAGATAAGGTAAGCACATTATCCCCCACCTGGTATTTTCTTTCGCAAGCCCGCTTATCAAACCAACACTTCATTTTGTTTTGAGAAATCCTTCAGTTTTGTCTTTCTAGAATACAGGCTTCGTGCAGTGTATTTCTGAACTTTAAAACATAGTCTAACAGGTTAACATGTACATCCCCATCAATCCACCGTTCCTTTAACAAGGTCAAAGGTCCCCTCACTCTGCGACCAAATACAAATTCAAATGGACTAAAGCCCAGTTAATCCTGTACCAACTCTTACTGCAAACAAAACCAAATACATTCCTTCATCCCAGTCTTTTCCATTTTCATCATGGTATGTCTTAATCAGTGTTTTGAGGGCAGAAAGAAATCTTTCCAAAGCCCCTTGTGAATCCAGATGGAATGCAGTTGATGTAATTTGTTTCGTTCCCAGTTCATAAACTACCTGCTGGAATAATCCAGATGTAAAATTACTTCCTTGATCAGACTGGATTTCTTCAGGCAAACCAGATAAAGTAAAAAACTTGGTAACAGCCTTTGCCACAGTTTTAGCTTTAATATTTCTGAGAGCTATTGCCTCTGGGAATCTGGATGTATACCCTACTGGCACTTTCTTAATGTCATCATCTTTTTTTTTAAAACTTTTTTTATTGCATTTTTAAATGATTACAAAGTATGAAAAAACAATGTATATAACCCATACCCCCTCCCCTTAACCCCTCCCCCCTAACTGCCCTATAGAAAAAAAAAAGAAAGAAAGAAAGAAAGAAAGAAAGCCTGGTTATTGGAAGATCTCCACATGCTCCATGGAATTCGTAATAATTTTAATATGTATATTTATTTCTTTCCCCTAATAACCAATTGTTTCATCTTCAAAGCATCTATATATTTAATCCTGTCTTTTGTAAATAAGGGCTCCAAATTTTCAAAAATGTTTCATATTTATCTCTTAAATTATAAGTAATTTTTTCTAATGGAATACAACCATAGATTTCTTTCTTCCAAGAATCTTAATCTCATCATCTGAGAGAGCTGTTTCTTTTAAAGCTTCAAACTCAGGGTCTCGGTTCTGTTCTACTATAATCTCCTAGACAGGGATAAATCTTTCTCATCAGACTTACGACCTGAATCCTGATGAAACAATGAAGGCAGAAAAGTCCCTGACGAGTCATCATAACCTGAATCCCGATTTTGGCTATCATAGGTATCAGAATCATGCTGCACAGAACTCTCTGCATTGGCAGACTTTTTAGCCATACTTTGAGTTCCTGCGTAGGAAGGATAAATGTTAAAATCCATCTGTGGGTCATCAGTGGTTGGCTTAGTAGTGAACTGCACTGCAGGAACTACTTTACCATCTGCCAGGTCATTCCCTAACAGCAAAGTAACATCTTCCACCGGTAAACTGGAGCACAATCCTATCTCAACAGGTCCTGAAACCTATCCTGAT
This sequence comes from Hypanus sabinus, assembly GCF_030144855.1. Taxonomy (NCBI): domain Eukaryota; kingdom Metazoa; phylum Chordata; class Chondrichthyes; order Myliobatiformes; family Dasyatidae; genus Hypanus; species Hypanus sabinus. Next base: position 530,406 of record NW_026779281.1, read on the forward strand.
TATAAAGTTACCTTGTGCAACGGCATGGAAACCACACCGCCCCCAAAGCCTTGAATAAGATTTAACCCACCAGTGTTAGACTCATCACCAAACTTTAGAACACTGTCTAATGTAAGTGACTGAGAAGCCCCAGTATCTCGAAGAATTTTCACTGGTACTGGGGTTGATTCTTCATTTACTAATACAAACCCATCTGACATAAAATGATCGAACACCTTCTTAACTCAGTCAGACCTCTCAGTCCTTAACTGAGCCTCAACAGAATATTCAGAACCCTGTGGGTTTATAGGTGCTTCAACATACTGAACACAGACATTTGGGACTGCCACCTTTTCCATTTTCTTCTTCAGGACAGAACAATTAGCCATCACATGACCAGCTTTCTTACAAGATCAGAATATTTCACCTTCAACTGTTTCCCTTCATCCTTACTCTTGTCACTAGCCCCGGCTTTAATTTCTGTTTTACCCTGGTGACCCTGCTACTCTTTTGGAAGCTCTTATTCAGGGTAAACTTAACCTTATGAGTTAAAACAAACTCATCTGCTAATCCAGCAGACTCCTGCAAAGTGGCAGCATCATTTTCATCTAAATATCTCTTTATGTCATCATAGACGCACTTTTTGAATTCTTCAATTAAAACCAACTCTTTCTATCTGTAAAAATCATCATTTATATTTTTATATGTGCACCAGCGGTCAAAACACACAAACTTCTCAGAAGCAAATTCCATGTAAGTCTGTTTCATAGATTTCCTCCAATTTCCAAGCCTTTGTAAGCTTCTGGAACCAACACATAAGCTTTGAGCACAGCCTCTTTCACAATGACATAATCAGCTGCATTTTCAATTGATAGGGCAGAAAAATTATACTTTGTAACTAAAGAGTCCAGCTTCCTTTCGGCCTCTTTTGACTTTCAGCCACTTTCTCAAAAGGCTGGAAGTATTTACCCACGTCAGTCTCATCAAATGGAAGGACCAATTTAACTTCCTGGCTGGCAATAAATGGTACAACCAACTCTTTGAGACAGCAACTTCTTTCTTGAGCCTTAACTTATCTGTCAGAACCTGCCTCTGTCTTTTTCCTTCTTCCCTCTGTTTGTCTTTCCTCAGCTTCAAAACACCTTTTTTTCTGCTTCCTCCCTCTGTTTGTCTACCTCTCTAGCATCAAACCCCCTCTGTCTCTTTTTCTTCAGCCTCTAATCTAAGTACATCAGTCCTCAATTGTTCTGGTTGTAACTGGATCTCCTCTTTACTCACAGGAAACCTCTTTAACACTTCCTTATCAAATACCTTCATAGATATATAGTGCTCAACTATTTTCCTCTGAATTTCTGGCTTTCTCATAGTCCCCTGTGGCATCTGCAATTCGCAGCCGCACCATCAGCCGGGCCTATTAAAGAGTCCTGTAGCCGACCGTCCTCCTGATAACCTGGGAAACGACTCAGTGGCTGCATGACACCAGCCTATGTAGATGGGGCTGGATAATTGGATTCTGCTACAGCCAGAGGGGTGTTCTCTGGAGCTACGTCATTTATGGCATATCTTTTAAAGGAGGGGAATGTTTACTGTCCCATGCAATTTACTATTGAATGGCCAGCATCCAATATAAGCCCACAGCCAGGAGCTGAGTGGTGTCTCTAGGTCTGAGGAGTATTTCGCTGCATTGTTGTAACCCAGTTTTGTTCTGTTTAGCTGATTCAAGTTTAGACTCTAGAACAGTTCTGTTGAGTTTATAAACATTTTGGGTAATAAAACCCCTATTTTTTTCACCTTTACCTGCTCTCCCAGTTTTATGCTTACCCTGCTCCTTCACACCCCCTTACCTCATTGAGGTTCAATAGTCAGCAATTCATTCTTTTTAGCTTTTCCTAATGCCTCAGGGGTTGGTGCTTCCAGAATTATATAAATATCCACTGCTGCTGATTTCCACACACAAATAAATCAAAAGGGATCACCCCATTCAACTCGATAATTAATCGATCAATATTTCCCCAAGTTTGTTCATATCCCGGACGCAGGATGCAATTTTGTTATGAACCGTAACGCTTTAGAAACAAACCGACAGCAATAGACTACATCTGGAGTCTGGTTTTGATGTTAAAACCACTATCTTTATTAATAACTACTTATAATATTGTAACTTAAACAAGATAAACATAAGTTAACAGTGTTATGTGAATAAATGTGTGTAAATATAACTCCCAAACTACTGAGCACGGGGGAAACAAGGCTTGGAGTCTTGAGATAGTAAAGTATGAAAGCTCAGTTCATCCACGGAATAGGTGATGAGGGAGATATTTGTAATCCGGGGTAAATGTCAAGAGAAGGCAATTATGTCGAATTCCAAAGGTTCCATGGTGGTAGAGCGAGAGAATAATCGCTGTAGATTTTATCCATCGTCATTCCAAATCCAAATACGAATTATCACCAAAAGCAAATTGTCACAAGGGGTATCGTCACCACACCCAGGCAAGGGTTAACACATCAGTGGTCTTCACATGATACCCCAAATCAGATCCACTCCTATGGATCAAACGAGGTGACAACCACACATTCGATGTACGATGAATCGATAATTAACCCACCATTGTGGGCATAGGAAAGTTCCAAAGATTGACCCTTGGCCTCCAGTTCCCTGGTTTTGATCCTTCCATTTTTCCTCCTTCGTCTCCGTCTGACTCTGAGTGTCTGTGTCCTCAGTTAAAACTAAACAAGTTGTGAGCGATGTAAACAAGCTGCAAGTCAGACTGATTCACCTTCTTAATCTGTCTCTCTCTTAAAATGACAGTCCACAGCAAACAAAACCCAGGAATTCATAACAACAGCCACTCCCCATTGTGAACTGACTGGTGTGCCAGTAATTGGAATGACTGAGTGAATCCTTTCCCACAGACTGAGCACGTGAACGGCTTCTACCCAGTGTGAACTCGCTGATGATTCTGTAGTTTGGATGACTGAGTGAATCCTTTCCCACAGACTGAGCACGTGAACGGCTTCTCCACAGTGTGAACTCGCTGATATACCTTCAGTTTTGTTGAGCAAGTGAATCTCTTCCCAAAGACTGAGCAGGTGAATGGCCTCTCCCCAGTGTGAACTCGCTGATGTACCAGTAGGTTGGATGATTGAGTGAATCCCTTCCCACAATCTAAGCAGGTGTACGGTTTCTCCCCAGTGTGAACTCTCTGATGTACCTTCAGTTTAGATGAGCAAGTGAATCTCATCCCGCAGTCTGAGCAGGTGAACGGCTTCTCCCCAGTGTGAACTCGCTGATGAATCTGCAGTATGGATGACAGAGTGAATCCTTTCCCTCATTCTGAGCAGGTAAATGGCTTCTCCACAGTGTGAACTCACTGGTGTCTCTGTAGGTGGGATGACAGTGTAAATCCCTTCCCACATTCTGAGCAGGTGAATGGCTTCTCTCCAGTGTGAACTCGCTGATGTCTCTGTAGGTGGGATGACAGTGTGAATCCTTTCCCACAGACTGAGCAGGTGAACAGCCTCTCCCCAGAGTGAACTCGCTGATGTACCAGTAGGTCAGATGACTCACTGAATCTCTTCCCACAGACCGAGCAAGTGAATGGCTTCTCCCTAGTGTGAACTCGATGGTGTCTCTGTACGTGGGACGACAGTGTGAATCCCTTCCCACAGTCTGAGCAGGTGAACGGCTTCTCCCCAGTGTGAACTCGCTGATGAATCTGCAGTATGGATGACTGAGTGAATCCTTTCCCTCATTCTGAGCAGGTAAATGGCTTCTCCACAGTGTGAACTCACTGGTGTCTCTGTAGGTGGGATGACAGTGTAAATCCCTTCCCACATTCTGAGCAGGTGAATGGCTTCTCTCCAGTGTGAACTCGCTGATGTCTCTGTAGGTGGGATGACAGTGTGAATCCTTTCCCACAGACTGAGCAGTTGAATGGCCTCTCCCCAGTGTGAACTCGCTGATGTACCAGTAGGTCAGATGACTCACTGAATCCCTTCCCACAGACCGAGCAAGTGAATGGCTTCTCCCTAGTGTGAACTCGATGGTGTCTCTGTACGTGGGACGACAGTGTGAATCCCTTCCCACAGTCTGAGCAGGTGAATGGCTTCTCCCCTGTGTGAACTCGCCGGTGACTCTGTAGGTTGGATGATTGACTGAATCCCTTCCCACATTCTGAGCAGGTGAATGGCTTCTCCCCAGTGTGAACTCGCCGGTGACTCTGTAGGTTGGATGATTGACTGAATCCCTTCCCACATTCTGAGCAGGTGAATGGCTTCTCCCCAGTGTGAACTCGCTGATGAATCTGTAGTGTGGATGACTGTGTGAATCCCTTCCCACAGTCTGAGCAGGTGAATGGCCGCTTCCCGGTATGAACTTGCTGGTGTGCCATTTGGTCAGATGAACGAGAGAATCCCTTCCCTGAAATTCAGCAGATGACCAGCCTCGGCCCAGTGTGATCGGACTGGTCTGTCCGCAGGTGGGATGCCAAATAGAACCCTTCCTCACACACAGAACAGATGAATGGCCTTGCCCAGTGGGAACTTGCTGATGTACCTTCAACTGAGATAACCGAGTGAAACCATTCCCACAGTCTGAGCAGGAAGGATGGTCGATTGAATCCCTTGCTCCACTTCTTAAGTATCGGGACAGAGACAGCAAAATTGCCGTGCCGTATCTGAGATTCGTGGAGACAAATTCCTTCTCGTTTTTAACCTGTAAAAAGATTTACATAATCCATCATTTGGTTTAAGACAACATCTGAGATGAAATTACTTGAGTTGCCGAGGTTTGATCTCGTATCACACTGTTACAGTGATGTTAAACCCAAGTTGGACAGAGAAATCATCTCCTGACTGTGCACAGTGCTGGTATCTGGAATGACCATCAATTCCCTGAAGCTCTTCCTGTCTCTATAAGAATGGGGCATTTCTGCCATCTCGAATTTGTGCCTTGGCTCAGTTTGACTCTCTCTAATGCTCGTATTCCCTATTCCTGCTGAGCAGCACGGGTGCCTGGCCCCACAGTATCTGAAACGCAAATAGTCTTTCTTGACTTGCTGCTGGGAATTCTTTTATGTATTATTAACTTAAAGTGCCACTGTTTTAACGCCATATAAAAAATTCCTGCTGAGATGAATGGTTGGTCCACACAGCTGTTTCAAGTTCATAGAGTACATATTAGAATTATTTCAGGATCCTGTCACAGGCATAGAAAAATACAAAACAGAAACAGGCCCTATGGGCCATCTCGTTTGTGTTGAACCATTTAAACTGCCCACTCCCATACCCCTGCCATCCAGGTACCTATTACAAACCTCTTAAATGTTAAATCGAGCTCACTTACACCTAAAAAAGGCTCTAAGCATAAACAAGGAAATTATACAAACACCATTTCCAGAAAAGTTGGGATATTTTCCAAAATGCAATAAAAACAGAAATCTCTGATATGTTAATTCACATTTACCCTTATTTTACTGACAAAAGTACAAAGAAAAGATTTGAAATAGTTTTACTGAACAACTTAATTGTAGTTTGTAAATACACAAATGTAGAATTTGATGGCTGCAACACAAACACACTCAACAAAAGTTGGGACAGAGGCATGATTACCATTGTGTTACATTACCCTTTCCTTTTAATAACATTTTTGAATCGTTTTGGAACTGAGGATACTAATTGTAGTAGATTTGCAATTGGAAATTTTATCCAATCTTGCTTGATGTAAGACTTCAGCTGCTCAACAGTCCGTGGTCTCCGTTGTCTGATTCTCCTCTTCAAGATGCGCCATATGTTTTCAACAGGAGATAGATCTGGACTGGCAGCAGGCCAGTTAAGCACACGCACTCTGTGTCTGCAAAGCCCCGCTGTTGTAGCCCGTGCGGAATGTGGTCTGGCATTGTCCTGCTGAAATAAGCATGGACGTCCCGGGAAAAGACGTCGCCCTGATGGCAACATATGTCTCTCTAAAATCCTAATATATGCCTCAGAGTCAGTGTTACCTTCACATACATGAAACTCACCCATGCCGTGGGCACTGATGCACCCCCATACCATCACAGATGCTGGCTTTTGTACCTTTCACTGATAACAATCAGAATGGTCGTTTTCACCTTTGGCATGGAGAACTCAATGCCCGTTTTTTTCTTAAAACTAGCTGAAATGTGGACTCATCTGACCACAGTTCCACAGTCTTTCAGTCCATCTGAGATGAGCTCAGGCCCAGAGAACTTGCTGGCGTTTCTGCATAGAGTTGATGTATGGCTTCCTTCTTGAGTAATACAGTTTCAAGTTGAATTTCTGGATGGAGCGACAGACTGCATTAAGTGACAATGGTTTTCCGAAGTACTCCCAAGGCCAGATGGCTATAATTGTCACAATAGCATGACTGTTTCTTAGGCAGTGCCGCCTGAGGGCTTGAAGATCACGTGCATTCAACAGTGGTTTCCGACCTTGCCCTTCACGCACTGAGATGTCTCTGAATTCTCTGAATCTTTTCACAATATTATGTACTGTAGATATTGAAAGACCTAAATTCTCTCATGAATTTTGGCACAAAGGGGTGAGCCATGACCCATCCTTGCTTGCAAAGACTGAGCCTTTGATGGACGCTACTTTTATACACAGTCATGATACCTCACCTGCTACCAATTAGCCTGCTTCATGTGGAGTCTTCCAAACCGGTGTTACTTGAATATTCTGTGCACTTTTCAATCTTATTTTAACTCTGTCCCAACTTTTGTTGAGTCTGTTGCAGCCATCAAATTCTAAATTTGTGTATATTTACAAAATACAATTAAGTTGGTCAGTAAAACTATAGAAAATCTTTTCTTTGTTCTTTTGTCAGTTAAATAAAGGTTCACGTGAATTAACATATCACAGATTTTTGTTTTTATTGCATTTTAGAAAATATCTCAACTTTTTTGGAAATGGAGTTTGTACACTGCTTTGAGGATTTGTTGGAAGTATACAGAATTATAAGGGTATAGATAGAGGTATTTGCAAGCAGCATTTTCCACTGATGTTGGGTGGGCTGACAAGCAGAGGTCATGGGTAAGTGACTTCACCATTTATACAATACAATACAGGCCCTTCGGCCTACAATGCTGTGCCACATATTACTTACTTTTGAAATTACCTAGAGTTTCCCATAGTCCTCTATTTTTCTGCGCACCATGTACCAGAAGCCTCTTAAAAGACACTATTGCATCCGCCTTCATCACAGTCGCCGGCAGCCCATTCCGGACACTCATCACTCTGCGTAAAGAAACTCACCCCCCCGTGGTGATATCACGTGCCAGGACGTGACTGGACAGAGTTCTGAGAATGCGCAGAAATGAAGAATGATCGAGAAGCATGGCAGTGTAAAACGTGGTTTTGTTGCTGTTAAATAAAAGGTCAATTCTTCCCTAATATAGTTTGTTATGAGTAACCCACGGTCCGTATAAAGAACACAACACCCCTGACATCTCCTTCGTACCTGCTTCGAAGCACCTTAAAACTGCGCCCTCTCCACGGGTTTTCTCTTGTTTGTGATTGGAGGTAGAACAAAGAAGATTTTCTCAACTGGTGATGTAAAAGATTTTGTTCCCTTTCTCCGAGTTCCTAATCCTTGCATTTAAATAGCTGGATCTCAGCTCTGTTTGAGAGATCCATCGGTTCCCATTCCCTCAGCAGCCGGAAGCTTCCCAGGGCCTGTGTACGGATCGTGGGGCTGAGAGAAGGGGAAGACAGCAGGACTGTCCCGGGATTGTGGGTCACGGTGTCCGGCATCAGAGCAATTGTTCCACACTCGGTGTTTAAGATAGCCGCCCGTAGATTCATTCTTACCTTGAACGCTCCTGCTGAGTCCTTTTGTGTACAGCGTGCATGCGATCTGAATACGTCAACAACCTTGACGCCTGCGCATTTGATTGGTGGTTCAGAGGCAGAGAAATTTTAAACGCACTGTTTTATGGGTAATCACGGTGCCATAAAAAGTTCCTGCAAGCACCGGTTCTATGTCCACACCTCAGGGTTTTTTCTGTGTAGAAAACTCAGCAGCTCTTTTAACGTAGAAAGCGGCTCCCAAAAACAATATCAACAGGCATTCTGTTTATCTAATGCCGAAGTACAACCCTCTTACAAATGAAGATATAAAACACAAACGATTCTGCAGTTGCTAGAAATACAGACACACACACACAAACCCACAATGCTGGAGGAACTGTGCAGTTCAGGCAGCAACTGAGCAGAGGAGTCCACAGTCTAGGCATACTGAAGGGCTCGGCCTAAACGTTGTCTATTTATTCCTCTCCACATCTTCTGCCTGATATGTTGATTTCCTCCAGTATTTTGCAGAAATTAACCACTTTTTTTTCAATCAAGCAGTTTCCAAATGTGTCTGATCTTTCATTTGTAGCCACATCCTGCAGGTTCGGTTTGTCTTCTTCCTCCTCCTTGTAAACTCCAGGCCCCATCTCTTTCTGGAGCCCCAAATCCCTGACTGGCAACTTGGTTTCTGACTCTGCTCCATTCACTCGCTAGTCTGCTGTCAGACTTCAGATGTTCATTGTAACAACCCAGCAGTTCGAAGCGAAGACCTTTGAAATTAGTGAGAGTGACCTAAAACGTTGAAAAGGGCGGGTAAGAAGGAGTTTAACCAACTTCGTCCTGAGCCCTGAACAACGTCACAACCACAGTGAGCTCATCGTCTTGTTCAGCCGGAGAAAATCATGCAGGAAATTCATGCAGGTGTATAAGATGATGAGAGGCATTGGTCGTGTGGATAGTCAGAGGCTTTTTCCCAGGGCATAAACGGCTAACACGAGGGGGAATAGGTTTAAGCTGCTTGGAGGTAGGTACAGGGGAGGCGTCAGAGCCAAGTTTTTTTTTAAACAGAGAGTGATGTCTGTGTGGAATGCACCGCCAGCGTCGGTAGAGGCGGATAAAATAGGATCTTTTAAGAGACGCTTAGATAGGTACATGGAGCTTAGGAAATAGGTGGCTATGCGGTAGGGTAATTCTAGACAGTTAAGAGACTAAGTTACATGGTCGGTACGATATTGTGGGCCAAAGCATCAGTAATATGTTGTAGATTTCTATGTTTCTGTGAAATTCAAGGGAAATCTCCTATCCCACGGAGTAGTGACTAGTTGCAATCTGTCATCTCAGGGAGGGTGAGAGGGGAACGGCAGGGATAGATTTTAATATACTGATATGGAACAGAAAAATGGACAGGGATCAGCTGGGCCGAGTGGTCTCTCAAGTGAGACACGGGATTTGATACAAACTGATTTATCTTTCACAGCTCCACAATATTAAACACCAGTATAGTTTAAGGCTAACATCAGCAGAACCGACTCCTCCAATGCTCAGTGACCAGGGTTCAGTCCTGGGCGCGATGAGCAGCCGCAAGAACTGCAGAATCTGACAGTAACGGTCCCTCATAAACCTGCAGCTGCCTTCAGTCACCGTGATGGTTAAACATTTAACACGGAGCTGATTTGAACTTCCTCCCTGATGTGAAGTTTCTGGTGTTGCAGCAGCTGGGATGATTGAGTAAAACTCTTTGCTCACTCCAGACAGAAATGTGGCCTCTATTTATTGCGAACTCACCGGAGCATCACAAGGTGGATTAACTGAATGAGTCTCTTCACACACACGGAGCAGGTGAACGGCCGCTTCCCAGTGCGAAGCTGTTAGTGTATCTGCGATGGCCGACTGAATCCCTTCCAAAATGAGAGCCAGTGAATGACGTCACAGTGCTATAACGTCATAGCGATGTATCCAATCAGATCACGGACATGGACACGTGATCGGGCTCTCCTTGTCGCGAGTGGGGCGCTGTCTTCTCCAACATCTCTGCCTCCACATTCAAGGACCGGAGGCATTCAAGCGATGGTGACCTGACAGATACAGCAGACTAACGTGTTTGTGAGTCGCATAGACAATTCCTTTGCCTTTTCTACACTGTTAAAAGCTTACAAAGCACGTTGGAGGGTGAAGGACAACATTTCAACTCAGGTAATTTTACTCTCCATGGTGCCTTCTGAAAAAAACTGTCACAGCTCAGAACAAGTTGGAGGAACAAGACTTCATCTTCTAACAGGCTACAGTTCCGGCATCAGGCACAACATCAAACTCTCCGCTTCCCTCTCTGTATCAAAATGGATCATTCCTCCCCTTCATCAGTCTGTGACTTGGCTCAGTTTGTCTGTCTCCTTCGCATTCTGAGCATGCGCCACACACCCACTGAGATCACATTTTATTTACACGGCTGTGACTAGAGACTTTCTGATTATTATGTCCCTCCCGGTATTTGACGGTTGTAAACTCCGAGTCAGCAATGGTATTGACCCTCAGGAGTAGGTGATTAGGCTTTTTCGTTGGAGATCGATAAACTGCCGGTAGTGTGTGTCTGGATGAGTGGGTCATTTTCAGACTGGAAGGAGGTAGCGTTTGGAGTACCCCAGAGATCAGTCCCTGACCACAGTTGTTCACAGTTTAATGTCCTGGCGGAGGCAGCGAGATGTGAGATGCCCCAGTCTGCTGTTGACGCAGAAAGAGTGGAATTGGGGGAGGGGAGGCTATTCACATGCAATTTCGTAGCTTTGCAATCAGTACATAGTGCACTGTGGGGCTGCAGTGGCGGGTTCCAATCTGCTAATTAGATTTGCTGACCACGGTACATTGATCGACCGAATCCGAAATAATAACGAGGCAGCCGACAGAGAAGAAGTCATCATCCCGACACAGTGGTGTCAAGAAAACAACCTCTCCCTCATTGTGACAAAAACACAGGAGCTGGTTGTGGATTACAGGAGGAATGGAGACAGGGAACAAATTCAACATTTCCAAGTCTGTTATTGACACAAAATGCACATTTTAATATTGATCATGGCACAATGTATTTTATATATTGTTAATGACATAAAACATATTTATAGATTGTTACTGACAGAGAATCGTATAATTTGTGTTCCGCGTGTTATCTGAATGTACTTGCCTGTGATGCTGCCACAAGTCAGTGTTTCTCTGTACCTGTACCTTCCCGTACTTGTGCACTTGGCAATAAATTCAACAGGTCCTGAGAAATCTCAGTGAGATTTGATTAGTGATGATCATCTTGGCAGCTCTGTAGGTCGAATGTATGAGACAGTACACTGTTAAATGTAAAACCCTGAACAGTGTTGATGATCAGAGGGATCTTAGACTCCAAGTTCATCGCTCCCTGAAAGAGACTGCACAGATTGATCGGGTGGTTAAGAAGGCAAATGGCATGGTTGTCTTTCTTAGTTGAAGCATTGAGTTCAACAGTCGGGAAGTTGTGTTGCGGCTGTTACGAGCCTGTGGTCGTACTGTGACTGTTTCTTTAAGAGCGCCGGCGTGAGGAGGCGGGACTATGACGTCAGTCACAGGCTGACAGCGCTGACTGTGGACTGAACCATGAGAGAGAGAGAGAGAGAGAGAGAGAGAGAGAGAGAGAGAGAGAGAGAGAGGAGAGAGAGGAGAGAGAGAGGAGGAGAGAGAGGGAGAGGGAGGGAGAGAGGGAAGAGGGAAGAGGGGAAGAGAGAGAGAGAGAGAGAGAGAGAGAGAGAGAAGAAAAGCTGATCGCTTTAGTTAGTCGCAGCAGATGCTTGGAACTCTCCTATGCCCACAAGAGTGGTTTGATCATCGGTACACGGAAACACAAAGAATGTGTGTGGCTGTCACTTCGTATAATCCATAGGAGTGGATTGTGGAATATCTTGTGTTAACCCTTGCCTGGGAATGTTGTGTGGTAACCCCTGGAAGACGGTATTCATGTGACAGGTCACTTTCGCTGATAACTCGTCTGTGGACGGATTCAGCGGATAAGAACTTCGACGGTGGTTGTTTTGAAGTAACGGCCTTTTCTCTACGTTTCACCTTGGATTACAAATATCTCTCTCCCATCATTTATTCCGTGGATTACTGAACTTTCCTACTTTACCATCTCAAGACTCTGAGCATTGTTCCCTCACGCTCGATAGACTGGGAGTTATATTTACACATGTGCTGTCTTTACAACAGTTATTTAGTTTATAATATTTTCGCTTAGTAATTCATTCAATAGTATTTTCTAGTTAGAATTAGAAGTGTTTAAAGTATATTCATTGCATGTAAAATATATCGGCATGCGATGACGTCACATCCGGTTTCGCCGCGTCTTGTGGGAAAACACTGGTTTGAAATTAGCGCGAGGGTGGGGGCTTTCCACGAGGCTCACCTGAGCACAAGCAGTTTTGCAGGCATGAGAAATCACAGTGAGAGCAACGCTGTAAGTTAATAGATAATCGATATATTGAACTAAGATGTTAATGCTGATCCTGTTAGAGGTAACGACGGTAGATAATGTTTATGCTTTCGTTAGTTAAAGAGTCGCGGATAGTTTGCATGGAAGTGTATTTAAAGTAGTCAATGGAGCAGGTAAACTCTCCCTGTATACTGCACCTTAGTGTAATGTAGTTATAGTCACCTTTGCAAGTATTTACACTTGAAATGTGATATTAAGGAAGGAACAAATACTGTATCAATCTTGTATTGTTTTATCAACAGTTTTCACCATATGTTAATGTGAAGAGTGAACAGTAAATGGTTAATCTTACTGCGATCTGGTTCTTATTAACTGTGGTTTATCCGGACGTTAAATTCGGCGTTTCGTTACACCCGAAGGAGAACGTGACAGTGAAAAAGCGGCATTATCAGGTGTTTCAAGTGCTGCAATGTCAGCTCAATCCAGCATCAAGTCGACGCCGCCCAGCGACAAGGGCAGTAAACCGACATCAAGTAAGCCCACCCGGGCGTTATCAGGTGTTCCAAGTGCTGCAATGTCAGCTCGATCCGGGATCAAGTCGATGGCGCCCAGCGACAAGGGCAGTAGAACGACATCAAGTAAGTCCGCACAGGCAAGAGCCAAGGCAGAAGCTGCCAAGGTGCGACTGCATTACGCCAGACAAGAAGCAGTTTTGAAAATGAAACTGGCCACCAGAGAAGCCGAAATCCAGAAAGAAGAGGCTGCCAGAGAAGCCGAAATCCAGAAAGAAAGGGCCGCCAGACAAAGAGAAGAGGCTGCCAGAGAAGCCGAAATCCAGAAAGAAAAGGCTGCCAGAGAAGCCGAAATCCAGAAAGAAAGGGCCGCCCGAGAAGCCGAAATCCAGTTGGAAATGGCAAAAATATCGACAGAGTTGCAAGTGCTGCAGCTAGAAAGAGAAGAAGCTGCTGCCATGGCGGAAGCAAAGTACATAGAAGAAGCTGAAGGGTCGCGTGATCTGACCGCAGCAAGATCTACTTTAGAAAGGACCAGACTGGAACGCACAAGCGACTATGTACAATCTCAAATAGACAGGCAGGCTCGTCTCCCCTCTCCATACGTATTCGATAACTTCCCCAGCTACGAGGAACCTCAGAGAGTCACGATTGCATCACATCCATACGAGGAAGGAAATTTACCCTCACGGCTCCGTGATGAAGTCAAGAATGAAAGAACCGACAACGCTCCTTCACCCCCACAACAGGACGGCGGGGAGGGAGAGGTTCACTCCAGGACAACAATTGTCAGCTCGAACTGTACAGAAGTTTGCGGTCAAACTCAGTCAAGCCGTTCTTGTTCCGAGATCTGCCTCACTGAGGTGTACCCTAAAGAAGCACAACAAGACATTACCAAGCGTAAAGTAACCGACGAGACGCTAGGTCAGTCAGTTTTCGTTCAAACCGAGCACGGAAACAAACTTGCACAATCAGCTCAAGATACCATTTCTTTAAAACCCAAAGACACCAAGGTCTTCAGAGATGAAGCAAATAATGGGGTTGCCCCATTGCCAATCAGAGAACCACGCCAGCGCTCACCAGATAACAAAGAGCAGGCAGTCAAACGGTTCACGTCCTTACGGAAAACCTGGAAAAGGAAACCTGAGATACAGCAACGCACCCGATTGGCCCACGAGGTACTGTGCACCCTAATGGCAGAGGTCACAGCCATTATAAACGCACAATCATTCCTACCTGTGTCTTCTGACCCAGAAAACCCCTTTATACTTTCGCCATCAACGCTCCTTACGCAGAAGGCAGGAGCACCTCCTCCACCAGGAGACTTCTCAGACAAGGATTTGTACACAAAGCAATGGAGACAAGTCTAGGCTCTGGCAAATCAGTTCTGGCCTCGCTGGAGACAAAAATATCTACCCTCGTTGCAACAGAGACGAAAGTGGACAGAACCCCGAAGGAATCTTCAAGTTGAAGACTTAGTCCTGCTCAGGGACAAGCAAGCCGCTCGCAACAGCTGGCCAACGGCCAGAATCACTGCTACATTCCCTAGCGGGGATGGACATGTCAGGAAGATCGAATTGAAGACTACCGACCAAGGCGATGTGAAAATTTACCAAAGGCCAGATACAGAAGTTATTCTACTTCTACCCAATGACTGATTAAGAGACTAAGTTTTGTACTCTGCTCATTGTGACCTTACGAAGGTCAAGCGGGGAGTGTGCTGTCTTTACAACAGTTATTTAGTTTATAATATTTTCGCTTAGTAATTCATTCAATAGTATTTTCTAGTTAGAATTAGAAGTGTTTAAAGTATATTCATTGCATGTAAAATATATCGGCATGCGATGACGTCACATCCGGTTTCGCCGCGTCTTGTGGGAAAACACTGGTTTGAAATTAGCGCGAGGGTGGGGGCTTTCCACGAGGCTCACCTGAGCACAAGCAGTTTTGCAGGCATGAGAAATCACAGTGAGAGCAACGCTGTAAGTTAATAGATAATCGATATATTGAACTAAGATGTTAATGCTGATCCTGTTAGAGGTAACGACGGTAGATAATGTTTATGCTTTCGTTAGTTAAAGAGTCGCGGATAGTTTGCATGGAAGTGTATTTAAAGTAGTCAATGGAGCAGGTAAACTCTCCCTGTATACTGCACCTTAGTGTAATGTAGTTATAGTCACCTTTGCAAGTATTTACACTTGAAATGTGATATTAAGGAAGGAACAAATACTGTATCAATCTTGTATTGTTTTATCAACAGTTTTCACCATATGTTAATGTGAAGAGTGAACAGTAAATGGTTAATCTTACTGCGATCTGGTTCTTATTAACTGTGGTTTATCCGGACGTTAATTCGGCGTTTCGTTACACCCGAAGGAGAACGTGACAACACATATATACACATAACACTGTTAACTTTCCTTTATTTCGTTAAGTTACTATATTATCAGTCGATACTACTAAAGATAATGGTTTTAACATCAAAACCAGACTCCACTATTGCTGCTGGTTTGTTTCTAAAACGCTACAGTTTGTAACACAATTTTATAAAACTAGTTAGCCCACATCTGGAGTGTTTCATACAGTTCTGGTCGCCCCCATTCTCGGGAGGATGTCGGGGCTTTGGAGAGGGCGCAGAAGAGGTTTACCAGGACACTGCCTGGATTAGAGGGCATGAGCTATAACGAGAGGCTGGACAAACTTGTGTTGTTTTCTCCAGAGCGGCGCAGGCTGGGGTGAGACTGGATGGACGTTTACAAGATTACGAGAGGAATAGATCGAGTGGACAGACGATATATTTTTCCTGGGGGTTGAAATGTCTAATCCAGTTAAGGTGAGTGGAGATGTGAGCGGCGTTTGCGTCTTTCCACAGAGTAGTGGGTAAACGGACATCTATCTGGGGGTGAGAGACCAAAGCGGCCATGTGATCCCGTTTCCTGTTCACGTTTCTCTGCAGATCTGCAGCATCTGCGGGTCACTGCTCTACCTATACGTGTAGCTTCATCTTTCACCCGTTCAGACAAGGCAGTGAGATTCGGATCTGTCACGTCCTCTCGTTGTGGTGGACAATATGGTTTTTTTCCGGCAATATTTTCAGCATGTTTCATTCCACTGTTTTCACCTGCTGAAGTGCTGCCGATGTTTCTGGGTGTCTGACCCACTTATGTGAGAATTTAGCATTTATAATTATCTGAGCTTCTCATAAATGTGTACAGTTCAGTTAAGCTTCACTCCACTACTTCCAAAGCAACAACCCAGTCAGTCAAACAGTCGGCACAGTTAAAATAGTTTATTACATCTTTTTTTCATTTTGTACTATTTATATAATTTAACAATGTGATATTAATATTCTTATATTAAATCACAATTGTTAAAATCTATGGTTAAAAATTAGGTTCTACTTCTGAACGTATTTCATGACATATGCCGGTGCTATTAAACCTGATTCTGATGTTAATATGGGAGACCCACCACCAGTCACCTGATCCCACTTACCGCAGATCGTAATGAGAGATTAAAGCCTTTTCTATTTACTTGCGTTCCTCAGAAAGAGAACTGTTCAGTTTCCTTCTGTGGTTCCAGAGCAGAAGCTCAGTCTGTCTAATATTTGCACACAATTAAAATGGGGAATTTGTTTATTATCATCATGTACTGAACGACAGTTCAAATCTTCCCTGACGTACCATCCACACAGATCGATACATTACAACGGTACATCGAGCTGATATACGATAAAACAATAACTGTAACAAAGCATTATTGCTGCAGAGAAAGTGCAGTGCAGATAGACATATGGTGCAGGGTCACGTCGAGTTACATTGTGAGGTCGAGTCCATTTTATCATTCATTTGGCTTATAACTGCAGACAGGAAGCCATCCTTCAGCCTGGTGTTACGCACTTTAAGGCTTTTGTATCTCTTCCCCGATGGGGGAGCGGGTTTGCAGCGAGAATGTCCAGGTTATGAGGTTCTTTGAGTGCATGGCCTGCTTTTCCAAGGGAGGGGAAGTGTAGGGAGAGTCCATGGAGGGGAGGCTTGTTTCCCTGATGTTCTCTGCTCTCCAAAGTTCTCTGAGGTTCCTTGCAGTCATGGGCAGAGAAGTAGCCAGACGAAGGCGTGAAGTATCGACATGGAGCTCAGAGACCTCGGCCTTCACCCTGCCTTGTGTAGCTGGATCCTGGACTTCCTGTCAGATCGCCGGCAGGTGGTAAGAGTGGGCTCCATCTCCTCTGTCTCTCTGACCCTCAGCACACATACCCCACAGGGTTGTCTCTTTGGCCCTCTCCTTTACTCTCTGTGCACCTATAACACTGTGTTGCCACCCACAGCTCCAACCTGCTAATGAAATTGGCTGACAACACTACATTGATTGGCCTAACCTCAAATAATAACTTTCAATCGATCAAATGCCTCCCGACAAGGTTCGGTCCAAACAAACTTTTCACGCTTCTTCAGGAGATTGGTCAGAGGAAGAGCGATAGCAGCAAAGTTCTTACGATAATATCCATCCATTCCCAGAAACCTTCTAAGAGCCTTCTTAGCAGTCAGAATAGGAACTTGAGAAATTGCCTGGACTTTTGCCCCAACAGGAGCCAACTTGCTTTGACCAACAACATAGCCAAGACAGGTCACAGTGGCATGGCCAAATTCACTCTTAGCCAAGTTAACTGTAAGGTTGTCCTGGGAAAGCCTGTCAAACGGCTTCTCTACTGCAGAGATATGCTCTTCCCAAGTGCCACTCCCTGTGGCTAAGTCATCAATATAGGCATCTGTATATTCTAACCCTCGAATTAGAGAATCAATCATTCCCTGGAATGATCCTGGACCATTTTTCCTTCCAAAAGAGAAAACATTGTATTCACACAACCCAGAAGGTGTCACAAATGCAGAAATTTCTCTACCTCTGTCCGTCAATGAAACACACCAATACCCTTTCAATAGATCAATCTTTGTAAGAAATTTAGCTTTTCCAACCTTATTGATGCAATCATCCTCCCTAGGGATAGGAGAGGATTCTGTTTTTGTTAATGAATTTACCTTCCCATAATCAGTGCAATATCTAACACCACCATCAGGTTAAGGCACAATAATGCAGGGTGAGCTCCAATCTGATGCTGAAGGACTCATAGTACCATTTTCAGCATATATTCAATTCCTTGCTCAGCCAATTTACATTTTTCAACGTTCATACAATATGGGTGTTGTTTAATCGGTTTGGCTTGACCAATATCTACATCATGTACTGCGACCGTGGTTTGCTTGAGAACATCGGGAAATAAATCTTTAAACATCCGGATTACTTCCTTCAGCTGTTGTTGTTGCTTTGGCTGCAGATGAGCCGACTTGTTAACAATGTTTTCTGGAACATCCGAGTTGATTAGCCTAACTGCGACCATGTTTGGCTTGTGAAAATTCTCAGACGAGTCAATTGTTTCATTCTCAGGGTTACCAGATTCATATGTTTTGACAACAACACTCACAGATGGAGCCTGCTTGTCAAAATAGGCTTTATCATATTTATGTGTACCACCTGTGTTAGTTTACGTTGGTCAGGTGTTTTAATAGCATTATTCAGATCATTAATTTGAGAGACTATTTCATGCGGTCTATTGAACTTAGCCTGAAGTGGATTCATCAATATTGGAGATAAGGCAAGCACCTTATCCCCCACCTGGTATTTTCTTTCCAAAGCCAACTTATCAAACCAACACTTCATTGTGTTTTGAGAAATCTTTAAGTTTTGTCTCACTGGACTACAGACTTGTAGTTTATTCTTGAACTTCTACACAAAGTCTAACAAGTTAAGATGTACATCCCCATCAATCCACTGTTCCTTTAACAAGGACAAAGGTCCCCTCACTATAAATTTTAAAAAGGGTTCACCGAATGCAGGTATAGGGCAGAGTGATTCGGTTTACCCACAACTTGACAAGTGTGACAGATTATGCAAAAGGTCACAACATCTTTCCTCAAATTAGGCCAGTAGAATTATTTCATAACTGTTTACAGTTTTATTCACTCCAAAATGTCGACCTGATGGCAGACTGCAGGCCAAAGTTAAAATTTCAGCCATATAACTTTAGGAACTACAACTTGGTGAACAATTGCCCATTCCTCACTCGCTGGAATAGCAGGTGGCCTCCACTTCCTCATTGACGCTCCATCCTTGAGATAATACCCTACTGGCACTTTCTTAATCTCATCATCTGAGAAAGTTGTTTCTTTTAAAGCTTCAATCTCAGGGTCTCGGTTCTGTTCTGCTATAAACTCCTTCCGACACAGGGATAAATCTTTCTCATCAGACTTACGACCTGAATCCTGTTGAAACAATGAAGGCAGAAATTCCCTGACATCATAACCTGAATCCCGATGTTGGCTATCATGGATATCAGAATCATGCTGCACAGAACCGTCTGCATCGGCAGACTTCTTAGCCATACTTTGAGTTCCTGCGCAGGAAGGATAAATGTTAAATTCCATCTGTGGGTCGTCAGTGGTTGTCTTAGTTGTCAATAGCGCTGCAGGAACAACTTTAGGTCATTCCCTAACAGCAAACCAACATCTTCCAATGGTAAAATGGAGTATAATCCGATTTTAACAGGTCCCGAAACCAACCCTGACAGTAAAGTTACCTTGTACAACGGCACAATGCCTTTAATAAGATTTACCTCACCAGTGTTAAATCTCATCACCAAACTTTAGAATGCTGTCTAATATAAGTGACTGAGAATCGCCAGTAACTCGAAGAATTTTCACTGGTTCTTGGGTTCACCCTTACTTTACTAATACAAACCCATTTGACATAAAATGATCAAAAGCCTTCTTAATTCGGTCAGAACTCTCAGTCCATAACTGAGCCTCAACAGAATGTTCAGAACCCTGTGGGTTGATAGGTGCTTCAACAGACTGATCACAGGTATTCGGGACTGACACCTTTTCCTTTTTCTTCTTCAGGACAGAACAATTAGCCATCATATGACCAGCTTTCTTACAATAGTAACAAGCAAGACCAGAATATTTCTCTTTCAACTGCTTCCCTTCATCCTTACACTTGTCACTAGTCCCAGCTATAATTTCGCGTTTACCCTGGTGATCCCTGCTACTCTTTTGGAAGCTCTTATTCTGGGTAAACTTAAACTTATGAGTTAAAGCAAACTCATCTGCTAATCTAGCAGACTCCTGCAAAGTGGCAGCATCCTTTTCATCTAAATATGTTTTTGTGTCATCAGGGACACACTTTTTGAATTCTTCAATTAAAACTAACTCTTTCAAGCTATTAAAATCATCATATATTTATCATCATCATATATATCATCATATATGTGCACCAGCAATCAAAACACACAGACTTCTCATAAGCAAATTACATATGTCCGGTTCACAGATTTCCACAAATTTCTAAACTTTTGCCTGTATGATTCTGGGACCAACTCATAAGCTTTGAGCACAGCCTGTTTCACTATGTCATAATCAGCTGCTTCATCAAATGTCAAAGCAGAATAGGCTTGCTAAGCCTCCCCCTTTGTAAGAGAACCAACCCTCTTTTGGCCACTTTAAATTCTAAGCAACCTTCTCAAAATGCTGTAAGTATTTATCAACCTCTGTCTCATCAAATGGAGGTACCAATTTAATTTCCTAACTGGCCTCAAACTCATCACCAGAGTCTAACGCTAGACCCCTTTGCTGCAACCACTGTATCTTTTCCAGCTCGAATAGCCTCTGTCCTTCTGCTTCCTCCCTCTGTTTTTCTGCCTCCTCTCTGATTTTCTGCCTCGATAGCCTCAAACTGCCTCTGCCTTTCCGCAGCCTCCATCTTTAATTTTTCTCACTCATACTGGAGCTCAAGCTCACTAGATTTACTTTCAGGAAACACCTCCAACTCCTCCACTTTAAACACACTCTCAGAAACATAATGTTCAGCTGTTATCCTCTGCAACTGTGCCCTCCTCATTGTCAATTTCAACATAACAAGTTTTAACCTTCTAACAAGACTCAACAACTCAATCCTTCTGGCATCCTCTAATGCCTCAGAGGTTGCTGCTTCCAAACAATAATCAGCATCCGCTGCTGATTTTCCACACACAAATAAATCAAAAGGGACTTCCCCAATGAAATCGATAATTAATGACAACGCCCCCATAGATGTTCATATCCCGGATGCAGGCCCCAATTTTGTTATGAATCGTAAAGCTTTAAAAAAGAATCAGCACCAATAGACTACACCTGGAACAACACACACAAAATACTGGTGGAACACAGCAGGCCAGGCAGCATCTATAAGAAGAAGCATAGTCGACGTTTCAGGCCGAGACCCTTCATCAGGACTGCCTGAGACTGCCGGACAAAGGGCCTCGGCCTGAAACGTTGACAGTGCTTCTCCTTATAGATGCTCCCTGGCCTGCTGTGCTCCACCAGCATTTTGTGTGTGTTTGAATTCCAAGCATCTGCAGATTTCCTCGTGAAGACTACACCAGGAGTCTGTTTTTGATCTTAAAACTATCTTTATTAGAATCGACTTATAATGTAGTAACTTAAGCAAGATAAACAAAAGTTAACAGTGTTATGTGTATATATGTGTGTAAATATAAATCCAAAACTATTGAGCTTGGGGAGAACAAGGCTTGGAGTCTTGAGATGGTAAAGTATGAAAGTTCAGTTCAACCACAGAATAGGTGATGAGAGAGATATATGTAATCCAGGGTAAATGTCGAGAGAAGGCAATTATGTCGAATTCCACAGGTTCCATGGTGGTAAAACAAGAGAACAGTCACTGTAGATATTATCTGTCATCCTTCCAAATCCACATAATAATTATCACCCAAAGTGACTTGTCACAAGACGTATCGTCTTCAAGTGAATTACCACACCACACCCAGGCAAGGGTTAACACATCGGTGGTCTTCACATGATACCCCAAATCAGATCCACTCCTATGGATCAAACGAGGTGACAACCACACATTCGATGTATGATGAATTGATAATTAACCCACACTTGCGGGCACCTATTTCCCTTGTATCGATCTTTCCATTTTTCCTCCTTCATCTCCGTCTGACTCTGAGTGTCTGTGTCCTCAGTTAAAACTAAACAAGCTGTGAGTGATGTAAACAAGCTGCAAGTCAGACTGATTAAACTTCCTAATCTCTCTCTCTTAAAATGACAGTCCACAGCAAACAAAACCTAGGGATTCATATCAACTGACTGGTGTGCCAGTAGTTGGAATGACTGAGTGAATCCTATCCCACATTCTCAGCAGGTAAATGGCTCCTCTCCAGTGTGAACTCGCTGATGTCTCTGTAGTGTGGAAGAGTGAGTGAATCTCTTCCCACATTCTGAGCAGGTGAATGGCCTCTCTCCAGTGTGAGCTCGCTGATGTTCCAGCAATCTGGTTGAGTTATTGAATCTCTTCCCACAGACTAAGCAGATGAACGGCTTCTCCCCAGTGTGAACTCGCTGATGTTCCAGTAATCTGGATGACTCAGTGAATCTCTTCCCACAGACTAAGCAGATGAACGGCTTCTCCCCAGTGTGAACTGACTGGTGTCTCTGCAGGGAGCGTGAGTGACTGAACCTCTTCCCACATTCTGAGCAGGGGAATGGCTTCTCTCCAGTGTGAACTCGCTGATGACTCTGCAGGTCGGATGAGCGAGTGAATCTCTTCCCACATTCTGAGCAGAGGAACGGCTTCTCCCCAGTGCGAGCTCGCTGGTGTCTCTGTAGGGCGGATGAATGAGTGAATCTCTTCCCACATTCTGAGTAGATGAACGGCTTCTCCCCAGTGTGAGCTCGCTGGTGTTTCAGAAGGTTGGATGACAGAGTGAACCGTTTCCCACATTCTGTGCAATTGAACGGCTTTTCACCAGTGTGAACACTCTCATGTCTCTGTAGGTAGGATGACTCAGTGAATCCCTTCCCACATTCTGAGCAGATGAACGGCTTCTCCCCAGTGTGAGCTCGCTGGTGTCTCTGTAGGGCGGATGAATGAGTGAATCTCTTCCCACATTCTGAGCAGATGAACGGCTTCTCCCCAGTGTGAGCTCGCTGGTGACTCTGTAGGGCGGATGAATGAGTGAATCTCTTCCCACATTCTGAGCAGGTGAACGGCCTCTCTCCAGTGTGAACTCGCTGATGACTCCGTAGGTTGGATGACTGAGTGAATCCCTTCCCACATTCTGAACAGGTGAACGGCTTCACCCCAGTGTGAATTCGCTGATGACTCTGTAGGTGGGATGACACAGTGAATCTCTTCCCACAAACTGAGCAGGTGAATGGCTTCTCCCCTGTGTGAACTCGCTGGTGACTCCGTAGGTCGGATGACTGGGTGAATCCCTTCCCACAGTCTGAGCAGTTGAACGGCTTCTCCCCCGTGTGAACTCGCTGATGTCTCTGTAGGCGGGATATCAGAGTGAATCCTTTCCCACAGTCTGAGCAGGTGAATGGCCTCTCCCCAGTGTGAACTGGCAGATGACTCTGTAGGTGGGATGACTGAGTGAATCTCTTCCCGCATTCTGAACAGGTGAACGGTTTCTGCCCAGTGTGAAGTCGCTGATGTCTCTGTAGGGTGGATAACTCACTGAATCCTTTCCCACATTCTGAGCAGGTGAATGGCTTCTCCCCAGTGTGAACTCGCTGACGTCTCAGTAGGCTGGATAACTCACTGAATCCTTTCCCACATTCTGAGCATGTGAATGGCTTCTCCCCAGTGTGAACTCGCTGATGTCTCAGTTGGCTGGATAAATCACTGAATCCTTTCCCACATTCTGAGCAGGTGAATGGCTTCTCCCCAGTGTGAACTCGCTGATGTACCAGTAGGTTGGATAACTCACTGAATCCTTTCCCACATTCTGAGCAGGTGAATGGCTTCTCCCCAGTATGAACTCGCTGATGTCTCCTTAGGTTGGATGACCGACTGAATCCCTTCGCACAGACTGAGCAGGTGAATGGCTTCTCCCCAGAGTGAACTCGCTGATGTACCAGTAGGTTGGATAACTCACTGAATCCTTTCCCACATTCTGAGCAGGTGAATGGCTTCTCCCCAGTGTGAACTCGCTGATGTACCAGTAGGTTGGATGACCGAGTGAATCCCTTCGCACAGACTGAGCAGGTGAACGGCTTCTCCCCAGTGTGAGCTCGCTGATGTCTCTGTAGGGCGGATGAATGAGTGAATCTCTTCCCACAGACTGAGCAGGTGAAGCGCCTCTCTCCAGTGTGAACTCGCTGGGGACTCCGTAGGTTGGATGACTGAGGGAATCTCTTCTCACATTCTGAACAGGTGAACGGCCTCTCCCCAGTGTGAACTCGCTGGGGACTCCGTAGGTTGGATGACTGAGTGAATCCCTTCCCACAGACTGAACAGGTGAATGGCTTCTCCCCAGTGTGAACTCGCTGGTGAGCCATAAGGTCAAATGACTGAGTGAATCCTTTCCCAGAAATTCAGCAGATCACCAGCCTCTACCAGGTGTGGTGTGAACTGACTGGTGTGTCCACAGGTCCAACTGAATCCTTTCTCACACACAGAACAGATGAATGGCCTTGCCCAGTGTGAACTTGCTGATGTACCTTTAATTGTGATAACTGAGTGAATCTACTCCCACTGTCTGAGCAGGTGAACAGCCTTTCTCCTGTGTAAGATGACTGGCTTGCTATTTGGTCAAATGATCAATTGAATCCCTCTCCACAGTCTGAGCATGAAGGATGGTCGATTGAATCCCTCGCTCCACTTCTTAAATATCCAGACAGAGACAGCAAAACTGGCGTTTTCTGTTTGAGATCCCCACGACAAATTCCTTCTCGTTTTTAACCTGTGAAAAGATTTACAAAATCCATCAATGGGTTTAGGACAACATTTCAGATGAGATAACTTGAGTTGCCATGGTTTGACTTGGTATCACACGGTTACAGTGAGGTTCAACCCAAGTTGGACAGAGAAATCATCTTCTGACTGGGCACAGTGCTGGTATCTGGAAGACCATCAAACTCTCTGATGCTCTTCCTGTCTCTATAAGAATGGGGCATTTCTGCCATCTCCAATCTGTGACCTGGCTCAGTTTGACTCTCTCCATTGGTATTATTCCCCGTTCCTGCTGAGCTGCATGGGTGCCTGGCCCCACAGTAACTGAACCAGTCTCACGCAAATTGTCTTTGTGGATGTGCATCTGGGATTTTCTTTTATGTATTATTAACTTAAAGTGCTACAGCTTTAACACCATGTAAAAAAATTCCTGCTGAGATGACTGGTTGGTCCGCACAGCTGTTAAAAGGGGTTAGAGTGAATTTTTGTAATATTTCAGGTTCTTGTAGAAAAGTACAACACAGAAACAGGTCCTTTGGGCCATCTAGTCTTGTGCTGAACTATTTAAATTGCCCCTCCCACACCCCTACAATCCAGGTACCTACACGAACCTCCTAAATGTTGAAATCGAGCTCGCATGCACCACTTGTGCTGGCTGCTCATTCCACACCCAGATGACCATCTGTGTGAAGAAGTTTCCCCTCATGTTCCCCTTAACATTTCACCTTTCACCCTTAACCCCTGGCCACTGGTTGAAGTCCCACCCAATCTCAGTGGAGAAAGCCAGCTTGCATTTACACTATCTGTGCCCCTCTACCACAATCAAATCTCCCCTCAATCTTCTACATTCCAGAGAATAAAGTCCTGACCTGTTCAATCTTTCCTTATAACCCAAGTCCTCCAAACTTGACAACAGCCTTGTGAATTTTCTCTGAAATCTTTGAATCTCTTTTAAATCTTTCCTGTAGGTAGGTGACCAAAACATCACACAATACTCCAAATTAGGCCTCTTTTACAAGTCAACATAATATCCATCTATTGTCAGTATTTGGTTCACGAAAGCCAATGGGCTAAAATCTTTCTTTCCGTCACTATCGAACTGTGATACCACTTTCAGTGAATTAAGGACTTGTATTCCCAGGTCCCTTTCTTCTACAACACTCCTCCGTGCCCGACCAGTCACTATGAAAGACCTCCCTTGGTAGGTCAGACCAAAGTGCAACAGCTCACACTGGTCTGAATTAAATTCCATTTTCCATTTCTCAAACCATTTTCCCAGGGGGTCCAGATTGCACTGCAAGCCATGATAGTCTTCCTCGCTGTCCACAACACCACCAGTCTTGGTAGTCATAAATCTGCTAATCCAGTTAACCACACTATCATCCAGATTACTGATATAGATGACAATCCACAACAGATCCAGCAGTGATCCCTGTGGCAACCACTAGTCACAGGCTTCCAGTCAGAGAGGCAACCATCTGCTGCCACACTCTGGCTTCTCCCAAAGACAGTGTCTCATCCGATTTACTGTCTCATCTTTAATGCTGAGTGACTGAAACTTCTTGACCAACCTCCCATATGAGACTGTGTCAAGTGCCTTGCTAACGTCCATGTAGACAACATCCACTGCCTTGTTTTCAACCACTTTCCTGATAACTTCCTCAAGAGACTCTGTAAGACTGGTTAGACATGACCTACCATGCACAAAGCCATGCTGTCTATCCTTAATCAGTCCACATCTATCCAAATACTTATATTTCCGGTTCTTGCACATACGTTCCAGTAACTTTCCCACTATTCACTACTAGTCACCACACCGTGGGTTTGGAGATTTCCCTTGAATTTCATAGAATCATAGACATCTATAGCACATTACAGACCCTTTGGCCCACAGTGCTGTGCCGACTATGTAACTTACTCTAGAAACTGACTGGGGTTTCCCTAGCACATAGTACTCTATTTTTCTGAGCTCCATGTAACTATCTAAGAGAGTGTTAAAAGTCCCTGTTGTATCCGCCTCGACAACCACTGCTGGCAGTGCATTTGACACATCCAACACACTCTGTGTAAAAAACCTACCCCTGACATCCCCTCCGCATATATTTCCAAGCACCTTAAAACTATGCCCCATCCTGTTAGCCATCTTAATGCTGGGGAAAAATCCTCTGGCTATCCACACACTCAATGCCCCTCATCATCTTATACACCTAAAAAAGGCTCTAGACATTAGCAAGGAAATTATACATTGCTCTGAGGATTTGTTAGAAGTAAGCAAAATTATGAGGGTATAGATAGGGTAAATGCAAGCAGCTTTTTCCACTGAGGTTGGGTGGGACGACAACCAGAGGTCATGGGTAAGTGGGGAAGGTGAAAATTTAATGGGAACATTTGGAAAAGTTCTTTGCTGAAATGGTCGTGAGAGTGCAGAATGAGATGTCAGCACTAGTGGTGAATATGAGCTCGATTTCACCATTAAGAGAAGTTTGACAGGTACCTGGATGGTAGGGGTATGGAGGGTGATGATCCCAGTGCAGGTAGTTGCAGGTAGCTTAAATGTTTTTGTGGCATTGACTAAATGGGCCAAATAGCCTGTTTCTCCACTGAACTTCTCCATGTTTCTGCGACAGAGAAGCTGGCCAAACTTGTTTGGAAGAGAAAAGGTTGGAGTGACAATGGAGCAGCAATGGCTGGAGTTTCTGGGAGCAATTCGAGAGCTGAGTAATCGATACATCCCAAAGACGTGGAAGCATTGGAATGGCAGCAGGGCACAACGTGGGTTAAATGAGAATCCAAAACCAACATAAAAGCAGAGGAGAGAGCAAACAAAAGAGCAAAAGACCATTAGGAAGCTTTTAGAATCCAACAGAAGACAACTAAAGGAAAGTCAGATGAGTTCAGGAGTGGAATTATGAAATGGCTGTCATTACTGAGTTTTGGTTGCACCCAACAGTCCGCGGCATTTAGAGGAACGAGATATCCAGGGCCTTAATATCTCTTGAAAACCAAGATTCCCTGCACTAGTTACCATTCAACTTTTATTTTGTCAGACACATACAAACTCTACACCCTTAAAATTTCACTTCTGAAGAACTCCCACTTACCAAGTTCTCCTTTGCTAAAAAACATCCTGTCCCAATCCACACTTGTCAAATCCTTGTAAATATCATAAAAATTGGCCTTTCTCCAATTTAGAATCTCAAGAGAGGTCCAGGCCTCTGCTTTTCTGTATTTACTTGGAATCTCATGATCAGTAGATACAAAGTGTTCCCATACACTAATTTCTGTCACTCGCCCTAGATCACTTCCCAATAGCTTATTGCACACTTCTACATCAGGAATTTTACATACTGATTAAGGTAGATTTGATAAGCTCTACCCCATCTAGTCTTTTTACAGCCTAGGATTCCAGTCAATAAATGGAAAGTTAAAATCACTCACTTTATCAACCTTTGTTTCTTGGCATAGTCCGCAATCTCTCTACAGATTTGTTCCTTGAAATCCCTCAGACTGTTGGGCGCAAGCAAGTCCAAGTAATGGCTACAATATCATAATTTCATGTCCTGAGGTCTGAATGACATCTGTTTGGTGTCAAAAATAAACCTTGCCCTCAATGTCACTGAAACAAAGGAGCTGGCTGCAGAATACAGGAGAAATGGAGACAGGCTGACCCAGGATCTGGGGTTGAGAGGGTGAACAGCTTTAAGTTCCCTGGCACACACAACACCGAGGATCTCACCTGGTCTGTACATACTGGCTGTGTGGTGAAAAAGGCACAACAGCACCACTTTCACCGCAGGCGGTTCAGGAAGTGTGGGACGGGGCCCCAAATACTAACAACTTTCTACAGGGGCACAATTGAGAGCATCCTGACTGGCTGCATCACTGCCTGGTATGGGTGCTGTACTTCACTCAGTTGCAGGACTCTGCAGAGAGTGGTGCGGACAGCCCAGCGCATATGTAGATGTGAACTTCTCACTATTTAGGACATTGACAAAAACAGGTGTGTAAAAAGGGCCACTGTGTAAAAAGGATCATTGGGGACCAGAGTCACCCCAACCACAAACTGTTACAGCTGCTACCATCTGGGAAACGGTACCACAGCCAGAAAGCCCGGACCAACAGGCCCAGGGACAGCTTCTTCCACCAGGCCCTCTGATTGATTAATTCATGCTGATACAATTGTACTTTTATTTATCCTGACTGTCCTGTTGTATATACTATTTATTATAAACTATTATAAATTTCACATTGCACATTTAGACAGAGACGTAACATAAAGATTTCTACAACTCATGTATGAAGAATGTAAGTAATAAAGTCAATTCGATTCAATTCACCCTCTCCACTATCTGTTCTGTCATTCTGGCTCCGATCCTCCCTGCAACTTTAGTTTAACCACCCACCCCACAGGGGAGCACCAGCAAGCCTTGCCACTAGGATACTCATCCCTTTCTAGTTCTGTTCCACTAACTAACAAATCCCCTATCACCCCTTTGACTTTCCTCTGCCAGGTAATTCCCCCCAACAGTTTCTAAAGTGTCCACCTGTTGTTGTGTGGGATGGCAACAAGAGTACTCGGCGATGGCTATTTAACCTCATTCCCCTTCCTGACTCTCACCCAGTTTCCTGTGTCCTGCACCTTGGGTGCAACTCACCTCTCTGCACGTCATACCTATCACACCCTCCGATGCTTGGATGATGCGGAATTCATCCATTACCTACTCCAACTCCTTAATGTGCAGCTGGATATACACCTTCTACGTGAGGGCGTCAGGGACACTGGAGGTCTCCCCGCCTTCCCACCAATATCCCCTCTAATTTGTAGTGACCAGTGTGTGCAAAAACCTTGTACTGTACAATTTTTACCCAGTGACAACAACATGTGCAAACTGAATTTTACATAGAGAGGTATTCATTTCAACAGCGAGCAAATCACTGTCAGTAAGAACTTTAATCTCCTCTGGTTGAGTCTTGATTGAGTTCATCTGCACTCTCACACAACCTAAGTAACAGGTTAATGAAGGATTTACTCGCCGCTGCTTTTGCAAACCACCTATTTGTGATTTTCTTGCTAAATGATGCTTTCAATTTCAGATTTCCAAATATCACTCCTCTTCTTCCCACTTGAAAATCCTCCAGCAACTCTTGCATCACCACAATACACGAAGTATTGTACATAAGTATTTCCCCTGAAGTCTCACCCAGGTGACTGACAGTGGTGAACTCAGTGATGGTAATGCCAAGGAATACTGCCTTTAAGGACAGTAGTCTGTCTCCCTGGAGTCTGGCACATTTCTGATGTGAAGGCTACTTGTTGCCCAGGGCAAAGGTGTTTGATATCATTATGTAGCCAGACAGAATTGGTGGAAGCGTGTTCTCACTGGTAGAAAAATGCAGACCGAGAGGAGGTAGAACAAGCAACACACACAAAATGCTGGAGGAACTCAGCAGGCCAGGCAGTATCTATGGAAAAGAGTACTAATGCTGAATTCCTCCAGCAATTTGTGTGTGTAGCTTGGATTTCCAGCATCTGCAGATTTCCTCTTTGTGATTGGAGGTAGAACAAAGATGATTTTCTCAACTGGTGATGTAAAAGATTTTAGAGCCACAGAATAGAACACTGCAGCACAGTACAGGCCCTTCAGCCCTCCATGTTGTGCCAACCCATATAAACCTTAAAAAAAAGAACTAAACCCACACTACCCCGTAACCCTCCATTTTTCTTTCATCCATGTGCCTGTCCAAGAGGATGTTAAATACCCCTAATGTTTTAGCCTCCACCACCATCCCTGGCAAGTCATTCCAGTCACTCACAACCCTCTGTGAAAAAAAAAACTTACCCCTGATGTCTCCCCTAAACTTTCCTCCCTTAATTTTATACATATGCCCTCTGGTGTTTGCTGTTGGTGCCCTGGGAAACGGGTACTGACTATCCACCCTGTCTATGCCTCTCGTAATCTTTTAGCCCTCTATCAAGTTCTAGACCAGGCATGGGCAAACTACGGCCCGCGGGCCATATGCGGCCCGTTAAGCTTTTTAATCCGGCCCGCAGAACTTGATGAAATTATATTAATAAACCTTGTTAACGTCTTTTCCCCACAATTCTGGCGTTTTCCCAATAGATGACGCACTCTATATACATTGACCTTTGTTGAGGTGCAGCGTATTACTCCACATTTGCGCTTTACTCTTTGTTCGGCTCGACCTATTTGTGTGAACAGGCGTTCAGCGTCATGAACATCAACAAAGCCAGCCACAGATCCAAGTTAACTGACCAACCCCTCAGATCCATCCTGAGAATCGCCACAACAAAACTAAATCCAGACTTTGATGCGCTAACTAAAAAGGGAGACCAACAACACTGTTCCCACTGAAATTAAAAATAAGTTTCTTCGTTGTGTTATGTAAAAAATGCATTTGAAAATATTTTTTTCAATAAGCCTTACATGTTACATGTCATTCCTGTTAAGTGATGGACACGAGTAGTACGCAGGTGCACGTACGTTCTCAAAATAAAAAATGCACTCCAGATCAATAACGCGCTCCGCATACTGGCACGCTGGCATTGTTCTGCCTTTGTGCTGGTCGTTGTTGAGTTTTGGCACAGTGGACAATTGAATAAGAAGGAGTAGGACAAGTAGACCTGCATCTCCTACCGGTTTTGAAATAAAGACAGTCAGGAGGAGAGTGATGATGATAATACCTTGAAGGATAACAGAATTTTCAGTGCTTTAAAATAATAACTGTTACTATTTAAAAAAGCTGTATTTTATTCATTTAATTTTCAGTGTTTTAAAAGTCATTTCAATAAATAGCTAAATACCATGGGACTTCAAAGACAGATATTTTGTTGTAATGCATTTGTTCATTTTCAATTGAAATTAAAGCACATGTTTTCTACATATCCCATGATATTTTATTTTCTCTTATGAGGTGTATTACCAAAACACTCCGTCCATCTGCTCCTGGTCTGGCCCCCCTGTCAAATTTTAGAACCCTTTGTGGCCCACAAGTCAAAAAGTTTGCCCACCCTTGTTCTAGACCTTTCATATTATTTCACATTTCATAAAGATTGAAACAGAATAGGCTGAAACACACTGTTCAAAAGTGCTGGTGTTCAATCCACTTGGTGCATTGACTCATTACATTTTTTGGGTTTATGTTTGTCAGAAACACATCCAACAGATTTCCCATCAGAAGTGCAGGAAAATTCTGGACCTGATTTCAAATGAACCACTGAGCACTCTGAAAAAAAGGTGTGGCAGAGGCCGATTTCTCCCCTGTGCTTTTATTTTCAGTGTGAACTATGTAACATTGATGGTGATTAATGATCATTACTTTCAGGCGACAGCCCTCCAAACATGTGACGAACCACAGTAAAACTTAGTGAACCTGCCATGGTTGGGTCTTGGGTGTCGGACCAGCAGATTTTCTGTATTATTAGATGTTCTCATATTAATACATCATACCTCACTTCCAAATCACTGTTTTTAGACATCACATTATAGAATGATATGTTCCACATAACCTGCAAGTTTAAAAGAAGCTCAGAAAATAAGGTCAAAGTAAGTTTCAAAGGCATCTCGGAAACAGAAACGTGCAAGTTTAAAGGGAGCAGAGATACCTGACTGACCTGCATGAGGTGTTAAGCTACCTAAAATGCATTCTTGAACGTATAATGTAGATTTAAAGCAATAATTGGATTTAAATTATTTTATTAAATTAACATTATCTTGGATCTCTTAATCGTAATTCACATTTAATGTAGGATTAACCTTTCTGCATTTGGATAACTACAATTTTTGTTCTTTTCTTTCGAAAAATGCAGTCACATCATAACACTATTCAAACTTCAGACCAAAAGTCTTCTTTTTCCCCCTTCTATTTTTTCCCAGGAAAAAAATACTATAAACTTTTTGCTATTTAAAATTGGTAACATTTATCAATTCATGCTGTTGTTTAAAATTAAATTGCTTAACTCCATGAAGCAAACTTGCAAGTTCACTAGCTAATAAAGAATTGAACAAAGAGGATTGTATATTTTACGCACAAAGCAGCATAATATCAATGCTCCTACATCATAAATTGGGAGACAAATGTACACATCCCAACCTTATTAGGTATTTGTACTCAATTTTTCCCACAGATGGTGAACTGCTAATCTTGGCTGGTTCATCAGGCACAGCATGGAGTAGATCTGAAGGGAGCTGGAGTGGTTTGTGTATTTGCAGCAGTGCTGGGAGGAAAAATCAGCATGAATGATGAATGTCTTTAATGTCCCTTCCTATAAAATGCTCGACAGATGGTTCACACTTATTTGACCTTGAGCTTTTTTTTAAAAACCATATTACAATTTAGTCAAGATTACTTAGAATTTCAACATCTCTCTTCCAGTGAAAATAATAAGTGGGAAGGGGTATAATTTAAAGATCCTATATATTCAGTTTAATCCACCCCGTTCTAATGAAATGTTTATTCAGTTATTTATGCTATTGACAAGGCTCCGAATAAAGCAAATGAGGACCAATAGGTGTGATCCATTCTTACAACCAGTTCAATGGCATAATTTTAAACTCACTTCCCCAAGTTTTCACATTTAGGAGCAGAATCACAAGAAGAGCTGGCAAATGACCAGGGAAAGCTTCACACAGAATCACAGAATAATTATTATAAAATTATTGTTGGCATGAAAGGAGATCATCAACCAGAACTATCCTTTCAACAACAATCCTTTTCTCTTGCCCTGCATCACTGCAAAAGTTCACTCTCATTTCCTTTCCAATTCTATTTGAAAGTACTGTCTTAGTCTTCGACAGTACTGTCCTGTGGATATCCAGTAACTGTGCTCTGGAAGTCCAATCCAAAGTAGAATCTTTGCTAATCTACAATGCTAGCAATGTACCTCACCATACTTTATCCCTATTTTCTAATCACAGGAAAGACTAAGTACTAATTTAAAACAAAGGCTAAGATTTAAACTTTCATCTTATGGTGATGATCATCTAATGTTATACTGCTATATATAAATAAAAGGGGTGATAGATAAGTTTGTGGCCTAAGGTAGAAGGAGACAATTTTAGAAAACCCAGCACATCTATTTTTCAACATAGTCCACTCCTACATTTACACACTTAGTCCAGCGGTCGTGGAGCGTACGGATCTTGCACCTCCAGAAAGTGTCCACAGATGGGTGATTGATAAGTTTTGTTCCCTTTCTCCGAGTTCCTAATCCTTGCATTTAGAAAGCTGGAGCTCAGCTCTGTCTGAGAGATCCATCGGTTCCCATTCCCTCATCAGCCGGGAGCTCCCCGGGGCCCGTGTACGGATCGTGGGGCTGAGAGAGAGGGAAGAGAACAGGACTGTCCCGGGATTGCTGGCCACGGTGTCCGAAATTCAAAGGAATTATCCCGAAGTCTGTGTTTAAGATAAAAACACGGAGAATCACTCTTACCTGCATCCGACATTTTCAAAGCCTTCTGTGTACTGCGCGCATGCCTGAAACTCAGGGACGTCCTCAGCCTGACGCCTGCGCATTTCATCGGCGCTTCAGCGCCGGCGAAATTCTTAATGAATGGCCCTATGGGTAATCACGGTGCCATTAAACATTTCTGCAAGCACCGGTTCAATGTCCATACTTCATTCTTTTCGTGTGTATAGAAAAATGTACACATCCCAATCTTATTAGGTATTTGTACTCAATTTTTCCCACAGATGGTGAACTGCTAATCTTGGCTGTTTCATGAGGCACAGCATGGAGTAGATCTGAAGGGAGCTGGAGTGGTTTGTGTATTTGCAGCAGTGCTGGGAGGAAAAATCAGCATCAATGATGAATGTCTTTAATGTCCCTTCCTATAAAATGCTCGCCAGATGTTTCACGCTTATTTGACCTTGAGCTTTTTTTCTAAAACCATATTACACTTTAGTCATGATTACTTAGAATTTCAACATCTCTTTTCCAGTGAAAATAATAAGTGGGAAGGGGTATAATTTAAAGATCCTATATATTCAGTTTAATCCACCCCGTTCTAATGAAATGTTTATTCAGTTATTTATGCTATTGACAAGGCTCTGAATGAAGCAAATGAGGACCAATAGGTGTGATCCATTCTTACAACCAGTTCAATGGCATAATTTTAAACTCACATCTCCAAGTTTTCACATTTAGGAGCAGAATCACAAGAAGAGGTGGCAAATGACCAGGGAAAGCTTCACACAGAATCACAGAATAATTATTATAAAATTATTGTTGGCATGAATGGAGATCATCAATCAGAACTATCCTCTCAATTCCAATCCTTCTCTTGCCCTGTATCACTGTAAAAATATATATATATATAAATAAATAGATAGATAGATAAATAAATAAATAAGGAGTGACAGATAAGTTTGTGGCCTAAGGTAGGAGTCAATTTTAGAAAATCCAGCACATCTATTTTTCAACATAGTCCACTCCTACATTTACACACTTAGTCCAGCGGTCGTGTAACATACGAATCTTGGACCTCCAGAGAGTGTCCACAGACGGGTTTTGTTCCCTTTCTCCGAGTTCCTAATCCTTGCATTTAGATAGCTGGAGCTCAGCTCTGTCTGAGAGATCCATCGGTTCCCATTCCCTCATCAGCCGGGAGCTCCCCGGGGCCCGTGTACGGATCGTGGGGCTGAGAGAGAGGGAAGAGGACAGGACTGTCTCGGGGTTGCTGCCCACGGTGTCCGAAATTCAGAGGAATTATCCCGAAGTCGGTGTTTAAGATAAAAACACGGAAAATCACTCTTACCTGCAACCGACATTTTCAAGGCCTCGTGTGCTGCGCGCATGCGTGATACTCGGGGACGTCGTCAGCCTGACGCCTGCGCAGTTCATCAGTGCTTCAGCGCCTGCTAAGATTTATTCGCGCAGGGCCTTTTGGGTAATACCGGTGCCATTAAACAGTTCTTGAAGTACCGGTTCAATGTCCATATCTCATTTTTTTTCGGGTATATAGAAAAAGTCTGCAGCTTTTTTAACGCAGGAAGCGGCTCACATGAACAATATACTCAATATCAACGTGTATTTAATGCCAAAGTAAAATGTGGATATAAAACACAAGAGATTCTGCAGTGGCTGGACATACAGAGACGCGCACACACACAAAATGCTGGAGGAGCTCTGCAGTTCAGGTAGCAACTAAGCAGCGGAGTCCACAGTCTAGGCATGCTGAAGAGGCTCGGTCTAAAAGTTGTTTATTTATCCCTTTCCACAATTGCTGCCTGATCTTTTGATTCCCACTAGTATTTTGCAGAAACTAACCATCTTTTTTTTCGGTCAACCAGTTTCCAAATTTTTCTGATCTTCCCTTTGTAGCCATATCCTGCTGGTCTGATTCCTCCTCCTCCTCGTAAACTCCAGACCCCATCTCTGTCTGGAGCCGCAAAGCCCTGGCTCAGGCTGGCAACTCTTTGGTTTCTGACTCTGCTCCATCGAAGATTCACTCGCTAGTCTGCTGTCAGACTTCAGAGGTGCATTGTGTTACGAGACCGCAGATTCGTTTACTGTGAGTGTCGCTTTGAGCGCCTGAGTGAGGCGGGGCTGTGACGTCAGACAGGCGCTGCAGCAGAGACAGAGAGACAGAGGGGGGAGGAGAGGGAGGGGAGAGAGAGAGATAGAGGGAGAGGAAGAGAGGAAGAGTGAGAGAGACTTCAGCTTGTCACTGCTATGCCCAAAAGATTGGGTTGATCATCGGCACGCAGTGCACAACGGATGTGTGACTGTCACTTCGTATAATCCATATGTGTGGATTTCCCTTACCCGGAATCGGGGTGTTTTGTGGTAACCACCCGAAGACGATATTCTTGTGACTGTCACCTGGTGATATTTCTAAGTGTATTTCGGAACTAATCGACGGATAAGATCTTCGGCGACTGTTATTCCGTTCACCCAGCGTGGAATGTGTGTGGAATTCTTCGTAGTTGCCTTCTCTCTACATCTTCGTGTGGATTTACAAATCTCTCCTCTCACTCACTTGTTCCGTAGATTACTGAACTTTTCCACTTTACCATCTTAAGACTTTAAGCATTGTTTCCCAAGTTTGATAGTTTGGAATACGTACAACACCGTTAATTGCTGTTTATTTCGTTCAATCTTTTAGATTTGGAGTAGATACTAATGAAGAGGGTGGTTTTAACATCGAAACCTGACTCCGTTAGTGATCTATTGCTGCTGGTACGTAAAAATTGCAACAACCCAGCTGTCTGAGGCACAGTCCTTTAAAATAGGTGAAAATGACACAAAACATTGAAAAGAGCGGAGAAGGAGTTTAACCAACTTCGTCCGGAGCCCTGAACAACGTCACAACCACAGTGAGCTCATCGTCTTGTTCAGCCCGGAGACAATCATGCAGGAAATTCATGCAGGTGTATAAGATGATGAGAGGCATTGGTCGTGTGGATAGCCAGAGGCTTTTTCCCAGGGCAGAAACGGCTAACACGAGGGGGAATAGGTTTAAGCTGCTTGGAAGTAGGTACAGAGGAGATGTCAGAGCTAAGGTTTTAAAACAAAGAGTGGTGTTTGTGTGGAATGCATTGCCAGCGATGGTGGCAGAAGCGAATACAATAGAGTATTTTAAGAGTCTCTTAGATAGGTACACGGAGCTTAGGAAAATAGGTGGCTATGCGGT
Organism: Hypanus sabinus; assembly: GCF_030144855.1. Classification (NCBI taxonomy): domain Eukaryota; kingdom Metazoa; phylum Chordata; class Chondrichthyes; order Myliobatiformes; family Dasyatidae; genus Hypanus; species Hypanus sabinus. Next base: position 567,593 of record NW_026779281.1, read on the forward strand.
AGGGTAATTTTAAAGCAGTTTCTAGTGTAAGTTACATGGTCGGCGCAACATTGTGGGCCAAAGCGTCTGTAATGTGTTGTAGATTTCTATGATTCTCTGAAATTCAAGAGAAATCTCCTATCCCACGGAGCGGTGACTAGTTGTAACCTGTCATCTCAGGGAGAGTGAGAGGGAAACGGCGGGGGTAGATTTTAATATACTGATATGGAACAGAAACATGGGCAGGGACCAGATGGACAGAGTGGCCACTCTAGTGTACATTGTGAGTGTGTTAGAGACGATAAGAACCTAAGACACGGGATTTGATACAGAGCTGATTTATCTTTCACAGCTCCACAATATTAAACACCAGTCTAGTTTAAGTCTAACATCAGCAGAACAGACTCCTCCAATGCTCAGTGACCAGGGTTCTGTCCTGGGTACGATGAGCAGGCGCAAGAACTGCAGAATCTGACAGTAACAGTCCCTCATGAACCTGCAGCTGCCTTCAGTCACCGTGATGGTTAAACATTTAACACGGAGCTGATTTGAACTTCCTCCCTGATGTGAAGTTGCTGGTGTTGCTGCAGCTGGGATGATTGAGTAAAACTCTTTGCTCACTCCAGACAGAAATGTGGCCTCTATTTATTGTGAACTCAGCGGAGCATCACAAGGTGGGTGAACTGAATGAGTCTCTTCACACACACGGAGCAGGTGAACGGCCGCTTCCCAGAGCGAAGCTGTTGGTGAATCTGCGATGGCCGACTGAATCCCTTCCAAAATGAGAGCCAGTGAATGACGTCACAGTGCTATAACGTCATGGCGATGTATCCAATCAGATCACGGACATGGACACGTGATCGGGCTCTCCTAGTCGCGAGTGGGGCGCTGTCTTCTCCAACATCTCCGCCTCCACATTCAAGGATCGGCGACATTCAAGCGCTGGTGAACTGACAGATACAGCGGAACTAACGAGCTGTTGTGTTTGTGAGTCCCAGCATGAAAGTCGTTCAGAGAGAAAAATCAAACTCCCACCCCAACCCCAGCTTAAAAAAAGAACGGCATCCCGATCATCAATCTACAAACCCCACCCCTCTGGACAAAAGGGTTATTTCAGGTTGGAGAGGGGTGTGGAGTTTTGAAATCAATTCCTTGTGGTGCCACCATCGTTAATTTAGCAAGTCCGGATTGGTGGATCACACAGCACGGAAACAGGCCTTTGAGCACCCCCCCCCCCAAAGGAAACAACCATACCACGTACAACAGCGGAGGAGCCGGTGTCACCAGGGTAGCTGAAATCTGGAACTCACTGCCCGAGGTGGTGGTGGAGGCAGGTCCCTTCACAACATTTACGAAGAGGATGAGCATTGAAACTGCCGAGATACAGTCGGCTGTGAACCAAGTGCTGATGAATGGGACCCGTGTGGACAGTGAGTGGATGGTCAGAACAGGTATGGCCGGCCAGAGGCCTGTTCCCGTGCTGTGTGATCCACCAATCCGGATATGCTAAATTAACGATGGTGGCACCGCAAGGCATTGATTTCAAAACTCCACACCCCTCTCCAAACTGAAATAAACCAGACTGCACCCCTTTCTCACCTCTGGGAATATCTGTTTCTGTCAAAGTAGCATAGATTGGTCACTTCTGCTAAACAACTGGCAACTGATGAAGTTCCTGTGTCTTCTTGCATTAATGTTGCTTCCTTACAGCAAACCTAACCCTCTCACTGTGTCAGAATCAGTGATTAAATCAGACCCCAAACACTGTGCTTTCATCCCTGCACGTTATAACTGGAACCATCTCACTGAGGGTCTGATGGAGACATAGGATCATCTCCTCTGCTTCTGACGTTTCAAATACCCTCAGAATGGTTTTCTGATTCAGTCTGAAGGTTATGGTACATTCAGCTCGTCATCAGACCTGAAAAATCATGTCTTCCCGCAGCTGGTTCCACCTGTTGGTGTGTCCTCTTTCGTCCACCTCCAGGGAAGCTGCATCTCCACACAGACTCCTCACTTGAGAATACACACAGTGTTTTCTGTTGACTAATATGTGTGTGGACTCCGCTGGCAATTCTGGTGTTGTGACCCGAATCGAGACAAACACCACGCTGCCCACTCCACCAACAACACGGCACAGCCGGACACATAACAGGGGACTTTACATCCCACAACACTGGATTCAGTGATGAAACCCGTCATTAATGTTGTTGTCCCACTGAAAAGTCCATTAAGGTGCTTTTAAATGCCAGCGCTCGCCCACAGGTGACGTCAGACACAGTTCCCACGCGCCTGACGTCACCCATGGGCTCCCCACACCGGGATCTGCCCTCACGTGCGCGGTGTCTTACGTCAACAACGCGCTGCTGTGCTCGAGCTTTATCGGTTTAACGGCTGGGCTAATAATCACGTGACCAGCCCCTCCCCCACCGCTGTCAACAGAGGATTTAGGAGCTGCGCTATTCCTATTGGTGTGAAGCGATGTCAGTCACTGGTTACAACCAGTCCCGGAGGCGGACATGCCGAGTGGGCGTTACCCCGCTGAGTTCGTCTCCCGCTCGAGCGCCGACCGCCTCCTCAGAGCGGAGAAAACCTCAAAGTAAATGTCCGCTTTCTGATTTATTTCCATTTCCCTCCGAGGGAAGTTGGGGCGTTTGTGAAGCGTCTCCTGGGGCCGGAGTCTGATGTATCGCTGAGAAGTAGGAGGAGACCGCTCGGCCCGTCGGTTCGATGCCGGTTCCCCGGGGAGGGAGGGATTTTATTGAAAGGATGAAGATGGTGAGAGAGGGGGCGGACAGGATGTTTGTCCCGGTGGGGACAGGAGGGGCTCATCTGGGGAAATGTCTGAGCCCACGGTGGTGCCGAGCAGAGGGATTCACCACATTGGGGGCAAACACCGGCAGACTGTTGCCCTGCAAGCGGGACCAATGGTCCGGGCAAAGTGACAATTATTTGTGCTTTGTTGAGATTGTACCTGGAATATGGTGTAAAATCCCGCTCCCCAGACTAACACGGGTTATACAGACCGAAGAACAAACTGCCAGAGGAACTCAGTGGGTCGGGCAGCATCTGTGGAGGGAAATGGACCGTCAACATTTCGGGCCGAGACCCTCCGTCTGGACTGAGAGTGGACGGGAAATAGTCAGAGAAAAGAGGTGAGGGGTGTGGATGGTGCAAGAGCCGGGGAGAGAGAGGTGGATCCAGGTGAGGGGGGAGGTGGGAAGGTGGAAATAGTGACGGGTGGGAGGTGAGTGGTTGGGGCAACACGGGGCTGAAGAAGATGGAAATTAATTCTATAGAGGATTAACAAAGTGGTTAGAGAGCATTTGTTATAGAGAGTGCAATGAAGATTCACCAGACTGATCCCTGGAGTGGTGGGTCATCATATGAAGAAAAATGAAATGTAATACCCCTTTCAATTGGAGAATCGAGGACTGAGAGGTGAACACTGAAATGCACAACATCATTACCAGTTGAACCAGGGATCCCAGTCTCTGAAACAGGGGTGGACTACCCGGGACTGAGATGAGGGGAAATGTCTCCACTCCGAGGGTGGTGAATGTCTGTAAATCCCCACCACAGAGGGCAGTGAAGACTCAGTGATCGTCCCCACGTAAAACAGAGGCTGACTCATGTGTGGAGACCGAAGGGGTGGAGAAAATGAGGATTGGGCAGGAACGTGTGGCTGAGATGGGTGAGCAGCCACTACCTTGCTGATGGTTAGAGGGGCTGAATGGCCTCTTCCTGCTGTTTCTCACTTGATGTTTCAGAGTTCCTGTCCAGCAAGGCTCTGGAGGAATGTAAATAGAAATTAGAGTTTATAAACATAGAACTGATTTAAATGAAACGTGAACATTTCCTGTTTGGGTCTGAATTATGTTTTGGACCTGGATGGGAATTGAGCAGGTGACTCTGTGACCTGGACGTGGAGGGAAAAGGATCGGGGAAGATATGGTGTGGAAAAATAATCATGTATCTGGGATAAATATGGAATAATGTGGGGAATGCGGTGGATGGGTCGGGCAGCATGTGAGGGGCGAGGAGCAGAGTCACCGGTTCAGGAGGGAGTCCCTCCACCCGTCAACTGATCCCGTTTCCTGTTCATGTTGTTCCGCAGATCTGCAGCATCTGCGGGTCACTGTTCTATGTGTCCGTGTAGCTTCACCTTTCCCCGTTCAGACAAGTCAGTGAGATCCGGATCTGTCACGTCCTCTCGTTGTGGCTGGACAATGTTTATTTCTCTGCAACACTTTCTGTTGTTTCATTCCACTGTTTTGTGGTGCTGAAGTGCAGCCGATGTTTCTGGGTGTCTGACCCGTTTATGTGAGAATTTAGCCTTTTGTATTTATCTGCGCTTCTCATAAATGTGTAAAGTTTAGTTCAGCTTCACTTCAGAATTTCCAAAGCAACACCCAGTCAGTCAAATTGCTCCACACAATTAAAATAGCTTATTGCATTTTTTCCATTTTTGTACTATATATATGTATATTCATATTTTAAATCACAACTGTTAAAATCTATTGTTCTGAATTATTTTCTACTGCTGACGCAGGGACAACGAATTTCATGACACATGTCGGTGCTATTAAACCGGATTCTGATGGGAGACCCACCACCCTGATCCCAGGTACCACAGATCGTGATGTGAGATTGAAGCATTTTCCATATATTTGCATTCCTCAGAAATGACAACAGTTCAGTTTCCTTCTGAGCTTTCAGAGCAGAAGCTCAGTCTGTTTAATATTTCCACACAATTAAAATGGGAAATTTGTTTATTATCATCATGTACTGAGCTACAGTGAAAATCTTGCCTGACGTACCATCCACACAGATGGATACATTCCAACAGTACATTGAGCTGATATACAACAAAATAATCACTGTAACAAAGCATTATGGCTGCAGAGAAAGTGCAGTGCAGATAGACAAATGGTGCAGGGTCACGTCCAGTTACATTGTGAGGTTGAGTCCATTTTATCATTCATTTGGCTTATAGCTGTAGACAGGAAGCCATACTTCAGCCTGGTGTTACGCACTTTAAGGGTTTTGTATCTCTTCCCCGATGGGGGAGCGGGCTTGCAGCAAGAATGTCCAGGTTATGAGGTTATTTGTGTACATGGCCTGCTTTTCCGAGGGAGTGGAAATGTAGGAAGAGTCCATGGAGTGGAGGCTTGTTTCTCTGATGTTCTCTGCTCTCCAAAGTTCTCTGCCGTTCCTTGCAGTCATGGGCAGAGCAGTAGCCATACGAAGGCGCGAAGTATCGACAAGGAGCTCAGAGACCTTCACCCTGCCTTGTGTAGCTGGATCCTGGACTTCCTGTCAGATCTCCGGCAGGTAGTAAGAGTGGGCTCCATCTCCTTTGTCTCTCTGACCCTCAGCACACATACCCCACAGGGTTGTCACTTTGGACCCCTCCTTTACTCTTTGTGCACCCATGACTTGTGTTGCCACCCACAGCTCCAATCTGCTAATTCAATTTTGCTGACAACAGTACATTGATTGGCCTCATCTCAAATACTGATAACAATCAATCAAATGCCTTCTGACAAGGGTCGGTCCAAACAAACTTTTCACGCTTCTTCAGGAGATTGGTCAGAGGAAGAGCAATCGCAGCAGAGTTCTTACGATAATATCTATCCATTCCCAGAAACCTTCTAAGAGCCTTCTCAGCAGTCAGAATAGGAACTGGAGAAATTGTCTGGACTTTTGCCCGAACAGGAGCCAACTTGCTTTGACCGACAACAAAGCCAAGACAGGTCACACTGGCATGGCCAAATTCACTCTTAGCCAAGTTAACTGTAAGGTTGTCCTAGGAAAGCCTATCAAATAGCTTTTCTACTGCAGAGATATGCTCTTCCCAAGTGCCACTCCCTGTAACTAAGTCATCAATATAGGTATCTGTGTGTTCTAACCCTCGAATTACAAAATCAGTCATTCTCTGGGATGTTCCTGGAGCATTTTTCCTTCCAAAAGGCAAAACATTGTATTCATACAACCCAGATGGTGTCACAAATGCAGAAATTTCTCTACCTCTGTCCATCAATGGAACACACCAATACCCTTTCAACAGATCAATCGTTGTAAGAAATTAGCTTTTCCAGCCTTATCGATGCAATCATCCACTCTAGGGATAGGATAGGCATCTGTTTTTGTTACTGTATTTACCTTTCTATAATCAGTGCAAAATCTAACACTACCATCAGGTATGGGCACAATAATGCAGGGTGACTCCAATCTCATTTTGAAGGCCTAATAATACCATTCTCCAGCATATACTCAATTCCCTGGTCAGCCAATTTACACTTTTCTACGTTCATGCAATTTGGGTGTTGTTTAATCAGTTTAGCTTGACCAACATCTACGTCATGTACTACGACCGTGGTTTGCTTGGGAACAAAGGGAAATAAATCTTTAAACTTCAGAAATAATTCCTTCCGCTGTTAACCATATAAACCATATAACAATCACAGCACGGAAACAGGCCATCTTGGCCCTCCTAGTCCGTGCCGAACCCTTAATCTCACCTAGTCCCACCTACCCGCACTCAGCCCATAACCCTCCACTCCTTTCCTGTCCATATACCTATCCAATTTTACCTTAAATGACACAACTGAACTGGCCTCTACTACTCCTACAGGAAGCTCATTCCACACAGCTATCACTCTTTGAGTAAAGAAATACCCCCTGGTGTTTCCCTTAAACTTCTGCCCCCTAACTCTCAAATCATGTCCTCTAGTTTGAATCTCCCCTACTCTCAATGGAAACAGCCTGTTCACGTCAACTCTATCTATCCCTCTCAAAATTTTAAATACCTCGATCAAATCCCCCCTCAACCTTCTACGCTCCAATGAATAGAGACCTAACTTGTTCAACCTTTCTCTGTAACTTAATTGCTGAAACCCAGGTAACATCCTAGTAAATCGTCTCTGCACTCTCTCTAATTTATTGATATCTTTCCTATAATTCGGTGACCAGAACTGTACACAATATTCCAAATTTGGCCTTACCAATGCCTTGTACAATTTTAACATTACATCCCAACTTCTGTACTCAATGCTTTGATTTATAAAGGCCCGCGTTCCAAAAGCCCTCTTCACCACCCTATCTGCATGAGACTCCACTTTCAGGGAACTATGCACAGTTATTCCTAGATCTCCCTGTTCCTCTGCATTCCTCAATGTCCTACCATTTACTCTGTATGTTCTATTTGGATTATTCCTGCCAAAATGTAGAATCTCTCACTTCTCAGCATTAAACTCCATCTGCCAACGTTCAGCCCATTCTTCTAACCGGCATAAATTTCCCTGCAAGCTTTGAAAATCCACCTCATTATCCACAACACCTCCTACCTTAGTATCATCGGCATACTTACTAATCCAATTTACCACCCCATCATCCAGATCATTTATGTATATCACAAACAACATTGGGCCCAAAACAGATCCCTGAGGCACCCCGCTAGTCACCGGCCTCCATCCCGATAAACAATTATCCACCACTACTCTCTGGCATCTCCCATCTAGCCACTGTTGAATCCATTTTATTACTCCAGCATTAATACCTAACGACTGAACATTCTTAACTAACCTTCCATGTGGAACTTTGTCAAAGGCTTTGCTGAAGTCCATATAGACTACATCCACTGCCTTACCCTCGTAACTTCTTCAAAAAATTCAATAAGGTTTGTCAAACATGACCTTCCACGCACAAATCCATGCTGGCTACTTCTAATCAGATCCCGTCTATCCAGATAATTATAAATACTATCTCTAAGAATACTTTCCATTAATTTACCCACCACTGATGTCAAACTGACAGGTCTATAATTGCTAGGCTTCCTTCTAGAACCCTTTTTAAACAATGGAACCACATGAGCAATACGCCAATCCTCCGGCACAATCCCCGTTTCTAATGACATATTAAAGATCTCCGTCAGAGCTCCTGCTATTTCTACACAAACTTCCCTCTAGGTCCTGGGGAATATCCTGTCAGGACCCGGAGATCTATCCACTTTTAAATTTCTTAAAAGCGCCGGTACCTCCACCTCTTTAATTGTCATAGGTTCCATAACTTCCTTACTTGTTTCCCACACCTTAGACAATTCAATATCCTTCTCCTTAGTGAATACCGAAGAGAAGAAATCATTCAAAATCTCTCCCATCTCCTTCGGTTCCACACATAGCTGACCACTCTGATTCTCTAAGGGGTCAATTTTATCCCTCACTATCCTCTTGCTTTTAATATAACTGTAGAAACCTTTCAGATTTACTTTCACCTTATTTGCCAAACCAACCTTGTATCTTCTTTTAGCTTTTCTAATCTCTTTCTTAAGATTCCTTTTACATTCTTTATATTCCTCGAGCAATTCCTTTACTCCATGCTGCCTATATCTATTGTAGACATCCTTCTTTTTCTGAACCAAATTTCTAATATCCCTTGAAAACCATGGTGCTCTCAAACCTTTAACCTTTCCTTTCACCCTAACAGGAACATAAAGATTCTGTACCCTCATAATTTCACCCTTAAATGACCTCCATTTCTCTATTACATCCTTCCCATAAAACAACTTGACCCAATCCACTCTCTCTAAATCCCTTCGCATCCCCTCAAAGTTAGGCTTTCTCCAAACAAAAATCTCAACTCTAGGTCCAGTTCTGTCCTTCTCCATAATTATATTGAAGCTAATGCTATTGTGATCAATGGACCCGAAGTGCTCCCCAACACATACATCTGTCAGCTGACCTATCGCATTCCCTAACAGGAGATCCAACACTGCCCCATCTCTAGTCAGTACTTCTATGTATTGTTGCAAAAAACTATCCTGCACACATTTCACAAACTCTAAACCATCCAGCCCTTTTACAGAATGAGCTTCCCAGTCTACGTGTGGAAAATTAAAATCTTCCACAATCACCACATTGTGTTTACTACAAATATCTGCTATCTCCTTACACATTTGCTCTTCCAACTCACGCGCCCCATTAGGTGGCCTATAATACACTCCTATCAGTGTTACTGCACCTTTCCCATTCTTCAATTCCACCCAAATGGCCTCCCTAGAAGAGCTCTCTAATCTATCCTTCCAAAGCACCGCCATAAGATTTTCTCGGACAAGCAAGTTGTTGTTGCTTTGGCTGCAGATGAGACAACCTGTTAGCAATGTTTTCTGGAACAACCGAGTTCATTAGCCTAACTGGGACCATGTTTGGCTTGTAAAAAGTCTCAGACAAGTCAATTGTTTCATTCTCAGGGTTGCCAGTTTCATTTGTTTTGACAACAACACACACAGATGGTACCTACTTGTTCAAAAAAGGTTTTATCATATTTATGTGTACCACCTGTGTTAGTTCACCGTCAGTTGGGTGTTTTAATAACATAATTCACATCATTAATTTGGGAGACTATTTCATATGGTCTATTGAATTTCGCCTGAAGTGGATTCGTCAACATAAGGCAAGTACCTTATCTCCCACCTGGTATTTTCTTTCGCGAGCCCTGTTATCAAACCAACACTTCATTTTGTTTTGAGAAATCTTTAAGTTTTGTCTCACTGGATTACAGGTTTGGTGTAGTTTATTTTTGAACTTCAAAATATAGTCTAACGAGTTAACATCAATCCACTGTTTCTTTTAACAAGGTCAAAGGTCACTCTGCGACCAAATACAAGTTCAAATGGAGTAAAGCCCAGTGATTCCTGTACTGACTCTCTTTCTGTGGACAAAAGCAAATGTATTCCTTCATCCCAGTCTTTTCCATTTTCAACACAATATGTCTTAATCATTGTTTTGAGGGTAGAATGAAATCTTTCTCAAGCTCCTTGTGATTCTGTATGGTATGCAGGTGATGCAATTTGTTTTGCTCCCAGTTCTACCTGCTGGAATAATCCAAATGTAAAATTACATCCTTGATCAGACTGGATTTCTTTAGGCAAATCGAATAATGTGAAAATCTTGGTGAGAGCCTTCGCCACAGTTTTAGCTTTAATATGTATGAGAGGTATTGCCTCTGGGAATCTGGATGTGGTACACAAAATAGTTAGCAGATACTGATGGCCAGCTTTGGTCTTTGGCAATGGGCCAACACAATCCACTATAACTTTGGAAAAAGGGTTCACTGAATGCAGGTACAGGCCACTGGGGTGAGCTCTTTAGGTTTACCCACAACTTGACAAGTACCTTTTGGAAACTCTTATTCAGGGTAAACATAACTTCATGAGTTAAAGCAAACTGATCTGCTAATCCAGCAGATTCCTCCATAGTGGCAGCATCATTTCCATCTAAATACATCTTTCTGTCATCAGGGACACACCTTCTGAATTCTTCAATTAAAACCAACTCTTTCAAGCTGTTAAAATCATCATTTACATGTTCAGATGTGCACCAGCGGTCAAAACACACAAATTTCTCGTAAGCAAATTCTGTATGTCTGGTTCACAGTTTTCTTCAAATTTCTAAACTTTTGCCTGTCTGCTTCTGGGACCAACTCATAAGCTTTGAGCACAGCCTGTTTCACTAGGTCATAATATGTGGTGCGTGACCATGTGGTTAAGGTGTTGAACTAGCAATCTGAAAGTCATGAGTTTGAGCCTCAGCCAAGGCAGCTTGTGTGTCCTTGAGCAAAGCACTGAACCACACACAGCTCCTGCACATTTATAGCCCAGTGGCGATGATTGGGGAAGCATAAATAAATAAATAATAAGCTGCTTCAGCGCTGTCAAAGCAGAATAGGCTTGCTCAGCCTTCCCCTTAATTACACTTAGTAAGAGTATTTTCTTACTGCTTTTCTGTCTCTCCAGCCTGAAATTGCCTCTGCCTCCATCTTTAATTTTTCTCACTTGTACTGGAGCTCAAGCTCACTAGGTTTACGTTCAGGAAACACCTCCAACTCCTCCACTTTAAACACCCCCTCAGATACATAATGTTCAGCTATTATCCTCTGCATCTGTGCCCTCCTCATTGTCAATTTCACCTTAGCAAATATTAACACTTTAGCAATACTCAATAACTCAATCCTTCTGGTGTCTTCTAATGCCTGAGAGGTTCACACTTCCAGATATCTATCAACATCCATTGCTGCAGATTTTCCACACACAAATAAATCAAAAGGGATTTATCCAATGAAATCGATATTAAATCAATCCTTAAATTTGTTCATATCCCAGACGCAGGCCCCATTTTGTTACAAACCATAACGCTTTAAAAAAGAACCAGCAGCAACAGACTACTCCCAGTGGCCATACATTTTATTTCCACATCCCATTCCCATTCTGATATGTCTATCCATGGCCTCCTCTACTGTCAAAATTAATCCAAACACAGGTTGGAGGAATAACACCTTATATACCAGCTGGGTAGCCTCCAACCTGATGGGATGAACATTGACTTCTCTAACTTCCGTTAATGCCCCTCTTCCACTTCTTACCCCATCACTGACATGTTTTCCATGTCTCTCTGGTGCTTCCCCCGCACCTTACTTTCTCCTGAGGCCTCCTGTCCAATGATTCTTTCCCATCTCCAGCTCTGTATCACGTTCGCCAATCACCTTTCCAGTTCTTAGCTTCATCCCACCAACTCCTGTCTCCTATCATTTCGCATTTCACCCTCCCCCCACTACTTTCAAATCTCTTTGTATCTTTCCTTTCAGTTAATCCTGACGAAGGGTCTCAGCCTGAAACATCGACATTTCTTCTCCTTATAGATACTGCCTCGCTTGCTGGGTTCCACAAGCATTTTGTGTGTGTTGTTTGAATTTCCAGCATCTACAGATTTCCTCATGAGTGTTATGTGTATAAATCTGTAGAAATAAAACTCCCAAACTATTGAGCTCGGGGGAAACAAGGCTTGGAGTCTTGAGATGGTAAAGTATGAAAGTTCAGTTCAACTACAGAATAAGTGATGAGAGAGAGATATTTGTAATCCAGGGTAAATGTTGAGAGAAGGCCATTATGTCATATTCCACAGGTTCCATGGTGGTAAAACGAGACCAACAGTCGCTGTAGATTTTATCTGTCATCCTTCCAAATCCACATACTAATTATCACCCGAAGTGACTTGTCATAAGGGGTATCATCTTCAAGTGAACTACCACACCACAGCCAGGCAAGGGTTAACACATAAGTGGTCTCCACAGGATACCCCAAATCAGATCCTCTGCTATGGATCAAATGAGATGACAACCACACATTCGATGTATGGTGAATCGATAATTTGTCCACCCTTGTGGGCGAAGGAAGGTTCCAAACAGTGACCCTTGGCCACTAGTTCCCTGGTTTCAATTCTTCCATTTTTCCTCCTTTGTCTCTATCTGTCTCTGAGTGTCTGTGTCCTCGGTTAAAACTAAACAAGCTGCACGCGATGTAAACAAGCTGCAAGTCAGACACATTTGCCTTCTTAATCTCTCTCTCTCTCTCTCTCTCTCTCCACAGCAAACAAAACCTAGAGATTCATAACAATGGCCACTCCCCATTGTGAACTGATGGTGTGCCAGTAGGTGGGATGACTGAGTGAATCCTTTCCCACATTCTCAGCAGGTGAATGGCCTTTCTCTAGTGTGAACTCGCTGATGTCTCTGAAGGCTGGATAAATTAGTGAATCCCTTCCCTCAGACTGAGCAGGTGAACGGCTTCTCCCCAGTGTGAACGTGCTGATGTACCAGCAGGGTAGATGACTGAGTGAATCCCTTTCCACAAATTGAGCAGGTGAATGGCTTCGCCTCGGAGTGAACTCGCTGGTGACTCCGTAGGTGGGATGACTGAGTGAATCCCTTCCCACATTCGGAGCAGCTGAACGGCCTCTCCCCAGTGTGAACTCGCTGATGAATCAGAAGGATGGAAGAGTCAGAGAATCCCTTCCCACAGACTGAGCAGGTGAACGGCTTCTCCCCAGTGTGAACTCGCTGGTGTTTCAGTAGGGTAGCTAACTGAGTGAATCCCTTCTCACAGACTGAACAGGTGAATGGCTTCTCCCCAGTGTGAACTCGCTGATGTACCAGTAGGGCAGATGACTGTGTAAATCCTTTCCCACACTCTGAGCAGGTGAACGGCTTCTCCCCAGTGTGAACTCGCTGGTGTACCAGTAGGTTAGATGACTGATTAAATCTCTTCCCACATTCTGAACAGGTGAACGGCTTCTCCCCAGTGTGAACTCGCTGGTGACTCTGTAGGGTAGCTAACTGAGTGAATCCCTTCTCACAGACTGAGCAGGTGAACAGCTTCTCCCCAGTGTGAACTCGCTGGTGTCTCTGTAGGGTAGCTAACTGAGTGAATCCCTTCTCACAGACTGAGCAGGTGAACGGCTTCTCTCCAGTGTGAACTCGCTGATGTACCAGTAGGGTAGATGACTGTGTAAATCCTTTCCCACACTCTGAGCAGGTGAACGGCTTCTCCCCAGTGTGAACTCGCTGGTGAGCCATCAGGTCAGATGACTGAGTGAATCCTTTTCCCAGAAATTCAGCAGTTGACCAGCCTCTGCCCGGTGTGGTGTGAACTGATTGGTGTGTCCACAGGTGGGAAGACCGACTGAATCCCTTCTCACACACAGAACAGGTGAATGGCCTTGTCCGGTGTGAACTTGCTGATGTACCTTCAGTTGCGATGACCGGGTGAATCCATTCCCACTGTCTGAGCAGGTGAAAGGCCTTTCTCCTGTGTAAATTACAGGCGTGCCAGTTGGTCAAATGACCGAGAGGATCCCTCCCCACAGTCTGAGCAGGAAGGGTGGTCAATTGGATCCCTTGCTCCACTTCTTAAATATCTAGGCAGAGACAACAAAACTGTTGTGCCGTGTTTGAGCTTCCTGAAGACGAATTCCTTCTCATTTTTAACCTGTAAAAAGATTTACAAACTCCATCAATGGGTGTAGGACAACATTTCTGATGAGATTACTTGAGTTGCCAAGGCTTGATCTGGTATCACACTGTTACAGTGAGGTTCTACCCAAGCTGGACAGAGAAATCATCTCCTGACTGGTCAGAGTGCTGGTATCTGGAATGACCATTAATTCTCTGATTCTCTTCCTGTCTCTATAAGAATGGGGCATTTCTGCCGTCTCCAATCTGTGCCCTGGCTCAGTTTGACTATCTCCGTTGGTATTATTCCCTGTTCCCACTGAGCTGCATGGGTTCCTGGCCCCTCAGTAACTGAAACACTCGCACGCAAATAGTTTTTCTTGACTTGCAGCTGGGATCTTCTTTTATGTATTATTAACTTAAAGTGTCACAGTTTTAACGCCACATAAAAATTCCTGCTGATATGACTGGTTGGTTCACACAGCTGTCAAAAGGGGTTAGAGTGAATTTTTGTATTATTTCAGGTTCTTGTCACAATCATAGAAAATTTCAACATGGAAACAGGCCCTTTGGGCCATCTAGTTTGTGCTGAACTATTTAAACAGCCCACTCCCACACCTCTGCCATCCAGGTACCAACACAAACCTCTTAAATGTTGAAATCGAGCTCACATGCACCACTTGTGCTGGCTGCTCATTCCACAGCCGGATAACCGTCTATGTGAAGAAGTTTCCCCTCATGTTCCCCTTAACATTTCACCTTTCACCCTGAACCCATGGCCTCTGGTTGTTGTCCCACCCAATCTTCATGGAACAAGCCAGCTTGCATTAACACTATCTGTGCCTCTCTATCACAATCAAATCTCCCCTCAATCATCTGCATTCCAAGGAATAAAGTCCGGATTTGTTCAATATTTTCTTTAACCCAAATCCTCCAGACATGGCAACATCCTTGTGAATTTTCTCTGAAATCTCTGAACTTCTTTTACAACTTTCCTGTAGGTAGGTGACCAAAACTGTACACAATACTCCAAATTAGGCCTCACCAATGTCTTCTAGAAGTCAACCGAACATCCATCTATTGTTATCAGTACTTTGGTTCATGAAGGGCAATGGGCTGAAATCATTCTTTCCATCCCTATCTACCTGTGATACCACTTCCAGTGAATTAAGGACTTGTATTCCCTGGTCCCTTTCTTCTACAACACTCCTCCGTGCCCGACCATTCACTCTGAAAGATCTCCCTTGGTAGTGCAACAACTCACACTGGACTGCATTAAATTCCATTTTCCATTTCTAAAACCATTTTCCCACCTGGTCCAGATGGCACTGCAAGCCATGATAGTCTTCTTGCACTCCGCTGAACCCCCAGTCTTGTTGTCATCCACAAATTTGCTGATTCAGTTAACCACACTATCATCCAGATTACTGATATAGATGACAAACAACAACAGATCCAGCACTGATCCCTGTGGTAACCACTAGTCACCGGCCTCCAGTCAGAGAGGCAACCATCTGCTACCACACTCTGACTTCTCCCAAAGACTGTGTCTCATCCAATTTACTGTCTAATCTCGAATGCTGAGTGACTGAACCTTCTTGACCAACCTCCCATATGAGACTTTGTCAAGTGCCTTGCTAAAGTCCATGTAGACAACATCCACTGCCTTGCCTTCATCCACTTCCCTGATAACTTCCTCGAGAGACTCTGAAAGATTGGCTAGAGCCATGCTGTCTATCCTTGATCAGTCCACACCTATCCAAATACTTACAGTATATACCTGGATCCTGCACCCACATTCCAATAACTTTCCCAGTTCTGATGTCAAGCCCACCCACGTATAATTTCCTAGTTCATTTTTACAGCCTTTCTTGAACAGCAGAACAACATTGTCTGTCCTCCAATCCTCCAGTACCTCACCTGTCACTAAGGATGATTTAAATATCTGTGCTAAGGCCCCAATAACTTCTGCACTTGTCTTCCGTAGGGTCCTAGTGAACAACTTGTCAGGCCCTGGGGATTGATCCACACTAATTTGCCTCAAGACAGCAAACCCCTCCACCTCTGTAATCTGTACAGGGTCCATGAAGTTGATGCGGCTTTGCCTCACTTCTATAGACTCGGTGTCCATCTCTTGAGTAAATACGGATGCAAAAAAAATCTCCCCAAGTCTATGTTATCCCTTCATATGGATTACCATTCTGATCTTCCAGAGAATTATTTTTTTCCCTTGCAATCTTTTTGCTCTTAACATATCTGCAGAATCCCTGAGGATTCTCCTTCACCTTGTCTGCTGGGGAAACCTCATGCCTTTATTTCTTCCATAAGTGTTCACTTGAATTTCCTGTATTTCATAAGTACCCCATTTGTTCCTATCTGCCTGTACCTGGTATGCACCTCCTTTTTATTGATCTGGGAGAGGAAAGCCAAAGGGGTGATAGATCTGCATGGTGGGAGGTGGGGGTAAAGAGGGTTAAACTAAAGTTGCAGGGGGAATGGGAGTCTGAATAACAGAACAGATAGTGGTGGGGTTGTGGAGACAGATGTTGTTCAGGCCTCAGACAAAGTCAGGAATGAAAAAGTTGAGCATGGTGCAGTGAATATGCTGAGCCCTGTATATTTCAATACAAGGAGCAGCGTCGGAAAGGTGGATGTGTTCAGGACATGGATCAACACCTGGAATCAACACTAGGATCTGGCAACTGTGGACTGGGACAGGCTGCTTTATGGCAAAGGTGTGCTTGCTAAATGGGAGGCCTTCAGAGCGAAAATTTGAAAGTACAAAGCGGGTATGTCAGAATAAAAGGTAAAGATTGAAACTGTAGGGAAACTCGGATTGCAAGAGATATTCAGACCCTGGTAAAGCGCAAAATGGAATTGCATAACAGGGATAGGCAGTCAGTTTCTTATGGAGTATAAGAAATGCAAGAGAACACATAAGAAATCAATCAGGATGGCTAAAAGATGGCATGAGGTTGCCGTCACAGAAAAGGTGAAGGATAATCCTCAGGGATTCTAGAGATAGATTAAGAGCAAAAGGATTGCAAGGCACAAAGTTGGTCCTCTGGAAGACCGGAATGGCAATCCACGTGTGGAAACAAAGCAGATGGGGGAGATCTTAAATATTTTTCAAACTCAATTTACTCAGGAGATGGACAAAGGGTCTATGGGAGTGTGGAAAAGTGGCATTAACCATTTCAACCCTGGGGGAAAAAACACTCCTCTGGCCACTCACACGCTCAATACCCCTCATCATTTTATACACCAAAAAATGTCTCTAAATATAAACAAGGAAATTATACATTGCACAATCTACTTTCCACGATTCAGTACATTTACATGGCCAGGTGTGTAAAAAGGGCCCAACGAATATCAGGGAGCAACAGGCCCAATTCACCCCAACCACAAACTGCTCCTGCTGCTACCATCCAAGAAACGGTACCACAGCCAAAGGAGCAACAGTCCCCGGGACATCATCTTCCACCAGGCCATCAGACTGATTAATTCACACTGATACATTTGCATTTTAATGTTATATTGACTGTCCAATGCACAATCTAGCTATTATAAATTACTATAAATTACACATTGCACATTTAGATGGAGATATAAGGTAAATATTTCTACTCCTCATGTTTATGAGGTATGTATCTAATAAAGTCAATTCAATTCACCCTCTCCACTATCTGTTCTGTCATTCTGGCTCCCATTCCCCCTACAACTTATTTTAACCACATCACCCCCTCCCCTGCTCACTACCACTAGCAAGCCTTACCACTAGGATATTCGTCCCCTCTTGTTCTGTTCCTATAACTAACGAATCCCCTATCAGCCTTTTGACTTTCCTCTGCCAGGTAATTCCCCCCACAGCTTCTAAAGTGGTCCACCTGTTGTTGTGGGGGATGGCTACTGCAGTACTCTGCGATGGCTATTTAACCTCATTCCCCTTCCTGACTCTCACCGAGTTTCCTGTGTCCTGCACCTTGGGTATAACTCACCTCTCTTCGTGTCATATCTATCACCTCCTCCAACTGCTGGATGACCTGGAATTCACCCATTTCAAGTTGCAGCTCATTGAAGTGCTGGGTTACAAGCTGCACATCTTGTAGGTGAGGGCATCAGGGACACTGGAGGTCTCCCCTCCTTCCCTCCACTACCCCTCTAATTTGTAATAATCTCCCCTCTAATTTGTAATAACCAGTATGCAGATATATCTTGCACTGTGCATTTTTTACCCAGTGACAAGATGTGCACAGTGAATTTTATATAGAGAGGTATTCATGTTCACAGCTGGCAAATCACTGTCAATAGGAACTTTGATCTCCTCTGGGTTTGATTGAGATCATCTGCACTCTCACACAACCGATATAGCAGGCCTGTAACAGGAAATGGAGGATTTTCTCACCAAAGCTTTTGCACATTGTCCATATGCGATTTCCTTGCTAAATTACGCTTTAAAAAGTCAGATTTCCAAATATCACTCCACTTCTTCCCATTTGCAAATACTCCAGTAACTTTTCAATCACCAAAATGCAAACAGGCATTACTAGTTTCTGTATTCGACATAAATATTCCCCCTGAACCCTCCCCCAATGACTGACGGTGGTGAACTCAGTGAATGAAATCCCAATGAATATGAAGGGAAGGACAGTAGTCTGCCTCATTGGAGTCTGTTACATTTGTGATGTGAAAGCTACTTGTTGCCCAGGGCAAAGGTGCTTGATATCATTACGTACCCAGAGAGAATGGGACAAAACATGTTCTCACCGGTAGAATAGTCCAGAGCAAGAGGAGGTAGAGGAAGCAACACATACAAAATACTGGAGGAGTTCAGCAGGTCAAGTAGCATCTGCGGAAAAGTGTCCTAATGCCGATTTTCTCAACTGGTGACGTAAAAGATTTTGTTCCCTTTCTCCGAGTTCCTAATCCTTGCGTTTAGATAGCTGGAGCTCAGCTCTGTCTGAGAGATCCATCGGTTCCCATTCCCTCATCAGCCGGGAGCTCCCCGGGGCCCGTGTACGGATCGTGGGGCTGAGAGAGAGGGAAGAGAGCAGGACTGTCCCGGGATTGCTGGTCACGGTGTCCGAAATTCAGAGGAATTATCCCGAAATCGGTGTTTAAGATAAAAACACGGAGAATCACTCTTACCTGGAACCGACATTTTCAAAGGCTTCGGTGTACTGCGCGCATGCGTGAAACTCAGGGACGGCCTCAGCCTGACGCCTGCGCAGTTCATCGGCGCTTCAGCGCCGCCGAAATTCTTAACGCATGGCCCTATGGGTAATCACGGTGCCATTAAACATTTCTGCAAGCACCGGTTCAATGTCCATATCTCATTTTTTTTTATGGGTATAGAAAAAATCTGCAGCTGTTTTAACGCAGAAAGCGGCTCCCATAAGCAATATACTCAATATCAACGTATATCTAATGCCAAAGTAAAATGCAGATATAAAACACAGGAGATTCTGCAGTTGCTGGAAATACAGAGACGCACACACACAAAACAATTCAGAGAGCAACTAAGCAGCGGAGTACACAGGCCAGGGATGCGGAAGGGGCTCTGCCTAAAAGTTTTCTATTTATTCCTCTCCAAAATTTCTGCCTGATCTGTTGATTTCCACCTGTGTTTTGCAGAAATTAACCACCTTTTTTTTTCGACCAACCAGTTTCCAAATACTTCTAATCTTTCACTTTTAACCACATCCTGCTGGTCTTATTCGTCCTCCTCCTCTGGACCCCATTTCTCTCTGGAGCCCCTGAATCAAGCTGGCAACTCTTTTGTTTCTGACTCTGCACCATCGAAGATTCACTCGCTAGTCTGCTGTCAAACTTCAGAGGTGCATTGTGTTACGAGACCGTTTACTGTGAGTGTCACTTTAAGTGCCAGAGTGAGGAGGGCTGTGACGTCAGACACAAGCTGCGGGAGCGGGAGAGGGAGACAAGCTGTTGGAACTTCAGCGTGTGACTGCTATAGGCTGCAACTCTTCCATGCCCAAAAGGTACGGTTGATCTGATCATCGGCACGCAGTGCACAATGGATGTGTGACTGTCACTTCGTATCATCAATATGTGTGGATTTGCTGGAGTATCCTGTGGTATCATTTTAGTTGTCCCTTACCTGGAATCGGGGTGTTCTGTGGTAACCACTTGAAGACGATATTCCTGTGACTGTCACCTGGTGATATTTCTAATCTTCGGCGACTGTGATTTCGTTTACCCAGCGTGGAATGTGTGTGGAATTCTTCGTAATGGCCTTCTCTCTACATGTTCGTGTGGATTTACAAATCTCTCCTCTCACTCGCTTATTCCGTGGATTACTGAACTTTTCAACTTTACCATCTGAAGACTTTAAGCATTGTTTCTCAAGCTTGATAGTTTGGGAGCTATATATCCGCATTACACTGTTAACTTCTGTTTATTTCCTTTAATCTTTCATATTTGGAGTAGATACTGTTAGGTACCCCGTGACGGGTCAAAGAACCAGCAGAAATAGAAAACACCGTGGAGTCTGGTATTGCTGTAAACTAATGCTGTTTATTAGTAACTACGCGATACAGCAATATAAATGCAGATATATCAACCAGGTTAGCAATGATTATATGTGTGTGTGTGTGAGAGAGAGTGTGTGTGAGTGTGTGTGTGTGTGTGTGTGAGTGTGTGTGTGTGTGTGTGTGTGTGTGTGTGTGTGTGTGTGTGTGTGTGTGTGTGTGTGTGTGTGTGTGTGTGTGGAAATAGGAAAGCCAAGCTTCTTCACGCCTCGGGGTGAATGGAGACCGTCTGACGGTGATGAGTGAAGTTCGGTTCAGTTCGTGGGATTGAGTCGGGTAGTGATGGAGAGAGAGAGAAGGAGAGGTTTGTGTCTTCAGGTAAGCTGACGCCGTCGATAGTCCCGTCGTCCTCCGAAATCCTTTGGATGTCACCGACTGTGACACTACAAACGGGACCGTTCTTCAGTGGTGGAGTTATTAACCCAGGCGAGGGATGGACACACGAATAACTCCCCACTGGTCACAGCCTTTTCACACTGCGAGAGCCACTGATCGATGCTCCTGATCGATCCTCCAAAAACCCACCTTTTTCTGTGGACACAACAAAGCTCATTCAGTGTCCAAAACCATGTGTCTGGAGGTCTGTCAGCGGACCTCCTACTTATCTCACCGTGCTGAGCCCCAGCTGTCCATCAAACAGTTCCTCCTTCTCTCTCTGGAAGAACACAGAAGCTGACAGTGTCCTTGTAAAAAGTGTAAAAAAGCTTGCAGATAAACCATAATTCATTCTCTCTCTCTCTCTCTCTCTCTCTCTCTCTCTCTCTCTCTCTCTCCTCTCTTCTCTCTCTCTCTCTCTCTCTTCTCTCTCTCTCTCTCTCTCTCTCTCTCTCTCTCTCTCTCTCTCTCTCTCTCTCTCTCTCTCTCTCTCTCTCTCTCTCTCTCTCTCTCTCTCTCTCTCTCTCTCTCTCTCTCTCTCTCTCTCTCTCTCTCTCTCTCTCTCTCTCTCTCTCTCTCTCTCTCTCTCTCTCTCTCTCTCTCTCTCTCCAATGATTACAATACAACAACCATAACTACATCAGCACTCATGAACAGAACTGAACTATATACTTTTCTATGACAATTCATTTACCCCTAGACATCGATAGAGCTTCTTTATTATTGCTTGTTATTATTCCTACACTTTTAGGTTTATTACTGCTAACTTGTTTTATATGTATATTCGCATTATTGATATGGTTTTGCTTATTTTTATTAATAAACACCTTTAGTTTGGTACCACCAGACTCCAACAGATTCTTCTTTCTCTGCTGTTTAAATACCCAGTTACGGGGTACGTAACAAATCTCCTATCTCATAGAGTGGTGACCAGTTGCAACCTGTCATGTCAGGGAGAGCAAGAGGGGAACGGCAGGGATATATTTTCATATACCGATATGGAACAGAAACATGGGCAGGGACAAGATGGGCCGAGTGGCCTCTCCAGTGAGACACGGGATTTGATACAAACTGATTTATCTTTCACAGATCCACAATATTAAACACCAGTCTAGTTTAAGGCTAACATCAGCAGAACGGACTCCTCCAATGCTCAGTGACCAGGGTTCAGTCCTCGGTGCGATGAGCAGCCGCAAGAACTGCAGAATCTGACAGTAACAGTCCCTCATGAACCTGCAGCTGCCTTCAGTCACCGTGATGATTAAACATTTAACACGGAGCTGATTTGAACTTCCTCCCTGATGTGAAGTTGCTGGTGTTGCAGCAGCTGGGATGATTGAGTAAAACTCTTTGCTCACTCCGGACAGAAATGTGGCCTCTATTTATTGCGAACTCACCGGAGCATCACAAGGTGGATTAACTGAATGAGTCTCTTCGCACACACGGAGCAGGTGAACGGCCGCTTCCCAGTGCGAAGCTGTTAGTGTATCTGCGATGGCCGACTGAATCCCTTCCAAAATGAAAGCCAGTGAATGAGGTCACAGTGCTATAACGTCATGGCGATGTATCCAATCAGTTCACGGACATGGACACGTGATCGGGCTCTCCTTGTCGCGAGTGAGGCGCTGTCTTCTCCAGCATCTCCGCCTCCACATTCAAGGATCGGCGGCATTCAAGCGCTGGTGAACTGACAGATACAGCGGAACTAACGTGTTGTTGTGTTTGTGATTCCCATAGACAAATCCTTTGCCTTTTCTACACTGTTAAAAGCTTACAAAGCACGTTGGAGGGTGAAGGACAACACTTCAACTCAGTTAATTTTACTCTCCATGGTGGCTTCTGAAAAAAACTGTCACAACTCAGAACAAGTTGGAGGAACAAGACTTCATCTTCTAACAGGCTACAGTTCCGGCATCAGGCACAATATCAAATTCTCCGCTTCCCTCTCTGTATCAAAATGGATCATTCCTCCCCTTCATCAGTCTGTGACTTGGCTCAGTCTGTCTGTCTCCTTCGCATTCTGAGCATGCGCCACACACCCACTGAGATCACATTTTATTTACACGGCTGCGACTGGAGACTTTCTGATTATTATGTCCCTCCCGGCATTTGACGGTGGCAAACTCAGAGTCAGCAATGGTATTGAACATCGGGGGTAGGTGATTAGGCTTTTTCGTTGGAGATCGATAAACTGCCGGTAGTGTGTGGCTGGATGAGTGGGTCATTTTCAGACTGGAAGGAGGTAGCGTTTGGAGTTCCCCAGAGATCAGTCCCTGACCACAGTTGTTCACAGTTTAATGTCCTGGCAGAGGCAGCGAGATGAGAGATGTCCCAGTCTGCTGGTGAGGCAGAAAGAGTGGAGTTGGGGGAGGGGAGGCTATTCACATGCAATTTCGTAGTTTGCAATCAGTACATAGTGCACTGTGGGGCTGCAGTGGCGGGTTCCAATCTGCTAATTAGATTTGCTGACCACAGTACATTGATCCGCCGGATCCCAAATAATAACGAGGCAGCCGACAGAGAAGAAGTCATCACCCCGACATAGTCATGTCAAGAAAACAACCTCTCCCTCATTGTAACGAAAACAAAGGAGCTGGTTGTGGATTACAGGAGGAATGGAGACAGGGATCAAATTCAACATTTCCAAGTCTGTTATTGACACAAATGCACATTTTAGTATTGATCATGACACAATGTATTTTAAATATCGTTAATGACATAAAACATATTTACAGATTGTTACTGACAGAGAATCGTATAATTTGTGTTCCGTGTGTTATCTGAATGTACTTGCCTGTGATGCTGCAACAAGTCAGTGTTTCTCTGTTCCTGTACCTTCTCGTACTTGAGCACTTGGCAATAAATTCAACAGGACCTGAGAAATCTCAGTGAGATTTGATTAGTGATGATCATCTTGGCAGCTCGGTAGGTCGAATGTATGAGACAGTACACTGTTGAATGCAAAACCCTGAACAGTGTCGATGATCAGAGGGATCTTAGACTCCAAGTTCATCGCTCCCTGAAAGAGACTGCACAGATTGATCCGGTGGTTAAGAAGGCAAATGACATGGTTGTCCTTATTAGTTGAAGCACTGAGTTCAAAAGTCGGGAAGTTGTGTTGCGGCTGTTACGAGCCTGCGGTCGTACTGTGACTGTTTCTTTAAGAGCGCCGGCGTGAGGAGGCGGGACTATGACGTCAGTCACAGGCTGACAGCGCTGACTGTGGACTGAACCATCAGAGAGAGAGAGCGATCTGCAGACAGGCAGTCGGCCAGTCTAAAGAGAGAGAGAGACTGGAAAAGCTGATCGCTTCAGTTAGTCGCAGCTGAGGCTTGGAACTCTCCTGTGCCCACAAGAGTGGGTTGATCATCGGTACACGGAAACACAACGAATGTGTGAGGCTGTCACTTCGTGTAATCCATAGGAGTGGGTTTTGGAATATCTTGTGTTAACCCTTGCCTGGGTATGTTGTGTGGTAACCCCTGGAAGACGGTAACTCGTCTGTGGACGGATTCAGCGGATAAGAACTTGGTTGAAGTAACGGCCGTTTCTCTACGTTTCACCCTGGATTACAAATATCTCTGTCCCATCATTTATTCCGTGGATTACTGAACTTTCCTACTTTACCATCTCAGGACTCTAAGCTTTGTTCCCTCAGGCTCGATAGTCTGGGAGTTATATTTACACACATATACACATAACACTGTTAACTTCCCTTCATTTCGTTAAGTTACTATATTATAAGTCGATACTACTAAAGATAATGGTTTTAACATCAAAACCAGACTCCAGTGTGAACTCTATTGCTGCTGGTTCGTTTCTAAAACGCCACAGTTTGGAACACAGTTTTATAGAACTAGTTAGACCACATCTGGAGTGTTTCATACAGTTCTGGTCGCCCCGATTCTCGGAAGGATGTCGGGGCTTTGGAGAGGGCATAGAAGAGGTTTACCAGGACACTGCCTGGATTAGAGGACATGAGCTGTAACGAGAGGCTGGACAAACTTGTGTTGTTTTCTCCAGAGCGGCGCAGGCTGGGGTGAGACTGGATGGACGTTTATAGGATTACGAGAGGAATAGATAGAGTGGATAGACGATATATTTTTCCTGGGGGTTGAAATGTCTAATCCAGTTAAGGTGAGTGGAGATGTGAGCGGCGTTTGCGTCTTTCCACAGAGTAGTGGGTAAACGGACATCTGTCTGGGGGTGAGAGACCAAAGCGGCCATGTGATCCCGGTTCCTGTTCACGTTTCTCTGCAGATCTGCAGCATCTGCGGGTCACTGCTCTACCTATACGTGTAGCTTCATCTTTCACCCGTTCAGACAAGGCAGTGAGATCCGGATCTGTCACGTCCTCTCGTTGTGGTGGACAATATGTTTTTTTCCGGCAATATTTTCAGCATGTTTCATTCCACTGTCTTTACCTGCTGAAGTGCTGCCGATGTTTCTGGGTGTCTGACCCACTTATGTGAGAATTTAGCTTTTTATAATTATCTGAGCTTCTCATAAATGTGTGCAGTTCAGTTAAGCTTCACTCCACTACTTCCAAAGCAACAACCCAGTCAGTCAAATAGTTCCACACAATTAAAATAGTTTATTACATCTTTTTTTCATTTTGTACTATTTATATAATTTAACAATGTGATAGTTATATTCTTATATTAAATCACAATTGTTAAAATCTATGGTCAAAAATTAGGTTCTACTTCTGAACGAATTTCATGGCATATGCCGGTGCTATTAAACTTGATTCTGATATTGATATGGGAGACCCACCACCAGTCACCTGATTCCAGTTACCGCAGATCGTAATGAGAGATTAAAGCCTTTTCTATTTATTTGCGTTCCTCAGAAAGACAACAGTTCAGTTTCCTTCTGTGGTTCCAGAGCAAAAGCTCAATCTGTCTAATATTTGCACACAATTAAAATGGGGAATTTGTTTATTATCATCATGTACTGAACGACAGTGAAAATCTTCCCTGATGTACCATCCACACAGATCGATACATTACAACGGTACATCGAGCTGATATACGATAAAACAATAACTGTAACAAACATTATGGCTGCAGAGAAAGTGCAGTGCAGATAGACATATGGTGCAGGGTCACGTCGAGTTACATTGTGAGGTCGAGTCCATTTTATCATTCATTTGGCTTATAACTGCAGACAGGAAGCCGTCCTTGAGCCGGGTGGTTCGCTTTAAGGCTTTTGTATCTCTTCCCCGATGGGGGAGCGGGTTTGCAGGAAGAATGTCCAGGTTATGAGGTTCTTTGTGCACATGCCCTGCTTTTCTGAGGGAGAGGAAGTGTAGGGAGAGTCCATGGATGGAGGCTTGTTTCTCTGATGTTCTCTGCTCTCCAAAGTTCTCTGCAGTTCCTTACAGTCATGGGCAGAGCAGCAGCCATACAAAGGCGTGAAGTATCGACGAGAAGCTCAGAGACCTCGGCCTTCACCCTGCCTTGTGTAGCTGGATCCTGGACTTCCTGTCAGATCGCCAGCAGGTAGTAAGAGTGGGCTCCATCTCCTCTGTCTCTCTGACCCTCAGCACACAAACCCCACAGTGTTTTCTCTTTGGCCCTCTCCTTTACTCTCTGTGCACCCATGACTTGTGTTGCCACCCACACCTTCAACCTGCTAATGAAATTGGCTGACAGCACTACATTGATTGGCCTAACCTCAAATAATAACTTTCAATCGATCAAATGGCTCCCGACAAGGTTCAGTCCAAACATACTTTTCACACTTCTTCAGGAGATTGGTCAGAGAAAGAGCGATAGCAGCAAAGTTCTTACGAAAATATCCATCCATTCCCAGAAACCTTCCAAGAGCCTTCTTATCAGTCAGAATAGGAACTTGAGAAATTGCCTGGACTTTTGCCCGAACAGGAGCCAACTTGCTTTGACCAACAACATAGCCAAGACAGGTCACAGTGGCATGGCCAAATTCACTCTTAGCTAACTGTAAGGTCGACCTGAGAAAGCCTGTCAAACGGCTTCTCTACTGCAGAGATATGCTTTTCCCAAGTGTCACTCCCTGTGGCTAAGTCATCAATATAGGCATCTGTGTGTTCTAACCCTCGAATTACAGAATCAATCATTCTCTGGAATGATCCTGGACCATTTTTCCTTCCAAAAGAGAAAACATTGTGTTCATACAACCCAGAAGGTGCCACAAATGCAGAAATTTCTCTACCTCTGTCCGTCAATGGATCACACCAATACTCTTTCAACAGATCAATCTTTGTAAGAAATTTAGCTTTTCCAGACTTATTGATGCAATCATCCTCCCTAGGGATAGGAGAGGATTCTGTTTTTGTTACTGCATTTACCTTCCCATAATCAGTGCAAAATCTAACACCACCATCAGGTTAAGGCACAATAACGCAGGGTGAGCTCCAATCTGATGCCAAAGGACTAATAATACCATTTTCATCATATATTCAATTCCTTGCTCAGCCAATTTACACTTTTCGACGTTCATGCAATATGGGTGTTGTTTAATCGGTTTGGCTTGACCAATATCTACATCATGTACTGCGACTGTGGTTTGCTTGGGAGCATCGTGAAATAAATCTTTAAACATCAGGATTACTTCTTTCAGCTGTTGTTGTTGCTTTGGCTGCAGATGAGCCAACTCGTTAGCAATGTTTTCTGGAACAACCGAGTTCATTAGCCTAACTGGGACCATGTTTGGCTTGTGAAAATTCTCAGACGATTGTTTCATTCTCAATATGTTTTGACAACAACACTCACAGACGGTGCCTGCTTGTCAAAATATGGCTTTATTATATTTATGTGTACCACCTGTGTTAGTTTACGTTGGTCGGGTGTTTTAATAGCATTATTCAGATCATTAATTTGAGAGACTATTTCAAGCACCTTATCTCCCATCTGGTATTTTCTTTCTCAAGCCCACTTATCAAACCAACACTTCATTTTGTTTTGAGAGATCTTTAAGTTTTGTCTCACTAGACTACAGACTTGGTGTAGTTTATTCTTGAACTTCTAAACAGAGTCTAACAAGTTAACATGTACATCCCTATCAATCCACTGTTCCTTTAACAAGGACAAAGTTCCCCTCACTATAAATTTTTAAAAGGGTTCACCGAATGCAGTTATAGGGCAGAGTGGGGCCACTGGGGTGACCTGATTCGGTTTACCCACAACTTGACAAGTGCGACAGCTTCTGCAAAAGGTCACAACATCTTTCCTCAAATTAGGCCAGTAGAATTATTACATAACTGTTTACAGTTTTATTCACTCCAAAATGTCGACCTAATGGCATACTGTGGGCCAAAGTTAAAATTTCAGCCATATAACTTTAGGAACTACAACTTGGTGAACAATTTCCCATTCCTCACTCGCTGGTATAGCAGGTGGCCTCCACTTCCTCATTGACACTTCATCATGAGATAATACCCTACTGGCACATTCTTAATCTCATCATCTGAGAGGGCTGTTTCTTTTAAAGCTTCAATCTCAGGGTCTCGGTTCTGTTCTGCTATAAACTCCTTCCTAGACAGGGATAAATCTTTCTCATCAGACTTACGACTGAATCCTGTTGAAACAATGAAGGCAGAAATTCCCTGACAAGTCATCATAACCTGAATCCCGATTTTGGCTATCATGGGTATCAGAATCATGCTGCACAGATTCGTCTGCGTTGGCATACTTTTAGCCATACTTTGAGTTCCTGCGCAGGAAGGATAAATGTTAAAATCCATCTGTGGGTCGTCAGCGGTTGTCTTAGTTGTCAACAGCGCTGCAGGAACAATTTTAGGTCATTCCCTAACAGCAAACTAACATCTTCCAATGGTAAAATGGAGTATAATCCAATTTTAACAGGTCCCAAAAGCAACCCTGACAGTAAATTTACCTTGTACAATGGCACAGAAACCATGCTACCCCCAAAGCCTTTAATAAGATTTACTTCATCAGTGTTCGTCTCATCACCAAACTTTAGAATGCTGTCTAATATAAGTGACTGAGAATCCCCAGTAACTCGAAGAATTTTTGGTAGTTGGGTTGACCCTTCCTTTACTAATACAAACCCATTTGACATAAAATGATCAAAAGCCTTCTTAATTCAGTCAGAGTTCTCAGTCCATAACTGAGCCTCAACAGAATGTTCAGAACCCTGTGGGTTTATAGGTGCGTCAACAAACTGAACACCGGCATTTGGGACTGGCTTCTTTTCATTTTTCTTATTCAGGATAGAACAATTAGCCATCGCATGACCAGCTTTCTTACAATAGTAACAAGCAAGACCAGAATATTTCTCTTTCAACTGCTTCCCTTCATCCTTACTCTTGTCACTAGTCACAGCTGTAATTTTTGGTTTACCCTGGTGATCTCTGGCACTCTTTTGGAAGCTCTTATTTGGGATAATCTTAACCTTATGAGAAAAAGCAAACTCATCTGCTATTCTATCAGACTCCTGCAAATTGGCAGTATCCTTTTCATCTAAATATGTCTTTATGTCGTCAGGAGCACACCTTTTGAATTCTTCAATTAAAACTAACTCTTTCAAGCTATTAAAATCATCATATACTTATCATCATCATCATATATGTGCACCAGCGATCAAAACACACAGACTTCTCATAAGCAAATTACATATGTCCGGTTCACAGATTTCCACAAATTTCAAAACTTTTGCCTGTATGATTCTGGGACCAACTCGTAAGCTTTGAGCACAGCCTGTTTCACTATGTCACAATCAGCTGCTTCATCAACTGTCAAAGCAGAATAGGCTTGCTAAGCCTCCCCCTTTGTAAGAGAACCAACCCTCTTTTGGCCACTTTAAATTCTAAGCAACCTTCTCAAAATGCTGTAAGTATTTATCAACCTCTTTCTGATCAAATGGAGGTACCAATTTAATTTCCTGACTAGCCTCAAACTTATTACCAGAGTCTAACGCTAGACCCCTTTGCTGAAACCACTGTATCTTTTCCAGCTCGAATAGCCTCTGTCTTTCTGCTTCCTCCTTCTGTTTTTCTGCCTCCTCTCTGATTTTCTGCCTCTCTAGCCTCAAATTGCCTCTGCCTTTCCGGAGCCTCCATCTTTAATTTTTCTAACTTGTCCTGGAGCTCAAGCTCACTAGGTTTACTTCCAGGAAACACGTCCAACTCCTCCACTTTAAACACACCCTCAGATACATAATGTTCAGCTATTACCCTCTGCATCTGTTCCCTCCTCATTGTCAATTTCAACATAGCAAGTTTTAACCTTCCAGCAAGACTCAACAACTCAATCCGTCTGGCATCCTCTAATGCCTCAGAGGTTCCCGCTTCCAAACAATAATCAGCATCCGCTGCTGATTTTCTACACACAAACATATCAAAAGGGACTTCCCCAATGAAATCGATAATTAATGACTACGCCCCCATAGCTGTTCATATCCCAGATGCAGTCCCCAATTTTGTTATGAATCGTAAAGCTTTAGAAACGAATCAGCACCAATAGACTACACCTGGAACAACACACACAAAATACTGGTGGAACACAGCAGGCCAGGCAGCATCTATAAGGAGAAGCATAGTCGACGTTTCAGGCCGAGACCCTTCGTCAGGACTGCCTGAGACTGCCTGACAAAGGGTCGCGGCCTGAAACGTTGACAGTGCTTCTCCTTATAGATGCTGCCTGGCCTGCTGTGCTCCACCAGCATTTTGTGTGTGTTTGACTTCCAAGCATCTGCAGATTTCCTCGTGGAGACTACACCAGGAGTCTGTTTTTGATCTTAAAACTATCTTTATTAGAATCGACTTATAATATAGTAACTTAAGCAAGATAAACAAAAGTTAACAGTGTTATGTGTATATATGTGTGTAAATATAAATCCAAAACTATTGAGCTTGGGGGGAACAAGGCTTGGAGTCTTGAGATGGTAAAGTATGAAAGTTCAGTTCAACCACAGAATAGGTGATGAGAGAGATATATGTAATCCAGGGTAAATGTCGAGAGAAGGCAATTATGTCGAATTCCACAGGTTCCATGGTGGTAAAACAAGAGAACAGTCACTGTAGATATTATCTGTCATCCTTCCAAATCCACATAATAATTATCACCCAAAGTGACTTGTCACAAGGCGTATCATCTTCAAGTGAATTACCACACCACACCCAGGCAAGGGTTAACACATCGGTGGTCTTCACATGATACCCCAAATCAGATCCACTCCTATGGATCAAACGAGGTGACAACCACACAGACGATGTATGATGAATCGATAATTAACCCATACTTGCGGGCATAGGAAAATTCCAAACAGTGACCCTTGGCACCTACTTCCCTTGTATCGATCTTTCCATTTTTCCTCCTTCATCTCCGTCTGACTCTGAGTGTCTGTGTCCTCAGTTAAAACTAAACAAGCTGTGAGTGATGTAAACAAGCTGCAAGTCAGACTGATTAAACTTCCTAATCTCTCTCTCTTAAAATGACAGTCCACAGCAAACAAAACCTAGGGATTCATAACAACTGACTGGTGTGCCAGTAGTTGGAATGACTGAGTGAATCCTATCCCACATTCTCAGCAGGTAAATGGCTCCTCTCCAGTGTGAACCCGCTGATGTCTCTGTAGTGTGGAAGAGTGAGTGAATCTCTTCCCACATTCTGAGCAGGTGAATGGCCTCTCTCCAGTGTGAACTCGCTGATGTTCCAGCAATCTGGATGAGTTATTGAATCTCTTCCCACAGACTAAGCAGATGAACGGCTTCTCCCCAGTGTGAACTCGCTGATGTACCAGTAATCTGGATGACTCAGTGAATCTCTTCCCACAGACTAAGCAGATGAACGGCTTCTCCCCAGTGTGAACTGACTGGTGTCTCTGCAGGGAGCGTGAGTGACTGAACCTCTTCCCACATTCTGAGCAGGGGAATGGCTTCTCTCCAGTGTGAACTGGCAGATGACTCTGCAGGTGGGATGACTGAGTGAATCTCTTCCCGCATTCTGAACAGGTGAACGGTTTCTGCCCAGTGTGAACTCGCTGATGTCTCAGTTGGCTGGATAAAGCACTGAATCCTTTCCCACATTCTGAGCAGGTGAATGGCTTCTCCCCAGTGTGAACTCGCTGATGTACCAGTAGGTTGGATAACTCACTGAATCCTTTACCACATTCTGAGCATGTGAATGGCTTCTCCCCAGTGTGAACTCGCTGATGATTCTGTAGTTGGGATGACCGAGTGAATCCCTTCGCACAGACTGAGCAGGTGAATGGCTTCTCCCCAGAGTGAACTCGCTGATGTACCAGTAGGTTGGATAACTCACTGAATCCTTTCCCACATTCTGAGCAGGTGAATGGCTTCTCCCCAGTGTGAACTCGCTGATGTAACAGTAGGTTGGATGACCGAGTGAATCTCTTCCCACAGACTGAACAGGTGAACGGCCTCTCCCCAGTGTGAACTCGCTGATGTCTCCGTAGGTTGGATGCCTGAGTGAATCTCTTCCCACAGACTGAGCAGGTGAAGCGCCTCTCTCCAGTGTGAACTCGCTGGGGACTCCGTAGGTTGGATGACTGAGTGAATCTCTTCTCACATTCTGAACAGGTGAACGGCCTCTTCCCAGTGTGAACTCGCTGGGGACTCCGTAGGTTGGATGACTGAGTGAATCCCTTTCCACAGACTGAACAGGTGAATGGCTTCTCCCCAGTGTGAACTCGCTGGTGAGCCATAAGGTCAAATGACTGAGTGAATCTTTTCCCAGAAATTCAGCAGATCACCAG